>NC_138196.1:517500-1195613 GCF_964194105.1 Spermophilus citellus
TAATGCCAGCATTTCCTCTTTGCCTTATCAACTATTTTTTATGCTATATTTCAAATGGATGTACTATTTCTAATTTTTCTCCAAGAACTGGATGTCAGTTTATAGATTTTGCTTTCTCTTTGTGAGCATTTCACATGAGAAAAAAGCAGACACAATGAGTTTCTTAGAAGTGATATAAGGGAGGAAAAAGGTGACAGTTTGAAGAGAGAAAATGTGTCCACTCTGTAAAGAGAAAAGTATGGCTTTTTTGCTCTCCAGTTTAGTAGATAACTAAAAAAAGATTCTACAGAGTCCTCTGCAGGTACACTTCTTGACTTCGGACTCACAGCAGGATAATATCAAACTCTCAAGTATCCACTGCCATGACAACTTTGGGTTAATTAGCCTCATGTTCACAATTTCTAACTGAATTCTTAATCATAAACTCTTGCAGATTTTATGCTTAGTAGGAATTATCTTTATTTTCCTGACTTCCAGAATCTGGTCTTTAACAGGGTCACAAAAGTCCCCCCTTCAGTGCAACTTGTGTTTCTCTTACAAACATTATTTTGAAACTGCATTTCTCCTGCATATAATAGTTTGTTAAAGAATGTGACACATTCTGTCCAGTTAATCCAGAAAGGGTGCAAGTAAATTGCGTCTTGGAAAGTAAAACATAGGGTCAATGTGTTGGGCTTATTTATTTATTTATTGTACTGTGTGTTGAAATCAGAGCTAGTTAACCACTGAGATACATCACCAGCTCCTTTTTTATATTTTATTTAGAGACAATATCTCATTGATTTGCTTAGTGCCTCACTGATAACTTTGTGAGACTGGCTCTAAATTCATGATTCCCCTGCTTCGCCCTTCCAAGCTGCTGGGAATACAGGTAGGTTGCACCATGCCCAACCTATCATTTACCTTAAAGATACTTCAGTTCTTTTACCAGATTCTGTGAAAAATACTACAATGAAAATATAATTGTACTGTTTTCTATGATGTAGTTACTCCAATTTTTTTAGATACATACCCAGAATTACTACTACTGAATCATGTGGCATTTTTTTAAAGAGAGAGTGAGAGAGGGGAGGGAGAGAGAGAGAGAGAGAGAGAGAGAGAGAGAGAGAGAGAGAGAGAATTTTTAATATTTATTTTTTAATTCTCGGCGGACACAACATCTTTGTTGGTATGTGGTGCTGAGGATTGAACCCCGGTCGCAAGCATGCCAGGCGAGCGCGCTACCGCTTGAGCCACATCCCCAGCCCCTCATGTGGCATTTTTATTTCAACTTACTGAAGAACCTTAATATCATTTTCAAAAATAGCTTTATACAATTTATATTCCCACTAGCATATTCACAAGTGAGTCTTTATATCCATGCATATATGTTCTGGGGTACCTACTATCTTTCTGATTTTTATTTTTTATTTATTTTATTTATTTATTTTTTTGCAAAAAAAGTCTTTATTGCAATAAGTTAATCCTGTAAATATGCCTGAAAAAGTACATATCAGTTGGTCAGAGCAATAAGAGCCTCCACCACGTTTCCCATGTGTTCCCGCAAGCTTCTCTCTGCTGCTGCTCAAGAAATCTCCATCTCTGTCATTATCAACTCCAGATCTTCTTTCTTGATAGTGACCTTTGCCAGTTCCTTCTCCCGTTCTTGTTTGGCTTTCTGCTCCCGAGACCTTCTATCTCCGATCATGGACATAGCGGTCTCCAGATTGGAACTCTGTATCTCCTTCTCCTCCGCATAGTCAGTGACCTGCTCCAGGTCCGCCGCACCACTGTCATGCTTCTGTGCCTTCTCAGGGGCCGTTCAGGGCTGCTGGTCTCGGTTTCCAACTCCAGTTCCACGTCCTCCTCAGTCGCCATATTTTTATTTTTTAATATAAACATTTTATTTATTTATTCACTAGTCATAGATAAACAAATAACTTTTATTTTCTTTATTTTTATGTGGTTCTGATGCTTAAACCCAGTGCCTCCCATGTTCTAGGCAAGTACTCTATAACTGAGTCAGAACCCCAGCCCCTATCTTTCAGATTTTTATCATAGGCATTCTGACAAGACGACACAGAGTGCAGAAACTTTTTCATTTGACTGATGCACTAAGCTTCTGGTGCAACTGTGTTATATTCCAGGCCAGAGGAAGAGTGTGCTGTAAATATTTTCCGTGATGAAACAGGAATCTTTGATTTCTAACACAGTTTTAACAGTAATGCTGAAAATTTAAGTTTTTGGAAGTAGTTACAAAAAATCCAAATCCACCTGTTTGTAATATGTGAATATATTTGCACATGTTCAGTCTCTATTGCTTATAGAAATTTTTAGGATATACTCCCTGGAACAGAAGGCACTAATTTTAGATGCTCAGTACATGGAGAAACTACTTCTAAAAACAATTGTTAGGCCTGGAATTATTTTGGGGGTGAACAAAGGTAGGTCAGGCCTCAGAAAGTGCTCAAATGTTATTTATTCTATCAGTAGTTGGCTTGATTTTCCCCTTTGGTACCTATAATTGAGTTGAGAGAGAAGCAATTCTTCCAGCAACAGAAGTTATCAAAAACACTGGAAAAATCTCTTTTTGGGAAAAAAACTGACATCTTTGATACTTAAATTTTCTGACCTGACTTCAGATTGTGATGCAAATGAAAAGGCACCAAGAAGAAGACTACCACTTTGTCATTTTCATACTTATATATCACTTCTTCTCTAACCAATGAATAAATTAAGATGAAAATCACAGAAAATTTTAAAGTCAGCTTATATATGATCTCAATCTATTTTTATTTAAGGTTACCCCTGATTTTTTCTCACATATGTGGCACTTCACTCAACAACTCAAATGCCCTGGTGTATCCCAGCTATTTCTACTCATTTCACTGTGGGTATTTTTTCAATTGTCCAATGTATCTAAATCTCAATTGTCCAATGTACCTGAATTCATTTGTGGCTTTGTCAGAGAAAGACCCATAAAATGAGTAGATGTGTATTTAATTTATCAGTAGAGAAAGAAAGGATTACAAGCCTATATTCTGCTATATTTATGTTATGATCCAGTTGTTGGTGTCCCCTCAAAAGATCACATGTGAGACAATGCAGAAAGGTTAGGAGAAGAAATTACTTGGTCATAGAGTTAACCTCATCAGTGAATTAATCCCTGAATGAATTAACTGTGGTAACTGAAGTGATAGTGTGTCACTGGAGGAAGTGGAAATTGGGGATTTGGCTTTGGAGTGTAAATTTGTATATTCCCCCCAAAAGAGAGTCTCCGCTTCATGATGACCATGTAAGTTTCTTCCCTCTTCCACACCCTTCTGCCATGATATTCTGCCTCACTTTAAACCCTGAGAAATTGAGCATTCTTCCAAAGAATAAGACCTCTGAAACCCTAAGCCTGCAAATGAACCTTTATTCCTCTACAATTTCTCTAGTCAATTTCTTTAGTCACAGTGGTGAAAAGGCAGATTAAAACAACTTCTAACTTCATCTCACCTGAACATATGCTTTTTGTGATGAGTTTGAACCCAGTATCTTAGATATTCTGCACGCAAACTCACAGGGAACTGTGATCCCAGCCCAAATATCTAATTTTAGATTGCATTGTATTATCCCTTACTTCTAGTGTTATTTTGGATATGGATAAGCTTAGAATATTCTAATGCTGAATTCCACTTTCACATATAAATAATAATAATAATAATAATAATAATAATAATAATAATAATAATAAAAAGAAATTTCAAGATGAGGGTGAACAACTTACTGAGACTCTGCCCCATATAACTTTAAGACTGGTGTCTACTTTTAAATAGAAGAGCACCCTTTGTTTCAACTGTAAGAACTACACAGCAACGTGGAACATATTTATTTTCAAAGTTGCACAAAATAAAATGTTACCAAATTAATAAGTTGGGCATTAAAATAATCACTAAATGAAGTCATACCATTAAAGTGTATGATAAATTACCTGATACATGACTAAATACACTTAACAAGAAATTGACAGGTAAGATAAATTACATGAAACATGACAAAATACATTTAATAAGAAAAGACAAAAACACCAAGAGAAGAACAGCCAAGTGACTTGAATAGCCTCTTTATACAGGTGATATCTAAGTGCTCACTACTCATAGAAATATCAGCATCTTGATAAATTAGAAAAAAACTAAATATAATAATACCAAATGTATACAATTAAACAGTATTAATGAAGAGGTGGAGTAAGAAGTTCTTATAAACTACAGATGAAGTATAAGTTGCTGGGTTTTTTTTTAAAAAATTGTCTGCCTATTGAAAAACATGATTCTTCTCCACCAGTAGCATTAAAATATAGAAATGATTGCCCTTGTAAAGCATAATAACATATAAAAGTATAGTAGAATGAATTAACACAGTTAATTCATTCAGATTTTATCATATTTTACCACAGTTAAAATCTGTATGGTGGAGGAAAAGAGAATGTGCACATTGTAACAAGATACAAATAATAAAGTGTGAATAAAATGGTTTCTAATGTTGAGACACATTTTGGCCACACTACATTCAGCCTAACCCATAGTACAAAACATCAAATCAGTATTATATAAATGTCATATTTGTATACTACTTCACACAGTGCATATATGTTTTAAAAGATAATATGTAAAATTTATGGGAAAATAAAAATTTGGACAAGGACATATAGGAAGTAGAATGCCCTGGGAGCTACAATATTGAAGGAATAAAGGAACAGCAAATAAATACTGAGAAGGAACCAGGGAAGTAAATCAACCAGGTGACTGCAGCTCCCAGACACTAGGTGCTATAATTTGAATGTATACCTCAAAATTCATGTGTTACAAACTTAATCCCCAATGCAAGAGGATAGGAAGGTGGAACTTTGACAGGTGTTTCGGTCATCAAGATGAGGCCCTTGGGCCTGGATCAATTCTTTAATAAAAGGATTTCACGGGCTGGGGATGTGGCTCAAGCGGTGGCACGCTCGCCTGGCATGCGTGCGGCCCGGGTTCGATCCTCAGCACCACGTACAAACAAAGATGTTGTGTCCGCCGATAACTAAAAAAAATAAATAAATATTAAAAATTCTCTCTCTCGCTCTCTCTCCTCTCTCACTCTCTCTTTAAAAAAAAATAAATAAAAGGATTTCAGGAGGGCATTTGTTCCTTTTACCTGTGTCCCTTTGATCATGTGGAAATATAGCATTCCTACCCTCTGGAGGACACATTATTCAAAGCACTTTCTTGGAAGCAGAGGGCAGCCTGTATAGACACCAAACCTGGTAGCACATTGATTGTGAACTTTGCTACTTTCAGAACTGTGAAAAGTTAATTTCTGCTCATTATAAATTATTTAGTCTCAGGTGTTATGTTATAGAAGTACAAATGAACTAAAATATAAAGTAGGAAAAAATAAAAAGAAAAAACTAAGGAAGGAAGCAAACTAGAACACTGTTTCCTTGATCCTGATCCTGATCCTGTCCACATATTTCTCTCACCTACACTGATATTGTTTCCTGAGGACATCCTCAAAGCACAGCCTTTAGATACTTATTTATATCCAATACTTCCTTCTTATAACTATATGAGGTTTTATTCTAAATTTGAATAGAAAACAAACTTTTGTTAGGTTCTAATTTTCCTAGGTTAGCAATTTTATTGATGATATTTTCAAAATTCATCAATAATAAATATTCAGTACTACTGAAATAAGTATATTTTAAAAATAAGTTCTGCCCTGATATACTTTGGCTTTCTCATTTCCTCAGTGCCAACATAAGAGGTGACTATAACTTTTATATCTATTTCAAAATACTACCTTTGATAGCTTGATGTGATAGATCATTTTTTCTTTAAATTATGGCTCTCTCTCATACTCACTGAAATACTGGGTCTAAAATCTAATCTTTATTGCCCTGATTCTTATGCTATAATCAGAAAGGTTAGTGTTAATATCTAACATTATTGTTGTATTAGCTTAATGAAAAAAACAATGTAAAAATAATTGTGATTATATGCTAAATACTTTAAATATTAAGAAGTTGAAATATCCTTAATAATATCTACCATTCATCAAAAGTAAAAGGAAAACAGCATTTGAATATATACTATGGGTTAGGAACCATTCCTATTTCTTTAGAAATTGAATTGGCTAAAAGATCATTTTCTTAGTATAGGGATTATATAGTTTCATAAAATCAAGTTAAGATAAAAAGATAAAACAATAAGGAATCATGTCATTGATTGTGGTGGCACATGCCTGTAATTCCAGGGAGTTTAGAGGCTGAAGTAGGAGGATCATAAGTTTGAGGGCACCCTAAGCAACTTAGCAAGACCCTGTCTCAAAATGAAATAAGTAGGGCTAAGAATGTAGTTCAATGGTAAAGTACTGTTAATTCAATCCCCAGCAGCATGAAAGGAAAATGAGAGAGAAAGGAAACCATGTTTCATCAGAAATAAAATATAAAAAGCAATAAAAATCATATACTAGAAGTACTTTTAACATTTGATATATGGCTAGGAAAGACTAATTGTGCAAAGGAAAACATGAAATGGTGTAAGAGGGAAATAGAAGGAATGAGACATTCCAATGTTTGAAATGGTCAAGAATCACTTGGGAACCAAATAATAGTACAGATTCCTTGGCACCATTCCCTGATTCAGATATGGGGACAAAGAATCTGCATTTTAAACATGTATCTCAAGTAACTTTGCTAGGGACAGTATATATACCATCAATATACATTATTTTAGATCTTTTTGTGAAGTGGTCAATTCTTCTTTTCATTTCTTATATTCAGGAAATACTAACATAAAGGAAATTAACTTTTACCAGGCCATGGATTTAGGTTAATGACTTCTCTGGTTAAAAGCACTCCACAGAAATATAGTGCTTAGTAATAGCTAAAAGAAACAAAAATACTTCTTTTTCTCTTATAATGTTTTCTTGGTTTGGTTTTTCTTATTTGTATATTTAAATTTTTGTTTTAAAGAAGAATGAAGGATAAAGTTTGTCTTTTATTTGTATAATAAGAAATTACGATGTAAAAGCTGAAGCTATTAAAGGACTTTGACAATAAAATAATGGGAAATAGTGCATAGATTCTGCATATAAGTGTTCTATATATGAATCTTACATGAATCTGAATAGTTGAGAAAGTCTGCATGGCTTTTCCTATGTTCATGTGAATCACTAGAGGGCAACATATACTGTACCTTTCACAATCACATATTGCAGTATTTGTACATACAGGGTAAATGCAGAGGCAAAACTGGTGCAATTCAGAAAGATGGAAGTTGAAACTATAAGTATTGCTGAGCTCATTGTTAATTTATTTATCTGCAAGAAACCATCAGTAATCTGTTACCTTAGAAAACCTGAGCAAAGTCTTCAGGTTGGTCTCTTAAAATTTGAAAAACTGAGTAGACATAGTCATTGTTCTTCAAAAGTCATAAACCCAATCTTGTAGAATATAAAATGGAAGTAAAAAAATTGTCTTTTGTTCTTTTTGTTTTTAACCTTTAAAGCATATGCATAAGTTCCAGCGAAATCACTTTTTTCTGTCACTGGTGTAGACTGGTTTGCTCTTCACATTGTATTATAGGATCATCTCATCACTGCTGGGGTTTAAAAACAAGAATGAGGCTTCCAATGGAGAAGAAGCCAGTGGTTGAAAATCTGCTCAGCTAAAATCAAGAGGGGACAGAGTGCTGTTCTGATTTTCATATTTGTTTTGTTTAAATAATTTTTTTTGTGGTACTGAGGTTTGAACCCCAGGCCTTGCACATATAAGGCAAGCACTGTATCACTGAGTTACATTCCCAGCACTTTTATTTTTGTGTAGAGATAGAGTCTTGATAAGTTGCCCAGGCTGACCTCAAACTTGTGTTCATCCTGCCTTGGCCTCCAGAATAGCTGGGATCATAGTGGTGTACTACTGTCCCTGGCCAAAAATAATTTAATATCTAGACATTTTTATTGAATTTTTGTTTTACTTATGAAATGTTTTAAATCCATTTTGAGATAAAATTGATTATGGTAATGAATGAATAAATTTTAAAACATGAATACAGTATATCCATTTTTTGTCCCCAAAGGATCAAATGTCATTATCATCAACAACAATAAGAATGAAAACCTGAGAAAGAGAACCAAGGTGGGGAAAAGAATACCAGATTTGGAGGCAGAGAATCTGAACATAGTAAAAACAGAATTGTACATTTTAAATATCAATTTTCTTCTAAAAGAAGCAAAATATATGTTTTAATTATTAATTTTACGTATATCCAAATTATGTCATTTCAAACACAGCAGATGGATAGTTAAAATTGCCAATTTGTAAGTATTTACTCCATGCTTTATTATCTCATTTAAATCTCACAATCCATTCATAAAATGGGAATTATCATCATATAATTTATATGCGTAGTAGAGCTGAGACAAAAATCCAAGCATTGACTCCAGAGTCTGCAGTCTTAACTTCTGTTTTTCACTGCCTTACATGAATAGGAAATATGCCAGTAAGATAGTAATAAACATTCAGCCATCTCTGTCAAAAGATGGGCATAAAAGCTTCACCTTCATTCAGAATTGTTAATTCTCTTTGTTTTCTTTACTAAAATTCTGGGGCTGGGGGTATCTACCTGTGGTAGAGCACTAGTCTAGCACATTTTTCATGTCCTCATTTTAAAAATAATTTTTCCCACTTGTTCCTAAATTTAATATAATAAGTAATAATGTCTCATTTAATAACATTTATGGTACATTTTAATTATTAAAAAAATAATTTCAGATTTGTATCATTTAATTCAGGTATTCCTTTGTGATCATGCAGGTGAGCCAGTAGAGCTCTTTTTCTTATTCCAAGTATTTAACTTTCAAAAATGCATTTAATCTTTTAAATTAAGTTCAAAAATAAATAAAATCTAACTTTGAGGAGATTTATACTAAATAAAACAATCACAGCATAAACACTAAGTGTCCCTGAGTACCTGTGGCACAAGCAATGTATCACTACAGTCATTCAAATCTACATCTTCTGTTTTTCAAAGGGGTTGAAGTCATGTTCCTATATTTTAAAACTTTTTTTCTCATATTAAACAGTTTTTAATGATTAAACATGCATTTTTATTTCTCAGTAAAGATACGTATTTTAGAGAAGTTGTAAATGAATGAAATAAAAATATAAGGTATTAAAATAATAAGAAAGGGTAAAATGTAAAACTTGAAAATTGTCATTTTTATGATATTAAAAGTAAGATTATATTTGAAAGATAAAGAGGACAAGGTGAATTTATCAATTTAGTTGATAAAAAATGTTTGTCTTTAAAGAAGAAATGAAAACTAATAACCTAATTAGAAAGCATAAAATTAAGACATACATGACAATATACAGTAATAAATTTCAAATTTCTTAATCACTTAAAAATTTTAATACTACAAGTATTTTCAAGCTCTGCTATGCAGAATCCACCATTTTTTAACTTTCTTGAAATGGAATAGTTCTTGAAATATTTCTTATACCACTAGGGTGCCATTCAGTAAATTGCTTCTTCATAAGCACTAAATTGCATGCTAATGTCTTGAGAAAGAAAGTCATCTACTCCCTAGGATTATAAATGTTATCTCATTAGTTCTAAAAACACACCTATGAGGATGGGAAATGGAAATGGAAACTATTTCTATTATTTCTATTATTGAGACACTGAAGATAGAACATGAGAATTTTCAATATGCCTAATTCCAGAGCTCCCAATATCAAATCTAATGTTTGAACTACTAAATATAGAATGACAATTCAGTTATCTGTATACCCAAGTTTGGAAAAAATGTTATAGGTGCTATGGGAAATTTCTGACTTCTTTCACATTTATTGAATTTTTATGGCAAAGACTATTTTTTAGTAATGTTGTTGGACAAATATTAAAAAAATAGTAAATGGATAAAATGAGGCAGCATCATATTAAAATAAAAAGAGTAGATAGATGGGTAAAATTTAAGTGTTCACATTTTTGGCAAGGTAATATTCTGTCTGAAATAAAACATATGACAAATGAAGTGGAGAAGAACATATTATGACTTTGGACAAGCGCAGTTTGAAGTCATGCTTTCCATGTTTGCAATTTACTACTTTCTGGATGTATTAATTTTCTCCAACTTCACTAATAAGTGATTTTAGATTTTTTGTTCACATTTTTATGGCTCAATCCTATTTATTGCCTTCATGCTTTTGGTTGGATGGATGGTATGAAGGCAAATAAATCCTTGAAGCATGATTCTTCAGATAGTCCAGTGTTTCCAGGGGAACTTTCCCAATGCTCTTGTAGAAGCAGGGTTAAAACCAAGAGCCATCCTATAGGAAAGGTAGCAGAATACAACAGTCACTAATATGGCAGTATGTAAAAATGTGATGTGTAACCGATGTGATTCTGCAATCTGTATTTGGGGTAAAAATGGGAGTTCATAACCCACTTGATTCTAATGTATGAAATATGATATGTCAAGAGATTTGTAATGTTGTGAACAACCAATAAAAAAAAATTAAAAAAAAAAAAAACCAAGAGCCATGCTAAAATCTGGGCATTTTTGACTTAGAGCTTTCTGTTGACCCATAACCCTGGTTTCTGTAGACATTCTTCTCTTCTGTCAAGGTCAGTATTGTAAAGTAATTTCACACCATTTTCTCCAAAGTCTTCCAGTTCTTTACATTTACATATATAGTTAATTTTTGCATTTCTGTATTTTCTTCCTTCTCAGTGTCTGGTTGTTCTCCCAGCTCTTAGAACCTTGTTTCTCACCAACCCATTTAACATGTCTTGAACTTTAAATACCAGGATCCAGATGCTCAATCTCTCTTCAACCAGGTGATGATTAAGCCATTACCGAAACACTTGTGTGTACACACAATGTGTCCAGGACTGTTCAGTTCATCTCTACACATTACCAATATCTAAGTATTCATGAAATCCAAACTTCTACTACTTGTTGCCCCAGAACTGTGTGTGGGCACTTGACAAGTGAACAGGACATATGGGGCTACTTCTAGTCTGCCAGCTTTAAAGTACATTTTAGTCTTTTGGCTCTATTTCATTCTGTAACATTATCTGTGAAGTCTCTAAAGGACTTCTTTCTGCAATTATAACCATGTCCCAGAAGTCAAGTTATGTATTTCATGTTTATAGTGTATTTATTTTTTATATTACTTGCCTTGTTGATTTAAAAATAATAATGCTGATTTTACTCTAGTGGAAAAAAGGAACCCGTTTGAAGAAATGACTGTGTTCCATATTTTTGTTGGCATATACACTTTTCACTTACCAAACCCTTTATCTGAAAAAATATACTAGCAGTTTCAAAGAGAAATTTCAAATGATTAAATTAGTAGAATAAAACAACATGCTCAGGAAAAAATCCTTGATTTTTTTGAGAAATAAATTCATACTCAGGCTTCCTAGCACTTTTTCCCTTGAGACCTGAAAATAAGTGAAAATGGCCATGTTAGCTGTAATACTCATTCCTTTACATAAATGATCTATAACAGTCTTATCATCTCCAGTTAAAGATGACCTTGTGCTACCCACATATTTTCAGTGATTGATAGTTCCATATATGTCAACATTTTCTGCAGTATTCTTTCTATGACTTGACTAGACCTTTGCAATTCTTTGGCAGTCTGGACTTTCTCTTTTTTACAATCAATTGAAAGAAAGGTGCTGTTATTCCAATATATTAGTTTTACTTTGCTTAAGCTGCTGAATGGCTCTGGAATGTAGGGTACATGAAAGGGGTTTAAGAAAATACCTAACTATTTAGAATCCTACCTAAATACATTTAGAGAATAAATGTCTTAGTCCAGTCTAGCTGCTATAGCACAATACCTTTGACTGAGTAATTTATAAATGATGGAATTTTGATGCTTACACTTTTGGAAGCTGAAATCCAAGATCAGGTATCAGTAGTGAGGACTTCCTCTATTTCAGAGATGATGTCTCTTACTGTGCCTTTCTAGAAAGGAAAGGGCAAGGAAATCCTGTAACTTATTTTATAAGGTTACGATATCCATTCGTCTATGGGATACATAGCATTTATCTCTTTCCCAATCACTAAAATATATGCCCCTACCTCTTAACACTATCAAAGTGGGGGTTGGGTTTCAACATGAATTTTGGAGAGGCACAAACATCCAGACCATGGAAGTGATCTTTGTGGTTGAATGACACTTTGCTAACATCCTAAGCCATCCACATCAGAGAAAAAGCTCTGGGATAATCCTAACCTGATAATCAATAAATGTCTACTTAGAAATTATTCATGAAATCAGAATTTCATTAACTTTGACCAAACTAAGCTAACATGAATTTGTTATTTTTCTCTTTTCAATAGCAGCTTCTTTTCTTCAGAAAGAGTTAATGGAATTCTATCACGACACAAACTCCCTTTGAGGGAAACATGATTCTATCATGGTAGAAATAATGTCTTTGAAGTCAGAAAAATTCAAAACCAGGTTCCAACACTGATTTTTATGAGAATACTTGCAAAGTGAATTTGAATTACCTTACTATCTTTAATATGTTTTGTTTGTCCAAACCCAGATTGGTTTCTCTTCTGCTCTATGTTTCAGTAGGATCACTTGGTTCAGGTTGGGGTCAGCTAAAGAGAAGAACCATTAAGAGGCTGAGGGCAGAAGAGACAGAGTGATATGTTTACTTATTCCCCAAATTTCTCCTTGATGGCCCTGCCTAAGGTTGAAGGTCCTATTCCCATGGTGGCCTCTTTCTTCCTTTCTTTAGTTAAAGTTCTCAAGGTGTTTGGATAGTCCCCCACAAAAACTTCCTGCAGGTGGAAGTGGCTGAGACTTTCTGTAATAGGTAGCTCAGGGGGCTTCAGCATGCCTGTTTGTTTTTTCTTTTTCTTGCCAACACATCTGCAAATTACCCCCTTTAAAAACTCTCTTTGGTTGTCCTTTTAGGCCATGTCATGACTGCAAAAGACAAGAGGACAGGGAGTGCTTTCAGACTACATTTCAAGTCTGACTCATGTAATAAAAGGGGTAACAGGAGGGAAGAAGAAATAGTTAGAAAGTCTTAATCTGGGGTGCCATCAAAAAAAAGTTTTGTTAAGACCACTGGATAGTCCTGGGATGACTGTTCCTTGTGAGAGAATTCCTATCTTCTGTAGTTATGGACCTCTACTAACACTTTTCACCATATTCAGTTATTAACTGGGAGGAAGCAGGGGGAGCAGTGAACTATCAGTGCAAACATGGTGGTAAGTCTGTTGGGACTTAGTAATCAATGCTTCTACCCACAACAGAAGTTTTGAGTGGTTTATTTGCATAGCTCAAAATTATCATAATTTTTATGTGTAAAAACAAAATATATTATCTAAAAATGAGAAATTATGTTTTAAATACCTTTGCTTCTCCTAATATGATAAATTCTCTGTGGGTGGAATACATAGCATGTACCTCTTTCCCAATCATTTAAATATAGGTGCTTTAAAAATATTTGAGATTAAGTCTACATACATGGCCCAAGTTCAAATCAAGAGGGGAAAGTTTATCCAAATATCTTAAGAGCTGTGTGGTAGGAAAAAAAATGACTGAAAGGAGACCTAACCTTACATAGAAAAATAAAGACTCTTTGACAAATTTGAGACTTGTCAAAATATAATTTTCAAAAGAATAAAATCATAATTGAGATGCAAATGTAAAAGGAAAGCATGTCAAAGGTGTCATTCAATCCATTAATAGATGTAGAAACCAGTAAGATGTTATAACTGGTTTAAAAGATAACAGAAAGACTTATATATTTATAAATGGAAAGAATTGCTGAGCTTGATTCAGCACTGGCTAATATCAAAAGACTGATAAATTTTAGGACTTACATATTTCAGACAGAGATTATTATGCATATTTGTCAGACAAAAATCTATAAATTAAGAAGTAATTTTAATATCTAGGACCTTTGATAACGAGTAAAATAGTAAAAAACAAAAAACAACAACAACAACAAAAAACTCAATACATTCCCCTAGAAAACTTTTGGATGGCTGTGGCTCTCATATTTCTTCTAAAGGAAATATTTCCCACCCTTTTTGCCTTAATTTAAAACTTTACAGAAATTTTGTCATGTTTAAACTAAATATATTACAATTAAAAGTATTACATTGATACAATAAAGAAATCCTGATAGCCCATTTGGTTTTAGTCATCTCAAATATTTCTTTATAATCACATTTAATAAATTTCACAAAGGTGGTGATCCTTGGACAACTGCTTATTTGCTACATTCTCCAGGATGAAATATATCTGGAAATATCTCTTTTGGGGGAAGAATTGTAATGTAGCCATTAGATGCTTGGTTTTTATAAAAATAATTGTGAAAAGTAGAGAAACTTAAAAGTTAGTTAATGCACAATCTCTTGCCTTTATTAGTATATGACCTTGAGCAGAATATTATCTTCTCAACCTCTGAAATGGCTTATCAACAGTGCTATAATAATTGATTAAATAATACATAAAAGTATATATGAAATTTATAAACATGTTTTTGACATAAACAGTGAGCAAGAAATGTTATGAAATAAAATTAACTTTCATGATGAGCCCAGTTTGAAGTTTTGCCTATGCTTATAGTACATAATAAAAATATGCATGGTCCAGGATGCAGTTTTTCAAAATCCATTTAAAATCTAAGTTTAATATTTTTGAAGACATATCATTTGAATGTCTAGTATATCTTGTGCAAATAGTTGTCAACTACAAAAAGCATAATAGTCGAGCAATTTTCTCCAATAAGAACCCACTAGCCTTGAGAAATGGTTAGAAAATTATTTTAGAGTGGTTACGGCATTTTGGTATACCAGTTAGACTATAGAGGATGATGTGTTATTTACTGTCATCTTTACCTTTATTTGGGAGATTCAGAATAATATAATGTTTTGAACCAGAGAGGAGAAATAAGCTTGTAAATGTGAAAAATGTGAACATAACCCATATAACATGGGAAAATAGGGATCAAGTCACAAAGCCCGCAACTGTACCATATATATATATATATATTTTAGAGTATGATTATGTTGAATATTTTCTGTTAGATGACTTAATGGTTTATTTTTAATTGGTATCATATAGTTCACATTACGGAAGGAACAAACACATTGTAGAAAGTATAGTACATATACAATTATGTGGATTGTAAAATACACGTTTGATGTATATTTTAGATTTTTGCTGACAGGAATAGTTGGGCATGATGAGTTTCTTGTTTTAACTGTATGGTATGTTACATGGTTCAAATTCCATAAAGTCCTGAGTTGAATAGTAATCCTCGTTTCATCTATTCTCTCTCACTATCTCCTAGCTCTCTTATTGTTGACCAGGTGACTTAATACAGTTTGTGGGAGTTGTTGCCTTGACAAGTAGGTTCTTCAGTGACCCAGGCTGATTGCATTATGTCTTGAATCATGTGTTCATTCCCTTGCATACATTTGATATATACAGATATATGCATGTGTATATATATATATGTTACGTGTATGCGAGTATGTATTTCCTTACACACATACATATATACACATTCCATCTGAATATACATTTATAACTTTACCATATATTTATATTAAACTATTGAGTATAAAATGGTATTTCTTAATGGTTTTGAATATGCATTTCTCTGATTACTGATAAAGGTGAGTACATTTTTTGTGTATTTGATGTACTTGTATTTCTTTTGTGTCATATCTTTTTATGTACTTTTAATATCTCCTATCAAATTATTTTTTTTCATTTATAAAAATTATTGATATAAATCTTTGCAGAATTTGTATACTATAATTATATTTTTCCTATTTGTGGCCTTACCTCTAACTTTCATTGAGGTACTTTTACATCATGAATAATCGGTAAGGGCAATAGTGGTTAGAAAAAGGTAAAAATGGTTATTTTGAGGTGAAAAAAATCTTAAATAATACAATGGTCTATAGATATCTAAAATTTAACTCTGCAGTGTAAAATTTGGTTCTTTTTTTTTTATTTCTTTTGAGAAGGGAAATCATAAGTGTAATTTTTTGTGGACACTGATAATTAGAAAAGGCATTACTAACTACTACTTTTAGTGAAGACATTTTCTTGAATTTAAAATATTCAAATTTGTCAATTGGGACTTTGTGGTCACTATAAACCCAATTTCATAAAACATGTCATCATATATTGATTGCCCTTTATAAAATTTTAAGGTCTTCTGTTTAAAGTTTGAATGCACTTATAATCATTACTTTTTTAAGGTATGATATGGGTATTCAAACATTTTTTACACATAAATAACCAATTTCCCCAGCATCTTCATCAAATAGTTCATTCTTTCACAGTGATATGTAAGGCCAGATTCATCATATATCATTTCTATATATGCAGGTTTATTTCTGCTCACTTAATTTTTTTATCATTAATGTGTCTGTTCATTTGGCATTGCCATATTGTCTTAAATACTATAGTTAACATTATAAGAGTTGAAACATTTTAGAAAAAGTAATCTATTTTTGTTCTGTTCTTAATACACACACATCTTGTGATCACTGTTCTTTTTGTGTACACCTTGTACTCAATTTACCAATTTACACAGAGGAAAAAATAGATTATAGGAACTTTGACTTGGAAGATATTGATTATATGGTTCTCTTTTGTGAGAACTACATGTTCATGATATTAAAACTTCCTAGTCAATATCCTAGTATCACTATATTTTCTTTATAGTCAAACAATAAAGTTTTATGACTTGTTCCATAAAAGAGTTACACATCATTTTTTAGATATATCTCTTGATACTTTGTATTTTATTTCAATATTGAAAATGATTTACCTTGCAGATAATCATACCATCTGCAAATAATGGGAATTCTATTTCTGGCAATCTATGTAAGTGGATGTCCATGAGCATGTGAATGAGTCTAGCATTTTTCATCTCACTGTAAGACGATGGGTCTTGCAGTACAGTAACTACTGAATAGAAACAGTCAATGGGAAATTTTACTATCTACAGAACAAAACATTTCTACTGTGCTATAAGGAAGAGTTCTAAGTCTTACAACTTTAACTAATTATTGTCAAAAATTCCTCAAGCTGGGCATAATTATTATTACCTAATATTTAACAGATGAGGAAAATGAAGCAAAGAAAGTTTGTCAAATTGTTTCAAGGTCACTCATTTAGCAAATGGAAGAATCAGAGTTTAACCTCAGAGCGTCTGATACTAAGTCCATTATATAATAATGATTCCACTTGTACTTTATCTTAAAGGAAAAATTTTACTGTTATCTGTATTATATATGTTATACATATAATTTATTAAGCCAAGCAAGTTTCCTTGTGTTTCAAATTAATAATTTCACTTTAATAGTGAATAAGATAAGTCTCTTGAGCTAACTATATATTTTTCTTATTTACTTGTGAATTACATTAATAAATCTCATTAAATATCTGGATATTTCTGGAATAGACATTGAATGGTCATAATAATTTATAAACATTGCTGGGTTCAGTTTGCTAATTTTTATAAAAAATTATAAATATCTGTTTATAAGTAAACTTTGAGTCTAATTTTCCTTCTTCATGTTCTTAGATGAAATTACACTAGATTAATTATATAATATGGAGCATCTCATTGTTTCTATTCTGTTGAAAATTATATAAAAGTTTTGAATTATTTACTCCTTAAATATTTGATAAAATTTCCCTATAAAGCCATCTTGGCCAACTATTTTCCTTGCAGAAAAACTGTGAAAACAGATTCAATTACTTTAATTATCCTTTGAACACTTGGTTTCTAATATTATTTGGGGAAATTTCATTTTTTAGATATATGAAATTTCTTTACCTTTTAAAACAACCTGTTACTTATCATTTTTCTTTATTTTCTGCTTATTCTTACCATATAAATTTATTTTCCTTCTTTCAATATTTATGTCTGTTCTCCTTTTTCTCAAATTTACTATGACTGTTTTACTAATTTGCTCAACGAAATCACTTGCCTTTTTGATATTTTTAATTTTATTTTTATTCTCTAAATTTTGATTCTATAATTAGTTCAATTTTTAGTATAATATTTTTTTCTCTTCCATTTTGCTTTTTTCTTATTTATCCAACTTTATCTCTTTTGTATATTTAGACATATTTTAAGCCTTTCTTTCCTATAGCAAATATTTAAGCCTATAAATTTTCTTTTTATCACTTTAGAAATATCCATGTGCTTCAATAGGTGGCACTTATATTCTTCATTTCTCTTATCTAATACTCAGAATTGCTTGTTACATCAATGCATGATATAAAATTATCATTTTAAATTTAAGTTTATTTTATATTGCTTTATTCACAGATTTTCAAAAGAAATTTGTTGCCAATATATTCAAAGCCAAAAAATAGGACCAGTACCTGTTTTCTCCTTTTTGTTTACCAAGTTTAGGTAGATGTCTACTAAGGTCTTTCACACCATGCGCAGGCCCTGGGTTTTCTCTCTTAACCCTCAATTTGTAGCCATTATTGAAGAAGAGTCAGTTATATTCGCTGGCATCTTAAACAAGCAGGGTCAAAGATGGCTTTTTTGCTTTCTTATTTCTCTGCAGTAGTTTTCCTCACCTAATTTGTCCTATTCACATTTTCCTTTGTTCCATATCAGAAGTATAAAATGTTATTTAACATAATGCCCCAAGATAATATGGGGAAATACTGAATGATGTACACACACATTCACATCACACACTCAGACAGGCACACACACACACACACACACACACACACACACATACACACATATATAAAAATATACATATAACATATATATAACTACAGAACTTCACTTAGATTTTAATATTTTAATACTCATTCTAGAACCCTAAGAAGGAATACTTTTGATCTCTTTTGATTAAGTACACTTTTACCTTAGAGCATAATACCTTTATCTGTAATGTATGTTCTAAATCAGTTAAAATGAATAGAAATAATTGTCATAATCAGAATAATTTGCTTAGTCCTCTAGTTGCAAACTAGTATTACTAATAGTCCAAATGCCTGGATGGTCAAAAAAAGAAAAAAGTACTCAACTTCAACTCTAGCCATAAAGATGAGCCTGAGTATTTTAGTGAGATTTTTTTTTGCTGCTGTGACTAAAAGACCTGACAAGAACAATTTTAGAGGAGAGAAAGTTTAATTGGGGGCTCACGGTTTCCTGTCTACAGACAGCTGGCTTCATTCCTTTGGGCTCCCAGTGAGGAAGAACATCATGGCAAAGAATATGGCTGGGTGGAGTGAAGCAGCTCACATGATGACCAGAAAGCAGAAAGAGAGATGGCTCCCAATGACCTCCTCCATTCACACCCTACTGGCCTTCAGTTATTAGTTAATTCCAACAGGGGATTAATTAAGTGGTTAAGACTCCCACAACTCAGTTATTTCTCTAAACCTTCTTGCATTGTCTCACACATGGGCTATTGAGAGTTTTTATAGTGTATGTTGATAACAAGGAT
Source organism: Spermophilus citellus (assembly GCF_964194105.1). Lineage (NCBI taxonomy): Eukaryota > Metazoa > Chordata > Mammalia > Rodentia > Sciuridae > Spermophilus > Spermophilus citellus. The sequence goes on from NC_138196.1 coordinate 537,007, forward strand.
ATTTATAACAGTGAAAGGAAGGTTGCTAATAATGATAACAGTATTTTGATAATAACTTTACTAAAAGGCATGATATCTCATTTTGTCTTTAATTTACATTTCTCTAATGATTAGCGATGTAAACATTTTTCTCATATATATGTTGGTTGTTTGTATATCTTCTTTTAATAAGTGTCTACTTTAGTCTTTTGCCCATTGTTTAAACAAATTCTTTCCTTACTAAATTGAGTTGATTTGGATACTTAAATATTTCTTTCAAAAACATGAAAAATAATAAATGTTCTAAGGATGTGGAGAAAAGGGAATTTTGCACACTATTGGTGGGAATGTAAAATAGTACAGCCCTGTGGAAAAGAGTATGTTGTTTCCTCAAATTAAAACTGGATCTACTATGTGACCCAGTATTCCCACAATTGGTAATGAATCCAAAGAAAATGAAATTAGTATGTCAAAGTGATAGCTGAGCTCACATGTTTATTACATTATTCACAATAGCAAAAACACAGTATCTACTTAAGTGTACATCAGTGAATGAGTATATTTTAAAAATACCGTATATATACACACAATATATAAAAAGAAGGAAATCTTGTCATTGCAGAAAATATGGATGAATATAGAGCTAATTTTAAGCGAAATAAACCAGGAACAAAAAACAAACAAACAAAACCCCAAAATTACATTATCTCACTTATATGTGGAATCTCAAAAAGTTAAACTTACAAAAATAGAAAGTAGAATGGTGGTTACCACAGGCTGGTGGTAAAGGAAACTTGAGGGATGTTGGAAAGGTCCTGGTAATCACCATTCTACACTCTATTTTTATACATTGAATTTTTTGAGTTCTACATGTAATCTTATACAGTATTTTAATTGAAAAGGAGGAATAATTTCAAGAAATCTATTGTACATTGTGATGACTACATGTGATAATATATTGTACACTTGAAAGTTGTTGGGAGTAGGTAAAAAATAATTATGTCAGGATAAAAAGAATAAAATAAAGCTGTTCTTGCAAATGAAAATTTGCTTTGGAAAAAGATTTCAAATGATAACTTAGGCAAAACTAAAGCATTATTGTAAATTTTAGTGGAATAATAATTGAGGAGTTCAGAAAACAGATTGCATTAGTAAGGGTTATTATCTATATTGAGATTTCAGAGGTAAGCAAAATTCTTAAGGAGTTCAGAACATGCCACCCCAAATTATACCACTGTGGCATATTGACAAAAATGAAAAGCAGAAAGTATAAGAAATACATTTTGATTCCCCTTGTTTTTCTTAAAACAGGAAATAAAATTTGTACCTGAGAGCTGCCCTTCTTATACCTGGGTAAAAGAAACATTCATATCATCAAGAACAGAAATTCTAGACCCAATGATTTCTGTAAAGAGAATTCATTAAAACAATTCTTATTTTCCAAGGTTTCCTCTCTTTGTTCAACTTAGGACAAAAGACTTTAGTTTTTTTTTTCAGTTCTTTTGGTCTTCATTTCCTATGGGGGCTTCCAAATAAATTCAAAAATCTGTATTCATTCCTCTTATCAATCAGTTTATATCTAATTAACCTCAAGCCCAACTGGAGACTGTAAAGGATAAAGGATAAAGTATCTCCTGCCCTAAGGTTTCTCTTAATCAGCTTTAGATTTTTTATTGAAGAAAGCAAGTGGTCGGGGGGGCAGTAGAGAGACACTGATATCCTTGGTGATCATGGGTATGGTGATGGCTTTTTAGATATACCACCAAAGTCATGATCCATGAAAAAAATATTTAAGATTCTAGACATCATTATAAATGAAAACTGCTGCTCTGTGAAAGACAATGTCAAGAAGACAAGCTGCAGACTAGAAGAAAATGTTTGCAAAAGAGATATCTGATGGACCAGTAAAATAAATAAAAAAATATTAAAACTCTACAATAAGAAAAGGAAAAACTCAATTTTTAAAAATGGGCCAAAGATCTTAACAGACAGTTCACAGAGAAGATATACAGACTGATAATAAGCATATGAAAAAAATCCTCTATATGATGTTATTATACTGATAGGTATGTGTCTTTATATTATTTGTTCAAATCCATAGAATGTACAAAATGCAGGGCTGGGGTTGTGGCTCAGAGGTAGAGTGCTCGCCTGGCACGTGCGAGGTCCTGGGTTAGATCCTCAGCACCATATAAAAATAAATAAAATAAAGATATTTTATTTTAAAAAAAGAATGTACAATGCAAAGACTTTTGGGCATTATGATATGTCAGTTTAGGTTCTTTGTGACAAATGTACCACTCATTTGTGTGGGTGGGGAAGTATTAATAATTTGGGAGACTGTAAATGGGTTGGAATGGGGAGATACATGGGACTTTCTTATATCAGATTCTCAATTTTGCTGTGAACCTAAAACTCCTTTAAAAAAAAAGTCAAAGTCCTTAAATATGACAACAACAATAAAAAGCAAAAAAATAAAAAGACCCTCACATACACACATATACATATTCTTATCATCTCATTTTTACATGTAACCTATAGGGAAGGGAGAGCTGGGGAAAGAGGATTAGGAACTGAATAATTTGTTAATTCACAATATTCCCATTCCAAGATACTACAGTGTCTTATAGAAATTTTGCTTACTTGTATCATTTATGCATGGGATACATTTGCATATACTTTAATTTCAGAGCAGCATAGTTATCTATAATTATCTTATTTTGTTTTACAATTTCATTATACGGCCAATGGATTCATGATTTGGGACTTTGTTCTGATATTTATCAAGACTCTTCCATGGACTTTGTATGAACTACTCAATTTATTTTTCTAATGCAATCTGTGAAAAATACAATAAAGTGTAAGGGAGGGGGTGTGAGAACGAAAGGCAGATGGCATGAATGATGTCTCATTTTTCTGACAAAGACTATAACAAGGATGGAAAATGATACACTGTGAATCCATTGCAGTGACAAAGATTGTAATGAGAATTGGTCTGAACATAACCGACTGCATTCTCATTACACTCTGCAGATTATAATCTTCTCATCCTCCTCAGAGGTGGCACCCATCCTCCACTGACTGATGAGTCTTCCATATAGCTGAACTTCAATTTGCTTTAAAAATATTTTTTTATATAAATGGGCCATTAGGAAAAGCAAGTAATAAAAAATTCAAAATTGAGGCTGGAGCTCTCATTCCAAAGACTGGTAAAAAAGAGAGATTTTATTTGCTGATGTAAAATGATATTAGTTGGCACTTTAATAAATGGCAGTATTTCAATCAAAACCTCTCTTTTTACTCTGGCAAATAAAACCTGATGAGTGTAATGTTTTAGCAGAAGATGTGGGTAGCACGTTGAATAATACAAGGAAGAAGTTTATAAAGAGTGAGAATCCTGTAGGTTTTCTCTAAATATGTTGTGATGATTTATTTTCATAACAATACACGAAAAGTATCTAGTGATAACTGCAAAATTTTCAATGAAATTGTAACTGATAACTTTTAAACTTTTTATAACTGATTCAAATAATGACCTGCATACTAATAAAGACCACAAGTTAATTTTAGAATAAATGGAAATCATGGTAAAGTTATTTTCTATAAAAAGACCTGGTGCTGAGAATGTTATTGCAGAATGCTAACAAATTGTGAAATATACTGTTGATGTTTTTAAAAAATAAAACAACAATGAAGACAATAACTTCTTTAACTAAAAATATATTAAATTACTGCAAGCATTATTAAACTAGAAACAAAGTCTTTATACATTATCCAGTATTGTTCTAATGATCCAAACCCATCAGTCAATGAAATAAAGGAAATAGTATTGGAACTATAGTCACAAAAATAGCCTTACTTTAGCTTAGCATGGTGGTGAATGCCTGTAATCCCAGACGTTCAGGAGGCTGAGGCAGAAAGATCGCCAATCCAAAGCCAGTATCAGCAAAAGTGAGATGCTAATCAACTCAGTGAAACCCAGTCTCTAATTAAAAAATACAAAATAGAGCTGGGAATGTCACACAGTTGTCGCAGTTGTGGAGTGCCCCTGAGTTCGTTCCCTGGTACCCCCTCCCAATAGCATTACTTCAAAGAAGTATTTTTTAATCCAACAAATCAAAGAGAATAAACTAGAATAGAACAGACAAGAATTTAGACAGTTTTTCACATATTCAGAGTGATTAATATCTTTCCTTTGTAATAACAATTTAACTATAATACTAATGATTTATTCACAATAGTAACAAAATTGTAAAATCCCTAAAAGAAGATAACAACCTATTTACAAATGATTATAAGCTGTCACTGAGGACACAACATAAGACTCAAAGGACAAGAGAGACATACTGTCTTCCATGTAAAAGTTTGATTAATATTTCAATAGAATATTTGAAACTAGGCAAATTATTTTTGTACTTCACATGGTAGAAGTATTTTGAAAGTAGCTAATAAAGTTTTAGAGACCACCTACTATTATGGATATGAAACTGTACTCTCAATTACTGGGACTAAAATGGGAAGTTATTGAGTATGGGAATAAACAGACTGATAAACAAATTAGATCTGAATGTAGACTGTGCATATATGAATAATTGGCATATCATAAAACTTATGTTCAAAGCTGTGGAAATATAATTAGCTATTCAATAAATTGTTTTAATTCAATTTGATATTCATGTGGAGAATATAATAAAATATTCATCTTACACTAATTATAATACATTTCAAATCTATGTTCAGTCTAAAGATGATATCCAAAATGATGATTGAGCTAGAATTAAGTATAGCAGCAGACATTTTATAAGCAGGTCAGATATTAAAGCTGAAACACCTCTGTCTGGCAAAAGATACTTTTACTGAAAGGACAAACATTGGAAAAAATACAAAATCATGACATCACATTCTTCACCTAGAAATTTAACATTAGCTTAAAAGATTGCTAATCATGTTGGTGAGGATGTATGGAAGAAATATAATATTAGACATTTAGTAAAAAAAACCCTGTATATTAATATTTTTAAGAGACTTAGGAGAGAAAATCACAGAAATGTATCCTTCCTTAAAAGTGTAGGTACTTGATTAACCAGCTATCATTTAACTATACTAAAGAAGAATTAGACTTTTAACCTGGACCAACCTCTATGCAGTGATGATTGTCCCAGACATGCATAGGTTCTAGATCTTTCATAGAAAAAGATGTCAGGCATATTTCTTCCTAGCCTTAAAATTGAAGCATATGATCCTTTATTTGGCAAATAGCTTAAAATATCTACTCAAGAGGTAATTTTACCAGAGAATAAACCCTCAAATTTACTTACAGCTTATACTAAAGCATGCTTGTTTTGGTTTGAATGTGTCCCCTCAAAATTTGCATGCTACCAGTATTAAAATATTAAGGGGTAAGGCCTTGAAGAGGTGATTAGGACGTGAAGTCTCCTTGCTCATGAATGAAATTGAGGACTTTATAAAAGTTGCTTCACCCAATAATTGACTGGCTTGCCCTTCCTCTCTCTACCATGTGAGAACACATCATTCCCTGAGATTTGTCATAACCCAAGGAGAAAGCTCTTACCAGACAACTGAGCCTGCCAGCACCTGGTTCTTGGATTTCCAACTTCCAGAAATGTAAGATAGTATGTTTCTATGCTTTATAAATTAACTAGTTGCAGGTATGTGATGCTCCATTCTTTGTTCCCATCCTTCCTGAGGATAAAAATCCAGTGAATCTCCTTATCAGTTCAGTCTACTGTGACTGATTTTTACCATAGGACTACTAAGACATGAAACCAAGCAATGCAGGAAATATTGGTGACTGGTGGGAATTCTCTGGATCAGGTCTTTTTTAGATATGTGTGAAAGAACTGATTGAATCAGCTTAATTCATTTTTTTTAAATTTAGAAATGAATCAATTAGATTGAAGAAAGTCATATTAACATCTATAAATTTTTAGAGCATGATATCCCCAGAGTACAAAAGAAAGCATAAATGATTTTTTTTCTCTTTTCCTACTACCATATGAGTTGATTTATCAAAGTGATTATTGAAGAAACCCAATATGAAATAAAAGGTATCCTGCGGATTTTGGAGAAGAAATTCCACAGTGAGGTTTTCTCACCCGATGTGAAGTAGTCATTGAACTTTCACAACATTCAGAAAGACCTACATTATGAATTACTAAATCGATAAGAAATATTTCAAAAATAAAGAGTCTCATTATCAGCTCCACTTAGAGCTGGATTCAGGATTTTAACACTTCATATTTTTATAGTATCAGCTGTGGTTTCATTTCTTGTTTTCTTCTGAACAAAAGCATTTAGGCCAGTACTCCTGTGCTATCAGCAACTGATGGACTAAATGGACGCAGTCACTCTGTCCATAACAGTGGGAGATAAGGTAGAGAACTGATTCTATTTATTGGCAAAAACAAAGTTGTTTTCGAATTAATGGTAGGTGTTTCCAAAAAATACCCTTTGCTTTTAACCTGCTCACCAATGGCTGGTTTGTTAATTTATCACTAGCCAAGGATAAAGAGAGACCTGGTAGAAAATCTTATAAAGATAAAAACCTAATTCAATCTAATTCATATTTTTATTTAAGGAGCCAACATAGTTAATTGTGAAACTATGATTAAATAAAGGGAAATTATTGTTGATTTTATTGTATTAAAAACTGTAGACATATTTCAAAAGACTGTAGTTTGTTAACTTCTATATGGTAACATCACCACCTGAGCTTTGCCCAGATAATTAGTATCTTATTTATTGCAGATTATAAAGTAGCCCAGAAGAGTCTTTCCTAAAAAAGCTAACAATAACTGTTCCCAAATGACTTGCTCACCAGTGAAGTGAATATATACAACATGTGAAAACATCCTTATGTTGTCATTTAAGATGTGCAGTTTTCAAAGGTCCATGTGAAATTATAAGATATTAGTTGTGAACCCAAATAATAAAAAAAACGTTTTGAAAAATATCTCCCAGAGAAAAAGCTTAATTAAGGTGTATAATGCACATAAACATATATTACATGCCCTTTGAACATTAAATTGCTGCTGTTACTTTTTTAAAGTTGGTTAAATTGATACTACAGTGTATTTTATACATTATGATATATAAAACTGCTAAAGTAAATTTATTGATAAAATTAGAAATATCTTTCTGTTGTATTCAAAAATTATTGCATTTTATTGTGAGGGATAGATAAGCACAGAGTACTACAGAGAGCAGGAAAAAATTTAAAAACTCAAAATATTTTATTAGAAAAAATGGTTCCCATCTTTCATTTATATTGTTAATTGATGAAGATGAGTAAACAGAAATGTAAAAATGAAAATTCTATTTTTTGTGTGTGAAATAAAACGTAAGTACATATATCAATAGGCATTATTGAGTTTAAAATGATTAAGAGAACATTTTAAAACAAAAAATAACATTTCCTGGAAGAAATAACAGTATAACACAAATTAGGCATTCACTTTTCTGGGAATAAAAAACTCTTTAATAACTTTTCTTATGATGGGCATATAAATCTTTAGGATAGCTCATTGGTTTAGAATTATTCATGAAAAAAGTGTTCGGAGTAGCAGAGGGTTATCTCTTGGCTTCTTCTCACCTATAAACTATGACTCAGACTCTGGTATACTGAAAATATCCTTCTTGCTTAGGTAGCCCAGGATTAATGAATGGAAGTTCCACTGGGGCACAAAGGACCACACCTGTAATCCCATGATGGGGGAGGCTGAGGCAGGAGGATCATAAGTTCAGAGCCAGCCTCAGTAATATCACAAGTCCTTAAGCAACTCAGCGGGACACTGTCTCTAAAAATATGTAAAAATGCGTTGGGGATGGGGCTCAGTGATTGAGCACCCCTGGCTTCAATCCACAGTACAAAAAAAATAAAATTCCAACATTAGACAAGAGAGATTTAAAAATCAATTTAGTCACTTATTGTTCTTGTGACTTTGGACACGTAATGGGCTGTTTTGGGGTCTAAGTTTTTTTTAGCTGCAACGTGAATGATGGCGACAATAATATCTTTCTAAACATAAGTTTCAATTTTGTTTTCATTTTATTTAAAAAATAAACTAGAATAATTACATGAAATTACCTGGACTATGTTAGGTATCAGCACAGATTTTCTCAGCTTATTTAACAGAATAAATAATTTTTTTCCCAAAATAGCATTTGACCTCCCTGTTGTCTCCTATAGGAGTTTATGACTTAATGTCTATTTTGTCTGATGTAAGTAGCTCTCTTTTGGTAACCATTTGAATGGAATAAACATTCCTTCCTTTTCCTTTCAGCTTATGTGTGTCCTTAAATCTAAGGCGAGTCTTTTGTACACAGAATATGGTTAGGTTTTGTACTTTTAATCCATTCATCCTCTCTGTTCTTTGATATTAATAAATTGTTGTTTAAAATAATTATCAATAGGTTGTTTTCCCCTCAAATATTCTGTCATTTGATTACTGTAACTTTCCTCAATAAAACACACACAATACACAGTTCTTAAGAATTATATTGGTTCATTCATTCATTAGCTTAAAAGTTATTGAGTGCTTGCTATGTGTGAATCACTATGCTAACCATTTTACAACAGAGAAAATCAGACATGGCCTTTGATTTCATGAAGATATTCAATTCAAGGAAAATAGACAAGAGCATAAATAAATATAATTTCAAATATTAAGATATTATTTTAAATCACATTATTTTAGATCAGAATACAGGATTCATTTTTCAGAAACAAAACTTCTGTGATATGACAAATTAAGTTTATATACAAAAGATAAGAAATGCTATTCAAGGGCATCTAAGTTGGTTCCATCGTTTATCTATTGTGAATTAAGCTGCTAAAAACATTGATGTGGCTGTGTCACTGCAGTATGCTGATTTAAAGTCCTTTGGATTATAAACTGAGGAATGGGATAGCTGATTCAAATGGTGGTTCCATTCCAAGTTTTCTGAGGAATCTCCATAATGCTTTCCAGAGTGGTTGCACCAATTTGCAGTCCTACCACCAATGTATGAGTGTACCCTTTTCCCTACATCCTTGTCAGTACTTATTATTGCTTGTATTCTTGATACTTGCCATTCTGACTGGAGTGAGATAAAATATTAGACTATTTTTGATTTGTATTTTTCTAATTGCTGGAGATTTTGAACATTTTTTTTTAAAGAGAGAGTGAGAGAGGGGAGAGAGAGAGAGAGAGAGAGAGAGAGAGAGAGAGAGAGAGAGAATTTTTAATATTTATTTTTTAGTTCTCGGCGGACACAACATCTTTGTTGGTACGTGGTGCTGAGGATCGAACCCGGGCCGCACGCATGCGAGGCAAGCGCGCTACCGCTTGAGCCACATCCCCAGCCCTTGAACATTTTTTCATGATTGTTGATCAGTTGTATTTTTTCTTCTATGAAGTGTCTGCTTAGTTCCTTAGCCCATTTATTGATTGAGTTATTTGTCTTTTTGGTGTTAAGTCTTTGAATTCTTTATATATCCTGGATATTAGTGCCTGAGGTGCCTGTGATAAAGATGCCCTTCAACAGATGAATAGAAAAAGAAAAATATATATATATGCAATGGAATATTACTCATCCTTAAAGAAGAATGAAGTTATGGCATTTGCAGTTAATTGGATGGAGCTAGGGAATATCATGCTAAGCAAAGTTAGCCAAAACCATAAAACCAAAAGCTGATTGTTTCCTCTGATAAGCAGATGCTGATCCATAATGGGAGGGGAGGTGAGGAAGAACAAAAGAACTTTGGATTGGGCAGAGGGGAGTGAAGGAAGGAGAGGGGTTTGGAGGTGGGAAGGACAGTGGAATGAGATGGATTTCATTAACCTATATCACCCTATCTACACATATGATATACAACCAGCATGACTCTGCTCCATGTACACTAGAGGAATAAAAGTTGTGTTCCATTTGTGTACAATGTGTCAAAATTCATTCTTCTGTCATGTACAACTAATTAGAACAAATAAGGAAAAATATATATAAAAAATAGATATAAAATATTAAATTAAAAATGCAAAATAAAAGTTTTTTTTCAAGGTACTTTTAAAAAATATAAAATGAAATGATATGCAAATAGATAAAGGAAATTAGTTGGTGAGCAATAAGGGCAAATACCTTAACTTGAGATAAGATATTCATTCTAAGATATTTCAGAAAATCATTGCTTTGGAATATAATATTAGAAGAATATGATATAATAGGATTTTTTGTAAGGGTAGATCTTTACTATGCAGGGATTTGTATGCTATTCAAAGTTTGTATTTATTCTAAGTATAATAGGAAAAAAATAAAAACTTTAAACTGGTGTGTTTAATGTAATTTTCTTCATTAAGTCATTCCTTTATTACTATATGTCAACTGGTTTAAGAATGAAAAAATGGCAATGGAGTTACCTAGGTATCTAGGCAGAATGGTGGCAGCTTAGGCTGGGTAGTGGCATTGAACCAGGAACAAGCAGATGAATTACAGATATCATTGGAAGGTAGAAAAGACAGGACTTGATAAATTTATTATAGGATCTGAGAGAAAGGAAGGAATCAAGACTGTCTTCTAGTAATCAATTATCCATTAGCTGTAATTTTGCGGAATAATATTAACTTTCAATAGGATTAAATATACACACAGCCTTTTAAATATATTTAAAAATATAATATGGCATATCCACATAATTGCCAAATTACTGCTAGTAGTAATGCATGTCTTCTTTGAACTTGTATGGTATTGCCTGAGAAATCTAAAGAGAATAATAGTCTTTCTTTTACAAGTTTCTTATAAGATGAATGAAAGATATTCTTTTTACTCCCCATGAACCAAGTATTTCCATGTGTATTAAGAAAAAAATTAGTCTAGATTCGTTTTGGACTCTTTTTTTATTTTATTTTTTTTTCCCTTTGTAAAAATGATGTCACTTTCTGATCCTTGAAACCTTGTAGAATTTTGTACTAGTGCTAAGGAAACTGTGGTATCTGTTAAAAAGATTTGGTGGGTGCTTCAGATTAGGAGTGTTTTCCAGAGCAATTAAGGCATTTAACGTATTTCACTAGTTTTATAAACACAGTGTGCTCCTAAACACTTGAAAACTGTAAAGGTTAAAAAAAAAAAAAAGAATCAGGCAACATTTTAGAAAAGTGCATGCATCCACTTACAATCCCCTTGTCACTTGAATAGCACTCAATGTACTCAAAATTATAGCTATTAGAGAAGAAATTGTAAGTTAAATATAGGGAAGTGTATAAACTATGTTTATCACCAGCATAGCGCTAAGCACTACCTATGTCAGTATGATACCATAAGCAAAAGTCACACAAACAATGACACCTGTGTCTCATTTAGTACTTTTTTCACTTTTTGTGTCATGACTATGAATTTAATCTTTTTAATAAATGCATTACTTTAGCCTATGAGTACCTACTAAAGCATCTTTTAGTCCATATGATCAGAATTTTGTTGAATGAGCCCAATACCGCTTCTTGTTCTGGTGATACAAGATTGGTTCGATTGTACTGGTTGATATTTTTCTGAGCTCTCTTTTTGTAAAGTAGTAGTTTATACAGCTAGAAATTGCATTCTAATCTTCATTTTACCATCACCCGAGTTTCACAGAATTGGATAAATTCTCCTTTAACTTAGATAGGGAACCTTCCCTCTTTATCTAATATTTTCTTAATGCTGGTAAGAGAAATAAGGATAATATGGGTAAAAACAACATGTAAATATTAAAAGTTCTCAAACTCTTTTATGCAATATTTTTAATTCTCTTTCCCCTCAGTATTTCAGCAAAAATGTCAGAAAAGAATACAATCTTGTTGTTGATCTTCAATTTCATTATTTTTTATAAAAATATGTTTTATTTACTTATTGATTACACCCTAATAACTCTTAAGATTGGGAGGAAATCTATTAAAATTATAATAGCATGTTAAAAACATTATCCAAAACTTGGAGAAAGAGACAAAAGAAGGTTGCATGTGCTTTTTTTAAAGGATTGTTTTTTAAAAATTTATTCTAATTTTTTTCTTTTTAAATTTTTTAAAAATTTTTTATCAATTTTTAAAAATTTTTATTAATTATACATTAGCTGAAATTTTGCGGAATAATGTTAACTTTTAATAGGATTAAATATACACACAGCCTTTTACATATATTTAAAAATATAATATGGCATATCCACATTTTTGTAGCAGGTGAATATTATCAGGAAAATGGCCTAAAGACAGGTTGCAGAGTAAAGAATAAATTGACCCTCATGTTATATAAATTGGAAAATTGGTTCTGCAATTCCAAGGAATTTACTGAAATTTGAGCAGTTAGTTTTTTTTTTAAAGAGAGAGTGAGAGAGGAGAGAGAGAGAGAGTTTTTTTTTAAATATTTATTTATTTTTTTTTTAGTTCTCGGGGACACAACATCTTTGTTGGTATGTGGTGCTGAGGATCTAACACGGGCCGCACGCATTCCAGACGAGCGCGCTACCACTTGAGCCACATCCCCAGCCCTGAGCAGTTAGTTTTTAATAATAACCACACATAAAAATGTACATAATGCTAGGAAGCTAGCAAACTAGGGAATAATTCAATCTGTTTCTTCTACTGATCCTTGGATACCTTTTTTGTTTAGTTCTTTTAAATCAGGGTTCATACCAAACTAAGGACTTTTCTAGTTAGCAAATCCTATAAATAGAAAGATCCTCCATATTTTGCTTTGCAATGTATTCTCTGCAAGTAACCAGGTCTGGCATAAAAATAAACACTTTTTGCTAACTGATAGGTCCTAATCTGTAAATATAGATTTTTAAATTTTCTAGTACATTACTATAACCTGTGCAAAATATAGCATAGACAGTTGAAGTATCACTTTTACAATCCATTGTTATTTTCAGAATACTTTGCCTCATTGAAATCATACTGGTACATCATAGAACATACAGGTTTAGCAGAAATTCTTAGGCATTAGGAAACACTAGTTGTGAGAAGTTGTACATGCAGCTTAAGCTGTAAGCCTCAGATTTATTTATTTTTTTATTATTAAAGTGATGATAATTTTACTTCTATCATTATTCAAGTTAGGGATTAAATAAAGAAATTTGTCGTGAAAAATCAAAGTGCTTGGTACATTTGCCATTTGAATAAAATTGTCAAGGGCTTCTGAATCAGATTTTGCTGATAAGAAACTCTTTATGACTAATATGGTTAAAATAAAACTAAGCCTTATCTTCAATGTCCTCTAAAAACAATATTAGATCTTGTTTCCATAGGAATATTTGTGAGATTAAATTTTAATATCAACTCAAGAAATAATAGTGTTCATTTTTTGGAGGATCTGCTCTTGCTAGTTCTTAACAGTAAAAATTCAATCTATATCACATAGAGAAGAAAAATATGCTATGTGTTATTGTCATCTTTACATTATAAGAGATAAAAATTTATAATGATAAAACTAGAAATTTTAAATATTAATGGAAAGCATTATGTCAACTAAATGCAGCTGGAAAACATATTGAAATGGTAATTAATATAGAAAATATTCAGGTAATAAATTTTGCAATGAACCCTAGTTTTCTATGTTCTGATATGTTCTTAGAGCATCTTCCACCTAACAAAAAAATGTTTTTCTAGGATTATACTTATCTTTCCAATCATCCCAAATCAGTAAGACTGGTTCAATAATATTAAGTAATTATTAAAAAGTATGATTCTTTATTGGACTGTATTAACATAATATTTTTGGTATATAAGCTATGATAAAGACATAAAATTTGATATTTCAATATGGTTTGTATTGACAACATAAATCTTAGTAATGTTTGATATTTAAATTGTATTTTATATGAATTTAAATTACATCTGTCATAACTGGGCATTTTAATAAATTTTCCTTATATGAAACTTGAGAGAGGAAATAAAAAATATAGTGATAACTCAGAGAAGGTAGATTCAATTAAGATAATATACGAGAGACCATTAGCTCTAAATCAAACAGAAGCACTTTTTGTTCTTTAATAATTTGCACTTATATCTGGGTCTCAGGAGTTTTGAAACTCAATCTGGTCTCTAATATTGACTTTTAGTGTTAGGCAATTTTATCAACCTTTCTTTACATCAACTCTCAGATTCTTAGTCTAACATCAGCTTTCAACTGTTTTATTAAATTGATTTGAGAAAGAACATGGTATTTTAAAACAGCAAGTTATTACAAAGAAGTTATAATTGGTTTCATATATGTTTTTGTATTTTACAGGGTGATGTGAATTTGATTTATTTCAAGGTACTGAAACAACTCTTTTATACAGAGTGGAGAAAGTCTGATTTCCTTCTCTTGCACAATTCTGTGACCCATCTACTTGAGCTGATACCAATCAAAACAGTCACCTATGAAGATCTTTTCTTTCTCAAAACTTTCCTAAAGAAGTTAAATAGTAATGGCATTAAATATTCAGATGTCAAGGGGATTCTTATGGACATGTAGGGAATGAATTGAGCAAGAGATAAGATTCAATAATCTGAAATCCTGAAATGTGTTGTTCTATTAATTGAATACTTTTCTTTAAACAGTAATATTTAGGTTGTCTTAACTTCAACCTTTTTGAATAAAAATATTTTGTGCACAAAGAAAATTACTAAATATTTTTTGACAACAAGTTATCAAGAACAACAATTCTTCTATTATAATAAAACAAATACTACAAAGATTTTAGATATTATGAAAGCTAATAGTCTACCAGCTATGCTACTGAAGTTCTTTTGACAGTTTCCTAAATAGCTTTTTTATTTCTGTGTTTAGATTTAGCATTCATTTCACAATGGCCTTCACTAGCAGCTTATTTTCAACTATAAGTTGATATTTTGTTAATTTAATATTTTAGTGCATTCAAAAAGTATTTATTGAATCATTAGTATGCAAAAGATAATGTTTATTCCCTGGAATGTGTTGAAAGTTTCATATGGGTTCTCTGAGTAAAGGGCTTACTTTGGTAACAAAGTGTTTTGAGGATCAGAAAACAAGTCAGTTCTATTTTCTTGATAAAAGAGAAATCACACAGGTAGTTTTTACATAAAATGCATTTTTTAATGATTTTTCACATTATATTGGTATGAATGGCTTGAAAATTCAATTAGAAATTAATATATTAATTCAGTAGTTCTCAAAGTAACACTAAGAAACCTCAAAGATCATCTCAATGTCATGAAGTTATACCCTTAAGTATGTTTCTTTCTACTATAGCACATAAAATAATGGGAAGAACATTATAATTGTTGAGATTACAAGTTGAATTAGCCTGGTCTTGCAACTAGTCTTCAAGAACATACCACTTGTCACATTTTAATTCAATAACAAAGATTTTACAACTGTTTTAGTTAATATTTTAAATTATTTTCCAACTCAATATTTAGAAAAGAATAAATTTTCTTCATACATTTCAATTTTAAAATGACAACAAAGTAAATGGAGAAGCAAATATGACAATTCAGCTAAGTCATACCTTAAAGATATTTGCTAAAAGTAAAATTATGCCATATTTCTCTATAAGTTATTTTGATCTAAAAGACATAATAAATATGGCCTTAATTTTAGCATGTGTAGGAAAAATTATTTTCTTTTTAAAATGAATGATTACATATTTTTGATTTCTAAAACTTGAATAGGAATAGCTATTTCCCACAAAATCAAAAGCTCTTTGGAGCTCTAAATGATTTTAAGGTCTTATTATCCTGACTATATGAAACTATTTAATTGGTAAGAAAAGAATGATGTCTCCTTCTTTCTTAAATTTGGATCAACGAACTGTTGTCTACTTGTCAGCAATTTTCTTTCCTAGACATTTGCCTTTACTTTTTCAGTGAGGTAAAATGATACTGATTTTAGAAAAAATTTCAAGAATTTCTCTGTGACGTGTGACTATTACAATTATTCACTCAGTAAGTATTTCTATCCCTTGTCTACCATGTGTCAGGCTGTGTGCCAGGAGCTGGCTGTGTGCCAGGAGCTAACACTTGCAGTAAAGCTAACCTGCTGCACTTTCAGGTCTCCCTGTGATACTTTTTTGTTTTGTTTTGTTTACATTGTTATTGTTCATTTGTTTCCTGTGATTCTTGTCAAGTTGTGGTCTGTGTTTCTGTTTGTCTCTCCCTTAGACACTCATTCACTAGGGAACCTTATGTCAACTGACTGCATGCCAAGGAGTGGATATGCAATAGTTAATCTTATCAAGAAAACTCGATCACAGAATTTAAAAAAGATTTCTCATTACCACTTAAGTTTAAAAAATAACATTTGTATCTCTAGGTATGAAATAATATATCTGAGTTTGCACCATGTCCACGGTCCCACCATGTAGGAATGAAGGGAGAGGTTAGAGTGATGCTGCCGCAAGCCAAGGACTGCTGATGGCCACCAGATGCTCTCTAAGGAAATCTCTGGAGAGAATGCCGCCCCACCGATAACTTTATTTTTACATAGTGAAATTGGCTTTCACTCTGGGTTCTAGAATTGCAAAACTGTGTGTTTCTCTAATTATTATTAGAGAATTATTATAGCATCCATGGAAAACAGTATAAATATGGCTAAATAAAATTATTTATGCTAAACAAAGAGCCAAAAAACCACATATTTTAATATACAGAAAACATATTTTCAGTTAGGAAATGGTAAAGTAAAACTGGGTCAGATATAAACACTATTGTTTTTTCTTTTGGGTACTTGGGGACACCCAAACACTGAGCCACATCCCCAGCCCTATTTTGTATTTTGTTTAGAGACAGAGTCTCACTGTGATGCTTAGTGCTCATTTTTTGCTGATGCTGAATTTGAACTATGATCCTCTTGTCTTAGCCTATAATTCAAATTTTCTAAAGTTGGGAAATTTCTTTTGAGATATATTTGAAGTAATTTTTTCTAAGAGTACCTCTGATGTAAAATTGTAAAGCTAATAAAAATTCTATATTTTCAAATGTATAAAAAACTTAATTTCATGCATATAAACCTATTATTTTTCTGAACATTTTTAAATGAATGAAAATGACACTATTGTATGTCCTTTTCTACTTTTCTGTAGTTTAATTATGTCTTCGTAGAACTGAACACATTTTTGAATGTGCATTAAAAAATCAGTGTTTCTTGTTAGTTATTACAAGACATCTAATCCTTTGGGTTTCACATTCTATGTTATAATTAAATTATTTGGTTGTATCAATTATTATTATTTGGTTACCTAGCATGTGTGAGGCACTAGGTTTGATCAGCAGCACCATATAAAAATAAATAAATAAAATAAAAATATTGTGCTCATTCCCAACTAAAAAAAATTTTTAAAAAATCTGTATACATATGTTCATCATAGAATTATATATAGTAGCTGGAAAGGAGGGGCAAACCAAATACACATCAACTGATGAGTGAATAAAAATATACACAATGAAATATTATTTGATGATGAAGATGAATAAGATATACACAATACAGAATATTCGATCCTTGAAAAAATGATTCTAAATGAAAGGAGCTAGTCACAAAATGCCACATATTATATGATTCCATTTGTATGATATATCTAGGATAGGTAAATCAGCTAAGACAAACTTGATTAATGGTTGTCAGGGACTGGGATACAGTAGAATGACATGTAATTGCTAATGGGGATAGGGTATCTCTTTGGAGTGATGAAACTGTTCTTACATTAGGTAGTGTGTTGATGCATACATAACCCTGTGAGCTTACCAAAACCCTCTGACTTTTACACTTTGAAAGTGTGAATCATGTGGCAATTGTAGCTCAGTAAATTTGTTATTTAAAAAATGGTTTAGCAGTCAAAAATTTTATTACTGGTGAAGTCAGTCTTACTGATGAAGTCAGTTCCTAGGCTGACATAATGGATAATTGGGCCTGATTTTTTTTCTAGTAGGCATAGAATATCTGGTCTAATGACTAGATACTTGATCACTTTGAGTTGAGTTTCCTACAGGATGAAATATGGGGATTTAATCTCATTTTGCTATATATGGATTTCCAGTTTTCCCAGCACCATTACTGAAGAGGCTATCTTTTCTTGTGTGTTTATGGTGCCTTTTTCTAGTATGAGATAACTGTACTTGTGTGTATGTGTCTGTGTCTTCTATTTTGTTACATTGGTCTTCGTGTTTGTTTTTCTGCCAATATCATGCTGTTTTTCTTTCTCTTTTCTTTTTTTTTAAACTATAGCTTTGTAATATATTTTAAGGTCTGGTATTGTGATACCTCCTGACTCACTTTTCTTGTTAAGGATTGCTTTGGTTATTCTGAGCCTCTTATTTTTCCAAATGAATTTAATGACTGATTTTTCTATTTCTATGAAGAACATCACTGTCACTGGGATTTTAGTAGGGATTGCAATAAATCTGTATAGCATTTTTGGTAGTATGGCCATTTTGACAATATTAATTCTGCTTATCAAATAACATTGGGGAAATTTCCATCTTCTAAGGTCTTCTTCAATTTCTTTCTTTAGTGTTCTGTATTTTTCTTTTGTTAGATTAATTCCCAAGTATTTTATTTTATTTTTGGAAGCTATTGTGAATGGGTTAATTTTCCTGATTTTTTTTCAACTGATTTTTCATTGGTGTATAAGAACGCAATTGATTTATGGGTGTTAATTTTATACCCTGGTACTTTACTGAATTCACTCATAAGTCCTAGAAACTTTCTGGTGGATTTTTTTATAATCTTCTAAATATAGAATCATCTCATGGGCAAATATGGATAGTTTTAGCTCTTTTTTTCTACTTGTATTTATTTAATGTCTTTCTTTTGTTTAATTGCTCCAACTAGGGTTTCAGGGAATATGTAGAATAGGAGCTGTGAAAGCTGGCATCCCTGTCTTGTTCCAGCTTTTAGAGGTAATGCTTTCATTTTTCTCCATTTAGAATGATGTTGGCCTTGGGTTAAGCAAATATATAGCGTTTACAATTTGACATAATCTCCTACTATCCCTAGTTTTTGTAGTATTTTGAGCATGAATGGATCTGAATTTGTTTTTTTTTCTTTGAGAGAGAGAGAGAGAGAGAGAGAGGGAGAGAAGAGAGAGAGAGAATTTTTTTAATATTTATTTTTTCAGTTTTCGGTGGACACAACATCTTTATTTTATTTTATGTGGTGCTAAGGATCAAACCCAGCGCCCCACATGTGCCAGGCAAGTGCGTTACCACTTGAGCCACATACCCAGCCCCTGGATGCTGAATATTGTCAAATGCTTTTTCTGCATCTACTTAGACAATCATTTGATTCTTGTCTTTAAGTGTATTAATGTAATGAATTTACATTTATTGATTTTTGTATTTTGAGTCAAACTCACAACCCTGGAATGAACCCCACTTGATCGTGGTACACTATCTTTTTAATATGTTTTCTGTATGCAATTTGCCAGTATTTTATTGAGGATTTTTGCATCTATGTTTATTAGGGATATTGGTCTTAGGTTTTCTTATTTTTATGTGTCTTTGTCTGATTTTGGTATCAGGGTGATACTAGCTTCATGCAAGAAGTAAAATCAATTATCAATATATGAGATGGTATCAAACTAAGAAGCTTCTTCACAGCAAACAATCAAGAATGTGAATAGAAAAATCCTTTACCACCTATACCTCAATTAATCTCCAGGATATACAAAGAACTCAAAAAATTTAACATCCCCAAACCCCAAATAGCCCAATAAATAAATGGGAAAAGGAACTTAATGAATACTTCAGAGAAGAAGAAATAAAAATGGTCAAAAAGTATATAAAAAATTTTCAACATCTCTATCAATTAGAGAAATGCAAATTAAAACTACCCTAAGTTTCTATCTCACTCCAATCAGAATGGCAGTTTTCAAGAACACAAGTAATAAAAAATGTTGGCGAGGAGACAGGGGAAAACATACACTTATATGTAGCTGGTGAGACTGCAAATTGGTGCAACACTCTGAAAAGCAGAATGGAGATTCTATAGAAAACTTGGAATGGAACCACCATCTGACCCAGCTATCTCACTCCTCGATTTATACCCAAAGGACTTAAAATAAGCATGCTACAGTGACACAGCCACATTTATGTTTATAGTAGCTCAATCCACAGTAGCCAAGCTATAGCTCCAACCTCAATGCCCTTCAACAGGTAAATTGATAAAGAAAATGTGATATATATTCACAGTAATATTTCACTGTATATATATACAGTGAAATATTACTCAGCCATAATAAAGAATGCAATAGTGGCATTTTCTGGAGAATGGGTGGAACTGGAGACTATCATGATAAGTGAAATAAGCCAATTCCAAAAAACCAAAGACCAAATTTTCTCTCTGATATGTCATTTTAACCCACAATACGAGAGGTTGGAGAGGGAAAGAATAGAAATTCATTGGATTAGACAAAGGGGAATGAAAGGAAGAAAGTGGGGACAGAAATAGTAAAGACAACAGAATTAATCAGACATAACTTTCATATTCCTTTATATGAATACATGACCAATGTAATTCCACATCACATATAAACACAAGAATAGGATCCTAATTACAATAAATTATACCCCATCTAAGCACAATATGTCAAAATACACTCTACTGACTCTAAAAAGAACAAATAAAAAGTTATTACTGGATTTAGTTTTTCCTCCTTAAAAAATTCAATGGAAAAGTTTTCAAAATTATTTATCATTGTAATGTCAGGTTCACATAGTTTGATTCTGTGACTGAAATGATCTTAAGTGTTTCTATACTTTGAAAAGACTGTCATAAATTTCTTTGAGGGATGAGTTAAATGGAAAGAAACCAAAGTCCTAATTCCTTGAGATATTTTCTTCTGTTTTAGAGGGTAGTATTGAGAAAAACAGAGGTAGAGTTACTAGCATAATTTAGTTATTAGCACTGCCCATATTCAATAACACATTAGGAAACTGAGGCACAGAGAATTTAAATAGAAAGATACCTAGCAAATAATTAAACCACAATTACAACCCTTGATAGGAATGTTTAATGAGTTTTTAGCTTATAAATAGTTAATGTTTTTAAATTATTTTATATTTATTGTGGTAATTATTATATTAGCTAATACATATGTAATACTGAATGGCTGGAACTATTTTAAGAATTTCATGTTTATTCAATCATTAGACCTCATATAACAACTCTGTGGAATAGAGTATATTATTATGTTCTAATTTCCATTACTGATAAAAAAAAACAAGACTAAAGCACAGAGAGATTAGGTAAATTGGTTATAAGTAATAGGAATAGAATATACACCCAAACAGCCTGACTCCAGACCACTGAGCTGCCCTTCAGCATTGAGAATCCTACCTTTCTCTCAGGCACTCAATACCTTTTTCTTAAATGAACTGAATAAATATACAAACCATCTTTCTATGTCCATTAAGTTTCCTACTTTTTGTCAAAATAAATTTCAGGACTTAGAATAAAGTATGGGAGTATGATGATCCACTAAGATTTTTAAGAGTGTTTCATTTTCATATGGTTGATGAGGTATTGAAGTCTAGGTACAATGTGAGAAATTCATGCTGCATTTTAATATGCCCAAGACTCTGAGAGCTTATCCCTGCAATAAATAAGCTTACTTATCTTTTTTTCAACCTAAATTTATTTGACCACAGAATCCTTGGTGGAAGGCAGTGAAATCTTTTAATACCCAACTGAAGTAAATTTTTCCAGAACACAAAACAAATGTTAGTATTATCAAGATGGAAGTTAATTCTCACATTTTTCATCATAGACACTATTTACCAATAGGAATATTTAACCTTCATTAAGTACCCATTTCCTGACTCTGTGAGTTATTTATATATCTGTTTCTAAATATACAAATATTGATTATACTATCCTAAATAATTGTGTTTTCATACTCTTACCAGTTGTCACATGGAAGTTGTTAGAATTTTAATGTTCATCCATCCTTAATAAGTGAAAGAGATACATTCAAGAATAAAAAAATACTACGTTGCTAATCTTCAGAGTACACTGGGTACTCTGGATGAAAAACCATAGTGTTTCCTTGAAACCAGAGGGTCAATGTACCTCTTAAAATACTTACACTAGAAAGGGATTGGAAGATTTGGGAAACACACATCTATCTTGCATATGTCACTTAATTTTTTTGTTAGAAAAATCTAGTTTAAATTATTCAATATTCATGTTTTCTGTCTACTACCATTTATTCTGTTTCAAAATTTTAAAATAAAGTGTAAAATATAAATATTGATGTGGTTACATCACTATTGTATGCTGATTTTAAGTCATTTGTGTACCTACCAAAGCGTGGGATAACTTGGTCAAATGGTGGCTCCATTCCAAATTTTCTGAGGAATCTTCATACTGCTTTCCAGTGTGGTTGCACCAATTTGCAGTCCCACCAGAAATGAACCTTTTCCCCACATGCTTGGCAATATTTATTGTTACTTGTATTCTTGATAATTGCTATTCTGAGCAGCTCAGTTCACAATAGCTAAACTATGGAACTAGCCTAGGTGCCCTTCAAGAGATGAATGGATAAAGAAAATTTGGTGCACATACACAATGGAATATTACTTAACCATAAAGAGAAATGAAATTATGGCATTTGCTGGTCAATGGATGGAACTGCAGTCTATCATGCTAAGTGAAATAAGCCAATCCCAGAAAACCAGAGGCCAAATGTTCTCTCTGATATGCAGATGCTAACTCACAGTAAGGGGCTAGTTAGGGAAAAATAGAAGTACTTTGAATTAGACAAAGGGTAATGAAGGCATTCAAGGGGGATTGGGTGTAGGCAAGTTAGTAGAATGAATCAGACATTACTTTCAATATGCATATATGACCAACATAATTCCACATCATGTACAACCAGAAGAATGTGAAGTCATACACCATATATGTATAATATGTCAAAATGCATTCTACTTTCATGTGTTAAAATGCTATAAAATATATTTTTCAGCTTAAATTATATTGTAAAATATCAAAAATATGTAATTTGTACTTTATGTACATACTTCCAGATTCTATTTATTCTTCATGACTCCATTCAAATGCACAAAACTTCTCTAAAGCCTTTTTTATGTTTTCTGAGTCCAAAATAAAATCTCCCTATAACTCTATTGTAATGTACTTATGAGAGACATCAGTTTTAATACTATATTTAGTTTATTTATGTTCATATTTATTTTTCTCTGGTCAACTGTAAGCTCCTCCAGGGAAGGATCCATGTGCCATCTAGCCTTTTAGCCCCCAAAGGGCCTGTATGCCATGAATAGAACACATCTTTAAGAAATGAATCCATTATGAATGAGTGACATTGATGGTTATGGTGGAAAAAATGCTTCTATATCACCTTTAAAATGAATGTATTTCATTACTTCCTCTGAATAATAAAAAGAAATTTTCCAATGTTAGAAGTATATTCTCTACAACCAGCTTTAATCACAACAGATTTATGCACTGAGCTGAGTAGTAAATCCCTTTTAGTATTGATCCTGTTTAGAATAGTGAGTGACTTAGGACAATTTCAATCTTGTAAAGTAGAACATTTAGCAATGGCATGTCAGAAAGGCCTATGCTCTATTAGAAATAGCAACAGATTTATTCCAGCATTTATCTGGTTTATGCAGAATTGCTAGTCTCTTTTGTCCCATATATGACAATGTAATATGTCTCAACATGCTTAGGTTTATATCTAGATGAAAACTTCTGAAGTCAATTTTCAGATTGTTAAGAGAAGTTAGTGAGTGTCCTGATAAATGGTCAGGATACCATAGTACTGTCTCAAAACATGTTCTTTTTTTAACATCAGCAAGTTTTAAAAATGAGAAATGAATCTCTTAGAAATGAGTAGGTTCAGAAATAAACTCAGTGTAGCAGATTATGCCAGGCCTACTTATGTGGCTCCAATTCTCTTACAATTAAATAATTTCTTCAAAAGTCAACAATCAGATTGATATAAATTTAACTGGAATAAACTTAATTTTTAATGTTTATTTGGTGACTCATGTTCCAGACACTATCCTGAGTAACTAATCTCATTTAACTTTTGCAGTATCCTGCAAGAAAAGTAACAGAGCTATTTAGAAGTGAAGAGAGTGAATCCTAACATGGCGAACACTAGCCCAAATTGTAAAGTGGACAAGGTAGAATTTAGACCTAATCCTCTGCTAATAATATAACCTCATATTCAAATACTTTAAAAAAAATTTTTAGTTATAAATGGACACAATACCTTTATTTTATTTATTTTATTTTTATATGGTGCCAAGGATTAAACCCAGTGCCTCACTCATGCCAGGCAAACATTCCACTGCTGAGCCACAACCCCAGCCCCACATTCAAATACTTTTTAACAACAAATATTGATTGGTTTATTTTTATCATAAACATAATTTTGAAATAATACACTTTGGTGGGAATGACAAATGCAAATTAATGATTCTGTAGTCTCTTTCTATAAGTTTTCTATTTTTGTAGTCTATTAAATATATTTTCAAGATTCTGAGAATATATTTAATAAGTAGTGTTGAGATTTTCTTTCATTTGTTTTCTTGTTCCCAGCAGTAGGTGTTTTCTTAGGGTTTAACAATAACATTGTCTATGTAAATTTGATGATTTAAGAAGAATAGTGGTGCCAATCTAAAGATGATACTAATTCCTTCAGCAAATATGTATTAGAAGATATTGTACCAGCCATTCCTCTTAGGAACTGAAAATACCAATATGGATTCTATCACTAAAGACTTTACAAGCCAATGGGAGGAAGAACAGATATTGACAAAACAGCAGTTGCACACTGGATAATAGGAGTTGTAAGATTGTGTTTTTAACTATCATAATTGGTGAGTCCAAGGGTATTTTGGAATAAAACAAAATGAAGTGCTTGCAATAGAAAAATAGCAACAACAAAAACAACATAGTGTCTTTCATGGTAAAGACAGAATCTGGGGTCAGACAGATCTCTTTCAATCTGGATTTTTAACGTCACACAATTTACTTCGTATTTGCAAACATTAGCTTACTCATCTTTCAAAGGATGATGATAAATTGAACTCATAAGCCTGGGTGATTTAAATGAAGTCATGCTAGTGTCTGAAATGTGATAAGCAGACAGTAAAACTTGGTAAATAATCATACTTCATTTCTCCTTTGGAGAACTGAAATGCCCATTGTGATCTGAGAAGTGAATCCTGAAATACGATATCTTAAATTTGTTTAACCCAGACTCATTGGACAATGTTATAGTTTTACCTGTAATATTTATTAGTCATATGCATAGTTACTGTTCTAGTCAGCTTTTGCCACTGTAACCAAAAGAGCTGATGAGCAATTAGAGGAGGAAAAGTTTATTTGGCATTCAGTGTTTCAGAGATCTTAGTTCATAGTTGGTTGACTTCATTGCTCTAGGCTCAAGATGAGGCAGAACATCTAGGTGGAAGGGTATGTAGAAGAAAACCAGGTAAGGATGTGGCAGTCAGGAAGTAGAGAGAGGGGGCTCTGCTCACCAGGGACAAAATATAAACCCCAAAGGCACATCCCCAGAGACTTGTCTCCTCCAGCTACACCCCTTCTGACTACAGTTACCCCCCAGTTAATCCATTTCAGCTGATTAATGCACTGTTTAGGTTAAGGCTTTAATAACTCAATCATTTCATCCTGGTAAATTCTTGAATAATCTAACTGATATGAGGGGAATACATCATATCAAAGCCATAAAAGTAACTATATGAAAGAAGAGGTTTTGGAAAATTCCATTCTAAATATACAAATGCCTGAGTGAAAATAAGTGTCCTGACTGTATAAATGTAGTTATATATTTATAATTTTCATAAATATCAGTATAATTTAATTTTCATTTTTTAAAATATTTTGCCATGTATATATAAACGTCGTGATCAAGAAAAGAAGCTCTAGGGATAGAAAGTTCTGAATTGAGTTGCTGGTGATTGTTGTTACTAGTTGTAGGATTTTGTGGAATATATCAAGTCTGTCAGCCAAGAGATCCTCGATTGTGTGACTAGAGAAATAATATCTATTTCTGTGCAGTAGTTCTGAAGGATAAACAAGTTAATGAAAGAACCGTAATTACATAAACTCTTCATGCGAGCTTTCTAAAATAATTACTGCAACTATTACTATTTATTCATAACTATTATATTTACTTTCTAAGTAACGTATGTCCTATTAACAAACTATTAATACTTTTAGTTTAGTGTACCATCATTTCCTATGATATTTCTTCTTTATGTGTATATTCAAGCTAAAGAACCTATTTAGAGGGCTGAGATTGTAGCTCAGTGGTAGGGCACTGGCCTCACATGCATGAGGCGCTGGGTTCAATTCTCAGTACCACATACAAATAAATAAATAAAATAGAGATATTGTGTCCATCTACAGCTAAAAAAATATTTTTAAAAAACAACCTATTTGGAGATATTTGCATTTAACTATGGAACAGAATGCAGAATGTCATTTACCTCAACTATTCTCTCTGTGCACATTTACAGACCCTTCCCTGTTTTGTGTTGTTTTAAGTGAAAAGGAATGAGTGAGCTTTGCCCAGGATGGTTTTTCATAGCATGGAGCTAACATCTGCTGATTTGTATAATCTGGGCCGGTATGAAAGAGATTGTTATTTTCAGTAAAACAGGCATCTCCAGAACATTTTTTCCTTCTATAATTAAATCAATCAAATATCACCTTTACACTAAAGTTAAGTCTCCTCTCCCCTCCCTTTTAAGCAATCCATAGGAGTTCCTTTGTTAATGTTAACTATTAATGTTAATTATGGAAAATCCTAAGCGTTAACACTACTGTCCTTCCTATGTAAGGATGATGTTACAGAATACAATTAGTGTAGTGTGTACACATTTCAGATTATGTTTTCCTCCAGTTGTGTGGGTGGTCCTGTGCTGATCTGGCAAGAATCTTTCTCAGTTTATTTCCTTTGTCAGCAAGGGCTCCTACAATGCACACAGTTTATAGAAATTAAGGGTAATGTGTAGTCAGAAAATAGGACAAAGCAGAGCGACATCAAAGCCTTTACCACTGTACCCCTGGCACATTTCCCTAACACTGGAGCTAACGAAGAGAAGATCATTTTAATAAAAAGAGCCAGCTGCTTCTAAATGGGAAGTCAGTGACACCTGCTCTCCTGCCCAGTCAATCGGCTCTTTCAACTGGCCATTGATTGAACATGTTTATGGAATCCTTTTAGGAAATTAAGATGGAGGAAATGAGAAAATTCTTTTGCATACGAAAACAGTGAGTGAGAGAGGATATATATTTTGTGATTTTAAAATTACTGAATTTAAACTGATCTGGAGCTTCCTAAATCTGAGAAAATGTATTCAAGTATTTGGGGGAGCAAGAGAATTTTTCATTAAATTCTTAAGTAGGCTACCTTTGTGCTAGAGAGAGAACAAAACAAAACATGATGAAAATAGTATCAGGATTCCTTGGCTGTGTTTTCAAACCAAGCGAGTGAGGCCCAATATGCTGTTAATAAAGCAATTAAGTTATATAATACTTTCCTTTCCCACACAGTAACATTTAAGTAAACATTTCTATGGAAAATATTTTCGCAAGTGTTGTTTTCTCTCCCACTAATCTTCAAGGACATTTGTTGTAAAAACTGTGTTGATTTGCGTTATTTTCCTTAGAAAAATATCTGAAATTCAACAGCTATTTTTGACATTTTGCTCTCAATTTATTGCCTTCTCAAGTGTCATTCAGAAGCAGGGCCTATGACTCATTTGACATTTAGCATACTCATTCAATCATAGAGTGACAATGAGTGAGGCAGATTTTTATTTCTATTTCAAAGACCTTTTCAATACTCTTTGATAAAGCAGGTTTAATGGGGAAAAAATGTGAAATTAGGACACCGGTGGAGTGTTCGGTGTTTTTTACTCATTTGTTTAACATTGATTTACTGTACCCCTTTCATCTGCCACACATTAAATGAGGGAATATGGGGATAAACATGGACACATTGTCAACTTGGCCCACATAAATTTATAATATACTAGGAAGGATAAAAATAATAATAGTGCTGAGTGATATGTTAAGTGTTATAAATCAAATATAAATAAAATCTTTTGGAAGCACAGAGGAAAGTGAAATTATTTTTTTAGTTGTGAAAAATTAGGGCATGATATGATTGGTAGGACATGCTATTACAATCTGGCTTGGAAGAACAGGTATGAATTTTTTTTCTTTCCTTAGAGATATAAGACATGTCATCTCTCGAAAATCTCTAGAACAGAAAAAAAAATCTACCAAAAGTTGTCTTCCCATTAAGAATCACTCTTTTTCATGTAGTCAAAACGGTTAGGAAATGCATCACAAAATGATGGAAGTGCCATAGACAGAAATATTAAATGTATGTAATACACATAATGGCAGTGGGATGTGGAATAGGACCTGTGGTATACAACATGTCTAACAACCAGCTCTCTGGTGAAAGAAAACCTGATTTGTCATACTTGCTGATTTTCTTGGTACAAATATTCCTACCATGGTAGATTTCAAACTATCATCACCACACACAGAGGAAAGAAGGAATGCCTGTAATTAGCTTTCTCTTTTATCTGCTGTCTTCAGGACTCCTCTGAACAGAATCCTGGGATCAGATTGGAAGTGCTTAAATTTCATTACTTTGGAGACTGTACTTAATGGAGATACATTAAAACTTATGAGCAAGTGAATTGTATGAGTATTATAAAAGTGTCCAGATTTTGAGTTGTGATTGTAGAAATGTGTTAAAGGAATATGTGGGCATAGAAGTTTTTAGAAGGCTAATAAACAGGAAAAAGTGGCTGACTAGATATGTTCAATAAGAAAAAAGGAAGATGTCAAAGGTGAACATTCTCATTATGCTATTATTGAAACATTCTTGTA
Source organism: Spermophilus citellus (assembly GCF_964194105.1). Classification (NCBI taxonomy): domain Eukaryota; kingdom Metazoa; phylum Chordata; class Mammalia; order Rodentia; family Sciuridae; genus Spermophilus; species Spermophilus citellus. The sequence continues at coordinate 565,882 of NC_138196.1, forward strand.
TTAATATATCTAATATTCTTTCTTCTCTTTTTTTCTGATTCAATTCATTCCTGGAAACTGAATCATATTCTTTCTCATCAACTGTTTTTAATTCTGCTGAAGTCTTCAAATTCTGGAGGAGGTGTATTAGTGGCATACCACATGGACTTGACATTCTTAGAGGCTGGAGAGGAAACAGCAAATGATAACAGATGAGAAAATCAAGATTCATCTAGAAAATGGGGGGAACATATCTTTACCTAGTAGAGTCCCAAGGATTGTGTTAAAGAACTACCCATAAAAGCATTTTTGTGAATTGCCATGCAAATCTCTAACAATATAAACAGCACTTATTACCAGACAAATAAGGAAGGGAGAGACTCTTGCTAATATTGGAAGAACAGGGTGGTAAAAACCGGAATTAATTGCATAATTTTATTTTATGTTATCAAAGATCCTTTTGGTACTCTTCTCTATTAGAAAGCTGAGAAACCTGACTCCGAACATAAGTATTTCCACTATAGTCATGGCGGTTAGTACCAAAATTTGATTAGAATTAGATTGGGTAATTTACAATCAAATGTTCTGTTTTACTTTTCACTGTAACTATATAAGATAGCAAAGTAAAAGTGGAAGTAGTAAAATGGTTAAAAGTTTAAAAATCTAAAATACACAAAACAAAGACTAAGCAGGAGCAGTGGCACTGTGCCTTACTGTATACTGTGCCGTTTGCTTCTCACACTGCAATTACTGCAATAGTGTCATGGCTTCTGGCTCAGCCAGGTTCATGCTTGTAATTCACTCTTGCTATAATTTGGTAAGAATCAGCCTGTTAAGAAAAACGCCATCCCAACTAAATTATCTGCATTTTCTACATTATGATTTCCAAACTCATCTGTTATTTGAATCCGCCATCTTCATATTCACCATTTAGTTGAAGTGGTTGCAAGGTAATATCTTCATGTCTCAATATCATTCCCATATTTTTATCTGGATTCAAAACTATTTATTGAGCACCTACAATTCCAAACTATTGAGCACCTACTGTGTAAAAATAAAATATTTTTTACACAGTAGGTGCTCAATAAATAGTATTGAGTTGACCCATTTTGAAATAAGTCCCTCAGTTTACATTAACAAATATCTCACATGAAGACCCAGGAATCCAAGGGGTCATGCATATTATAAACACTGCCATAGCCTCAGTTTTTGTTTTGTTTTTCTTAGCATTTCATTCTTGGCTTAATGAAATTCTGACCAAGGCAATAATATGCATTGTTAGTACATAGAGCTTTAAGATTGACCATTAGTTCTCAATTTATTAGCAGATTTTGTGTAAACAGTCCATTAATTAAAAGAACTGGTGTAATTGCTTTTGCATTCACTATTTCCTGACTGTGCTAATTTGAATGAAACACCTCAGTTAACCAGACTTTTGTAGATTCTATGTCACTTTAGCAAGGTGGGGAAGAGCACAAACTCTAGATTCAGACTACTGGAACTGAAATTGTTGCAGGACTTTAGACATTGTTTCTATTTAAAGTTTTGGTTCATTCATATAAAAATCTTTGTCTATATTTCAAATAATTGTAGATTAAGGCCAGTTATCTACTTATTTATCAGGATATGATATACACTTATCAGGATAAAATGCCTAAACAAAATATTTTATTATATAAAAATCAAAACAAATGATATTTTAAATTCTTTTTCTCAGAGTTCAAAATTAATTACAGAACAAATTTACATGTATATTGTTATTTTATTTACATGTTTTACAAATTATATTTTATATTAATCCCTAAGAAATGTGTTTACTTGAGTGCATTAAAAAATAAAATAAAATATCATGATTTTTGTAAGCTCAAAATCAAAATCAGTTTTTAACATGGAAGGCTGTTCAGGAACTTGGATTTTAAATATCCCTTTAGACAATATTTTAAAATAATCTTTTTCCCAAATACTAATCATCTTTCCCCATTCTCACTCCTGAGAAAGTTTACAAGAAGAGGAAAAAGATAAGTTATTGTAGCAAGATACTGTGAACTAGTAAGTGGATTGTTAGTTGAATCCAGGCAATTAGAGAGCATTATTAAATTGTCTAGTGCCAGTTATATCAAAAGAATGCTTAAGAGCAGTATAACGTTATGGGCCAGGCTATATGGGCAATGACTAAAGAGACTCCATTTTACTGTGAGACTCCATGTCATGTAAGAAATGCTTCTCCCATGAGAAAACTCTGCCTCTGCCATCCTGATCCTGCTTAGCACACCCGATCTCCATACTCATCAGCAGTTGCTTAGCATAGCATGTTTAGCAACACAAAATGGCAATTCTTCTACAATTTAAAATTGTTCTCTTTTTGGTTCCCATTTTTCTTGGACAATGTACCCTGTCAGAGAATGATTGTCTAGATCTTAGCAACCATTCTTTAACTTATACTCATCTAGGGTCATTTGTACCCACTTCCTCTTCTGCTTATGATTTTAGATCTCATGTTTCTTTGTGATCTTGAATCATAGCAAGTTGATTATGATTAATATGGTTTTGGACCATAAAAAGTATACTCAAACCCCAGGAGTGGGTTGAAGGGTGCAGACTTGCAGCCTGCCCCTTGGCCCGCCAGCTGGTAGATCTGGACCACCAATTGGTAAATAAAGATGGTTCCCTCTTCAGCTTTAAGATCAACTGGGTGATTTATTGCAATCTCACCATAACAGTATATCTGGTATTTACCAAAATAAAAGTGTACGTGCCATCAAGGATGTGAAAACAAATTTTGGACTTCTGCAAGTACTTAATCTAGGACAGTCTCCCTAATTTCCATTTTGGCATTCCTGTGAGAGCCATTTGTTTTGGTCTGCAACTTGATTGTGGTTTTTATCTGGCAGGATGAGCTCCTGCAGCCATGAAGCTAATACACAGTGGACAGATAAAAGCAACAGAACCTCACCTCAATAAATATTTGTTACTGAGAAGGATTCAATGTGTTGACCTGTTTTGAACACCACACAAAATGGTATTATTTGCTGAAGCAAAAAATTAAAGGTTATAAATTTTGTTTTCAAAATTTGGCATATACTGTTTCCAGTCTGTAGTTGGAAAGAATTACATAGTAATATCCAACTATTGATTAAAAGTGTTCAGCACATATTTCTCACCATTTTAATGCCTCTGTAGTTTTTATGTTTTCCCAGGTTCATTATTCATGCATTGGAAGAGTCAATTTGTATTAGTTAATAATACATGAATAGAGAATATTTTTCTTCTAAGTAGTAGGAATAAAGAAAGCCCATTGCATATTTTTTTTTCTGGTACATTGGACCTGAGCTTCTTAACTCTTGTATATTTTCTCTTTTCTTTATATATAATATCATTCTGCTTATCATCTCAAGTGGATATCTAACCTAAGAACGGTGGTTGGATTGAAACACAAAATGTCCTGAAATTGCAATGTCTTTAGTAATTTTGTGCAGAGTTGAGGAACAGTTCCAGTATCCACCTTTTCTTATTATCATTTTCTTTTTTGAATAGAATTTCCACTGAATTGAAAAGATACCCCACGCACTGAACAATACAGGGCACAAAAAGGAGGCTTGTGCCTAACGATCTATACAGACATATAATCAAGTAGTAATTGTAAACCTAGCTGATATGTGACTGCAGTACAGTGTTAATGAAATTTCACAGCAGTTCTGGTAAGATGGTGATGGTTATTAAAGCTGATCCCCTTCAGCAAAGTAAATTGCCTTAGGTTTTAATTTTATTTTGACAGGATCCTTTATTAGTTTTTTTTCTGAAATCAATATTGACACACACAGAACACTGTAGAAAAAGCTAAACAATGCAGTACTCTCAGCAGTGCAAATCTGAACAACAGGTGGCTTATATTTTTAGTTCCTACATATATCATCCACTACACAAAAATTATATGTGACACATTGAAAAAAAAGCTGTGCATGCATTAATGCTATTAAGTACATTTAATGTAGGCTTCAGCTTTATACCCAATACATATAAAAGACAGAATGATCTATTGTCACTTCTGAAGACTTCCTCAAAATGGATGACGCAGAAAGTTTATTTTATAGTTTAAAAAAATTCATATATACTGTTGTTTCTAAATACAAACGCAACTTTATATGGCATTTTTTTTGAGAAATTTAAAGCAAAAGTGCTATGAATAGAATAAAATTTGACACATAATATATTTCACTTCTTTTAAATGTGGTACTGTGGATTGAATATATATATATATATATATATATATATATATATATATATATATATATAGAGAGAGAGAGAGAGAGAGAGAGAGGGTTTTGCTAAATTGTACTAGGGTTAGAGTTCTGCAATATATGCAGAGCCAATGCTAAAATTGTGTCTTCAAATGACAGTTTTAGGATGTGGGTAACATATTAAGACCAGTGTATTCCAGGAGCATAAGACCATTTCCTACCTTCACTTTCTGTGAAGCAAGTTCTTGGATCAGAACAACGCTCTATGTAATACCATGACTGTGAAAGAGGTATTCCATGGCTGACACTTTCAGCAGAGCAATATTCAGAGTAAATGTCTACTCTAGTGAGAACAAAATACAAACTCTTCTATGATGGAATGAGTCCAATGTAATTAACCTTCCACAAGGTAATTGGCTGATCACCCAGAGAAATAGTGTCATATCATGTTTTATTTACTACAGGTGGTAGTTAGGCTACTCAGCAATAGCTACAACCAGGCCAGTCTTGGTGACTGGAAGCACATGTTGAGCTTATAGTAAACATTATTGGTCATAGTATTCATTATGTCCATGAGACAATCAGGTGAAAATAGCTGTTATCACAGTAAGTGAAAAAAGAAGCTAAAGAAAGAGGCTGATATATCTAAAGGATGTGCCATTTATTCACTTGATTATTAATGCTCTCCTCTGGTGATGTCAAATTTTGGGTGAAAATGCATATTGTACACAAATATCTTCACATGTATTTTCCATTTGGACAGGTACAAAAACATATTTCTTCCACAAATTTCCTTGTCACCAATTTGCCTTCCAAGTCCCTGACAACCTAGTCATCAATTGGCTTCAGCTCATGAATCTGTATATAAATGCACCTCTGCTCTTTTCTCTCAAGCAAAGGGAAAAACCAGACGAACTGCATAACATTCTGTTCACTAGGAGGATTTCTCTTTACTACTGTTCTTTATGGGTGATACCAAAATGGAGTATGATGCCGAAGCTGTCTACTTTCAAGTTAGATCTGGATAATGTGCAGAACCACTTGGAAATCAGGCTCTAGTCTCTCCCTCCTTTGTTAACTAATTGTGAAGAAATTTCCATCAAGTCATAGGTTAACACTGAAAGAAATAGAGCAGTGTAGCAGGAACAAGAGATATAGACATTTGGGCTATTCTTCAGGTAACTTACTTGTGACTTTCAGGTGTGCTTATGCCCCGTTGCAGATATTCCACTTTCATATGAGGATGGAATGCTTCTGTGCATTTAAAATGTATGGTTTGGAAGAACAACATTAATGTGGGTTGTTCAAGTTGTGTGATAACTTGGTGGCCCATGTTTAAGAATTCAGTGTATCTAGGAGCTGGATAAAAGCTGTCTCTCAAAAGGAGAGTAGTTATCTACAGAGGATGGCAGAGTTTTGCTCCAAAACTTTTAGAGCCTACAATATGTTTCACCATTCATGTATAGGAGCCTGCCTAAAGCTCCAAACAACTTCCTTATGTGTCACTGACACTTCAAGTACCACTGGTTTTTCTGGGTCATATAGCTAAGCAAAAGGGCAGCCAGTAGACTGGATTTATAGTAGATACTTCTCTTGTTTTGGGCACCACTCAAAATAAACAGAATTTCATGTCACTAGGTAAATGAACCAGAGTTCCAAGACCCAATGAGAAATGTGTTGCCTGCAAGGCCCAAAGAATATTACTAGGTTTGTTTGTGGTTGTAAGAAGGGCCGGACAAAACAATATATCCTATACTTTAGAAAGTATATCTGGATCTTTCCACACAACCGGCCTCTTAGAAATTTTGCTGAAAAAGAGGACCCTTGAATTTTTGTCATATTTCTTTTCTACTCTTTGATGTATAAGTGTCTGACTAGTAAGTCTACAGTAGTTGCTCTTTTTGCTTATTAGGTCCAGTCAGCATAATACCATCAATGTCATGGACTAATGTGAAATCTTTCCAAAAATAAAAGTAAGATTGCGAGGAAATCTTAAATCTTACATCTTTCTTTAAATAGGTTTGCAGGACTGATATGCCCTGATGTAGGGCAGGAAAGTATACTGCTGACTTTATTAAGTGAAAATAAATTGCCTCTGCTGCTCTTTACTAACAAATTTCAAGAATAAAAAATTGCCATATCAATAACTACATGCCATGTACAAAAGTGTATGTTAATTTGCTTAAACAATAAAAACCACACTTGATATAACAGCTATAATTGTAGTCCCACTTGATTACTCTCACGGTAATCTACCATGCTCCTTCAAAATAGGTTAATTGAATGGGGATATGGTGAGAATCTATGCCTCTGCCTCTTTAAAGTCCATGATAGTGGTATGAATTTCTGTCATTCTTTAAAAATAAAATATTACCTTTTGTTCACTATTTTTCTCAGTAGAGGCAGTTCCAGTGACTTGTACTTGAAATAATAATACTTCACATTCCACTGGTAAGGGAGTCAATGGGGGGATTTTGCCAGTCACTGAGTATGTTTATTTTAATTACACATTCTGGAACTGGGAAACAGTAAGAGTGGGTGTAGGAATCCACTGGATATACTAATATGAGATGGGCCTGAGCTCCACTGACCACTTTTCCTACTCCATAAACTTCCACTGGTAGGTCATGATGACATTTTGTTTCTGTTAGTATTATCCTTTTATGGGTGGTATCCGGTAGTGCCCAAAAGTTCTATTATTTCCTCTTTTTGGATGCACAGGTACTTTAGTAAAGGGTCATGGGTTCATTTGGGGAATGCTAGGAAAAAGATTAAGAACATAGTATTTGGCAGTATGCTAATTTCATTTCTCAAGCAGCCTACTTTTATTCAAATGATTTTTTAATCAATAAAATTGCTAACATCTGAAAAAAATTGAGTATCTGTGACTCTGGTTTTATAGTTCAAATTAGACTTTTGTTCACTTTACTTAGAATTTTTCTGTTAATACAGATTAAGTAAGTATTTATTAGGCTTCCTGTAGAGCTCACTTCTAGGAACACCATAATTAAATAATTGATACCATAGATCTTCAATAGGCAGATTGCTATTGTAGACTACAATAGGCAATTGCTACACTGACTATGCTTGTATAGCTATGATATCCACTTTGTAATTGGTAGTTGAGTGTTGCTATTTGATTTACACCATTCTGGAATTTACTTCCATTGCCTTTAGGTTTGACAATTCAAAGTATCTATGGCAAGATCTGGCCTAAAGGGAAGAGCAATTACAGAATTATTCAAGGATGCTAGGTCTCCTGAAACAATTTTTTTTTTCACAGTAGTTGTAAAAGGTATGTGTTATGGACCTTCCCAGTGTAAGTTAATAGATTTTAAATGAAGAATCTGCACCCCAAATCCCATATCCCTATGCTTTTGAATCATTCTAACTATAATAAAATAATCAAGTCCAGTATTCCTACTTGGGCCATCTTTTTATTTATGCTTTAGCTACTTCCCCCAAATTCAACATTAAGTACAGAATATTTGTTTGGTGACCCTATGTCAGTAAATTCACCTGGCACAACTTTTTGCTCTGTCTAACTTTTTGCTCCATCTACACTATGCTACACCCTTAGTGCCTCTTCCTACACATGTTTGCTGCTTTACTTTCTGTATCAATTAGAAAATTCAAGTATAGTATTGTATTGTTTAATGATAGGCATATGTTCTATGATATGTATCATTAGGAGATATCATTGTTTTGTTAACATCACAGATTATGTTTACAAACACTAAGATGGCTATAACATCATTTAATCTTATAATTCATAATTGATTGAAAGGTGTGTTTTTGTTTTTGTTCTTTACATATGGCTAGAGTTGGAATGTAGTACATCTCTTTGTCTGCGATCCTCATTGCCTCCCTTTTAGGAGCCTTCCCAGACTTGACTCTAGTTATATGTCTAGAAGCAAAGAGAGATGGTAAAGATAAGTCCTGAGAAGTATCATCATCATCTTGAATGATAATTCCTCATGGGAGACCATTGCAATTTTCTTAGGAAATGCAGGGTTAATTTCAGATGAGTGGAGAATCCAATTTTGGGGGATTATGAGGTTGCTTCCACTAGAAGATGAGGTGGTTTCTCCCATTGTCAAAGACTTTTTGCAACAGGAGCTCAACATTCCTAGTTCATTAGAATCATCTCACAAATCCATATCTTAATTTACATTATCTCACTTTTTCTCAACAAAAGCCTACACTTTAATAGTAGATACCCTGTAAAACTGTGAATTTAACTCATATTGTAATTCAGTCATTTACAGTACAGGATTCCATGATATTTTTCAGCTATCTCAGCCTTGCAGCTAAAGGAGATAAGACCTCCTTCAGGGCATGCATAGAAATTTTCAGGTCATTTATGCAGTTTTTTAGGTGTGAATTAGGATCCCTAGGCTCATCATTTTTTCCACCACTTTGTTCGGCAGCATTCACATAAAGTAGATAACCTCTTTATGTTTGTTAGTTTAAAAAAAAATTTCAAAGTATTATGTATACAGTCACCCTGCTCCTTATTTTTTTATATATGTGGATCGATCAGTAATATCCAGTGTAGATATTTGCTTATCTCTCTTGCCAGAGCACAACATGGACTATCTGAGTTTTTTCTACTACAACTAGAATCATTAACATATTTAAATCTAATCAGTTAAAGAGTAAATTCTGAAAAGCCCAGGATAAATTTAGAAGACATATCCTTAAGATTTTGTTCCTGTAGAATCGCTCTCAGTACAAAAATCTCTTTTAGTCTGGATTCACCAGAGAAAACACACACATATGTGCGTGCGCGCGCACACACACACACACACACACACACACGTTTATGATAAGGAATTAGCTTATGTGATTAAGGAAGCTGAGAAGTTCCAGGATCTACAGTTAGCAAGCTGGTGACCTAGGAAAAGCAGATGATACTTCTGATTCTAAAGGCAAATACAGATGTTCCAGCTTGAATATAATCAGGCAGTGGGAATGAATTTTATCTTACTCTGCTATTTTATTGTAGCAGGACCTCAATAGATTGAATGAAGACCATTCATATGGAGACTACAATCTTCCTTGCTCAGTCTATTGATTTAACTGCTAATATCATCTAGAAACACCCTCACAGACAGGCCCAGAATAACCTATGAACACTTATTTGGGCATGCCTTGGCCCAGGCAAATTGACATATAAATTTAGTCCCAAAGTGTTAAAGGGAAAAAGCATTCTGATAAGCAGATAAACTTTTTTAGTTCTTTTTCTACTGGATAAATTGTGTTTTCCAACATTACTTTTCCTTTCAAGCCTTCAATTTTCAATGACCATCACCTCTAGGACTTTTACATCAGCTCTGATATTTTTTCTTTGAAATTCACTGGCTTATACTATATTCTCATTTAGCAAAAGCACTCTCTCAAAGTTTAAAAACAACTTACTCATGTTCAATTCTGCACATTCCACTCCATTTCAAATCTCAGTGCTATGACTTGGATGGTTTTTGTCTCCCTCAAGTGTTCATGTTCTGGGAACTTGGTCCCCAGGGTAATGGTATTGAGAGGTGGTGGAACATTGAAGAGGCAAGGACTCGTGAGAGGTCCTTGGGTCAATTAAGGGCATGCCCTCAAAAGGAGCTGTAGTTCCATAGTCTTCTCAAGTTTCTTGTTTGGCAATGTGATTGCTAGCTCCTGAATGTGCTCTTGCCATTGCCATCTCCCCATGATGTGATGGTTAAGAGGACCCTTGCCAGAGCCTGCACCATACTCTATGGACTTTTAGCCTCTGAAGCTGTGACCTAAAGGAATCTCTTTTCCTTAAAAAGTTAACCTTTGTTAGACATTTTATTTTGTTCATGGAAAGTTGACTAACACACTGTCTATATTCTATATAACAATGATCTTTGTTCTCCGAAGATTTACCCACAGCACAATATTAAATTTAATTTTTGGATGTTTTTCTCTTTCTTCATATGACTTAGTGCGCTTTCCTTTTTCTCGACACCCATAGGCTTAGAGTTTTCCTAGATATAATTTTTATTCCTTTTCTGTTTCCACATTTCAACATCTTTGCATCATTTCAGCCTTTTTCTCTTTCTGACTTTTCTTTCTTTACTTATTTTTGAATAGTTATTATTCTCAAAGATCTCTAGTTTTTATTTATCTTTGGACACTAGTAATTTTTTTTTTCAACAATTCCATGAAAAACCATATGAGATAAGAATACTCACAACGGTTAGAAACAACCACCCAGAACTTCTTGTTTTGCTGGAGAATTTCATCAAAGCTAGCAAGTGTCCAGGGATCTTTTGTGATTAATCATGTGAATTTCAATTAATGTAAGTCATATATTAAAATGCATTCTGGAAAAGAAGGTTTGTGCAAGAATATGGAAAATAAATTACATTGTAAAAAGCTAAATTGATTATCTTGATTTTATGGCAGTAGGTAAATGTATAAATTAAATAGTGAATTATAATTCCCAAACTTTACATAAAATTCTCCTTAATTTTGTGTAAAAACATGACAAAAAATCTTTAGGAGGTATGAAGCACTGCCATTATATTTATGCTCACTAAGCAGCGTGTCCTAATTATTTTTGTACACTTTCAGTGTTTTTGTATATGCAGCATTGCTGAACCATTAAAAACCAGTACTGTTGTGTTCTTTTTCAATTACCTGGGCATCCCCTGGGTCCAAGAGGATGTATAAGTTTACAAAGATTGCTGACATGCTTACCCTCATAGGAAAGAATGCATCTACTCTTTCCAACACCTGCACCTATTTTTATTTATTTTTTAGTGACTTTATACTTAAAATATCAGTAAAGTCAATGATTAAAAGTCTTCTTAAAATTTTAAATATAATGGGAATATAGCCATTATATTTTTACTGATATGTTATTAAGACACACACACACACACACACACACACATATATATATATATATATAATTAATGTCCCAATGATATAAATATTTTTCACCTTCTTCAAGTGATGCTTTTTGTTGTTGTTTTTATTTCAACAGTGAGACCACCTATTTACTTGTTCCAGTGGGAATATGCATAGAACAAATACATTGAAATTAGAGCATGCAGAATGTAAATTAAAGATAAATATGAATTTTCCTCACAGTAGAAAGTTTGAAAGAATAGATATTATTTTGTAGTTTTAATTTGATATTGTATGGGCTATATAATTTTTATAGTTTACTCTCTGTTGCAGGTATTTAACTGACTTGTGTCTGAAGGAAGGAAAGAATGTGGACAAATTAACTCTTAACTGCTAGTCTCATTCTGGTGTAAATGCATGCCCTTATGAAAAAAACAATAGCAAGAATAAAAGATGAATTTTTTTTCACTCACTTAGATATTTAAAACAAAAACAATATCTCCATGTTTTATTCTTAGCCAAATTGTTTTTAGTGAAAAATTGAGTCTTGCTGAGCATGGTGGAGCATGCCTATAAGTCCCAGTGATTCTGGAGGCTGAAGCAGGAAGATCACAAGTTCAAAGCCAGCCTCAGAAAGATAGTGATGTTCTTAGTAATTTAGTGAGAGCTGGTCTCAAAATAAAAAAATAAAGGATTGGGGATATGGCTCAATGGTTAAGTGTCCCTGGGTTCAATCCTTGGGCAAAAAGAGAGAGAGAGAGAGAGAGAGAGAGAGAGAGAGAGAGAGAGAGAGAGAAAGAAAACATATGAGTCTTCTCTTTCCTGGTATTGCTTTAAAAAAAGCAACTATCTATTTACTTAGCATTACCACTTGACAGGTGTTTCCTTAAGAACTTACAAATGTTGTCAACCTTACTTTTTTCTAAACCCTTTTAGGTAAGTCTTATCACCTTGGCTTGTAATTGTGACAGATAAATCTCAGAGAAGTTCTTCAGTTTGCCTTATGGTGCTCAGCTAAGAATAAAGTGTTAAAATAATATAATATGTTAAAATCCAAATGTAAAAGTGAGTCTTTCTCACAGTGTATGAAAGCAAATTGTCAATAGAAAGTAAAGTAATACCATGAGCTAATAAATGTACTGATTATAGTTTGCCCCACCATGGTTCATGTGTTGGAATCTGAGTCCTAATGTGACCAGATGGAGGAGGCGGAACCTTTAAGAAGTGGTGACTAGTGGGTTGTGATTACGTCCTTGAAGACACCTCAGCTGGAAAGAATTAACACCAACCTGTGGGAATAGGATTGGTTAATGAGAGAGCCAGACCTGGTAAAGTGAATCAGGTCTTCTCAACTCCTTCTCTTGTTCTTGCTTCCTCTCTTGCCACGTGGTCTCTTCTGTGCAAGCCATTGCCACTCATATATACTCCCATCATGGAATGCCAAATATCATGTTGGGATGAAGGCAGGGAACAATGAGCCAAAACAAACCTCTTTTATTTGTAACTCATCTATTTCAACTTCTCTGTTTTCAGCTTGTCCCATTCAGTTGCTAAAGATACAGATGATTAATATATAGTCCTCCTTCCTGAAAGACATCTTTTGTGCATTTTGATGCATGTTAGTAGGTGCCATTTGGCACAAATTTTCGATTGGCTCGTCCAGAATTCATCCTCTACTTCATATTAAAAATGTTTTTCTTTAGATGAAATGTGTGACCTTAAAATATGAAATTTCTCTACCTTCTGTGCAAAATGAATAAGGCACCTCAGCCGAAAGGATTAATAACAACTTGTCAGGATTGGACAGAAATTGGACCACTGATCTTAAAGTCATTGGGTAGGATATGCTCAAAATCTCTCTAAAGAAGAATGGATACCTTTGTCCTTTTCTCTTCTTTATCTCCGTGTGTGTGTGTGTGTGTGTGTGTGTGTGTGTGTGCCTGAGACACATATATGACAGCTAGAACCCTTACTTTCATCTTGCAACTACACCAATAAAGACCTTTTTTAGTAAGGAATAGCAGAAATTTATAAGGAATGTGTGTCCCTAAAAATACTGTTGAGATTCTTTGGCACTGTGTGCTCGTATCTACATTGCTGTGTCACTTAAAGCATGAGTGCCCTATGTAACAGAAAATGAAAACATTGGTAGCTTAGGAAAAATAAAGGTTAATTCTTTTTTAACCAAATGAACTCATAAATCTTAGTGACAATGCAATATGGATTGAATTCTTGCACTAATGCTACTCTACAATCTGATGTCTTCCATCTTCTATCACACCACTAGCAAGGCCACTGAGAACTCAAGTACTTGGGAGAATAGAGAAAGAATCTGTGTGTTTTTTTTTAATTTTTATTGTTGGTTGTTCAAAACATTACATAGTTCTTGATATATCATATTTCACACTTTGATTCAAGTGGGTTATGAACTCCCATTTTTACCCCTTATACAGATTGCAGAATCACATCGGTTACACATCCACTGATTTACATATTGCCATACTAGTGTCTGTTGTATTCTGCTGCTTTTCCTATCCTCTACTATTTCCCCTCCCCTCCCCTCCCCTCCCATCTTCTCTCTCTACCCCATCTACTGTAATTCATTACTCCCCTTGTTTTTTTTTTTATTTTTTCCCTTTCCCCTCACTTCCTCTTATATGTAATTTTGTATAACCATGAGGGTCTCCTTCCATTTCCATGCAATTTCCCTTTCCCCCCACCTCTCGTCCCTGTTTAATGTTAATCTTCTTCTCATGCTCTTCGTCCCTACTCTGTTCTTAGTTACTCTCCTTATATCAAAGAAGACATTTGGCATTTGATTTTTAGGGATTGGCTAGCTTCACTTAGCATAATCTGCTCTAATGCCATCCATTTCCCTGCAAATTCCATGATTTTGTCATTTTTTAATGCAGAGTTATACTCCATTGTGTATAAATGCCACATTTTTTTTATCCATTCATCTATTGAAGGGCATCTAGGTTGGATCCACAGTCTTGCTATTGTGAATTGTGCTGCTATGAACATTGTTGTAGCAGTGTCCCTGTAGCATGCTCTTTTTAGGTCTTTAGGGAATAGTCCGAGAAGGGGAATAGCTGGGTCAAATGGTGGTTCCATTCCCAGCTTTCCAAGAAATCTCCATGCTGCTTTCCAAATTGGCCGCACCAATTTGCAGTCCCACCAGCAATGTACCAGTGTACCCTTTTCCCCACATCCTCGCCAGCTCTTGTTGTTGTTTGACTTCATAATGGCTGCCAATCTTACTGGAGTGAGATGGTATCTTAGGGTGGTTTTGATTTGCATTTCTCTGACTGCTAGAGATGGTGAGCATTTTTCCATGTACTTTTTGATTGCTTGTATGTCCTCCTCTGAGAAGTGTCTGTTCAGGTCCTTGGCCCATTTGTTGATTGGGTTATTTGTTTTCTTATTGTTTAATTTTTTGAGTTTTTTTGTATACTCTGGATATTAGGGCTCTATCTGAAGTGTGAGGAGTAAAGATTTGTTCCCAGGATGTAGGCTCCCTATATACCTCTCTTATTGTTTCTCTTGCTGAGAAAAAACTTTTTAGTTTGAGTAAGTCCCATTTGTTTATTCTAGTTATTAAATCTTGTGCTATGGGTGTCCTATTGAGGAATTTGGAGCCTGACGCCACAGTATGTTGATCGTAGCCAACTTTTTCTTCTATCAGACTCAGTGTCTCTGATTTGATATCAAGCTCCTTGATCCATTTTGAGTTAACTTCTGTGCATGGCGAGAGAAAGGGATTCATTTTCATTTTGTTGCATATGGATTTCCAGTTTTCCCAGCACCATTTGTTGAAGATGCTATCCTTCCTCCATTGCATGCTTTTAGCTCCTTTATCAAATATAAGATAGTTGTAATTTTGTGGATTGGTTTCTGTGTCCTCTATTCTGTACCATTGGTCTACCCACCTGTTTTGGTACCAGTACCATGCTGTTTTTGCTACTATTGCTCTGTAGTATAGTTTGAAGTCTGGTGTCACTATACCGCCTGATTCACACTTCCTGCTTAGAGTTGTTTTTGCTATTCTGGGTCTTTTGTTTTTCCTTATGAATTTCATGATTTCTTTATCTATTTCTACAAGAAATGCCATTGGGATTTTGATTGGCATTGTATTAAACCTATAGAGAACTTTTGGTAATATTGCCATTTTGATGATGTTAGTTCTGCCTATCCATGAACAGGGTATATTTTTCCATCTTCTAAGATCTTCTTCAATTTCTCTCTTTAGGGTTCTGTAGTTTTCATTGTATAAGTCTTTCACCTCTTTTGTTAGGTTGATTCCCAAGCATTTTTTTTTGAGGATATTGTGAATGGAGTGGTTGTCCTCATTTCCATTTCAGAAGATTTGTTGATGATATACAGCAATGCCTTTGATTTATGCGTGTTTATTTTATATCCTGCCACTTTGCTGAATTCATTTATTAGCTCTAATAGTTTCTTTGTAGACCCTTTTGTGTCTGTTAGGTATAGAATCATGTCATCTGCAAATAGTGATAATTTAAGTTCTTCTTTTCCTATTTTCATGCCTTTAATTTCTTTCATCTAATTGCTCTGGCCAGTGTTTTGAGAACTATGTTGAACAGAAGTGGTGAGAGAGGGCATCCCTGTCTTGTTCCAGATTTTAGAGGGAATGCCTTCTATTTTTCTCCATTCAGAATGATGCTAGCCTGAGGCTTAGCATAGATAGCTTGTACGATATTGAGGTATGTTCCTGTTATCCCTAGTTTTTCTCGAGTTTTGAATATAAAGGGATGCTGTACTTTGTTGAATGCTTTTTCTGCATCTATCGAGATGATCATATGGTTCTTATCTTCAAGTCTATTGATGTGGTGAATAACATTTATTGATTTCCGTATATTGAACCAGCCTTGCATCCCAGGGATGAATCCTACTTGATCATGGTGCACAATTTTTTTGATATGTTTTTGTATCCGATTCACCAGAATTTTATTGAGGATTTTTGCATCTAGGTTCATTAGAGATATTGGTCTGTAGTTTTCTTTCTTTGAAGTGTCTTTGTCTGGTTTAGGAATAAGGATTTTGAGATGAAGCGTGAGATCGTTTATTTGTTGGTTTTTTCTTTTATTAAGGAACGAACTCCAAGCAATGAATTTTCCTCTTAGAACTGCTTTCATTGTGTCCCATAGATTCCGATATGTTGCATCTGTGTTTTCATTTATCTCTAAAATTTTTTTAATTTCCTCCTTGATGTGTGATTTCTGTTTGTTTGTTTTTTATAACCTCTATCTCCCTGTATAGTTGATCTTTTGCTTCTTGGATTTGTTTATGTAATTCATTGTCAAAGTGATCTTTCATTGTCTGATTTTGCTGTCTAATGTCTTCCTTGAGACTCCAGATCATCTGAAGCATGTATATCCTGAATTCTTTATCTGACATTCCATCTGCTGCAGATAGTACCTCTTCTAAAGTGGAGTTGACCTAGAAAAAGAAGAGCAAGACAACAGCAAAAGAAGTAGAAGGCAAGAAATAATATTCACTCATGGATGGATAAAATAGTCTATATATGTTTGTTAATTCTAAATTATTTATTGTATTATTTAGTTCTATAGTTTCTTTGTTTATTTTTTGTTTGAAAGATCTATCCAGTGTAAAAAGGTGTGTTAAAGTCACCCAGTGTTATTGGGTTGTGGATGATTTGATCCTTGAAATTGAAAAGGGTTTGTTTGATGTACATGCATGTTCCATTGCTTGTGGCATAAATATTTATGATTATTATGTCTTCCTGGTATATCATTCTCTTAAGCATTCTGAAATGTCATTTTTTTTGCTTCTGTTTAGCTTTGGCTTGAAGTCCACCTTATCTGATATGTGGATGGAAGGAAACCCCTGCTTGTTTACCTGATCCATATTAGTGATATGTTTTTTACCATTCTTTCACCTTCAGTCCAAGGATATCTTTGCCAATGAGGTGAGCCTCTTAGAGACAGCATATTGTTGGGTCTTGTTTTTAATAAAATCTGCCCATGTATATCTTTTGATTGATGAGTATAGGCCCTTAACATTCAAGGTTATTATTTAATATGATTTATATTCCCTGTCATTAAGGTTTATTTCTGGTTTTTAATTTGACTTGGTTTCTTCTTTGATTAACTATTACTATAGGGTAGTTTCTTGCTTTTCCACTGGTTTTCACTTTTTTTCCCATTTTATCCTCATGGAATATTTTGTTGACAATGTTCTGTAGTGCAGGATTTATAGTTGTAATTTTTTTAACTTTTGTTTATCATGGAGGTTTTTATTTCATCTACAAATCTGAAGCTTCATTTTGCTGAATATAAAATTCTTGGTTGGCATCCATTTTTTTCAGAGCTTCATATATATTATTCTAGGACCTTCTAGCTTTGGGGGTCCATGTTGAGTCAGCTGAGATCCAAATTGTTTTCCTCTTATAAAATAATTTGATTGTTTCTTTGTCACAGACATTAAAATTCTATCTTTATCTGTATATTAGTCATTCTTGTTATAATGTGCCTTGGTTTAGGTCTGTTTAATTTTGTACATTTGGGGTTCTATAAGCCTCTTGTATTTGATTTTCAAATTGATTCTTTAGGTTTTGGAAATTTTCTGATATTATTTCATTGAAAATATTGTGCATTCTTTTGGCTTGTATCCCTGCACTTTCATCTATCCCAATAAATCTTAAATTTGATCTTTTCATGTTATCCCACAATTCTTGGAATTTCTGTTCATGATTTCTTACCATCTTTTCTGCACGATCAACTTTATTTTTAAGATTAAAAATTTGTCTTCATTGCCTGAAGTTCTGCCTTCCATGTAGTCTAGCTAGTCTATTGGTAATATTTTCCATTGAATTTTTAATTTGGCTTATTTATTCCTTTGTATCTAGGATTTTTGCTTGATTTCTTTTCAGAATCTCTCTCTCTCTCTTTTTATTGACATGATCTTTCACCTCCTGAAATTTATCTCTAATTTTGTTCCTTACATCATTCTTAACATTGCAGATCAGTTTATGTAAATTCTAAACTTTTTCCTAGACATTTCTTCTACTTTGTTGTCAATGGATTCTATTATTGGAGCATCATGGTTTGTTTGGAGTACTTTGTTCCCTGGTTTTTTTCATGTTGTTTCTGTGTCTTCCCATATAGTAGTGTGGATCTGAGGCAGTACAGTTTCTACCATATAGACTTATAGTGTCTCTGAAGATTTCTAGTACCTCATTTTTAAGGGGAGACCAATATTAACATCACCCAATGGAAACAATACAGCCTTATACTAAATATCTCCTAATAAGATGTCTACAATTTTGTCACAATAAACAAAAATGATGTGTTCAATTATTGTCTACAATATTACCAGTAAGTTTGCAAAAAAAGAGTTTAAAATTTATAATGATGAATAAAAATATATCAGAATTGATATAGGTTGTGATGTTTATAAGGAAGGAAGAAAAAAGATAGAAGTAAAAGATTATAGGAAATGTGAAAGAGGAATCAATAGAAGTTGACCGTTAGCTGTAGAAAAGAGAGAAAGAGAATCTGGGGAAACAGATATATGAGAAAAAATATATATATATAAAAGAAAAAGTAAAAAAATAAAAATAAAAATTACAGAGATAAACTGTAATATACTATTCAGACATTCTAGTCCTCATTCCTAAATACACTGATGCATGAAAAATATTTGGTTTCAAAAATGGTAGAGATGTGAAACTGGTAAAAGAAAAAAAATTAAAAATAAACTCAATGGAAAGTTGAACAATTATTTCCATTGGAGTTCAAAAGTTTCCTCTTAGCTAATAGGTGGTGTTTTCTGGAGTTTGATGGGAGTTCCACCTCAGGATGGTGATGGTTGCTAGGGTAGCAGTGTTAGTCCTGGAGGTAGAATTCTTGGAGGCAGGGTATAGCAATTGCCAGTCCACATTGGAAGGCTACACCCCAGGAATCTCCTTTGGGTTCCATTTGTGTGATGTAAGGACCTGATCTAAATCCCTTACATCATTTGTGGACCCTACAATTCCTGGTCTCTGGCTTAGTTTCCAAACTTGTTGTCTCTTGCCCAAACTCTTCTGAATTCTCAGTCAGGCACTCCTCTCTCAGGTGCTCCTGAAGGCTGAATGCCAGAACTTTGCACCTGTCATGGAGAGCTGTTCTATAACAGGCAGATCAAAACCAGGTGCTGAGAGTTTCAGGCTGGCCACATAGCTGTGGTTGCTGAGCCAGGTTCATGGTTAGGGAGGGGTTGGGAGACTGGGGATTGGGGAGCTGGAGGGCTCTGTTGGGTTCCCATATCTGGTAGGACCGGGGGATCAGTGGATGTCAGACTTGTGAGAAGGTATGGGACCAGGCTGGTGCTGAGGCTCAGTGAGTGCTGGCCCAAATGGGCTCCAGGAACCAGGTGTGTGCCAGACTGGCTAAATGAGTTGAGAGCAAGATGCCCTTATACCCTCTTCCAACCGTCCAAACTTCTGTAGCTAACCCCATCCATCCCTGTGCGCTTCAGAACTCCAGGAGCTGGGGAGAGCCTGGTTCTCTCAAGCCTCTCTAACTGGTGTTCACCAGGGAAAATGATCTCAGTTTCTGACTTTTCACTGGATTTGTAAGCTCACCCAGGCCCACATAGACCTAGTTGCAAACTCATGGATCTGGATTTCAATTTCCATAGGCCCTGCCAAGCTGCCAACCCAAGATCTCAGTTTAAATTTGTAATTAGCGAGATTACCAGGGTTATGCTAACAAAATTGGGTGACCCATTTTGCTGCTGTGAAGAAGCAACAAGATAGTGGCTATTAGTACACCTAGCAGAAAAACTTGAGTTGTAACCAAACCTGCAGGCACATTGATCATGGACATCCAGGCCCTAGCCAGTGTCCCAAAATGGAGGAGGCTATGTCTTGAGATTGTGATGGTGACACCTGAATTCTGAGATGGGTCAGTGGCTGCAGGCAGAAGAAAATTATTTGACTATAAAGTCAAAACATCATTATTGAGACTATTCAGATACCCTTTTTCCTTCTTTGTAAATCTTGTTAATTTTTTTCTGGAAATTTTTAGCTCATTCCTCCTCCTCCTCCTCCTCCTCCTCCTCCCCCTCCTCCTCCTCCTCCTCCTCTTCCTTCTCCTTCTTCCCAGTGCTGGAGATTTAGTCCAGAGCTTCCTGCATGCTATGATAATGTATTATCACTGAGCTACATCCCCAGACCAATAATTTCTATCTTAAATATCCCCCCAAGAGACTTATGCTAAAGGCTTGTTTGTCAGCCTTTGACCCTATTTTTAGGTGGTAGAATCCTTAGGAGGTTGGGCTGAGTGGAAGAAATTTAAGTCATTGGAATGTTCCCTTGAAGGGGATATTGAGACCCCAGATCCTGCCCTTCTCTTTTGCTCCCAAGACACTGTGAGGTAAGTAGTTTGCTCTGTCATGTGCTCCCTGACATGGTATTTCACTTTGCCACAGTACTAAACTCAACAAGGCAAAGTGATCATGGGATAAAATCTCTAAAACTATGATAAAAAGTGTTTCCTCCTTATAAATGAAATTTCTCAGGTATTTTGTTATAGCTACTGAAAATGTGCCTAACATAATTGTCAAGTTTGGGTCATGAATCTATATTTCCTTATTGCCTAAAATTTTGACTTCTGTATGCTTCTCTTTTATTATTTTGATACTGCTTATTATGCCTTCTCTTTTCTTTACTATCAAATTTAGTGAAGACTTATCCTTTAAAACAAATTTTTGCATTGCTTGTCCCTGGTACAAATTTATTTTTTTGTTATTTTTTTAATCCCCATTTTTTCTTACGTCATGTTATTTTAGGTTCATTTGCTATACTTTTTCTAACTTTTCATAATATATCATTTTCATTAAGTTATAACCTGTGTTTTTTATGGTAAACTTATTTGAGGTTATAAATTTTCTTGAAAGCAATGCTTAAGCCACATTCTGCACATAATAGAACGTTACACTTCTTTATAGTAGCTCATTTTCAGTTTCTATTTTATAATTTTTTATTGTGGGTTATTTGAATGTATTTTTCTGCATTTCTAAGCAGAGATTTTTTCTATATATATATATATATCTTTGATATTGTGTTTCATTTAATTACATGACAGAATGTTGAGTGTATGATTTCAATTCTTCAATATTTGTAAAGACAACTTTATTGACCCCTAGAAGATCAATTTTAAAATGTTGTTGTGTGCCTCATGATTATATAATCTGCATTTGTTAGATGGAATGTTCTAAATAAATAATCTCAATTATGTTTCTCAAAAATAATATTCATGCTGTTAAAATCATCTCTCTTTGCCTTATTTTTTCTATTACCATATATTAAGATATCCAGATGCAATTGATAATTCTAGAAGATCTCCTTATAGATTTGCATAAATTTTCTTCACAAAGTTTTAAAATTGTTTTGTAATTTTGGTGAAATGGGTGTTTATAATTACAGAATGAACTGCAAACCAGATCTCTATTAATATTTCTTTCTACTTTAAGATCTATTTGGTATGATACTGATATAGCTGCATCAGTTCAATTTTAGTTGTGTTTGTTTGATACATTTTATCTGTTTTTCCATTTATTCTTACTGCATGCTTATGTTTTAAGGATATGACTTGAAAGCAGAAAAGAATTTAACTTCTATTTATTCAGTTTGAAAAATCCTCACCTCATAATAGCAGCTTTTAGACAATATACATGTACTAAAATTATTGGTGTATTTGTATCTATATCTACCCACATATTTTATATTTTAATATACACTTTCTAAATAAATTTTTCCTTCAAGTAGGAATTTGATAATAAAAAAAATTTAAATCTTATATTTTTATTTCTCTTACCATTACAACCATTTTAATTTTTTTTGTTAATTTAATGATTTTCCTCATGTTTTGTTAGAATACAAAAGTACAAATGTTTTTTAGAGATTTTTAATTTCAAAATAATTTTAATTTAATTTTATTTTAAAAATGCATTACCTCAAATATAAAATTATATATATATATATATATATATATATATATATATATATATATATATTCTTTCTTATTAATTACTAATGCTCAATTGACTGTATATATATATATATATATATAGGCTCCTACTAATTTAGAAATTATGTTCTTGTTTTCCATTTTATCATGATTATAATTATAAATAAAATTGGCATTCTTAACCTATCAAATTCAAGATCTAATTTTTAATTCACTTGAGTATTCTATTTTTTCTAAAATAAATATTTATATACAAAAATAATTAAAATTATTTTGAAATTAAAAATCTCTAAGAAACCTAAGATTAGCATAATTTTATATGTATATCTAGAGTCAATTGAGCATTAGTAATAAATAAGAAAGTTGATCAATTATGTTGAGTATATTAGGCTTTAACTTTAACTACCAAAATTACTTTGCATTCCTCAAAAGGGAATGAGAAAAAAATTAGTTCACTTTGTGCATATAATTTTAATTGCCTTCTTAATCAGGTCAAGATTTAGATTTTATAAACTTCTTAGTAATATTTAATAAAATTGCTGATTGACAATGAAGATCTAAGCTTGAATAGATAATGGTTCTTTAATCACCTTTAGGGGTTCTATTCATTAAGGAAATATGACCTGCTTTAATGGATAAATCCCTAAATCTCACTAGCTTAAATGGATAGGAGTTTCTTTCTTGTTCAATTAAAATCCAAATGGTTCTCCTTTTCTGTAGTCGCTGCCTTCTTTGTAGTGATTTGGAGACCCTTATTTCCTTCATCCTAGGAATTCCCAGTAAATTATAAGCTCTGCATCTGACCATAGATGGGGAAAGAGGAATACAGAAAGCACATTGCTTGCTTGGTCTTGGGCTATTATTATTTCATATTGCTTCCACTTACATTCCATGATGGGAAGTAACCATATGGCTTTTTCTAGACTCAAAGTTATGAGAGAAGGAAAGGGGATAGGTATGCAGTAACTGAACAGGCATTCATTTCCCAGGAAAATCTCTCTAGTATAGAACTGGACATATATATTTGACAGAAATTTAGTCATTTTGGCTTGGGGATCAGGTTAATTTGTGGAGATTTGGAAAACATTTGTACTTTTGTATTCTACCAAAGCATAATTTGGAAGGAGCATCAAAAAAAATCAAATGTATTTCATAATCATTGCTAATTTACACAGAAAAACTTTTGAAGTTATGCATTTTTAAATTAAAATCAATCTGTTTGCTTCTGAAAATACTCACATTTTATATTATATAGGTTTATTTCATGTTTATGAACCAAAAATTAATAAGGTCAACACAGTGGTTTTTAATACTGAAAACATATTAGAATCATCTATGGAAGATTTAAAAAAAACTTAGGCCTCTCTATCAGAAATTTTGCTTTAGTTGTCTTGTGTATGGCCCTGACATTATTACTCTTTTAAATATATATACATTTATATAGTCAATTGAGCATTAGTAATAAATAAGAAATATATATATATATATATATATATATATATATATATATATATATACACACACACACACACACACACACACACACACACAGTATGATAGGGAGCAACTAAATAAAAAAGTTGAGTTTGTAGTGGAAATTCAAGTTATTCATCATCACTCTCATATTATCATACATAATTGACCAGAATATGTGGACTTGAATGAAAAGAAAGACTGCCTGTCCCAGATAAATACTGACCTAACTGAACTTCAATATAAATAAGATTGTATTCATCTGTATTGAGATATGTCAGGTAATATTTTCTACTAGATATTATATTTTATAATGATCATTTAAAATTTAAAGCTAGCCATATTATTTATTATTTCTCTTTCTCTCTTTCTCTCATTCCTGCAGCAACAGAAACAAAAGGTATCATAAAATCATCCCAGATTTCCCAAATTAATTAGGAACAAGGAGTCCTTTTTTTCATTTAAGTGTATAGTGTTGTGTTTCTTCCAAGTTATTTTATTCTATGTAAAAATAACAACTTTTTAAATTGATTTTATTTTTTAAATATATGACAGCAGAATGAATTACAATTCTTATTACCCATAAAGAGCACAATTTTTTATATCTCTGTTTGTATTTAAAGTATTCTCACACCAATTCACGTCTTCATACATGTACTTTGGATAATGATGTCCATCATATTCCACCATCATTGCTAACCCCCTGCACCCTCTCTTCCCCTACCATCCATCTGCCCTATCTAGAGTTCCTCTATTCCTCCCATGTTTCCCCTCCCTACCCTCCTATGAGTCAGACTTCTTATATCAGAGAAAATATTTGGCATTTGGTTTTTGGGTATTGGCTAACTTCACTTAGCATTATCTTCTCCAACACCATCCATTTACCTGCAAACACTATGAAATATTCTCTTTTATTGTTGAATATTATTCTTTTGTGTATATATGCCACATTTTCTTTACCCATTCATCTACTAAAAGGCATGTAGCTTGGCTCTACAGTTTGGCTATTGTGAATTGCGCTGCTATAGACATTGATGTGGCTGTGTCCCTGTAGTATGCTGTTTTAAGTTGTTTGTGTATAGACCAAGAAGAGGGATAGCTGGGTCAAATGGTGGTTACATTCCCAGTTTTTCATGGAATCTCCATACTGCTTTCCATATTGGCTGCACCAATTTGCAGTCACACCAGTAATGTATGAGTGTGCCCTTTCCCCCACATCCTTGCCAACACTTATTGTTGTTTGTCTTCATAATAGCTGTCATTCTGACTGGAGTGAGATGGTATCTTAGAGTAGTTTGATTTGCATTTCTCTAATTGTTAGAGATGATGAACATTTTTTCATATATTTGTTGATTGATTGTATACCCTCTTGTGAGAAGTGTCTGTTCATGTCCTTAGCCCATTTATTAATTGGGTTATTTGTGGGTTTTTAATTTTGTTTGTTTGTTTGTTTGGTATTTAGCTTTTTGAGTTCTTTATATACCCTAGAGATTAATGCTCTATCGGATGTGTGAGTGGTAAAAATTTGCTCCCAAGATATAGGTTCTCTATTTAAAAATAACAACTTTGAGAACATGAGACAGATATGTATGCACATGATCCAACATCTCTCTGCACACAGTGATCTGAAAGGAGAGCCAACTGGCAAGACTCGCATGCAACCAGGTGCTTTGTGCAATATCCACTCACCTAGATTGCAGGGAGCCTTCTCCGTGAAAATATAGGAAGGATATCTGACCAAGGGGTAAAACATTTTAAGAATAAAGAATGAAGGACCATAACACTTATATTTTATGGAATAACAATACCAATTTTTAGATTTAAGTTTCATAGAAGTTCTATGGAACAGAAAAACATTTTATACTCTAGCATGATTAAGCAAAATAGTGTTATCAATGATAAAGAAATGACATAAATTTATATCAATCAAAAGTGAGTAAGACATATTTTCCGTCCAAAATTTATTATTGATATTTGTCAGAACCTTTCTTCTGACTAGGTGACAAAAAGATAGTTTGCAAAATTATTCTAAGATTTTATTGAAAATGAATGTTTCATGAAGATAGTCATTGCTGCTTTAGAAGTAGCACAATGTGATAGCAATTCCCACTTAGAAATATTCACCAACTGGTATACATGTTAAAAGGTCTCAGAATTTATGCATTTTCCCCATAATTTTTAGGTACATTACAGTTCAACATAATGGAGGACTTTGTTGTTACATATTTGTACAGGCAAACAATATAACAACTATGTTTAGACAATATCATTCAGAATTTGTTTTTTCACAAAAGTTAACACCCTTATTTCAGAATATCAGGCTGGTCACACTAGATTGAATTTATCCAAACTTTTGGGAAGATTTTGGAAAATATTTTCCCACGCTCAGTGCCACAGTATATTGCAAACATCCTATTTTTAATAAATGGAGCAGATTTAAGGATACTATTATTTTATTAGCTCTCTTTCAAACAATAAATTACTTCTTGGGTTGGTAATAATGGTACAGGAAATTTATATGTAAGACAAATTGTAGGCAAGGCTTTTCCATCAGAGGCCCAGAAAATATAAATTTTAAAAGAAAGTTAAAAAGAGGTGATTCCATGCATATTTTTTCTTGAGTTCTATATTATCCCTTGCAGGGTCTCAAATTTTCTTCTTTTACTTTTTTCCTGAGAAAGTTTTTGGAATTCAGAATTGAGGAAATCATCCCATAAATCACTAAATATAGGAACAGATTCAAAACTAGTTAGAAGCTAAAATATTTTATTCAATTTTTTTCTTAGTAAAGTCTTTACCAAGGACTTCACATCTTAAAATTTAATGCCTCTTGCCCTACACAATTTTATATATTCATTTTCAAACAAAGTAGGTATAATTTTACAGACACTCATATTAGGCTGTAGTTTTTCTTCTTCTGCAAGCAAACATAGGCTTTTATGTTTATCCTCTCATTTCCGTAGACTGAATGTTATCCTACCTCAGACTATTGTTGGCTAAAGCACATTTATATTTGCTCTACAAAGCCAAAGTTACAGCAGTTAATCTAAAAGGTCAATCCATGAAGGATTATCTAAGACAAAGTTTAGCATATAGAAGTCAAAGATCATGCGACTTCCCTGCTGGACCCTCTGTCAAACCATGCTTACTGTCACCATAAGGTTGTACTCCAAAAGAAAGCACTAAGAGAGGGTTAGAATTGCCAGCTCAGGTCAGGAGCTGACACACCTGCTGTGTGTTCACAATAAACCAACTGGCCTATACAATGCCACAATTTAACTGTAACACTAGGTCACACGGTGCATGGAGTTTGAAATCTCTTTGTTTTTAGCAAAAATGTCTTTTCTCTAAATATCTAAGCATGATGCCTAGGTATTTTTTTATTTATTTTTATGACATTCCTGTGAGGAAGGCAACTGAGAAAGCTCATAATCTTTACTTTATGAAGAGGGAGCTGTCAAATCTGAAAGTAGTCCTGCAATTTTATCACTTTCAAAATGAAAATAGGCCTCATAAGAATATTCATCCATAATAAGTGCTTTCCCCAAAGTAATATTTCAACATGGAGGGACACGAAGGTTATAATCCAAAAGTATATTTTTTTAATATTTGACACTATTTACTTATATCCATTTTTGTTTATCTTCAGAAAAATCTCTGTTCTTAGTGATTCTATTAGTGAAACTAACATTAATATTATTTGTTTATATAAAAGCTTTCAAAGGTCAACTACTGAACAGATGACTGACAAAAATTTTAAGGGCAATATCTATGGAATATTTATTAGTATTTATAGAAAATTAAAGTCTTTAGATTATTGTTTGTAAAATTACATATTATAAAATCTAAAACCAGTGGTTTGTCAGAGTTGGTTTGTATTGACTAAAAGAGTTTATTGTTTTTGGAGAATTTGGAAGCTGTTTGTCATTACAGCTACTACAACTTAAGGACACAGGCACACATACATATGCAAATATATATATATATATATATATATATATATATATATATATATATATATATATATATAATTAAATAAATTGCATTAAAAATAAAAGAAATACTCAAAACCTTATTTCTTAATTATGTCACCACATTTTATTATTTCCTATGATTTTAAGGCTATAAATACCTATTATTTCCCTTTGCTTTATAAACTATGACATTTTGCTACAAAGCATCTCTTCCCATTATTCATCT
This sequence comes from Spermophilus citellus, assembly GCF_964194105.1. Taxonomy (NCBI): domain Eukaryota; kingdom Metazoa; phylum Chordata; class Mammalia; order Rodentia; family Sciuridae; genus Spermophilus; species Spermophilus citellus. The sequence continues at coordinate 593,639 of NC_138196.1, forward strand.
CAGTAAAATTACCTTGTTGGTAGATCAAAATCAGCCATTGTGGGAGTAGCAACATTACTGAAATCAGCAAGTTTTGAAAATCAGGACTTCATTTATTGTTTTATTCTTTGTGTAAAGTAGGACTTGGTAAACTACTACCTGTTTGTCAACTGCCTGTCTTAAAAAATGAAGTTTTATCAAAACTCTGCACACTCTTAATAGCAGTTGGGGAGTTGCAACTAAGTCATGTTAATAATGCAGTTGAGTCTTCATCCATTGCATTACAAATAGCATAAAGGAATGTAAAACTATTCTTTCATTATTTAAAAAAAAAAACAACTATCATCCAAATCAGTAAGGAAGCCCCTAACATAATTAATGAAAGACTAAAATTCTATCAAGTCTTCTTTGTTTCAATTTCATCTTGCTGATCAAGGTAAACACAATTACGCACCCATAGTTAAATCAGATCACCATTCATTTTTCACCCAAGTCTACAGTATCGAAGGATAAAGAGTTAAATAAAGCTCAACAAAAACATATTGTTGGAATTAATTAGCTATATTGAATTTAGAATAAAGGATAGTGGTCATTTTATTATTTGTATTGTATGTATTGCACAACCTTCTTATTTGTAAAATTTATAATGAAAATATATGGTTATACAGTCCTTCATTTTCTTTAAAGAGCCAGTTTTATTCATGTCACCAATACCTCATTTCCCAAAGCTGTGTTGATCTCCCTTAAAAGTACTCCAATGGTACCTAGCTATATTATTAATTATTATATAATTGTAAAATAATAGTGTATAGTTTGAAGTTTATGTATTAATATTTTTATGTATTAATATTTTTAAGTTATCAAATAATTTACAAAACTGACTTTACATGTATTGAGTTTATTTTATTTTTTTCTGTGCCTGTGTGGTAGTGCTGGGATTATACCCAGGGCCTCACACAAGCTAGATAAGCATTCTACCACTGAGCTACATTCCCAGCTATGTTTCAAATAAAAAGCCATTCACATCTGAAATTAAAATAGTGGAAATTTATGCATAAGAAAGCTTGATTAATATAATGTCAAGAAGATATTATATCCATTGTAATCTTCTAGGAAAAAAATATATTATCTATTTTGATACATATTTGTATGTTTTCATCCAATTATGTGAAGAAATTGGACCATTTCAGTTATATTGGCTTTTTACCCCACCCCACTTCCAATTTTCAAGTATCAGTACCCTTGTTTATTTATAATCATTAATGTGTATCCTGGAAATATAAATAGCCTGGAAGTCAGTGTTAAACATATGATTTTATGTAAATAAACACACATACCATTTTTCTCTACAATCAAGAAACAAGGATTTATTCTTTTCATTTTTCACAAAATAGCAAAAATTACATCATTAATAGATTTTCACTGTGAAGACTGAATTACTTTTCTATCTGGATAGAACCCTAGGTGTAGTCAATAACTTTACTTTCATTGAAAGTAATGGAAGGAGACAGACTATATAATCTAGAGCTGTGTAATTCAGTATTTCAAAGCATTTTATAGTCAGTGTGAACCTACAAAGCCTTCATGATGAGTATTTCAGTAGTTGAATGACTCCCTTGCAGTTCAATTTGAGTATGCTGTTCTATAATATATTTCAGAAATTAGGTTTTGAAGCTTTAATGAAAGTAAATTTCAGTACTCAAAACTGTAACCAGACAAAAAAGTTGAAAGCAATAGAAACTAAAGCAATTTAGTAGTGTATTGCTTAAATAAACTAAAAGAAAAAACAAGTTTTCCAACTAGATGGTGAAATTGATATATACAAAAATGAAGCAGTATGTCATGCATGGGTTTGGGGGCTGATGGAGAAAGTGATTGAGGGATACACCTGGAGATATGGGAGAATACAAGAGCAATTTACTCTCCTAAGATCTATTTTTTTTTCTCCCTGTAAGAGGGTGGAGCCTACAGATTTGGGAGATGAAGAATTTTGTTACCTGAGATTCATGGAAGTCAATTTTTGCTAGAAATTAATTAAAAAATTTTTTGGCTAAAAGTTTATGTCAGTTTAAGGATTCTTAGGGAGCTGAGTTGATGGAAGTGATTCACAAGCTTAAATTATAATTTCCTGGTCCTAAGCCTTCCTTAATTTGAGGACAGCTTTTTTTTTGTCCTGTTTCTATTGAGTGGAAACCTGCAGAATTAGATAAAAGTATTAGTAATGAAGATATAATTACCTTATATACAAAAATATATTAAAAACAAATTAACATTTCAGATATCATTATCATTTTATGTTACCTTTGTAACTTTTATGCAAAACCCCACATTTAATTAGAAATTTCTAAGGCTGAAAACATATGACTGTTTTTAGTGCTATCTACTAAAAAGAGCTAAAACACATTGAAATAAGAGAATTTTATTCCTTCAGCCCCCATTTTGTACTTATTCATTTTTATGAAAGTCAAAGCATGTGGGTAGCACTGTACTTGGATACTAAAAAAGAAAATTGTTGCATAAATAATTGATACTCTGAAAGGTTAAATTTAATTTGAAAGTAGATGATTTTCTCTTGCTTAGGATTATGGACATTGAAGGTAAATATTTTGATAGACTTATGGAGGAGAAAATTAAGGCTAGTTTTTTTTTGTATTATGCAGATTCACCCTCATAAATCAGTCTAATCATTAACTGCAAGGAGAAATGAAGAATGTTGAGGATTTTTCTTACACAATGCTGAAATTATTTTTTTAATTTAAAATAATTTTCTTCTAACTGATACATAAAAACAAAAATTATACATATTAATGGGACATTTTGATACATGTATAGATTGTATAATGTTTAAATCAGGGTAGGTATGTGTGTATATATATATATATATATATATATATATATATATATATCCTTAAGCAATTATAATTTTTTAGGGTGAAGGTAAAAACATTTAAAACCACTTTCTTCTAGTTTTTTTTGAAATATACAGTACATTTATTGTTTTGTATAGCCAATCTGCCATGTAATAGTATACCATAACATTTTGATCCTCTCCAACTGCAAATCAATACCATTTATCATCCCAATCCTCCCATCTTTTCTACTCTTTTCAGCTTCTGGTTACCACAATTCTGCTCTCAAGTTAATCAGATCAAGTTTTTCACATAATATATATGAGAGATATCATATGATACTTGTATTTCTATACCTGGCTTATTTCACTTACCATTATGATTTCCATTTCCATTTATGTTGTTACAAATGACAAGGCTTCATATTTTTTATGGCTTAATTGCATTCTACTTTTATACGTACCACATTTTCTTTATCCATTCATCAGTGATCAACAATTAGTGTGTATCCATTTCCTGCTATTGTAAATAGTGTAGCAATGAATATAGGGATGCAGATTTGTCTGTGGCATACAGATTTCAGTTTCTTTGAAAATCTACCTAGAAAGAGGACTCTTGGATAATATGGTAGTTATATTTTCAATTATTCAGGAGCCTCCACACTGTTTTCCATAATGGCAGCACTAATTTACATTTCTGTGAACAGCATGCAAGTTTCTCCTTTTCTCTGCATTCTTATCAGCATTTTCTGTTGTTAGTTGGATAATTATAGTCATTCTTACCGGGTAAAGTGACACTTCATGGTACTTTTGATTTGCATTACCCTGATGATTAGTGATGTTGAAGATTTTTTTTTCATATATGTTTGGATACTTATATGTTTTCTTTTGAAAAATGCTTATTAAGATTGATTCACAATGGTAAGTGAGAAATGAAAGACAGAGACACATGCGAGATGCACACACAGAAAAATGAAATGCAGAGATACACAAGAGAGTTATTTGTCAGAGCTGACAAAGGCCATTGCTCTATAGCGGAAAGATGCAAAACAGGTTTGGTTTCATCAGAGTCAGGCTGGTCCTACTGCTGGTGGTAAGGTTTGGGTTGGTGTGAGGGAGGGGTGAGCCTTTCCCAGAAATGCCCTTGGATGGGAAAGTGAAACTTTTTCCTTAAAATGGTGGCTGTCAATTAAGATGGCTGTCCTGATGCTAAGCAAGGATCTTATACTGAGCTCCTTTGTTTTCTTAGACCACATGAAGATTACATGAACAATAGATATTCAGTTAAGAAAACATGAATAAGTTTGCTTTCTCTTTTTTAAAAAGTGGTTGTGAAAGAAGTATTAAATATTGACTTTAGTGTTTGATGTGGTAATAAAAAAAACTGCTTCTATCTAATTTTTTGTCTTTTTTAAAAAAATATTTATTTATTTATTTTTTGGCGGACACAACATCTTTGTACGTGGTGCTGAGGATCGAACCCAGGCCGTACGCATGCCAGGCGAGCGTGCTACCGCTTGAGCCACATCCCCAGCCCCTATCTAATATTTTTTATGTATAGCGTTTTTCGTTTTGACGAGTTGTGTAACTTCAATATGTACTGGAAAAATAGTTGAATATCTCTGAATATGTTTCAATTCAATTTTTATTTTTTAGTAGACGTGATCTATCTGCATATTTTCTACATTTAAATTCTTTGTGCTTAGTTTATTTGCTTAGAAGAAAAGTAAGAGCTGATCCTTTTAAAGACACCCTTATGATATTTAAACCGAAACAAAACAGTCTTGTAATCAATAGATCATTGAGTCAATATTCACAAAATATTTCTAGTGTTTAATTCTAAGGTTATTTCTTTTGAGGCCTGGTTATTAGTCTCTACTTTGTTAGAAGGTTAAGAACATTGCTAAAGAACAAGCAAAAACTATCTCTTACATAGTAAAATGAACAAATAGTATTATATTCTTGAAAATCATATTAATAGTGTGGCCACTGAATATACTGATAATGACAAAAGCAAAAGCAATTCATTAAAAGAAGATCAACTAAGATTTTTATCTTAGTATTTAAAAAAACGTTTAAGAAAGGATAATGTTATATACTGAAAGGCTTTTGTTTTTGTTTTTGTTTTTATCAGGCTTAAACTTAGCAAAAGATTCTGGTAAAACCAAAGATATTATAAATTAAGTTGCCACTATGTTCACCAGAAATGTAATAATATAATTTATAGGAACATTATCCTTATCCTAAATAAAATCTACTTAAGTACTTATAAACATGAGAAATGAAACATGCATTTGCATTATTGAAAATGGACTAATTTGATCATTTTCCTAACTATCTTCCCTTCTTACTTGGTTTCTCATTCGAAGTTTTTCTGTTATATATAGTTATTTATTTGGAGAAAAAACTATTTCCTTGTTTACAGATTATTTATAAAGATTGATTGTATAACTGACCACTTTAAAATACAGAAATTTTAATGTCTGAAAAAAGTAGTCAGCATGGTTAAAAACATGATTTGAGAGATTTGAAAATACAAATGTACATAACATCACCAGTCAGTAATTGGGATGGACTTCATGAAGTTGAAGGCTCCTTCTTCATAACACACAAATCAAACATCCAGGCTATCCTAACTGTTCTCTTTGCTTTTTGTCATTTGAAAGCTCACATACACTGTCAGAGTTCCTCATGCTATGTGCCTGCTATAGATATAAATGTTCTGCTATTAAATTTGCATACAAACCACTTTTCTAAATTCACTAAGAAAATAAATATAAAATTTTCAAAAATTTTAGTTCTATTATTTTTCTTAACCCTTTGCCATCTGCTGTGAGAGCTTGCAACTACCTGAATGATGAAGTGATAAACATTTTTTAAAATATCTGAAAGCATGTTCATAAATACAGATTATTCTGTTAAACCAAGTGGGATTTCCTTTTGCCTTTATATAATACTTCACACTTCTTCTGGTAAGAATGATTTTGACTTTGAATACAAAATTCAAGATGCCAATATTTCCTGAAGTTTAGGAAAGAACATGCATAAACAATGAGTATTTCTGCAATAAGTTTAAAATTTGATGCTAGTTTAATAGTTCTGCCTAAGGAAAAAATGAAATCACTTCTCACACTTCTTTCTTCAAGGAAGAAATCCAGGTCTGAGCATTAGATATTTCTCCCCATGTCTGTCCCTACTTCTTCCCCAAACATAGAAGCTGTCTTAGGTTAAATTCCCTGGGAAAAAACACAGGAAGACATTTGTGTGCAGAAAGTGTTCAGGAGATTCAGGATATAACATGTATGAGGATACATGGAAAGAAACAAGATTATGGGAGAGAAGAGACTACAATGAAGTTCCAACAGTGGCCTCAGCGTTTCTCACAGGGATTTGTGATGGCCCATCAAAGTGGTCTCCAATGGAGACATGAGCATGGGCCTTCTTCCTCTCACTTCTGAGATTCATTAAATGCCGGTGTATGACCTTGTATATGATAGCTACCTTCCACTTTCCAGAAAGCAATTCCCTTGAAGTAATTAGGTTGTGAGGTGTTGAGAGCTAATAATACTGGAAGGAAATCATAAGTGTCCTGTTCTCCAAGGGAAATATCTGGGTGATACATCAAAGAACTCAAATTCCCATGACTACAACTAAGTCAGGAAGGTTTAATGATCTTTCATATAACCATTTGCTTTCATATAACCACTGCTTTCTGTGTAAAAACTGCACTATTGTTTTTAACCATTGAAACCTTATTATAGTGTTTATTATATTTTTCAACCCATGTGAATGCATGCATATAGATAAAGATAGATAAAAATGTGGGCATATCCTTAAAAATATAATTCCTTGGATTTTAAAAGGAATTCCCCAATTTGATTTATAGCCAATAATGAATTCTTATTATATTGGAATAATGTATAATATAGGCAATTTAATTATACTTGTTTTTCCTCAAATAATTCCTAAAACAACTATTTTATTAAAAAATAAATATTATTAATTTTCACAGTCTGGTACTTAGGTAAGGTAAAATCTAAGAAAAAAGTTTCAAATAGTTATACTTCAATGTTGAAGTATAAATAAATATATTTAAACAACATAAATCATTATTTTATACATGAGAAATGTTTATTGGGAACTCAAACTTGGGAAGGCTGATGTTTCTGTCAGCTTTTTTGCTTCTGTGACCAAAAGACCTGACAGGAACAATCAGAGGAGGAAAGGTTCATTTTGGGGCTCACAGTTTCAGAGGTCTCAGTTCATAGTCAGCTGGCTGAATTTCTTGAAGCAAGAGGTTATGCAGAACATTCTGGTACTAGTTTAATAGTTAATAGTACTAGCTAAAGAAAGTAGTCCAGGACATCAAATTAGGAAGCAAAGAGAGACTTCACTGGCCAGATATAAAATACATAACCTAAAGCCACATCCCCAATGCCCAACTCCTCCAGGCACAAGCTACCTGCTTTCAGTAACCACTCAAGTTAATCCCCACTAGAAGAAAAATTAACTGATAGGGTTAAGGCTCTCATAACCCAATCATTTCACCTCTGAATGTTCTTGCATTGTCTCACACATGAGCTTTGGGGTGGCATCTAATATCTAAACCATAACAGCTAATTATAATTTCAACATTATAGCAAGATATATAAACCATGGATACAGTCTTGGGAATTCTATAAACTTTATTATGTGCATTAAAATTTACTATAATGTTCAATCAGATTTTTTTTGTTTGTACTGTGTTTAGCTACCACTTATCAACATGTGTCTATTTTAATATCTATCATTTTGTGTTAAGGGAATCTGAAAAGACTGCATTTTTTGAGCATAATTTGAATTTATAACATATTAGCTTTCTCTTCCTCCAGGTTTATAATAAAGTAAGAAGATAACTACTTCTAAATTGGAACAAAAATTTTGTTATTTATAGTGAAATAGTTATTGAAATGAACATAAAAACTTGACTATACTTATTCTTGCATTTATTCAGTCAGAAATGTTATTATTCATCTATTACACGCTTGAGCCTTTGACTGAAATTAGAGAACCCTTGAGTCTGCTGAGCAATTATATAACTCAGAAAGCCAGAGGAACTGAGGATTAACAGATTTACTTTTTTGAAGTTCCAAATTAGAGTTGTTAATTCTTATTTAGAAAAATATAGAATTTAAGTAAATTGAATTATATACAGTATTATCTGTTTAATATTGTTTCAAGTTTTTTAGTACCAAGTATTTGTATTGTTTATTTATTTATTGAATGATTTATTTTCCTTTGTAAAAACACTTTACACGTGAAAACACAGACGAACAAAGCATTATACTAAATTGTGTTGGCATTTTGCTCTTACCCCTGTCCTACACAAAGGGACTGTAAATAATGCTAAACAATCCCAGACAAATGGTTGTAAATTTACTGTTTAAAATTTTGCCAAAGCAAAGGTATTGAAACCTCTGACTATTCATTATAATGGTAAGTTGAATTTGGAACAAATCCATAATTTCCCAGAGACTTTGAAATAGTAATAGAGCAATTTACTGCTTGGATACTGAACTGTATCTTTCAGGAGTGTCATTCCTAGAGAGTATTACCTTATCATATGTTATTTACAGTATGTTTACTACACTGGCATTTTTGGAATTTAAAAAATTTTACATTCTTGTATAGTTTATATGGGCAACAGATTTATTCATCTCCTTCCACCTTTTTATAAGTAATTTCAACTTAGGTGGTATCATACATTTAAGTGTATTTTTAATTACATAGTAGTCATTACCCTAGCTTTAAGGAAAGAAATGCAGACAATATATGTTTAAAAATCAGATCATAATAGGGTATCTTTTGCATTTTGAAAGACATTATGAGCTTTTCACCTGCCACAAATGTCATCTACAAGTGCTCTATTTAACACAAGGGTATGTCTGCAGTGGGAAAATTTGCACATTCATGAGGTATGCACAAGTCTCCTATGAATGTTTAGACTGCCTGTCTCAACTTCCAGAAAAAAAATCTGCCACCAGTTTACTCTTCTTGTCACCATTAGGTCTGGAATAGCAAGTGGAAATTAATTCTTTGCAAAAAACTATTACCATAGAACAATGGATAGAAAGTTTAATAATATAAAGGACTATTGAGTAGGAAGATATGGAGAATTATAAAATATTATATTGTTTTCCTAAGTAGCAAGCTTTAATAAAAAGTATAGATGAGTAAGCAAATTAAAAGATGTTAGTTAAAAAATTACATATACATTTTCTTTGTGAATTTACCTTTATCTTGAATGTAAAATTAACCTTGAGGTTTATAGTCATGAACAACTCCCTTAATAGAGTATTCATTACAATTACTAATTACACATACACACACACACACACACACACACACACACACACACCTATACACGTGTAAAAAATAGTAAAGATTCTAGTGAAATACAACTCTTGTTCAGGACCTCAAACCGTAAGGGCAGTATGCTATGTCTTCATACTGAACAGAAAATTTAGTTCATAATCTTTCAACAAAACATTGGTCAAAGTGCATAAATTTATTCTAATTTGTGGGCTCAAATATAACAAATAATTATGAATACAAGGCATAAGTCAACTAGAATCATGTCCTTTCAAGTTTTGCTTTGATTTAAAATTGCTATAAATTATGGTAGCCAATACTTTAACCACAAAAATAACAAAATACCCTTACAATCAGAGAAACATTATAAATTATTTTTAAAAAATGTAAAAATCATATGGTGTCCATATTTGAATAACTTTGAATTAAAAGTAAGTTTGTCTTGAAATTATTTTAGCATGTTGAACTTGTACAAGATTTAGATGCTTTGCAGAGACATAATAAAATATGACAAGTTAATTAAATGTTGGAGTTGTGCCAAAACAGAGATACCTCCTCATCACAGAGTTCAGCAGGTGCTTCCATCCCAAGTGTTATATCTCAGTTGTGGGTAAGTTCACAAACTAATTAGGATCATGCTGGATGATTGGTTATTAACTTACTTGAATAATTTGGTATTCAGTGTTTAATAAAATTAGCATGATATAACATTGGAATAGAATGCAAATATTTATTAATTAAGTTAGTATTAAATAGTATGAGCACTGTGTTTATTTCTTTCAAAATTTCACTTAAAATGAGCAGGAGCAGCATATAGAGGAAGCAAAGATGCAAAAATCCATCTCACAAGAAGCAATATAATAAATATCTAAGAGGTCATGAGTTATCTATCTATCTATCATCCATCTATCTATCTATCTATCTATCTATCTATCTATCTATCTATCTATCTATTGTACCAGGGATTGAACCACTAAGCCACATCCCCAGTCATTTTTGTATTTTATTTTGAGACAGAGCCTTGCTAAGCTGCTGAGGGCTTTGCAAAATTGCTGAGACTGGCTTTAATCTTGCAATCCTCCTGCCTTAGCCTCCAGAGCCACTGGAATTACAGGCATGTGCCACCACACCAGGCTGATTACCGAAAATTTAATAATTTCATAAAGGACCATTATGATTATTACTTAGCTTTGCTTGAAAAACATTAGTTCACTGGTGATTCGTTTTTTATTTTTCCCTTTTCTTTCTTTTTCTTTAATATATTACTGTATTAAATTTGTTAAATTATAATTTGAACTGTAGGCCCTTTTGTCATTTGCATATTCAACCAATAACAGATCAAATTATTTAAAAGAAAACTAAAGTTATATCCATACTGAACATGTACATATCTTTGCTGCCATTATTCTCTAGCCAGTGCAAGATAGCAACTATTTATATATATTTACAGTGTGTTAGGTATTATAACTAATCTAGAGATGATTTATAAGTTTACAGGAGGATGTACATAAGTTCTATGCAAACACTCTGCCATATTATCTAAGGGAATGTGACCACCCCACTGATTTTTCTGCTTACAGGAAATTGATTTCAGGAACATCCAGGTAACTAAGGGATGACTGCATTTTCCTTTTCATCCACTTGTACACTCCCATCTTCCATTATACTTAGTTTTCTTTAAAGACTGCTACTTCACCTGTTTTGTCTATCATTAGAAGCTAGAGTAAAAATTATTAGACATAAAATATTTTAGGAAAATTAGTAATAGGGAATACAGTTAATTGCTAATTATACATATGGCAATTTATGGTTTTAGTTTTAATTTAAAGTAAAAAATATTCTATAAATTTATTTTTAAGTCTATTCATTTCTTTCAGGGCCTTGCTCAAACACCAGAAGAGCTTCCAAACGTGTCTTTATTCCTTTCATAGAATCTCTTGAATGTCTTATATCTGTGTGGATTCAGTAAATTATATACACCAACACATACTGAACTTACATTTTCCATTGTAATTTTCTCTTCATTTTGAAGTACAGTCAGGTTTAATTCTGTGGAACCATATTAATGAATCTATCTTACCAGATCACTTCAAATGAATCATAAAAAGAAAGAGTGAATCATGCAAAAAGATATTTATATTTGCTGTTTAGAATCTCTTCACTCCAACACATGCATATTTTATAAGGAATTTGCAACCATACAAGGAATTAAAGAGAAAAATGATGACTCTGCTTGACCATATGTGACTAGACAAATGTACCAGTTCTGTGTCCCAAAATGGCAAAATGCCTTCCAGCCAATCTCAGAGAAATAATAATTTGGAATAATGAGTGCTTAGTTTCCATTTGTCCACCTCTGAGTATACTATTAATTTTGTGGTTTAAGGGCTATTACAGAAAAGAACAGAAAGAAGTAATAGTCAGAGGTGCTAGGCAATATGTGCACACAATAAGCATCAGGAAACCACCTGGGTTTGTCTAACTCGAGCCAAATCAATCTTTTATCCAATAATGCAAGATGATTCAGATCAAGAGAATGGAGTATTACAGGGTACTCCTAAGGAAGTGATAGAGATGAACTCTTTGGTATATCTAAATCTGTATATACAGTCCTTGACTTATGACACGGTTACCCCCCACCATAAACTGAAAATATCTTAGGTAGAAAATGCATTTAATAGACCTAACTTACAGAACATCAAAGCTTAGCAACACAGTACATTGTAGAGAAGTAGCTGTTTACCTTTGTGATTGCATGGCTGACTGGGAGCTGTGACTTTCTGTTGCTGCCCAGCATCACAAGAATATCATCTTATATATTTCTAGTCCAGGAAAATATCAAAACCCAAAGCACAGTTTCTGCTGGATGTGTATCACTTTCACTCCATTGTAAAGTTAAAAAAATCATAAATCAAGCTACTGTATGTTGGGTACCCTTAACATAGAAAAATCTCCTTTTAAGCATATCTAAATCTATCTCTCAATATCTATCAAGGGATGGCTAGAGCTATTTATTGAAATATCTAAATCTATGTCTCTTTCTAAATATGTATTTCCACATAACTTCTTAAAAAATTAGAATCCCTAAAACAGCAGGAATTCTGGGTGTACTGGATATAGACTTTCCCCCTCTTATCTGCTGTTCTCTCACTTTTTTCATTCTATTCCAAAGAAGGGAAATATGTATTGTTCTCCAGAGCACAGTAATTAATAACCATTTATATCACGCATGTTAGTATGGTTGAGCATTGTAAATAATGACTAAATCTGTGTAACTATGGTCAGATTATATTGTTCACTTAATTCAACAATTATTCAGTGTTTTAGCTATGCACAAGATATTTACTGCTGTACATTAAAAAGCTTCAAAAATTATGTATCAGCTTTCTCTTCTTTGTAACATAGGGACAATAACAGTTCCACTTAATAAGGTTGTTAGGAAGATGTAATAAGCTAATACAAGGAAAAGTCTTAGAAAAATGTCTAATGTTAAGCACTGAGTATGTGTTAAATTATAGATACTTTAATAAACTATTTTGTGTGATTAAAAATATTGGGTCTGATTACATCCTTCTGTACAATATTCTGAGGTTCTATCAAAACTGTCTTAATTTAATAGATGCTATTGGGGTTTTGTGAGGAAGAAGGCAGGTATTAGCCAGAGATTCAAATATTTTTATAGAAAATAATATTCATCTAATAGACATGCTCCTTTATCTTTGTGAAGGAATTCTTTGCAGTGGGAAAGATAAGAATAATTTTGAAGATTATTGGCTTTGCCACTTAATCATTTTTTTGGTCTCTTCTATCATCAGTAAGATTTTTTTAATCCAGGTGTTGCACATTTACTTCACTTCATAGGTGACGATGCTGTTTATAAATTAGAGGATTTGTGAGAAATGTTTCCTATTACTATAGTTTATTTAACTTAGAGAAGGCAAGAGACAAGATAGTATGACATTAGAAACATAGATTCTATTTCTTTTTCCAAATATATAGTAGAGCTAATCAGCTAAAGGTTTACATTTTTGGTAAGAGGTAAGCAACTTGACATGTAATAAAATTTCATGATTTTGATAAAAATCAGTAAATCCTCTGGACCATTGTGTCACTATCTTGAAAATGGAGATGCTGATTTACAGATGTGCCACTTAGCTCTAAAATGGATCTGATTGGCTTTACTTGCTCTGAGATAAAGTAGTTTCTACTTTTTAAATTGACTCTATGAAGTGAGGAGTAATACTCATTTCTACTATTTGTCAATCTTTGTGTAGAAAATTCTTTCAGAAAATTGAAAGTGAAAAAGAAGCATGAAATATTTCAAATATTTTAGAGTTATTTTAACATTTCAAACCAATTAATAGCTGTTGCAGATACAGAAATTTCTCTTATTATTCAATTATCAGAATAAATGTTAAATTGTTTGGATTCTTGGTTTGTTTTCTGAGTTCATTATAATTAATATGTTTTATATTTAATATTTAGGTTAATAAAATCCTAAGTATAAAATGGTTGTGTTTTCAAATATGGTAAATCAGATAATAAATCAATATTTTCCTAGTTCACCATTAGATCTATACTTTCAGAAGAAATTACTAAATTATGGATTATAAATGTTTTCTGAGATATCAGCTCTACTTCTCATTATACAAACTTCAAAAATTTCAGAAAACTTTATTAGGGCTTGAAGGTAACATTTTTCCTAGTTTAAAAAGTGTACTTCAAGAATATAGATCAATTTGGTTTTCAAACAATTTTATCACAGGATATCCAAAAGCAGTTACTGCATTTTAAGTCACACTTATCCTTCTTTAGGAGGAAAAATTTTAAAGTCCCATTTAAAATTTAATTCTATTTGATTTGACAAGTTAACTGAGAGAATATAAACAGAAAACCTAAAGGGAGATGGAAAAGTCACTTAGGAAGCAGGCTATTTTTCCTGTCACTTCGTTAATATGTCAAGAGAAGGGTCTGAGCAACTTCAGGGTTAGAATGATTTATGGGGACTCATTCATTTTAATTACCCCTCTAAAGTTTTAAGTAAACACTACTCAGACGCCCTTTCTTCTTTTGGTTAATGTACCTGTTGTAACAACATTGCAATGTAACTAAGTGATCAAATTCAGAATTCTAGAATAAATAAAGATATAAAATGATTTTTGGATTTCAGGAAGTAGAAAACCATCCTGTGGCTTTTTTTTTAATGAGGCTGTAACTTTTATTTTTCTTATTATGTTTCTTTTACTTTATTATGTAGTTTCTAAACAGTTCTTATCGAATGTTGAAGAAAATGTGTGGCAAGTTGGAGATAATGATAATCAACTGTGATTCCAGAAGTATTACCTGGCCATGAAAAAGAGAACAATAAAGAAAAACTAAAAAATAAGATAAAAATAAAACAAAAGCTAATTTATTTCACCTACAGAAGTTTTCAGATTCAATTTTATTGCTTAGGACAAGAATCTGAACTACAATAATGATCATTTTTGTTTTAGAAGTTTTCCAGGATTAATGTTGTCTTTATGTGTTTCAGAATAGACTTCATCCTCATAAGCAGCCATGCTAAAGTACACCATCATGCAACATATTTACCTCTTCTACTGAGCTTCATAAGAATATAGTCATATTCCTCAAAACAAGCTTAAACATGATTTTATGAAAACATTTCTGTGTCCTACTTTATTCTAGTTTCTCTTAGATATAAACATTAACTTTTCATAGTGCTTCCCACATTTCCAGATCTTATTCCCAAAATGTGCACAAACTAATTAACAAAAATTCATATATTTAAAAAGGCTGTTTTTTATTATCTCATATGAGCACACTACTTTGCAAAAATTAAGGTTCTGCTTATGCCTGTAATTTAGTGGTATCAACTGCTTAAATTTGGACACCTATACTTAAAAAAAAAAGTTCCCACAGAGATTGAGAACCTACAGAAGTAGCTCCTTCAAATATTTGGAAATTCTATTCTGTAAAGGCTGAATGAAAGACACGTGAAAAAGAGGAGCTCCAGTTGAGGAAAGTAACATTAATGCAATTATCACTAAGACAAAGGGAAGATTGGAGAAATGCCTTTGAAGATAGACAAAAGTGTCTTAAAGATAAAGAAACCATTGGGGCTGGGGATGTGGCTCAAGCGGTAGCGCGCTCGCCTGGCATGCATGTGGCCCAGGTTCCATCCTCAGCACCACATACAAAACAAAGATGTGTGTCCGCCGAAAACTAAAAAATAAACAAATATTAAAAAAAGGAAAGAAACCATTGTAATTTCAACAAATAAAATAAAGAAAG
The DNA here is from genome assembly GCF_964194105.1 of Spermophilus citellus. Classification (NCBI taxonomy): domain Eukaryota; kingdom Metazoa; phylum Chordata; class Mammalia; order Rodentia; family Sciuridae; genus Spermophilus; species Spermophilus citellus. The sequence goes on from NC_138196.1 coordinate 609,111, forward strand.
CTGTATACCATGAAGAGTGAAGAAAGACTTTATTTTGCGGGTATTTAAAAATATTTATTTTCTAATTTCTTACTAGATATTAGACCAATTACTTTTCTTACTAGTATTAGACTAATTAAAGAGAATTTGAAATAATAGAAGTAGATGTATGGCTAAGTAATTTGCAATTTCTTATTGAATCTATTGTGTGTTTAAGATATATCCTAAGATAAAAATCAAAATGATATCTCAACCCTCTATTTTATTTCAGATATAGTACATTGAAATATCCCCTTAGCAAAATTCAAGGGATTTTTATGAGGGTTATGTTATGACAAAGGTCTCATAACTCTTCAATATGATTAATAACAGAAGCATCATGTGATTAAAAAGCAAAGAAATAGAGTGAACAGCATAAGCAAGATTGGAAACAAACCCTAACGTGAATCTCTCTTTGTGTCTTTTGGCTCTAACATGCTGTGAAATTTCCCCTTTAAAGCAGGCCCAATTCTCACATCTACAGGTGCTTGCACTTGACATTTTAAACATCTAAACTGATTTAAGAGGAACTTGCAATATTAATTTTGACAAATCCATCATGTTTCTTACCCTTAGCTTTCATTCACCATCACTCCTTTTAACTCTCTTACTGTCTTATTAAGCTTTCTCTTGCAAGCTGAGAGCATCATGCCTATGCTATTATTCTCTCCTTGAGGCCAATCATGGACCACAATCTTTATTTATATCTATTATCTAATGAGATACAGATTGCTGGAACCAGATGCAGAAGCCAAGCCACCCAGTCCTCTCCCATCTGCAGAACAGATGTTGCCAGGATGATTCCATATAGGAGTTAGCAAGGTAGATAAACACGTCCTTGTTTCTTTGAAAATTTTTGATCCAAAATGACATATTTCAAATGGACCCTTAGCTTTATTGTCTTGCAACTTTCTAATAGTGGAGTGAAATATATATATATATATATATTTAGTTCTATTTTTTTTCCAAAGATAAAATAAACTTTTTTTATGTTCAAGCAAGCAAAAATAATAATTTTTAAAAATTTAATAAAATTATATAATGATGTGCAGTTGGGATGTGAAAGATCGTGAGAGAGCATTTAGTGTTCCATCCAAATATTTCAGATGAATGAGTATTTGAAATGAATGACTCTTCAAACTGTGATTCAGAAACAATTTGTCATCTGAGACACACAGTGAAAGCACTCAAGTAGAACTTAGGTTTCTAATTCCTAATATACCTTTCCCAGTGACCTATTTGTCCTTCCTCATAGTTTATATTGAATAATGAGTTAGAATTTAACAGCTAAAAAGGAATATAAATGCACATAAAGTGTAAATTCTATGCAGCACCAGGAGTCTTCTTTTAGGAATATCTTTAAATATGGACCTCATAGTTGAGATCTTTCTCAGCTCTATTACAATTTATTGAACATATTAGCAATGTCATAAGATGGAGCATTGCACTAGAATCATGATATTTATAAAAACCATTACAGAAAAAAAGAGATGTCTCAATTTTTATACTCATATTTGTGATCAGATACATCTAGTCAATGACATTGTCAATTCATAAGAGCAAACAATGTCAATAGAGCTTTAAAATATACTTCTTCAGAGGAAGGGGCAGAAACAATTGGAAATATTGATATAACCTCCCATAGCAACTGAAAGAATTTATGTTGACTCATTGCCCTTTAATAGAAAGCTAAGTTCAAATATACAAGAACTCAAACAAAACTGTTTCTGTGTCTTTCTTAAAGCAAGCTCCTAAGCAAATAAAATCCAGACACCAAGAACTTGATCAAATAAAGAACTCAGAAATGGAGAGTCCTGTTAAAGAATGAAGGAAACCACCAAGTCTACTTAAGTGTGGAGTCAAAACTAAAAAACTGTAGACACTGTGTTTATAATCCATAAGCTATATACTTCAATAAACTAAATTAATAATATCAGCAAAAATCTGGAAGGCTGAGGAAAGGAAGTAGAAGAAAAGGTAGATGTAATAATATCATTTTCTCTAGATGAGTCAACCAATACAGTTTTAAATTAAATCATTGTTAAAAATGATTCCAACTTCTTAGTGTTTTCTATAGTTTCTTTTTTTTAAGATGAACTTGAGAGAGTTCTTTTTCAATGTGATATTTGTTGAAGATAATAAATATGCGTTTTGGGCTGGGGGTATAATTCGGTGGTACAATACTAGCCTAAAGAGATACAAGGCCCTGGGTTTGATTCCCAGAACTGAAAAAAAAAATCTTATATTTAGCTTATCCTTCAGTTTTACTTCAATTACTTTTTATCTTTTGCTTCTTTTAAATTCATGCAAATTGGGCTGGGGATGTGGCTCAAGTGGTAGCGCGCTCGCCTGGCATGTGTGCGGCCCGGGTTCGATCCTCAGCACCACATACCAACAAAGATGTTGTGTCCGCCGAGAACTAAAAAAAAAAAAATATATTAAAAATTCTCTCTCTCTCTCTCTCTCTCTCTCTCTCTCTCTCTCTCTCTCTCTCTCTCTCTTAAAAAAATTCATGCAAATTATTTTGTTAAAATATCATATATGATTTAAAAATCTCTAAGGAAAATCTCTGTTTCCCTATTTACTTAATCATCTATAGTTTAGTTGTCTGGGTCACAACCAAAATGTATGTTCCCCTTTCCAAGGTATAGAATTATCACTGGAAGAAACTACCCAGTCAGGGACCCATTTTCTTATTCCTCCTTGTATCTAGAAACCATTAATGAAATGTGAACTGAAGGGATATGTGACACTTTGAGGCAAAGCTTTTAATTATTTTCAGACCTCTTTTTTTTTCCCCTTCTATTTTAAGGTCACCTATGTTGGTATTGGGAATCTTAGGTAGAAATCTTCCATTAAAACCAAGAAGGTCTTCTGAAGTTCATGAGTATTGTGTTACTAGAACATTATTTCTTAAGTTATTTTAATAAAATTGTTTTTGATTAATAGTATAATTTCCACTAGCATAACTATAACATTGAAGAGCTAATGCTCGTTCTGTCATAAGATCTGAATTTCAAGTTTTATGAAAACTTTATTCTCATTGTATTTAATGAAACTGCAATCTGTTTTTTTTTTCCCTAAGTCTTCACTGTTTAGTTAGCATAAGAACAACCTTTAGGGACTGATTATCCCTGGAAATGGAGATAAGGGCATCCCTGAGCTTCCAAAGCAGAGAGGTAGAAGTAGGCAGCCTTCTCTTTGATTGTTTTATTGCAATTTACATCTTCATTTATTCTAATGAATTTAAAATGTGGCTATCAATGTGTTTGTCTTCAAAGATTTTAAGTTTATAACACCAGTTGAATAACCTTGGCCTTTCTTGTAAAATGTTAATATTTCATTAAGTTATAATGAGTATGTATTGATCCAAAAATTAACATACTGAAATATATACATTTACGAGATTATTGAAAAATAAACAAATTGAATTTGCTTAAAGGGATTCAGGTTTATGTGGAATTCTGCATCTCTATACCACTTGAGATTTTGTGTGACAAATTTCTGTATTTGTCATGGTGAATGTAGGTGGCAGAATAATAAACCCCTGAAGATATCCAGGTGAAAATCTCTGGAAATTCAATGTTAACTCACATGGCAAAAAGGTCAAAAGGGTCTCTGCAGATGTGAATGGATATACGATTTGGAGACGCAGAAATTATTAGGCCACTTGGGCCTAATCTAATCACATAAATCCTTAAAAACAGGAGCTTTTCCTAATGCTGAGTAGAGACAGATATAACAGTAGAAGAAGGTTTCAAGAAAGGCAACATCACTGACTTTGGAGAGAAAGAAATGAAACCACTAGTTAAGAAATATGGATAGCCTTTAAAAGCTAGAAAAGGAAAGAAAAAAAAAGAAAGAACAACAACAACAAAAAAAATGATTTTCTCCTGAGTAACCAGTAAAGCTCATCTGTGTGGGACCTTTGACCTACTAACTCTAAAATGACAAGTTTGGGTTACTTAATTTGCCAAATTTGTGGAATTTGTTATGATAGCAATAGAAATCTACTATAGTGAGTAATTTATATGAGACACTAAATTATAAGAAGCAATTCTCTGTGAAAGGATTTTGTGATTATGAAGGTGAAGGACAAGGATGAACAGAAGAAGTCTCAGAGAACCTCCTGAACATGCAGAACATGTCATTGATTTGATATGGGCAGCCAGTGATTGATATTGATATTTATTTATTTGTTTTTTAATTATTTCCAGTTCTGGGCACTAAACACAGGGCCTTGGGCATGCTAGTCAAATGCTCTATTAGCTACCTGGGTTCCCAGTCCTGATATTGACTTTTAAATGAATAGCAATACATATGTCATTTATGATTGCACAAATGGTGTGACCCTACTTTGGTTACAACCAGAGAAGTCAAAAGCTGTACTCCATTTGTGGACAATGAATCGAAGCACATTCTGCTGTCAAGTGTAACTGATTAGAACAAATAAAATGCATTAAAAATAAATTTAAGAAAACCATATATATTTCATAGAACACATGATTATATTATCTTAGTCTTGTGAAAAGGATTTAGGTGAAAAGCCTTTTGTGGTAACCAAATAAAAATTGATGCATAGAAATTGAAAATTGAAAAAATTGGGTGGTAGCCTGTTGCTTTTCTCAGTGATATTTTTCAAATAGTGTCAATAATCTAAGACACAATGCATCAGATTAAAAGCAAGTTGGGCAAGGTGGCATTGGCTCTCATTCTGATTTGGGTTATTTTAGATGGGGTTGGGCTTTTAGCATGATGAACTTGCCCTTGTTTTTCCTTACTCTCCTTGCTACCAATAATAAATACAAAGCACAATCAGAGGAACTGGGTGTTATGAGATTTTACCCATTCATTTGTTTATTCTAGCATTTCAAATTTTATAGTATTTTTATAATATGATTTACTACTTAATAAAATAAGTAACTCTATTATTCAGATCTTTCTGATATTCTAGCTGTGCTTATGTGTTAGTTTCCAAATACATTTTAGAATCATTTTTAACATCTTCAGCTAAGAATAAATGATAATTTAAATTCCTATTGGGATTTTAGATATTCTTCAATATGCAAATATGCATACCGAGAAACCCCAGGGCAAACTAAATCTCACAGACTTGTTTAAAGTCTTTTCTTTAATCCATTCATATTCCAATGCCCAAATCAAGTGATATAGCCAGGGATATATTATCTCAAAGTGGGAGGGGAAGGAACTGGATATTTGCTCAATAAGAATGTAACCTAGTGAAAGGCACTGTAATGTGTAAATGCTAAGAAAGAAAAACAATGTCAATTATAAGAGGTTATGAGGGGCAAGGGGGAGGGAAAAAAAGGGAGAGAATTGAACAACAGCAGAGGAGGTAGAGAGGGAAGATGGGAGGGGAGGGGAGGGGGGATAGTAGGGGATAGGAAAGGTAGCAGAATACAACAGTCACTAATATGGCATTATGTAAAAATGAGAATATGTAACAGATGTGATTCTGCAATCTGTATTTGGGGTGAAAATGGGAGTTCAAAACACAATTTGAGTCAAATGTATGAAAGATGATATATCATGAGCTATGTAATGCTTTAAATAATCAATAAAAAAATTTAAAAAAAAAGAAAAACAATGTCAAGCATAAGAATGTTTGGGATGGGGGTTGAGTTGCAGTTAAAATACCATGGTCTGGGTAGTCCTCAGTGATCTGACATTTAAGCACAGATCTGAAGGAGCACAGGGAGCACCTCATGTGGATACTAGAAATAATCACAGTTCAGACAAAGGCAACACAGTCCATGAAATAGTACTAAGTTGTGAAATTTTACTGTTTCAAGGGACAACTAGGAGAAAGTGGTTGGAGTAGAGAGAGAGAAGCTGAGTAAAGCAGAGTGTGAATTGACAAGTTATTGGAGACAGATCCTTGAGACCATGTAGGCCATTTTATGGACTTCAGCTTTCACTGAGGAAGATAAGAAATCATAGATTTCCTCTCAGTATGGCATCAACACTGAAATATGGATGTAGAGGAACAAGGATAGAAGTAGGAAGACTACCCTGGGTGCAGTGGTGCACACCTGTACTCCCAGAGGCTTGGGAAGCTGAGGCAGGAGGATCTTGAGTTCAAAGCCAGCCTCAGCAACAATGAGGTACTAAGCAACTCTGTGAGAACATATCTCTAAATAAAATTCAAAGTAGCGCTGGTGATGTGGCTCAGTTGTTGAGTGCCCCTGAGTTCAATATCTGGTACCAAAAATAAAAATAAGAATAAAAATTTAAAAAGAAGTAGGAAGACCAATTATGACAATGTTGCAGGATTTGAAGTGAGAGGGTGGTATCAGTGGAAGTGAAATTATATTTTAAATGACTGTTTTTAATTGGGAAGTACTTGAAAGACTTTATTGGCCAGAATGCGTAAGAAAAAATGGTTTGGAAAGTATTAAAGCATATTATTGAGAAAGCTACACAGAGCATAAAACACTCTTTGTTTTAAGAGAGAGAGAGAGAGAGTAAGAGAGAGGGAGAGAATTTTTTAATATTTATTTTTCAGTTTTCGTGGACACAACATCTTTATTTTATTTTATTTTTTTATTGATTATTTAAAACATTACATAGCTCATGATATATCATCTTTCATACATTTGACTCAAATTGGGTTTTAAACTCCCATTTTCACCCCAAATACAGATTGCAGAATCACATCTGTTACATATTCACATTTTTACATAATGCCATATTAGTGACTGTTGTATTCTGCTACCTTTCCTATCCCCTGCTATCACCCCTCCCCTCCCCTCCCCTCCCATCTTCCCTCTCTACCTCCTCTGCTGTTGTTCAATTCTCTCCCTTTTTTTCCCTCCCCCTTGCCCCTCATAACCTCTTATAATTTTATGTATCATTGAAGGTCTCCTACCATTTCCATATGCTTTCCCTTCTCTCTCCCTTTCTCTCCCCCCATTCGTCTTTGTTTTCTGTAGTCTTTTCCTCATGCTCTTCCTTCCTGTTCTGTTCTTAATTGCTCTCTTTATATCAAAGCAGACATTTGGCATTTGTTTTCTAGGGCTTGGCTAGCTTCGCTTAGCATAATCTGCTCTAATGCCATCCATTTCCCTGCAAATTCTATGATTTTGTCATTTCTTAGTGCTGCATAATACTCCATTGTGTATAGATGCCACATTTTTTTATCCATTCATCTATTGAGGGGCATCTAGGTTGGTTCCACAGTCTAGCTATTGTGAATTGTGCCGCTATAATCATTGATGCAGCCGTATCCCTATAGTGCACTCTTTTAAGGTCCTCAGGGAATAGTCCGAGAAGTGTGATAGTTGGGTCAAATGGTGGATCCATTCCCAGCTTTCCCAGGAATCTCCATACTGCTTTCCAAATTGGCCTCACCATTTTGCAGCCCCACCAGCAGTGTACAAGTGTACCCTTTTCCCCACATCCCTGCCAACACTTATTGTTGTTTGACTTCATAATGGCTGCCAATCTTACTGGAGTGAGATGGTATCTTAGGGTGGTTTTGATTTGCATTTCTCTGATTGCTAGAGATGGTGAGCATTTTTTCATGTACTTGTTGATTGATTGTATGTCCTCCTCTGAGAAGTGTCTGTTCAGGTCCTTGGCCCATTTGTTGATTGGGTTATTTGTTATCTTATTGTTTAATTTTTTGAGTTCTTTGTACATTCTGGATATTAGGGCTCTATCTAAGGTGTGGGGGGTAAAAATTTGTTCCCAGGATGTAGGCTCTCTATTTACCTCTTTTATTGTTTCTCTTGCTGAGAAAAAACTTTTTAGTTTAAGTAAGTCCCATTTGTTTATTCTTGTTATTAACTCTTGGGCTATGGGTGTCCTATTAAGGAATTTGGAGCCCGACCCCACAATATGTAGATCGTAGCCAACTGTTTCTTCTATCAGACGCAGTGTCTCTGATTTGATATCTAGCTCCCTGATCCATTTTGAGTTAATTTTTGTGGATGGCGAGAGAAAGGGATTCAATTTCATTTTGTTGCATATGGATTTCCAGTTTTCCCAGCACCATTTGTTGAAGATGCTATCCTTCCTCCATTGCATGCTTTTAGCCCTTTATCAAATATAAGATAGTTGTAACTTTGTGGATTAGTCTCTGTGTCCTCTATTCTGTACCATTGGTCCACCTGCCTGTTTTGGTACCAGTACCATGCTGTTTTTGTTACTATTGCTTTGTAGTACAGTTTGACCTCTGGTATCGCTATACCTCCAGATTCACACTTCCTGCTTAGAATTGCTTTTGCTATTCTGGGTCTTTTGTTTTTCCCTATGAATTTCATGATTGCTTAATGGTTTTTTTATATGTGCCTAAAGTTTCCTTCCTGTGTTAGATAATGGACAAACTTCCACATATGGAAACTATATCCATTTCATTCACTGAGGGATATCCATCATCCTACACAGGGACAGATACTAAGAAATGTATCACATACAGAATTTTCAATGCACTGTAATTAGTTTGTTACTAGTATATACAGGTTTGGTACTTGATCGTGGGTGAGATCAATAAACAATGATTTGGAGAAAAATCCAAAATGTAGTTCATAAAGAAGAGTGCTTTTAGGGCTGGGGATGTGGCTCAAGCGGTAACGCGCTCGCCTGGCATGCGCGGGGCACTGTGTTCGATCCTCTCTTGTACATGAAAGTAGGCAATATTTAAGTTGGGGTCTAAAACATGACTTTAAAAGGGTCAAGAGTACAAAGGACAGAAGGAAGAATTACACACAGAGTGGACAGCATGCAAAATGGACCTTATAAGATATGTCTGATTTTTCATAAGTAACTGTGCTTCCATGTATACTTTGCTATTGTTTTAAATTGTACTTGAAATACTATTCACTCTTTTATATGTCAAAAGAGATATGAAGAATCACTAAATCTCATTTTGCTCATTAAATTTAATATTCATAGCCACATTGATTGAACTTAACATGGTAGCTATGTTTTCTTCTTTAAATATTGTGCATAACAACTGTCTTCAAAATTATGAAAATTTAACTATCAAAACTCACAATTACTTCACATGCACTAAACAGAGATGGTGCTGTTTCACCCAGTCAAGCTGGGAAGAAACCAGGATCTGCCGCTAATTAACAGGGTGACCCTATACAAGTTCTTATTTCCAGGTACCTCAGTTTACTCCTAAGTACAACCAGGGTTGTTTTGAACATTAGATGTATTTATGTAAAAGTCTCACAAAACATAGCAAATAGAAATTATGAGTGATTTTAGCATTCACATTATTATTATATAGTTTCATGTCTAAATACTATTTTCTCTAGCAAACTAAACTTTGCAAACACATGCAAGTGGACTCAGTAAAGGAAACTTTTAGGACATTGACACATAACATTTGACAGCATGAAGAATATTCACTAGGGAACTATCTAAACTGGGCTATGGTGATAGCTGTAATAGCTGTAGCTTTTTTTTTTAGCTATTAGAGTTTCTCTGAACTTTTGTGAATTCTAACCATTTAAAATGTTAATTAATAAAGTTCATTACTGGAACATCAGCCTTATATACAACCCATTAAATATAAAATGACTCTACCAAAGATCTCTTGGTCATTTAAAAAATAAGCTGATCACTCAAATATAGGCTAAGGTAAAGTTACTTATAAATATAAAATGCAATAGTCATAAATGTTTATGTTATTCAGGGTAGAAAGAGCTTAGAGAATGCCACTCTATATCTTGATTCTATTTGTACATTGTCACCTATATTTGGTAAATAAAATAGTCTTGACTAAAAGGCTGAGTGGAAATTTCACAGTTAAAAAGACTCACATATAGAAGTTTTATTTATTATATTAAAAGAAAGAAGAGATATTGTTATTAAATATAGTGCAAAGCAAATCAGACTCTTCTACATTTTAGAATTTTTTTGATAGTAACTTTTTAATGTACCCTTTGATTTAAATGAAAGCAGTGCTTGTTATTTAGTTTCAATTTCACTTATTTTTAATGCTGAAAAAAAATTTGCTGGACATTATCTAACAGCACTTTGGTAAGTATTTGGGGGTCTAAAAGACTGTAGTATGTGTGAAAATTACCCTCAGAGATCCTTGAGTCTCTTGAGAGGGAAGAAGTCCACACATCATTAACTGCAGGCAGAATTAGGTTTCATGAGAAATATATAGAAGTTCTTAGGAGAAGTGTTCATATTCTAACAAGGAAAAAATAAAGCAAGGGTTACATGTAAATGCCTAAAGGGAGAAGACAGGATAAATGAATGAAGCAGTCAAGGCAGAAGTCATAGGCATATATTATATGTGTAAAACAGGCACATTCTTAATGACTGCAAAGAAATATGCTTTAATATTTCCTTGAACTATATCGTTCCCTTATTTTATACACATATTCCAACATTTGATAGTGGTAAGAGTACAGAGAAATATGTTTTAAAAATTTGAAAACGGGGCTAATGGGAGAACAAATTACAAAGATTTGTCTCAGTGCGAGTGAGACCACAAAAAGAGTGGAGATTGGGGTGGGATGGAGCTGTCTAGCCACAATACCTGACTTTGGTAAGACTTCAGCTGACAGGAGCCCAGGGATATTGTGGGCTTGGTATTGGCAGATCTTCTGACTTTCAAGAGAAGGTACAACACTGGTTTTGAATATTAAACATCTCCCAGTTTTAAAAGTTAGATCAACTTATAAGAATTGAAAAAATAAATCTTTCTGGGCCACACAAAATACATAAGCTGGCTGAATTCAGCCAGAGGAGGAAACAATTTGCAACTTCTCCCTGAGGTAATGTTTTGTTTGGGTATGAAAGAATGGAATAAAAAATTTATTTCAGTGATAATCATTTCTAAAAATCGGTTTGGCTAAAACTTCCCAAGTAAAACAACATAAAACAAGAGATTTCAAGTTGACATACATTTATGTAATCTATTTTATTCCTTCCTTAAAAATCCTTCTTGCTACAGAACCTAAGAAAGAGCAGAGAATGACATGTATGATCTGGCAAATGTGAGAATATATGATTCTAAATTTGTGCTCTAACACTTTTACCAAAAACATTGCCACCTGGGTAGCAGATTTATGAGTTAGTTGGTGCCATTGCCTCCAGATGAATTTCTATCAGTTATTAGATATAAAATTTTACAATGGTACAAAACGTGATAAAACACTTACCTTCTAAACCATGGTGCTAGTCTACTCAGGACAAACTGAAGCATGCTGTAACTGAGAAATATTAAGTCTTTCAAAATTTTCACTATTTCTTTCCTGATTTTCTTTCCCTAAGTCTTTCATAAAAATCTGGAAAAATAAGTGAAGGTCAGATCAAGAGCAAAACCCAGGGGTGTTCAGTTCTCAATAGTTTTGTTTTCCTTTCACAATCTGACTTTTAAATACTCTCTGCTCGAGAATATAAATTATTACTGTGAATTAAAGAAATTAGACCTCTGTCTCATTAAACAAATATGGAAATAAGTGAAACTCTAATTTTGAAACGTGTTTAATATGAAATTGATAGAAGAAAATCCTTTCAGAAAATATCTTTTATCGGGCAGCATTCCTTTTTGAATTGTTCTTTAAAATGACTTTTAAAAAGAATAGATTTCATGTGAGTCATGAATACAATTCCGTTTCATTGTCTCAGCATCTTTTTCAAGTACTGTATGACTGATAAAAAATTTAAGGATGGTTTTACTCAGTTTGCTGGGTCTTGCTTTACCATTTCCTAGAAAACATTTCTCCTTTTTTTTAAATTCCTTTTTTTTTGTTTCTTTTGTACATTATGTCTCTCTTCCCCCTTCCCATTGCTGGAGCATGTTCCCTTAACTTCATCAAACCCTTGAATTTAATAGATCCCTGGAAAAAGTCCCCCTTTTACTTCTTGCTCTCCAGGGACTGTATTTCATTGCAAAACCCTATTAGCTTATTTTGATGTTTTTATCTTTCTATGATTGGAAACTAGTCCATGCAACCCAAACAGACAATTTTCCAAGGGCACTAAGTGGATTTTCAGATCTCCTGTGAGGAGGAATGATCTTCAATAAAACATTAGGCCACTACCAAAGTTGACTGGCTTGAGTGATGTAGCATCTTATGTGGTTCCTGCCTTTTACTGTAAGTTTACACTCCCATGAACATTAACTCTGCCTGGCGGTAGTGCTTTAAGTGAAGGTTTGCACGCGAATATGGCCTCTGTGAAAGTCACCTCAGGCTAAAGTACTTCCATCATCGACAAAATTAAGCGTCACACTAGGTCTCTGGTGGGTTGGTTGGCCTCACATTCAGTTGTGGCTCATGTTTTATTAATGTGGTGAGATTGTCCTTTATTTTCAGACTCCCACAGCAGGTGAGCTTGTCATATTCACTAAGAGAGAACAGAGAAGATTGCCAACCACGTGCGTGAATCGTTTCCACAGTTCTTAATTTCTGTTGAGAGGCACGCAATATAAACAAAGTTTTACTTAACTGCTAGAACATTTGTCAAGGATTTGATACACGCAAACCCCCATTTCCATGCCATGTTATAAAAACACTGCAGTGTGCTCCTCTGGGTAACCCTGTGCATGCCAAAGCAGAGTCTCAGAATGAATGTCTTTCCACTGGCTTTAGCCTAGTGGAAAGAAATCTCAATACCCAGAGAAATAAATGAGTGGCCTGGAAATAAATTAAAATCTATGGTCAGAGTATAGATGTGCTTATCCCTACTCTTCATTTGGTTTAACTTGCCCCAGCTCATATTTTCCCCATAGTAAGATTATTCTTTAATACGAAAAATGTTAAATTCTTAAAGTTTTAACAAGTATTAAAAGCCAAGCTCTTTAAATTTCTACATTGTGCTAGATAAACCTTCATATATGATCCTGTAAACTCTACCCAATATACCATTAAACATGATGAATATCTTTTCTTTGAATTAAGAGAAATTAAATATTTAATTGGTTAACAATTAAGAGAAGAATCCTTACTATGGTAAATCTCTACTAAAAGAATTCATTTAATTATTTTGTAAATTATTTGTTGTAACTACAGATATTTTTTTCTTGAATTGGACAAGACCTATAGTTTTAGAGTAGGGATAGCAATTATGTACTGAAGAAAATTAGCATGCTGATAAATTAATGGTGCACATGAATCTAATCTAATTCAACAAGTTTATGAATCTTGAAGAAAATGAACAAACTTGTATCATTGATTTTTTTGGTGTGTTTTGAGGTCACAATACAATAAAAGATATGGACAAAAAAATAAATGTACCTATACACACATATTTTCAGCTTTAAATTCTAAAGTTTAAACATTATGTTGAGTTTTATTTTATTTTATATAGAAAATATTGGAATCTTAGATGGTTAATTAAAAACTATATAATGTAAGCCAAGAACAATGTCTCTTATATTTAATATAGTAATTGTGATTAATGCTTTGAGGACTTTCTGATCATAAATTTTCTATTTTGGCTAAATGTGCACATATATTTGTACATCTTCTAGTTTGACTATATGCTTATTATCAAACTCTCCCTTTTTAATTTATACTTTGGATATTCTTATTAGTGAGATTTCTTATTCTGTGTTTAACCTACTTATATGTAATCAAGATTTCTAGAATAAACAATAAATGCTATGTACAAGCTAAGGTTCATACTTGACATTATTATAAATATGAACTTGCCTATAGATTCACTTTAGCTCTATGATCTTGAAATAACATTAAAATACTTGTTATTATTTTATTTTAGCATCTTTAAAGTGTTTGTCTTTGAATAGTGAAATAATTATTAAAGTAACTCTGCCCACAAACATACTTTGTGTTTTTTTGTTGATCAGTAATTTTAAAATTTATTTTACTTATACCTAAGTGTCACTTGATTTGCATTATTTCTTTCAAATGGAGAATTGATTGTTTTAAGTTTTTATAAACAGCCAAAAGGACTAGAATTTTGTACTTTTTAAGGAACTAACAATAATTTCAAGTACAATACATTTTCATAGGTAAGACTAATATTTACTGTTCTGGAAGGTAGTCTTTATGTACCTTTATTTATGAACTCAACAAATAGTTGCTTAATCAAGCTTAATTTAGGAGCATCCTCTTGACTCTTGCTCATCCAGCAGTAGTATTATCTGATATGTAATTTATGTCATTAGTTGAGAAAGAGCTCATGTCCTGGATTCATATACATTTATGTTTAATTCCTGTTCCATGTCCCAGTGGGTAAAGAAGTTTGGGCAAATTACTTAAATCACATTCATTTTCTGTATCTCCACAATGAATATAATAGTAGTTATAATTTATAAAATTACTAAAATGAAATGGTTGTTCCACATATGATAATGCATACTGACATATTGTGTTAGTATGTTATGGTAGGCAGAATTCTAAAGAAATTCCACTAAAATCCCTGGCCCTTTTAAATCAAACCCTAATCCAGGAGCTGCTGCAAAGGGACTTAGCAAATAGACTCAAAGCTGCTGATTTGAAAATAGGGAGATTATTCCCAATTATCTGGCTTGGCCCAATCTAAATGTCTGAGGCCTTTCTAGCTGGGGTCACATAAATGCAGAAGAAATGGGGGCAAAGAAATAAGGGTAAAGGGGAGGTTAGAGAGGTTCAGAGTATGTGGACTAGACCTCCTATGTCCAGGGTTGGGGTGCATGTAAAATATGAGGGAATATGGCAACCTCTAATACTGAAGCCTAACATAAGCTGACAGCAGCCAAATGGGGATTTCTCTCTCCAAGGAACATGGAGCTGAATTTGACCAACAACTTGGATAAACTTAGAAGCACGCTCACCCCAGATCCTCCAGAGAAGAATATAGCCCTCCTAACAATTTGATTTTATTTGGTTTGGGCTTTTCAGTCTTTAAATAGAGAACCAGACTTTACCTGGACATCTGACCCACAGAAAATGTGAAATTATGAGTGGATGCTGTTTTAAGGCAAAGTTGTAATAATTTCTTGCAGCAACAATGTGAACTAACATGCACTTATTTTCTGAGGAAAGTAATATAAGCGTGCCATCACAGAGATGTAAGGATTAACTTTATCAAATGACATGTTAAAATATATATTGAAGAAACTAGTGCATTATAACATGGAAAAGAGCTAACTAAACCTTCAGAGAAAGTAAATGAATTTCTTGTCTCTTAGACCTACAATGGTTACACAGGCATAAACAGGGAGACATGAGACTGCAATTTTCTGAGTTAGTGGATGTTACACTAGATGCCATGAACATGCACGTATCCCTCAAAATTCATATGTTTAAACTTAATTGCCAATGTGATAATTAAGAAATGTGGTTTTCGTGAGGTGATTAAGTCAAGAGGAGAGTCATCGTGGGTGTGATTAATGCCTCATATAAGGGTTTGAGAGAATGAGTTTTCTTCCTTCTATCCCTTCCACCATGTGAGGACATAGCCTTAATTTCGTCCAGAGAAAACAACATTCATGGTGCCATTTTGGAAGAGGAAATCTGTCCTTCACCAGATCATGATGCCTCCAGAATTGTGAAAAATGAGGTTCTATGGTTTATAAATCACCTAGTATAAAATATTTTGTTACAGCAGCGCAAATGGAAGCACAGATCACATTGGGTATTCTGTCTGCTATAAGCCAAGGCAAGAGAAGTGGGTTCAGTGAAGAAGTTAATGATAACTGAGGATAAAGATTGCTAATTTTGTGTTGTGTTGAATAAGGCTTTCAAGGATTAATCACTCAATAAATGATTTTACTATACATTTCTATCAATGTAGCATTAGCTAATTTTGACTTCATATGTAACTAAACTTATAGTGTTGATCATTTTGGTCCCTTGATGATCTGCAAGTTTTATTCAGTCATTTCCTATACCACATTGTCAAGATCTTTATTCATAGTGTATAAAGTATAAAATACCTTTGCACACCTACCTTCCAGCTTATCTTTGCAAGCTTTTTCTCCAGAAAATTTATGAAGAAAGCATCTGCTTGTTTATCCAATCTCTTTCACCTGAACATATGTTCCATTTAAACAAGAATATATTTGTTACTATTCTGTCTCTAGCATCTAGAAAATTGTGTAATATAATCTATAATTGTTAAATGGAAGAAGAGGAGTCAAACATGTATTCTTGTTTGGAAAATTCTCTGTGTTGCTCAAGCATTTCCCTCCATCATTCCTCTCTAAGCTCTTTAAATCATATATGGGACAAGGGATATGAATAAAACTCTAAATAATAACTCAATTCAATTTTTTTTTACTTACAGAAATTTTGTGGAGTAGTTAAAACATTGAGAATATTTTGATTTCCTCTTTTAATATTAGTATTTTCATCGTCTGTTCAGAATAGAGAATTCTTTTACTTTGTCCATTGTAAATTCAATTGTAAGTCAAGGATAAGTGGTTCTATCAAAATATATGAATATCATAAAGTGAGACTCATGCATTAACTTTATCATCAATACCATTTCCAAAGAATTCATGTATTTTTATATTACTCAAATTCTAATCCAAATGAGCAAAGTAGAAACTGTTGATTAATAGTTAAGAGAAGTTTTAATTTAGAAACAATGAAATTTAAAAAGCTGCTCAGTGTCATGCAGCAACACTAGCACTAAGTCCATCAAGTTAATAAAAATAGTGAAGCACTCACATTTACTAAGTAAAATACAGCAAGCATGTTCTTATTGACTTTCTATTAAAAGAGCTGGTCGACCTTTGTCATATGGCACCACCTGATTTTTCTTGTTGTTATGTGGCTAAACAGTTTCAGAACAACCAGGACAGAGAGAAGAATTCAGATGCTGATATATCTGAGTTCTTTGAAGTATTTTCCTGTCATGTTTTTGAACCTTAACATTTTGATCTTTTCTACAATCGCACATTTTCTTTGAAATATAAGGCTAAATGGCAACAAGGGTTATTTGTGTAAAATGAGTTTCACTCTGTAACACCATTCCATAAACAATGCATATGGTTCAATATTCAAGTTGAAGATCAGAATCACATTTGATAATGACTGTAAAGTAACATAGACTGAAGTCAGCACCTACTATTTAATTAGATTTATTTTAAAAAGAATATGTTCAAGATTATTTCACTTGAGATATTATTTTAGGCTTTCTCCTACAGGGCAATAATTATTGACACTATTTCCAGCTAAGCACAGCATTCTGACTGAGGAGTAATTCTACCTTCACATTTCTGTCACATGGTATAACTAATAGGCTAAATTTTTCCAGCAAAGCATGTTATATGTGTAAAAACAATTCAAAGCCAGTAAATGCAGTTACTTGGAAACATTATGAGGAAATGTCACACCATAACATTTACCTGCTATGTTTTATTCTTTAACCCTGGAGCACTTTTGTTGTTTCCTGAGCTGAGATTAGTAACTTAAAAAGCTTTTATTAAACATGCACAATCTAAATGAAGCACTCAACCAACTGTAAATTCTCTCAATTAGACTTCCTGCAAATGACAAATGAGTGTGAATGTGCAATAAACCTTTGAATACCAGTGATTTAGGGCTATACAGAACTAGAGTATTTCTAGCAACAGATTGAATGCAATTGATTGTGTGGTAAAAGGTAAGAAAAGTGTGTGGTGGTTCCTTGTTTGCCCTTTCATTTTCTTAAATCAAGAGAGGATGCTTGCAATGAAGAATTTGTATTAATGTGCTTTGAGCAACAACTTAGGGCACAGCATAGACACAACAACTCACAGATTAACAATTGCATTATTTCAAAGCACGGGACCTCAACTCCTTTAGAGGACAAAAAATTACTTGTAGATAAGAAAAATTCATCCAAAGGGTCATTTATTTGCTTTTGTTTGTATAGAGGAACAATTTATGGTATTTCTTTACAGTCCATAATTGACTTGCTGTAGACTTTCTGATAGAAGCTTAGTGCATATAATGGAATTGCTTTGGTCCACATTAACAATTTTAAAGCTCGATGATGAGAACCAAAGTTATCTGCTTAAATATGATATTTGACATTTATATTTATTTTCTGGAATGCAATACTTAATTTCATAGAGGAAAAATTTTAGGCCCTGTGAAATTTGTTAGATGTATAAATATAGTTATGAAAAGTAAACAATATTTTTATTTTAAATAGGATGAATACAATATTTACTTTAAAGTTATTATATTTTATTTAATAATATATATATTCAACATCCAAAATATCTGAAATTCAATACAGTACAGCATTTATATACACAAAATTGATATTTGGTTGCATGGTAATAACAGGCAACACCACAGTTATGTGACAGAACAAGTTTAGTTCTCATTCAGACTACATGTCCATTTGTGGACAACATAGATCACAGGTATGATTGCTTAAGAACCCAAGCTGGCTGAGCAGCCACCATCCTAAAAGTTGGCTGCAATTTCCAAAGAAACTGTAGAACCACTGCTGAGTTACTTAGCACATTAAAACATATTTTCCCTACTCTTATGATTTCCAGCTACAATTAATCTTGTATTTCTGAGACCCATTTTTAATATATATATATAGTTTTAACATTTAGAAGTTTGTTTTATGTGGGTTTGTGCAATATACATTATACATTCAGGAATAAGAAACAATTTTGGATGATTTTCATGCTAAAACTAATTTTCACATCAAGATATTGATGCTTTCATTTCTCTCCATGAATCAAAGGTGAATATATATGATAAGAAATTTATATGCATAAGAAAATACTGTTTAATGGTAGGCTGTAGTGAAAATGGTGTCTGTTATGGTTTTTATACTAGGAGGTAGAACTTGAGTTTATTTAATAATTTAGCATGTTAATTCATCCTTGTATTAGTCCATTTTCCATTGTTATAAAATATATGAATCTTGATAATGTATAAAGAAAAGTTTATTTATTTTAATGTTTTAGAGGCTAAAAATTCAAAATCAGGAAACCCCACGACTTTGGTCTCTGGTAAGTGCCTCCTTGTGTACCTTTCAGAATGGTGGGAGCACCTATAGCAGTGGTCACATGACAAGGCAGGAAGTCAGAGGGGTATTCAGGGATCAGGTTTCCACTTTCATAAGAACTCTCTCTTGGTAGAATTAGCTGAGGTCCCCTGTGAACTACATTACTATTTCCAAGGGCATTATTCCTCCTGACATATTTACCTTGTATTAAGTCCCACCTCATTAAGGTCCAACCTTTTCCCAGCATCACCACACACAGGACCAAGCTTTCCACATATGATACTTTTTTTTCCACACTCAAACCATATCCAAACCATAGCAGTCCTAAAGTTTAACAGTTTACAATAGACATAGAAATTTACTACTTTACTGCCTTCTTGAAAGTATCCTTAGTGTGTTAATTTTTCTGACTGCAGATCTAATCATTTGCAGAGCCTGGTACTCAATTAACATTTATTGACTAGCTGACTAGCTCATCGATTGACATAATGCACAAACTTAGTATGTTCATAATCAAAGTTGAACTGTTTTATTTTAATATAATCCAATACTATATCTGTCCATATAAAACATGTTCCAGCTTCTTAAGAATGAAAGTTTACTAATAATGGGAATGGATCATATAATTAACCTAAGCAAACAGAAAAACAGTGACAGAAATATTTGATTTTAAATAACTCAGGACAACAAGAAATAAAACTTCTCAAATGTATACAACATAGAAAAACATCAGGTTCAATTACTTCTTAAAATGCCTAGTACTGTGATATAATATTTATTAAAAGCAAAATAAGTTTTGGACTTATCGGCCATGGCAAATAACAAATTCAAATTTGAAAAACCAAATATGTCTTTGAACAAATATAAATTTCATCTTTGGATGCATTAGAATAACCACTCTAAAACTATGGAACATTCTATGCTGCTACTGTCATGGTTGGAAAATCTTTAATAGTAAAATAGATCTTAAGCTAAAAACAGGGTAGGAAGAATAGAGAAAATCAATGTAGATATATATGTACTCAAAAAATATGTGCTAGAAAACAAGATAGCATCTACTTCTAGATGTTGTTTAATATATTTTTTTTCAATCATAGGAAATCTATTCTGTTCTCTAATGTCTTCTACTTTCTTAACCATAAAGCAATGATGAGGGAAAATATATTATATTCCATTTGATTATTCTCATTAGATAAATATGCATCTGACACTATACTTGAGTAATTGTATGTATCATTCTTCACCAGCATTATTCTTGCAGTAGTTCAGGAATTAATCCTACTTAAATTTGGAACATTCAAGATTACAATAGATAACAATTGCAAAACCTTTATAATTGGTCATTAAGATGAGATTATATCCATATGTACTCTGTTTAAAAAAGCAAATATAAAAGTGACTCAAATATGATTCTTTAAGTTGTCCTCAGTTTGTCTTTTTTTTTTTTTTTGAGCAGCAGCTGTTCCAGATAGCTCCCAAATTAGACAGTGATTGTCAAAATGACTACATTTGAGAGAATACCGATGTCTCTTCACAGACCAATTTTATCAGATGCTTTTTGTGTGTGTAGGGCTTGTGGGATGGTCTTTATTCCAAAGTCTTCATAAGACTCAAAACCACTGTCTAGAGGATTTGGGATAACATAATTCTTTTATTCTGTATCCTCCTCACAGAGAAGAATAGAGCTAAATTTTAATGTAATCATTGAGACAGGTTGCAATAAGAAGAGGAGAATGATGTATTGACTGTCCACACCTCTTATCTTCCCCCTTTGCTGCTGCAGTGCGTTTGTCCTCTTTTGGAATAGATGTGAATGGTGAAAGGCATTTGGGACAACTCCTGGTCCCAGGCTTGTTTGCCTCAGCAAGTCCTGAGATTTGGTAGGGACAGGGTTTGTGCATAGTATGGGAGAGACTGACCTGGAGATAGAATGGAAGACAGTATTCAGCAGTTGGGTATATTTTTGTTTAGTTTCATTTAGTTTTGTTTTTCCTGTTTAGAAACAACCGAACTGAGGAACAGAAAAGAATTTGAAGACATGTGATGGAAGCTTCCTGGCTGGAGGGCATACCTTCCTCCATTTCACCCTCCCTCTTTTTCTCTGCTTCTTTTCTTCCTTCCTTTCTTCTTACCCTGCCAGAAAAGCAAAGGACACCAAATTAACTGGGGCTGGGGATGTGGCTCAAGCAGTAGTGAGCTCACCTGGCATGCATGCGACCTGGGTTTGATCCTCAGCACCACATACAGACAAAGATGTTGTGCCTGCTGAAAAACTAAAAAAATAAATATTAAAAAAGAAAAATTCTCTCTCTCACACACACTCTCTCTTTAAAAAAAAAGAAAAAAGAAAGTCTACATTTAGGAATTGCCAATAGTGCTATGGAATCCAAAGACATGAATCAGACACGTTTACTTTTTCTTAGAGGAGTCAGTCAAAGAATGCATGGAATGGCTATAATACTACCAGGAAATCGTTGTTAAAAATGTATTACTCATATTTTCTATATTTCTCTAAATGCTATTGACATTTTAATATTTTCCTAATGATCAGTACTCAAAAACATACAGACCTGTCCCAACCACGTTCTCAAACATTATTTTTAAACAAGAAGAGAAGAAGATAATATATTTAGTTTTCTGGAAAAATAATGATAACCAAAAAATCCCACTTTTGATGATCGAATCAAGAACCAAAAACACTTTGTTTTAGCCCTTTGTAGAATAACCAGAACAAAATTATTTGATCTGTATAGTTATTATTTGATCTGTATACTATTTAAATTTAGGATCAATGTTTGAATATTCACTCAGCATAATTAATATACATAGGAAATGTCAACAAAGTAATACTTTTCTGGAATTTTATTTACCATTGCAAAAAGTTTGTAGTCAAACTTTCTATTTTTTTATTTATTTTTTACTTGTGAAAAAGGAGACCCTGGAAAATTGGGACTTTGGGGTATCAAATTAATTTTGGCATAGCATTAAAAATTTGACTAGATGTCTTGGCACTCTATATTGTATTTGTTTTGGTTATCTCATGATTTTGTTTTTAAAAACTGCAATAATAAGATCAACTAGGTTACTATGTGTTATTACAATATTTGACATAAAATTTCAGATAAATTAAAATGAATAACCACAAAAATAAACCTAAAGGGAATTTAGTATCTGCAGTTATTAATTCCAGAAAGATATATCAATATACAAAGGCTGAGTCTCTAAAAATTTATTACAATGTTTAGAAATATAGAATCACAAATTGTCTAATATATTTTAATCATAGAGAATACAGTTGCTTGGCATGGCGTGGTGACTCACACCTGTAGTCCTAGAGACTCAAGAGGCTGAGGCAGGAGGATCACATGTCCAAAGCCAGCCTCAGGAACACCTCAAGACCCTGTGTCAGAATGGAAAACAAAAGACTGGGTATGAAGCTTAGCAGTACAGTGCCTCTGGGTTCAAATCTAAGTACCAAAAAAAAAGTAGTACTGCTTTAATAGATTGATAACAAAGCATGGGCCTTATAAAAGTTTCAAATATTCTAAAAGAGATTAGCTATGAAGAGATAAACATTTTTTAAAATATTTTATATATTTTAAGCAACTTAAATCCTCATAGAGTTTTCATAAGTGCTTTGTGTAAAATAAGAAAAAAGATCAGAATATTGGGGAGATGACAAAAATCTCCATAAAATTCTACACAGGCCAAATCAGAGCTTGTTTAGCAATATTTAGTTCATATATTATGTATTTGAATAAAATTATTATGTATTTGAATAAAATTTAAATTAACTACTTGATTTCTAGGAGGCAGAATTTGGAAAATTTTGGTAAGGTTCTGGAGAGAGCATGAGACAGAGCAAAATCCTCATTGCTTCTCTTCTCACATCTATCAGATGACACATTGGAAACTGATGTTCAAATTAACCTTTACTTATTCATAGTAATGTAAAGGTAAAATTTCTAAGCTGATTCTAAGCTGCAAAGCTTGAGTTAAAGTGTAAAAGACTGAGCATTGTAAAGCTTCTAAATTGCAAGGCCTGGGCTAAAAAGTAAAGACCAGGTATTGTTAAAATTCCTCTGCTACCCCCGGAACCTGTAATCTCTGTGGCTGTTAGGACAATACCTGAACTGCCCAGTAAATATTTCTTCTGGTCCCCTGGTTGTTCAATAGCTAAGGGCTCCAAGTAGCACGGCACATAAGCATCTAGGCTCCAAAACCAATCAGTTTAAATGTGTACCCCGCTTAGGAATGACCAATCACCCCTGCCTAGACTGTTCCCGCCAATGAATGGACTAATCATGTCTCAGAGTTGTTGTTCAATTTTCCCGTGCCTCATGATGATTTGTTCTGATGCATGCAAAGCCCCCCCGCCCTCTCCAAAAAGTGTACTTAAGCTCTGCTTGACCTCTGCTCTGGGCTCTGGGCTGCTCTATCTTCCTGAGTGAGCCTGGAACCTCAGCATGCTGAATCAATAAATCCCCTTTTGCCAATTGCATGGGGCCAGTCTCTTGTGTGGTCTCTTTCTCCGACGCTCCACTGGACCCTTACAGTAATTATAACATGCAGATTTATATGTTTACCTGACTAAAATTCTACAGCATGTGAGATTAACAATTACTCTAATATGCATTATTTTTGTCAGTTTGGAAAGATAAGTAGAAGAACAGAAACTATTTCATAAAACAGAAAAGAATTTTAGTTTTATATATGTAAATGAAACAAACTAAACTTATGGTTGTGTCAGATCGTTTTGGAGAATATGAATTGGAAAAATCATGAGAACAAAATGATTGCTTCCCATATGCCTGCCGTTCACATGAAGGGCTGAGATTTTGTGAGAGACACACTGAAAATCACCCTGAGTTCTGTTAAATGTTTTTGTGAACCTATTAAAAATAAATAAAAATCTGTCAAGAATCCTTGAATCAGCATGGAACTCTGATATTCACAACCCTCCAGCTGAGCTTAAATATTATTCTGCATTTGTGAGGTTTTCAGTTGTCTTATAAGCAGCACATTGACAAATACAACTTTTCTTAAATCAGAAAATTTATTTGCATGCAATCTCAGATTTTTTTTCTATCTTGAAAATGTTTTAAGAATAAAGACCAGTTACTGTAAATAAAAATCTAACAGTACTTCCAAGGTATCCCATGTATTATAATAACACAAAAAGTGACATAATTTAAATAACAAACTCTCTTCCAAGGAAAGAAAGATAAACTCTATTTTTAAACAAAAAAGCAACAACAAATTAACCCAGAAACTCTAAAAAAATCAATGGAAAAAATAATAAATAATTGTTATTGCTTTCCTGTTTATTAGTTATCTCTTGTTTGCTCATCTTTGCGAATTCTGTTGAATAAAACTTATTTGAGAGATTTCAAAAAACTAATTTTAAAGATGATTACAGAATTTTTTGTATTTACAAAAATCAATTTGACTTACAAATCTTTTTTAATCAGTGATTTTAGCAATAGTCTTCTTGGTTCATATTATGAAAACAGTATCTAGTTTTATGTCAATTATTCAATGTAGAAATATTTCTAAACATTTTTTTTCATGTGACAACGTGTATTTTGTAACGAAGAGTCTATTTTTATGTTTCCAATAGTATGTGCCTATAATAATATTTCCAAATCGAATTTATTATTACAGGATTTAAAATTAAGTTATTTTATCTTGATCTTGTTCCTTTGTACTGAAGATTTGATTTCTAACATTATCATAATTCTTCATTTGTATTATTCTAGATAACAAAATAATTAAACTAGCATTATTAATTTTACTCCAACACTTAGACCCCTGAAACATATTTATTGTTTCTATGCACTTCTAATTTATTCTAAAGTTACCTAAAGTAATTTAATTCCCTGTGGCTATATTACCATCTTAATATACAGTTTGGTTTATTGGTTCATATTTCAATTTGGAGGGGGTTTCCTTCTGTAAATTTTAATTTCCTTTGTGAATATATAAAACATATAAGTTTGTGTATGAATATATTTCTATAAAACAAGGTATATTCAGAGAAAATTTCCTTGCTTCATTGCTTCTTCACCACATTTTCTCCTTTCCTTTAGACAATTATTTTAATTAACTTATGGGTTAAATGAAATGGGTTTGTTTTCTTTCTTAGAATTAATTTATTTGTGTAATATTTTTCTTGGGACTTTTCATGAGCATCAATTTGGTGCACACTGCCTGGGCTACTAGTGTTTAGCGCGACAATCTCCTTCCTACTAAAATTCGAATGCTCCCTTGGGAGTGAGCAGCTGTTTCATATACAAACTCCATATGAAGAGGTACACAGATGGAAAAGATGACCAAGAACAAAAATATGTGAGAAATTTCATTTCTTACAAATGCAGTATTTTATTTAAGGATGTAAAACAGCATATATATTCCCTTTAACTCTTGGCAAAAGCTTGCTATTATAAAATCTTATTTCTTTTCCAGAAATGTGATCCCTTCCCAGTTTTCAAAATTTTAGTTACTAGAAGCTTTGTTTCTAAAGCAACATAGGATCTTGTATCCAGTTGTTTACCAAATGATATTGATTCTATTTCAGCATTCTCTCACCAATTTGATCCTCTTTTTCATGTGCCCCCAGTTCTCCCAATTTATCTTAAACCTCCATTTTCTCTCGCCTAATCACTTTCAACATCTTTTTGTTCAGTTTCTCTGTAGCTGGTCTTGCTTCTTTACAACTGTCATTAAAAGACTGAATTTGTCCTGGGGATGTGGCTCAAGTGGTAACACGCTCACCTGGCATGCATGGGGCCCTGGGTTTGATCCTCAGCCCCACATAAAAACAAAATAAAGATGTTGTGTCCACCGAAAAACCGAAAAATAAATATTAAAAAATTATCTCTCTCTTTCTCTTTAAAAAAAAAAGATTGAATTTCTTCATATAAAACATCCTTCATATCACTCTTGAGTTTTTATAAAAACTGATGTTTTAACATACAGGATTATGGCTGACATCTATGATTAGTATAATCAAATTATTTCAGAATTCATCCAGATTTACACAGGGAAATTGTTTTCTGTTTTGTGACCTATGTTTCAAGCTTAGTAAATCTCTATTTTCTTTATAGCTGGTATTCTTGCATGGCCTCATGCCTTTAACTATGCTCTTAATTCTATTTGGAAAGTTCTGCCTTGCTGTCTGCTGAGATATCTGCTTATCTTTCAAAGCACAGAAAAACTATCACTTTCACTTTCAGATCCTATAGAAAATTAATTGCCTCATTTTATGTAGTAATGATATCAACAAAAATAATCACATTATTTCTTATGCCATTTCCTTTCCTTAATGATTTTCTCAAATTCTAAAAGCACTCTTTTTCAGATGCTAAAACTAAAGTTCAGAAACATTATGTAATTCAGCCAAAACAATGAAAATTAAGTCCCTGCTATCTAATCAAGGCTTCAAATCTCTTTGAATGAGTAAATCTATAAGTAGATTAATGAAGAATTCTTCATCTTAATATGCAGTTAATTCCCCTCACTGTTACTTTGTTTCATTTAGTCTAGCTGCTTGTTATCCTTTTGCTTATTTCCCTAAGAAGACAGCATCGATTTTAATAAAATTATTAGTTTTACATTATTTTTGCTCTCATTTTTCTGAGCTAACCTAAAGAGGAGTAAATTTGCTAAGATTGTGTATTTCTTCTTCTTAACTATATCCAAGATAGGTTCATTGTGTTCACTAGCAAATATGTGTCTCCAACCTACTATTCTCATAGACATATTATTCATTTCTTCCTCAAATTCTTTATCTATCTTCTACTTGCCACCAATTTTCTTGTCTTAGTGTCCAAGTTCTGATCTATTGCTTGAGTTAGAATTATGTTCCTTTTATCTCACCTGATTCCTTTTATTAGTTAGCATACAGGACATGTATGGATACACATTGAGTAAGGAGACTGGAGCATTCAGTATCTAAAACAAGATAGATTCATACATATCTTTCTTACACTTTCAGGTTATTTTGGTTTAGTTCTAGGAGGCATGTCTGGAAAGGTATTTCCATCTTGTATGTGTAGGAATACCAAGGCATTCTTGTGATATGTGTAGTCCAAGATGAGGCACTACCGGGTCTATGTTCTAACCTTTTCTCTGGGGGAAAAGGAGACCAATGCAATGAAATAAGAGAAAAGTTGCATTTATCACTTCTGTTCCTCTAACATTACTATAAACACAGTTACTTGACTATGTCAAACAGAAAGATAGATTGTGAATTGTAGTCGATGAACAAAATCTCTAAAGGTAAAATAAAGATAATAACAAAAAGATAGTAATGTTCATTAAACTTACCTATGTTATTTATTCTGAAATTATGCTAATTTTACATATAGAGATTTATCTAATTATTTAGCAAGGAATTCCACACATGAACTAGGAAGTCCTGTTATTCAGTCTCAGCACACTCATTTAAAAACTGAATGTTTGACATGACAATCTCTGAACTGCAATTTTTACAGCCCAAATTAGAATTTATGGAAATACTCTCAGTATCCAATGAGTTAATTTAAAATGTTATCTGTTGCATATTTCAGGAGTAGCATGAATGTGACAAGGGAAGTTTCTCTTCATCTCATGCCCAGTTTACCAGCACCACATTACCATTAAATATTTCAGTTAATGTTATTTTAAAAATATTAGAAACATAAATGCATTATGTTCTATTACTAAAAAGAAGAGGTGGTAGATATTGTAACAATTAACACATAAGGATAAATGTAAAATTAAAATGTTTTCAATAGCATATAATCTTAGACTTGCTCTATGATCTTGAGTATTTTACTTTTCTATGGTTTTCAGTTAACAGAAACTGTTATGTTATACACATATCTTGCCACACAGTGTATATACTTTTAGGTCAAGCATGATTAAAACACAGTGTATATTTATCCCTTTTGTATTTACTACTATTTCCACCTTATCCAACCTCTGTCCCTTTCCCTTCCCCTCATTTTTTAAACAGTGTAGCTTTCCATAGAATAGTATTAAAGAACTTTGAATCCTAATCTTCTGCATCTTCTTATGTTGTAGGACACTCTGTAAGAGTGTGCAATGACATCCAGACAGCTATTACATTTGTTTATCAGTTATTTGTTATTACTAGGTGTTACCATTGAATGACACTACAGATGAAAAAATTCTCTATTGAGTCCAAATCCTCATGAAAATACTTTATCTAAGACAACACTTTGCATAGCATCATTATAGGATATTTGTTAAATGTGCCAATAAAAATGTCACTGCACAATAAATTTTCAATACACATGTTAATTATATCTTGGCATGACTTGTTATTTAAAAAATATGCATTTCATTATATCTTTATTTCATGCCACTCTCAAAGTTTAAATTATTGGCTAATGTGACAAGTGAAAATTTATTAACTACCATCTAGTCCTTTTTAATTACTCCACATTAACTTTTTGACCTTGAAGCTCACTGAGAGAAGACTATGTATATATATTTTTTATTTTATCATTTAGTCTTAGTATCTACTTCTAAATTAGCATTATCATAATAACACTAATTTTTATTGAGCTCTAACTATGTGTCAGTTATAATACTAAATTATTTTTAATCCTTACTCAGCTTGATTAGTGAGGTTGTCTTCTTTTGTTTTCTTTACATATGATGGAGGTAAAATGCAAAAGTTAAGAAATCACCCCTGTAATTTTACTTAGAGATGAACTCAGGTTCTTTCACTCTAGGTCCTGAGCCCCAACAATGGTAAGTCTCTTCTTTGGGATTATGAGTGAGAAGTCAATTCATATTTGTGATTATGAGTGTATTTTATGGATCTACCTATATTTGTGTATTCAAAAAGATGTCACAAATCCAAGGTTTCTCTCATAGAAGTAATGTTAACACTATATATGGTCATTTGTAATTTTATAACATATTTGCTAATTCAATGTGGTTCACATTACATATCCCTCAATTCTAGGATATTCTCATATATTTAAATAGATGAGACAACTTGTCATTTAAAGTGAATATACAATATATTCTACTTTATGGATAGAATATTTTTATAGCGATAACTTAAGAAATTGTCTTAGGCCTGTTCAAATTATAAAGTTTAAACCATGAGCTTTTAGTAGGAAAATGTTGTAAAATCAAGTCTTTCAATTATATCTACTTTTAATTTTGGTTTCTTTCTCTTTTAAAAATACAATTCAATGTGTATTTTTGCATACCTATTCATTGTAGATTGTTTGGAAAATATAGACTTTTATTATGTTAAATAAGATATTGGATAATATTTTTACCTGAAAAGCAGTAGCAATGGCTTCACACAGATAATATCATATTCTCTCATCCAAAAATTCCATAATGCCAGGTGACCTGGGAGAGAGATAGATCTTCTATACTGTTGATTCATCATGCCCTGGGATGTTGACCTCTCACCCTATATTTGAATCAGCATATTGAATTTTAAAAAACAATAAATGGACAGTATTTTCCATTTAAAATGATGATTAGAAAGTTGCAAATATCATTTCTGCTTGCATCTTGTACAGAATTTTAGTTATGTAACAATTCTTAATCACAAAGTATGGTTGTTAATATAGTCTCAGATGAGGTGATCATATTCCTAGATAAAATTGTCACTGCTTTATTACTAAGAGAAGGAAAAGTAGAAAACATGTTAAGACCAGTAACAATTAATTATATTAAATTTCTATTTTAAAAAAGGACCTATAATATTACCACAATTTAAATAATTTTTTAGATATTCTCCTTTCTAGTGTTTAGTTTTTAGTTAGATTTTACTACTGATTTCTTATTAGTATGATTAATGCATAAGTAAACATATAGAATTACAATTGTTATTTTGGTAATATCCTTTTTTTTAATTTTTTTTGGTAATATCCTTAATATAGATTTGTGAAAATGTAAATTCTGGATCAAACTGTATGACACAAAATTTTTAAAACAGTATTCAAAAATAATACTACAAGAATAGTGCCAGTTTATATGTGAACATAATTTATGCTTGAAAAGTTTACTACATTTTGATATATATGTATATTTATATTTATAACTCTGCAAATATGATAGCCAAAACATTTAAAAATTTATATTCATTTTAATTTTTATTTACTAAATATTTCTAAGATATTAACCAATTTTCTTTATTCTCCACATATTCTCCTCATGAATCTTCCCATTTTATGTAGAATTACATGTTACTTATTCACATATTTTTGTGAATATTATGGATATTAATATTTCACTAAATAAATAATTTTCAAATTATGTTTATTTTGAGCATTTTCCTAAGTTGTTTCTCATTTATTCATTAATTTATTTCTTTTCTGTGATGTTTTAGAACTTTGAAAACTATTTCCAGTAGTGAAATCCATCAGTGATATTAATTAAGGGTCCTTTTTATGTTCTATTTGGCCAAATATTTCCTCCCATTTAAAGATCAGTAACACATTGATCATCATTCTCATTTTTCCTCAGAAGTATGTTCTTTGTTATAAAATATTGCATGTGCATGATTAAAAAGAAATATAATGCACCTCAATTGCCCTAATTAAAAAAAACTGTATGCCAACTGGCATCTCATCTCATCGTCTGATGAGAAAAATAAATCTGCTGGTAATTTTCTTGTGTATTTTCTTCAGCTGTATAAAAATATGTTTCATAAGGATTTTAGTAGAAACTATGTATTATAGTAATTTGGTGGATGTAGCAACTGTGGAAAGGCTATTTGATAAAATCAGCTTTCTATTGCCCTAGAAAATTTGATTAACTTGTTGAAATGGGGTTTATGACCTGTTCTTAAAAGGCCTTCTCTGATAGCATTTGTAAGAATTTAAGTTAAAGATTTATACCCTATGCTATATATTTATAAATAAAATAGAAACTACCAGTATTTTTCATATTATCTAATGACTAATTTGTGTAATAACTGAAGTAGTACTCTGCATGATACCTTTATGTGTGGATAGTCACAGTTCAAGATGACTCTACATAATTTTAATTTAATTTAATTTCTAACTTAACTCATTTTTTATTTACACTTAAAAATTAGAGAGTGATAATTGCTGGGAGAGACTATTTTAAGGAGCCACTACTTGATTAGCAACATAAATTGTAGTATGTGTTTTACAAAAAAACAAACAAACAAACAAAAAAAAAAAACCACAAAGTTTTAGGTATCATCCAAATAACTATTCCCTAATATTCAGATCTAATATCTAAGGGAAATGTCTAAAGGAAGAGTTTTAGATTAATTTTTTTATTGATCTAAAAATGTTGGCCTTTTATTATACTTAGAAATCTAGCTAAAACATAAGTACAGAAAACCAATAACAGGAGTTTTATTCAAAATATTCGTTTGATTATTATGCATAAAGTACAGTGAATGAATATTTAAATGACCTTTGTTCCCATAAAATCTAAAAACAATACTGCTTTTCTAGTATAATTCTGTAGATGCATCTTTATTATTGTCTGAGTGAGTTACAGTTTTGTGATATAGCCACGGATGCTTCAATGAGCAAAAGAAAGCAATTTCAAATTCAATTATTGAAATGCTAACATTAGTTTGGTAGGGAACCAAACAGAAAATCACTTTTGTCCATGGCATGAAAGTAATATTATCCACAGTAACAAGTAACTTGAAACCAATATGGAGGTGAAAGCAATTAAATTAAATAATTTTATCTTTCTCGTATATTATATTTTTAAAAAATTATTTATTTATTCTAATTTGTTATATATGACAACAGAAAGCATTTCAATTCATAATACCCATATAGAGCATAATTTTTCATGTCTCCGATTGTACACAAAGTAGAGTCACACCATTCATGTCTTCATACATGTACTTGGAGTAATGATGGCCATCTCATTTCATCATTTTTTCTATCCCCCTGCCCCCTCCCTTCCCCTTCCTCCCCTTTTCCCTATCTAAAGTTTCTCCATTCCTCCAATGCCCCCCCACCATCCCCATTATGGATCAGCATTCTCATATTAAAGAAAATATTTGGCATATGTTTTTTTGGGATTGTTTATTTCACTTAGCATATTTTCTAATTCCTTTTTACCTGCAAATGCCATGATTTCATTCTCTTTTAATGCTGAGTAATATTCTATTATGTACATATATCACAGTTTTTTATCCATTCATTTATTGAAGGTAGTCTAGGTTGGTTCCACAATTTAGGTATGATGAATTGTGCTGCTATAAACATTGATCTGTTACTATAGTATGCTGTTTTTAAGTCCTTTGGGTATAAACCAAGGGATGGGATAGCTGGGTCAAATTGTGGTTCTATTCCAAGTTTTCCAAGGAATCTCCATACTGCTTTTCATATTCGTTGCACCAATTTACAGTCCCACCAACAATGTATGAGTGTGCCTTTCTTCCCAAATCCTTGCCAACACTTATTGTTGTTTGTATTCTTAATAGCTGTTATTTTGACTGAAGTGAGATAAAATCTTAGAGAAGTTTTGATTTTCATTTCTCTAATTGCTAGAGATGTTGAACATTTTTTTCATATATTTGTTGATTGATTGTATATTATTTTCTGAGAAGTGTGTGTTCAGTTCCTTGGTCCATTTATTGAGTGGGTTATTTATTTATTTGGTGTTAAGATTTTTTAGTTCTTTATATATCCTAGAGATTAGTGCTTGATCTAATGTGCATACTACAAGAGCAACAGTAACAAAAGTAGCCATGGTATTGGAACCAAAATAGACTTGTAGGCCAATGGTACACAATATAAGACACAGAGATAAACCCACATAAGTTACTGTTATCTCATGTTAGACAAATGGGTCCAAAACATACATTGGAGAAAGATAGACTCTTCAACAAATGGTGCTGGGAAAGCTAGAAATTCATATGCAACAAAATTAAATTAATTTCTTATCTCTCACCATGCACAAAACTCATAGTAGACAAGAACAAAGAATTTAACCAGAGACCCTGAGCCTAGTAGAAGAAAAAGTAGGCCCAAATCTTCATCATGTCAGATTAGGTTCTGACTTTCTCAATAAGACTCCTATAGTGAAAGAAATGAAATCAAGAATCAATAAATGGGGTGGACTCTTCTTCTCAGCAAAAGAAACAATCAGTGAGTTGAACAGAGAACATACAGAATGGGAGCAAATTTTTACCAGATGCATATTAGATAGAATACTAATTTCTTATAAGAGTTATATTTTTGTAAATTCAAAACTGAATTAGTCCTACAAAGGACTTTTCCAGGAACTCCTCTCTTATAATCCTTCATTTCAGATAGAAGCAAAAGGGTGAATCATGCATTTGTCCCATCATTAAGTAATTTTTTGGGGCATTAATATATAATTGGCACTGTCATAAATATGTCTATATTTGTCATATACATTTCTTCCTCTCTGTCTTTTCTTCTTTTCCTCTGCTTAGAGTGTCCAGAAGTTTATTTATATGTCTATGTCTATGTCTATGTCTATATCTATATCTATATCTATATCTATATCTATATCTATATCTATATCTATATCTATATCTATGTATATATTCAAAGATGCATGTTATTTTTCACTTCTTAACAATTTTTAATTTGAGATACCTCATAAATATGGTCATATGATATAATTTAATTGGTGGTGTTTTTTTATTAGTGATTCACTAGTGACAGCACATCTCATAATCAGTGTTCTCTTAATGTAATGAAATATGGCATAGAAGAGTATTTAAAGTAAGCACATAGCTTATTATAGGCAAGCAATAATGATTAGTATTGACCATATCATAGTAATCACATAGCATAAAAAGAAAGAAAAATAGACAGGAAAGAAGGTAAAAAGGGAAGAAAGAAAGGAAGGAAGGAAGGGAGGGAGGAAAACAAAATACTCTTGCCTCTCAGGAGCTCAGTATTTAGCAAGGCACAGAAAAATAACACATCTGAATTCATTTGTCTCCATACTTATTCAAATCTTTTAAATCTTTGACAGTTTTCCCTCCCTTCAACTTTCTTCCCTATTACAATATTTTAGTGTTCTTGAAAATGAGGTATAAGGCAAAAGTTTCATCTCTGTCTAAAGAGATAATGGTAGAAAAGAATAAAATATTTTTTCACTACAATTATTCATTAAATGTACTGTGGCTGTGGCTTACTGGTAGAGTGCTCACCTAGCACCTGCAAGGTGCTGGGTTAGACCCTCAGCATCATATAAATATAAATAAATAAAATAAAGGTATTGTGTTCAACTACAACTAAGAGTTTTTTAAAAATATTCATTAAATTATTCCATTAAAAATAATGCAGTTTTCATTAAAGAGGACCCAAGTAAAGTCCTAGGTCTGAGATGTACTTGTCATCTGTTTTTCTTTGAACATATGATCTCAAGAGGAATATTGCCTAGTTTCAAGAATTTATGTATCTTCTATGTATTGAGAACTCTTGAATATAAGCTACCATACTGCACCTTTTTCCTGAAATGTCTAAAGTACATTTATGGGTATTTGTGCCATTCCCCAACATATAAACAATGGAACAAAAAGCATACTCCTCCCATAATGGTAATTCCTACCCCCTTCATGGCAATTTTATTTTATCAGTAAACAAGACAAAAAAATTCTTTTGTTTCTCTTTGTCTCTCAGATGCACTCTAAAAGCACATAATGTCAGTTCTCCCTACAAAATGAACCCAGAGATTCCTGGTTCTCACTGTAACAATGATGGTGATATCAGATTAGGCATCCTTTTGTAAAGCATTAGAGAATTGAACAGACTTTATGACATAACTATTTTATAACTATGAAAAAAGAAATACAATTAATCCTTATGTTTGCACAGGATCTTGGCTTGGAGGAACCTTTTGGAACGCGATAAAGCAAGGGTGAATACAAGCAGAGCATGAAAGTCTATTGAGATAAAGAGACAGAGCTGAGTTTGGAGCAACTGCAGTAACTAAAATTTTGAGGGAATACTGAGTTAAGAAGAAGATACTCAGAAAAATTTTCCACACACCTTCAGAGTAACACCTGGAGTCCTTATCTGCATAATCTTCAAAGAAAAGCAACAGTAAACTGAGGAAATGTAATATGAACAATTTTCATAACTCAAACAGAATTAGAAGATTAAGTTAGAGTTCCTACCAGCCAGAGTGAATAGATCTCCTTAAATCCTCAGGGCATTCAAATGAGACCCTTAAAGTGGAAGGCTAACTGTCCCTAGAGTAGTTTTTACCAGGCCTGCCCAACAGAGCTTAAATCCTCATTA
Source organism: Spermophilus citellus (assembly GCF_964194105.1). NCBI lineage: Eukaryota > Metazoa > Chordata > Mammalia > Rodentia > Sciuridae > Spermophilus > Spermophilus citellus. The sequence goes on from NC_138196.1 coordinate 644,291, forward strand.
ACTACGGATCAAGATGATTTCAAAATAAAATAATGTGGATCAAAAGAAAACTAAAAAGCAGAGCAAAAAAATCTAGGTAGTGTAAACATGATTCATACTTAATATGGTGTTTCCCATAATTATTTTCAATGTTAATATTTGTGAAGTTATTTGCATATCTTTAATATTAGAACATTAACACCTTTTCACTAAAAAGCTTCTAGGTACATTTTTGACAAACTATTCATAGGGAGGAGCAGGAGCTTGGTTACATATTGTTAATACACTCTATCAGTAATAACTGCACCACTTAAAATTTTCATCAGACTCCAATATAGATCTGTTTAGTGGGTAGTCAGGGTCCAGTGTGAAATTAACAAAAGAACTGTGCAAACCATGATCAAGTGTTGTTTCTCTATTTTTTGAGAACATAGAGTCAACTCTCTCTTTGTGAAATCAGTTGCAGCCTTTGCCATCCCCTCACCAGAAACAGAATAAATAATGTTTCTGTAGGCATTTGACTGGAATAGGGAACATGTTGATGAATAGGTGTTTTATGTTTAGACCTCTATATCATGGTCCTCTTCTTAGGGAGAACAGGCTTTCCTTGGCACTGAGCAAAGACTGAGGTCATCTGCATTCGGTAATCCATTTAGTGGGTGGAGCCACAAAATGACTTGAAATGCCAAACCAAAGTCTCCTTGGCTCAAAGCAGAGTGGAAATGCAAAATAGCTCAGGAGTGGCTTACCAAACCTTGAGGTCTCCGGGAGTGATGTTTTGTCTTCTTTCCAATGTTTCAGCTTTGTATTTTACATGCTTATTTTCTTATGTCCGAGATATTGTAGGTGTTAAAAATGGGGATATGGAAAACACGAATTTACTGCACATTGGTGAACACCAGTGTTTTAAATATGTGTCAGCAAAACATATTTGTAACTTATGAGAACAATAAAAATATAATAAGTTACAGGTGGGTTTTTACCTGAGTTGAGGAAAATGAGCATGTAGGCTCTGTGCCTAAGAAGAAAGATTGTATATATTGGGAAAAAAAATAAGTGTAAAGAATATGGAAATAAAAAATATAAGCTTTAGCTGTCTTCGTCTTTTTTTCTTTTGCTATACCAAAGGCTCCAAAGCTTAAAAATATGTAAAGAACAGAATTTTATTTGGTGCACAGCTTTGGAGGCTGCAAGTTCAACATTAGGTGAATCTGTCATTCTTTCTAGAACCAAAAAATAAACTAATATTGTCTTCCTACCTGTAGACATTTATAATATTGCAATTGTTTAAACATTAGATTAGCAATAGCATAAAATCAGATTTTACTAGCAACATCTATGTTTATCCATTAAAAAGAAAACGTAATGTGAGAATTCAGACCTTATTTATTGAACTTTGTGGGAAATAATAAGATTAGTAGAGAACATGAACAAATTTTTTAAATGAAGTATAAACCTTGTAGTCTTCATTATTTTACATATGTTAAAATAAACTTCAGTAATATATACACATAAACACACATACAAATATATATATACACACAACACACACACACAACAAACACATAAACATATATAGGTTTTCTTTCTTTCTTTTTTTGTTTTTTGTTTGCTTGGTTGGGTGGCGGGGGAGGGGAGTACCAGGGATTAAACTCAGGGCACTTGGCCACAGAGCCACATTCCCTAGCCCTATTTTGTATTTTCATTTCACTGAATTGCTGAGCACCTCACTTTTGTGGAGGCTGGCTTTGCACTCAAAATCTTCCTGCCTCAGCCTCCAGAGCTACTGGGATTACAGTTGTGCCCTACCACACCTGGTTTTTCTCTTGATGATTGAGCATGTGCTGTACACTCATAACGCCTTTAAATGTATTATAACCACTTCCTCTTGGAATTTTGGCTGATATCAAGAGTTACCTGTTATCTCCAGGGACTCTAGATTATAAAAGCTGAGAAATGTTATACCAAGGGCTGGATTATTTACCGGTAATCAGTTACTCAGTAAATATGCTCAGAGCATTAACTAAAATTAATCTTTTTTTCTTTTTTATTGGTGTATATCAAATGTACAGAATGGTAGGTTTTGCATTGGCATATTTGTATATCCACACAAACATAATTTGATTGGTTTTACTCTGCATTACCTTCTATAGTCTCCTCTTTATTGTTTTCAACTATGTCGGATAGTGAGCACACTCAATAATTTTTCATTCTTTTGCTTTTTTTTCATTCTGTTCCTCAATTTTTTTGACTTCGTAACAATAATAAATTAAGAATATCTTGGAGTGACAAATATTATTGATTTGGAATCTTATTTTTTTTCTTTCAGCCATTAATATGTGAGTGAAAACTATTTTAATCACAGTAGCATTGTTTATAGATTTCTTAGAAGAGAGATAACTATATACTAAGCATATACTTTACACTGTTCTTGAAGTTTATCATAAAAACTTCTTGATAATAGGCTACCAAATGGGTACATTAGATGTGTGTGTGTGTGTGTGTGTGTGTGTGTGTGTGTGCAGTGACTCCCTATCTAGCAGAATTTCTTGTCTTCTACTCTGTCCATTTAGTTTTTACCCTTATCCCAGAAATTTAAAGTCAGGTGTTACCAATTAAAATGTCTTTTTATTATCTTGTCATACTTAAGGGATTATAATGAGAAGTTTTATAATGGAGCCTCTAAAAAAAGTATTTTTTAAAAATCACACTTGCCCAGCATGGACTTCGGTCACTTAAATTTTCTCTTTTTTCCTCCTAGAAGTAAAGCTGCCAAAATTGCAGATGTCATCATGTAACCCTCTAGTTTTCCCAAAGGATGACAAAACACAAAGACAAGGAGGATGGGGAAGTTTGGGAATCTTGGGAACTTTATCAGCCTTGGGCCGTTTCTCTTGAGATTCATCATGTGCACAGATTTCTCATTAATTTTGTTTAAATTACTCCTTCTTAGGAATCTGTACTCACGGTGAAATATAATCCATAACTTTATATCTCCCCAAGAGATTTATATATATATATTTTTTTAAAGAGAGAGTGAGAGAGGAGAGTGAGAGAGAGAGAGAGAGAGAGAGAGAGAGAGAGAGAGAGAGAGAATTTTTAATATTTATTTTTTAGTTCTCGGCGGACACAACATCTTTGTTGGTATGTGGTGCTGAGGATCGAACCTGGGCGGCACGCATGCCAGACGAGCGCGCTACCGCTTGAGCCACATCCCCAGCCCCAAGAGATTTATATTTTAAAAAGCATTTTGGAAGGACACAATTGAATTAAGTACCTAAAGAAAGGAATGAATAACCTTAATTGATAACCTTAGGTTTTAAATTTGGAATTTCAGCTTTTATGATAGATGACACATTTGTTTTTTCCACTTAGTTGTCCTTACTAATAGTACATGGTAAAATATAAAAACAATAAATATAATGTTTAAATCATTCATGATATGGTTCAGTTATGAGGTGGCCCCCAATGGTTCATGCATGAAACAATGCAAGAGATTTTAAAGGTGAAATGATTGGGTTATGAGAGCCACAATAAATAGAGTTTCAGGAGTGGTCTCCCTCTCTTTTGCCTGCCTCTCTTGCCTCCCATGTGGGAGCAGGTGCAGAGGAGCTGTCACTGAACCCCAAGAAAAAGGTGCTTTCTATGTCTGTGTGGTTATTTAGTACCAGCCCAATTCACCTGGAGTGACCCTGACTGATTTACTTACAAGTTGTGGCACTTTTGTATGTATATGCTGTCCTTAGTTTGGAAGTCTTCAAGGTGAGATCTCATGTGTTACTTTTCTTTCTAGGATTCTATTTCTGATTTCAGTTCTGGTGAAATATCACAGAACTTAAACCTGAAATGCTGGAACTTTGGTTATATAGTGTGGCTTTGAGGGGAAGTCTGAGGACACATTTCTTCCTACTCCAGAATGGAGTAATCATGCAAAAGAAAAATACCTGTACACCAGGAAACAGAAAATGACAAACTTATCTTCAGTCCTCTTCCTACACCACTTTACCTTTATGAAAAGCCGATTTAAAGTATTAATTAACAAAATAGTAGTTCTCATTAAATCAATAGTGTGTGTCAGATATAATAAATATATACTGCATTTCATATATTCCTTTAAAAATAGCTAAAAAGTAGAAGTTACAAATGTCATTTTATAGGCCAGAAATTGAAACTTAGTGAGTGAAAAAACTCATTCAAGGACTCAACCTTAGTAATGGCACAACTAAAATTCCAGAACTGCTGGCTTGAAAGTCATTCTTTCACTAATAAAGAACAATATATGTTATTTCCATAAAACTCCTCTGAGATATATTTTAGAGTCTAAATTTATTTTTCACACCTAGAATGACAAATATGCTTTTGATATGTTGCACATTATACAGAATATGGAGAGAAAGCAGGGCCAATTTTAATCATTTTTGTCAATTCACACACTGCCATTCCTAGGAAAACCTGAAACACCTTCTATGAAATAGTCCTCAAGGGTGATATATAAAATTATTAAGAGTTAGTACATTTTATCCATTTACTGGCAGGTAGAAATAATATCAAAAGTAAGTTATAGAAACATAGCTGTCAAACATTCTCAGATTGATAAAGCAAATAGTGATAGTAATTATTATTATATTATTATTATAAACAAATCATATTGTGTAAGATTTGTACTAACCAGTCCCTTTGCATCCATTAACTAATTTGATTCTCAAACATTTTAGCCTGGGTTTAGTTTCCCCTTTTCCAGATATGATTTATTACTACATCTAATCATAATAGTCCCACTTTCAATCAAAATCAAAGACTTGCTTCCTTAAACCCTCCTCCAAATCACCTCAAGACACTCACCTTACAGCAAGTTCCCTTGAATGTCATCCGACTAGCATGCACTGTGGTTCACTTGTAAATTTTTCTCCACCCAAATTGGCATAAGTCAGTTGTTTTCAACTACAGTTATGTTCCCAGTCATCTTTGGCTATTGATATATGAAAAAAAAATTCAATGAAATATATTTTGCATCAACATGATACTAAACAACTAGTTTAACAATTCCAGATTGTTACTTTTCAATTCAATGAATTGTTTATCCCTATGAATACTCACTTTGTTGTTTGCAATGACCCTAGACAGTAGCTGTTTTCTTTCTTCTTCAAGTCTGGCTTCCACTTAATCCCTTCACTCCTTCTCTTGGCAGAATTGGCAATAAAGGTTGTGTGTTAACTACAACCATTATTTAATAAAGTATTTCATACTAATGAGACTCAATATTTTATTGTAAAATGTTTTTTTTTTTGATTGAAGTCCATCTAAGGAATGCTTCCATCAACTGTTTCTATCATGGTTTTGTGTGAATAACTAAGGGAAAGGGCAACAAAAGAGAAAAGCTAAAGTCGATGATTGCAGCAGTGGTTTGGGTTCACAGTGCCCTCATGCATTCCACAAAATGGTTTAAATCCCTAAGAGAGAAAGGTCAGTGAGTGGAGTAGTGGCACATAAACTATTATGGCCTTGCATGATTCGAGTCCCTCCTCATATTTGTAATAAATCACAAAAGCTAATTTGACACCAAATCCACTATCCTTAAAACCTATAAATCTTTTGCAGTGCTCCATTAATTGAAAAAGAAAATAACCAAGAAAATATACAGAATTATCAGAATTATTTTTTCCCCTTTAAAAAAGTCATTGTGTTTGTGATCTGTTAAGTTTCAGAATAGGAAACTCATTCATATAGAATGCAGTTAATATTACAATGCATGTGACTAGAATCTCTCTCTCTCTCTCTCTCTCTCTCTCTCTCTCTCTCTCGTGTGCTCTCTCTCTCTCAGCAAGGGGCTTACTGCAACATTCTGTACCTTTAATATACGGAAATGTGCTATTTCTGTTTCCGGACTGATAGCTATAGTTGGAGGATAAACTACTCTCCTTTTGTTCTTCTAGTACTTCTTGATTTGCCTATACCTTATACCAAAATTAGACTATACTTTCAGCAACAATGGATCCAGAATAACATAAAATGAAGTATTCTTATATGTCATTAGGTTTCTTTCACATTCACATTTCTTTCATATTTTTATTGTGATTTATAGTGGTGCATAATGGAAAAATTGTTGTTATATATTTGTACATACACAAAAATATAACAGTAAAATTTGGCCAAAGTCATTCTCTAGTTATTCCCTTTCCCTCCCTTCCTCCTTCCTCCTGGTCTGTTACATCTATCACATTCTTATTATAAAGGGAAATATGAAGATTTTAATTTTAATATTGGTTTACTTCAATGTAATTGGATAATAAAGAAATATGGCAGCTTTAAATTATTCTGACCACCAACTGTTTTTAAAAATGTATTGTACATCTAAGGCTTTCTATATTTTGACAATTAAGCCAACATTTAATTACTGAATTACAAATTCATCAACAGCCACATCATCTTATTTTTTTTTAGAAAGAGTGAGAGAGGAGGGAGGGAGAGAGAGAGAGAGAGAGAGAGAGAGAGAGAGAGAGAGAGAGAGAGAAATTTTTAATATTTATTTTTTTAGTTCTCGGCGGACACAACATCTTTGTTGGTATGTGGTGCTGAGGATCGAACCCGGACCGCACGCATCCCAGGCGAGCGCGCTACCGCTTGAGCCACATCCCCAGCCCCCACATCATCTTATTCATGTTGTTGTTAGTCTCTTAAATAATAGTTTAGCTTTTTTACAAGGTAATGTTTAAAAAAGCAAAAAACACAAAGTTCTGATAGCTTTTAAATAGGAATATTAAATTATTTATTTAAAGGGAAGTTTGAAACCCATGGGGAAAAAAAACACATATAACACAAATTCTAACATTTGTCATTAACATATGAAATTAACAGAAAGAAACAATAAATTTAACACATGTATCAAATCCTTATATTAAATTATAAAACCATCCACATCATAAAATAATTTTAGGTCCTTAAACTTGAGAGAGTGATTGGGAGGTAGAAAGGTTTAAATATGTCTCTTCTGCATTCTGCTCATATCAATTTAAGCTCATACATACACACACCCTGTTTTTTCTGTCTTTTCTTTTTTTATCTTATTTTTTACAAGAAAGTTAAAATAGTCTATGATAATAATTCTGCCTAAGATACACTGATATTTTATAGCTTTATTGAGGTATTATTATTTGTATATTTGGTAAAGCTGTATATATTTAAATCATGTAATTTAATAATTTGAGGTATAAATGTACACCCATGATATCAATAGCACAAGTACAATGTATAATAAAACATAATCACAATATGTAATAAATACATCTTTCACCTCCAAAAGTTTCCATTTGTTCCTCTGCCTTTCTTAGAAGAATATGTAATATGAGATCATCCCTTTTAGTAAATTTCTCAATACACAAAAATGTATTGTTAACTATTGGCTCTGTTTTATAGCATTAAAGTGGAACTTATTCACTTGGTATAATTGTAACTTGAAACTCTATAAAAATTCCCCTTTTCCCCACTGCTGTTCCCAGCCATTGCCATTCTGTTTTACCTTTTTTTTAAAAAAATTGTTCTTTTTAGATATACATGACAGTATATCTAACATAATACATGGAGTATAACTTACTCTAATTTGATTCCATTCTTGTGGTTGAACATGATGTGGAGTTACACTGATTTTATATTCATTTATTAACATAGGAAAGTTATGTCCAGTTCATTCTACTGTCTTTTGTATTCCCATATCCATCCCTTCCCTTCATTACACTTTGTCTAATCCAATGTGCTTCTTTTCTTACCCCATCTCCCTTTACTGTGTGTTAGCATCCACATATCAGAGAGAACATTCCACCTTTGTATCTTGGAGATTGGCTTATTCCTCTTAGAATGATAGTCTCTAGTTCCAACCATTTACTGGCAAATGCCATGATTTCATTCTTCTTTAAGGCTGAGTAATATTCCATTGTGTATATATACCATATTTCTTTACCCATTCATCTATTGAATGTAGGTCGGTTCCATAGTTCCACTCTTATGAGTTGAGCTGCTATAAACATTTATGTGGCTGTATCACTATAGTATGCCATTTTTAAGTCCTTTGGGTATATATAAGTTTGACTGCTTTAGTGTAATCTTGCAGAACTTGTGCTTTTGTAACAGACTTAGTTCACTGAATATAACATCTAGTTCATCTATTTTGTCCCTAATGGTAGAATTGTCTTCCTTTTTTTAAAGATTGGATGATATCCCATTGTATGTACACACCATATTTTCCTCAAGCATTCATCTATTGATTAACATTTGTATGGTTTACATATCTTGGCTATTGTGAATAATACTAAAATGACCATTGGAGTGCAGTTATTTCTTCAACATACTGCTTTCATTTGCTTTGGATAGATATTGAGAGTTGGGACTGCTGGAGCATGCAAAAATAAATCCTGAGAAATAGATGAATTTACCATCATAGCAGTGGTTAAACATCTCTTAATAATTTCTAGAACATAGAAAAAATTTCAGATATATTTCAGAAATATCACTAATAGACTAGCAGGATATCATTACTGTGTTATAGAATTATATTAAAAGTCACATTTTCAAGCATACAAAGAATGTTAAAAATAAAACAAAATAAAATGAAAGGACCTTTTTATATCCCTTTTAACATGAGTACATATTTTGGGATATTAGAGATTTCAAAATACAAATTTTGGGATATTAGAGATTTAAAAATAATGAATTATGTGAATTATTAAACAAAGAAAACTAGAAAATATTTTAATCAAATATTGAGAAAAACACAATAAATCAGTGGTTTCAACATATATGCAAATTCATTTATATATACAGGTATATAATATGATCACATATACAATTACATATATATATCATATATAGTTTTTATATATCAATCATAACTCAATAATGTGGTTTTACTGCAAGTTAAATATCAAAATCAGTTGAAGATGTTTTTCAAGGAAAGGTAGCAGAATACAACAGTCACTAATATGGCAGTATGTAAAAATGTGATGTGTAACCGATGTGATTCTGCAATCTGTATTTGGGGTAAAAATGGGAGTTCATAACCCACTTGATTCTAATGTATGAAATATGATATGTCAAGAGATTTGTAATGTTGTGAACAACCAATAAAAAAAAATAAAAAAAAAAAACAAAAAAAAAGAAATTTGTAGCCATAGTTGCATTACTACAAAAGGAAATGAAAAATCTAAAAATTAGTGAGATGAACTATTAAATGGGAAAAAAATTAACAAAACAGAAATATAATAATTCCCCAAATTTAAATATACTATATAAACATAAAAGCAGAAAACAAGGAAATATACAACATGCAAGAACATTTCCAAAGCTAAAGATAATTCTTTAGAATGTCAAAAGTTTTCAAAAAGAGAATAAATCTATATTTAGTGAGACAAATCAAGAAAGTAATCTATGTCAACTATATAAATGAGAATATAAATGTGCCTGTGCACCAAAGCGAAAAGGTGCCACATGTGTTGGTACATGCCTATAATGACAGTGGCTTTAGAGGCTGAGGCAGGAGGCTTGCATATTCAAGGCCAGCCTCAGCAACTAAGCAAGGCCCTAAGCAGCTTAGGAAGACCCTGTCTCAAAATATAAAGGGCTGGGAGTTTTGCTCAGTGATAGAGCACCAATGGATTCAACCTCTAGTATGAGAGAGAGAGAGAGAGAGAGAGAGAGAGAGAGAGAGAGAGAGAGAAAGTCATATAATGAATCATATCAAAAATTTTATGGTTTAGACATAACAAAGTCATCAAAATATCAAAATATGTAATTTAATTATAAATAATTTCAAGAATTGGAAAAATAACCAACATTAAATTCTAACACTTAAGGAAATTATTTCACTTTTCTAAAAGATTTTTGCAAAAAAATGAATAGTTCCCAATTTATTATATGATGCTAGAATTATGTTGACATTACAAAGTGAGAACATCATGAGAAGTTAAAGTTATAAATCAGTCCCATTCATTAGCGTAGGTATAATAAAATAATATAATGCTCAAATCAAAACTTATACCCCAAAATATTATATAATGAGAAAGCTGTGTTAATTCTAATAATCTAAATGTAGTGTAACATCAATAGATAATTGCTGTCTTTTAGCTCTACTATCACTAATAAAGATTTGATGTCAACCTGACTTTTACTTTTGTTGTTTTCTTACTGTGTGTGTTCCCAAATAAAGTTCATAATAGATAATGCAGAAATGTTCAGAGATAAAATGGTCAGACTATGACCTAAACAGTGGATGAAACCATTTGATAGATTAAAATTTGAATAGAAAGTACTGGGTGATAACTGTAGGCAGGTAGAGCATATCTGGAGGAAGTTGGTCACTGGAGGGATTATATATCTTTTTAGCCCTTGAGGATTATATATCTTCTCCCTAGTTCCTTGCATTCTCTCTATGTTTCCTGGATGCCATAAATTGAGAAGCTGTCTTCCACCATGTTCTCTGCCATGATGTTCTGCCTCACCTCAGGCCCAGAGCAATGGAGTTGGCTGACCATAAACTGAGACCTCTGAAATCATGGGCCTAAAATTAACTCTTATTCATCTAAATTTTTCTTGACAATTATTTTTATACTAGTAACAAAAAGCTTATATATTTATTACATTTTTCTTCCCTGAAAATACTTGATTTGTTTCTTTTTATTTTCTTTGTCCTCATAGTCATCCCAATGCGTCTATGTCATTTACTTACTTTTACTTAACTCGTTCAACTGTCAGCCTACATTGTTGACTCCTGGATGCACATCTTTCCTCCAATGTGCTCTCCTGTATGAAACCCTCCTGTGCCTTTCACACCATCTGGAGTAGTGTGCTTGGCCCATAAGACCTTTCAAACACTTTTCTAGGCTACTACTTAGGCCCATTTCCTACCATACTCCCTTGGATGATTCAGCTCCAGCACAACCCCTCATCACTACTCCCATCCTAGAGCTCTACTCTTGTTTTACTCCAACCCTTCCTCTTCTACCATCACCTTCGTCAGTGCCTATTTTTCTCATCATTCTCATGTCTATGCCATATTTTCCTCCTAGTTGTTATAATTATCTAACCTTACAGGACTATTATGTTTATATTTTAGTTTTCTATCTTTGATATAAGTTCCATTACGGCAGATGATATTTTGTTGTTTATTTTTGTTTTCTCTTTTTTCCTTTTAAAATGTGTGGTATTGGCCAGGTTAGAGATACACTCCTATAATTCCAGTGACTTGGGAGGTTGAGGCAGGAGGATCACAAGTTCAAAGTCAGTCTCAACATCTTACCAAGATCCTAAGCAAATCTGTGACACCCTGTCTCAAAAAAAAAATTAAAAAAAATGGCTTCAGATGTAGCTCAGTGGCCCAGCACTCCTGAGTTCAATTATCTGTTCTAAAAAGACAATAAAATAAAATAAAATAAAATCCATGGTGGCAGAAATCATTGTTCAGCGTTAAATGATATATATTTAATTTCTACTCCTTGCCAACTTCTGTGGTTTGTGATAATTGGAGAAACTTTCTTCAATTATTTGGGAATAATTTTCCCCTCCAATTGCTCTCTACTCTCTGTTTGAAATTATAATAGGGAATTTTAGTCAGCTTTCCATTACTATAAAAAATATCTAATGTAATCAACTTATGAAGAAAACAAAATTTTCTCAAATTTTCAGAAGTTCTGGTCCATTTTTGGATAGGCATGTTGCTTTTAGGCCTCTCTTGATGGGGAGGCACATCATGTTAGTTACATATGGAGAGCAAAACTATTTCCCTTATTGATGCAACTAAAAGAGAGAGAAAGAGACTGGGGTTTCACAATTTCCTTTGAGCACACGCCCCAAATGACTGAAAATCCCCAACATACTCCACTATTTTTTTTAAGAGAGAGAGAGAGAGAGAGAGAGAGAGAGAGAGAGAGAGAGAATTTTAATATTTATTTTTTAGTTTTCGGCAGACACAACATCTTTGTATGTGGTGCTGAGGATCGAACCCCAGGCCGCATGCATGCCAGGTGAGCCCACTACCGCTTGAGCCACATGCCCAGCCCACACTCCACTTTTTAAAGGGTTCTCCACTTCCAAAATTTCCACTCTGGGCCCCAAACGTTTAACACATGGATCTTAGGGGACAGCCTAGATTCAAACTGCAGCACAGAAGGATGGCTTTTAAACCTGATCAACTCAAAATTAAGTTACCCTTTTTCATTTTCTATTCTGTGGCTTATCTGCTCATTTACTCTATTTTGTAATTCAGTGTTCAAATGTTAATCTCCACAATCTTCATTTAATTTTCTTTGACTTTATTTAAAGAGTAATAACTAAACAGAAAATCTTATAATAAAAATCAAGTCTTTCAATTCAAGACCAGTTTTATTTCCATATGTTTTAGTCAGCTTTTTCACTCCCGAGACTAAATGATCTGACCAGAACAATCTTAGAGGAGGGAAGGTTTATTTAGGAGATCACGGTTTAAGAGGTCTCAGTCCATAATTAGCTGGCTCCATTCCCTGGAGACTCAAGGTGAGACAGGACATCGTACCAGAAGAGTGTGGCATAGGGAAGTAGCTCACATGATGATCCAAAAGCAGAGCGAGAGAGACACCATTCTCCAGATAAGAAATATATACATCATAGCCTCACCACCAATGAACCACTTCCTCCAGCCACATCCCACCCATCTATAGTTACCACCTGGTTAGTCCCATAAGGTTATCAATTCACTGATTAGGTTAAGGGTCTCCTAACTCAATCATTTTTTCTCCAAACATCCTGCATTGTCTCACACATGAGATTTTGGGGGATACCTTACATCCAAACCATAACACCATAATTTTACAGATTTTTAATATTTACTGGGACAGATAAGTTATAGGAAAAATTTCCTTATATTATCACATTTCTTTTTCACTCAAAAGGAAAGCCAGTAATCAGTAGAGAGGTTGGTCTGCATGTATAAGAAGAGATTTCAACAGTGACCCCTGCAATTATTCCTAAGAGAGCTAAATAGTTGAGTTCTAATGTACCCTTTACAAAAGGATTCCAAGACCGCCTTCATGAAGAGTTCCTGAAAGTAGGTGTGACACGATCTTCATTTTTTCCCCCAATTTCATAGTTTATTATAATTTGGAGGTATTTAAGGACAGAAGTAAGGAAAACTTTCTAAATTACTCAAAACACTTAATTGTTGACATGTCCCGGACACATTTTCTGTGAAATCAATTCTTTTTTATTGGGATTCAACCTAATATAAAAAATTAAATTGCGTCTTTATTATTCACAGTGAGATGTTTCCTGATAGGTGCTTTTAGGCACAATGGTAATAACAACAGTGAGACCCACAGAGTGGAGGCTCTTTCTGAAAGGCACTAATATTATCTCTTGCATTGCTCTGTGAAACATAGAGACAAGCAAAGCTGATTAATGCCTCATGTTAGATTGATAAATTCTCTAAAAGAAATAACCTTGAGTCTTTTATTAGCCTCTCTCCTTGAGTTTCTGTTTTGTTCTTTTCCTGAACAAAGTTGATTTAAAATAAAGATTGTATACCTTTTAGCTGAGAAATAACAAGTCAAGAACTCAGGTTTGCACACCAATGGGACTGAATTTAGGCCCTGTCCTCTGTAATATCTGTAAATATATTTTCATATTACACTCTGAAATTGTAAATTACTAAATTAAGTTCAAAATAAATAGATTAATTTTGTGTGTTTGACCAATAACACTGACAACAATAATATTGTTCAGCTATTGAGTTTACATTTTCCAAAGCTTGTTTGGATCATGTGGCTTTATACTTTGAATACAAACATATAGATTTCATGTCAGCATAAGTGTACATGACACTTCAAAGTCTGTACATCATTAGTATGAATTTGCCATGATCAGTATCATCATTAATACTGAGCACCCCCACAGGGCCTGGCATATAATAGGCCTGGCATATAATAAAGACCTATGTGAATGAATCAGGTAACTGGAGTGTTTTTTCTATGCATGAAACCATGCCAGCTTTACCATCAGTACTGCTTAGGTAGAATTTGTATAAGAGACCTTTTGAAATGTTGATCACATTCTGTCTTGGCTTTTACTATAAAAATTGGGACTCTTTATATCAACTACCCTGAGAGTGACCAAGTGTAGCCCATTAAGTGTTTTTGAAGCTTCATACACTTTATAAACCTCTACATTTATTAAGTATTTTAGAAATAAATACACAGAAAAGCAATTCTATTTGCAAGCATAATGACCCTGTAATTAGATATTCAATAGGATGTTAAAATTTAAAAATGTAACAGTGCAGATATTTAAAATGAAAATTTCAAAAGCAAATGTCCTTAAAACAAAAAAGGAAAGAAAAAAATAAACAAATAGAAACAAGCAAAGGAAATAAAATAAGAATTTTCAGTACCATTTCAAATATGTATCATATTCTTTGGTAAAAATAAGATAGTAGTAATGATGAGGAACTGCAGATCCTTACAGTACATATATCTTCTACCTCCAAAATTATATGTAAATTATGTAAAGTAAATAAAATAGTTATTATGTAAATATGTAACATCATACATATTGCATATTTATTTACTTTGGTATGTACAATATAACACATATGAGTATGATATAATATTTTTCTATGGCTTAAATATGATTTTCCCTCCAAAGGAGCATGTGCTGGGAACTTAGTCCCAAGTGTGGTGACATTGACAACAGGAATACCCTCTGAGATGTGGAACCTACATGTGGAACCTTCTTGAAGAAATTAACCCTGGGGTGGGTTGGTTCTTCAAGAGGTAGATTAGCTTCCACTGTCACAAGTTGTTATAAAATAATGAGTTTGGCCCTTTCCCCTCCCTTGCTTCTCTCCTCATCATGTGATTTCTTCTGCACACACTGCTTGCTTCTCTTGCTTCTGCTTCCACCAGGTGAAGCCATCTGCCATGTTGTGACCCAACCTCTAGTCAGAGGCCAATACCATGCTACTTGGACATTCTAGCCACTATGAGCATAAACCCAATAAACATCTTTTCCTTTTAAAGCACCCAGCCTCATGTATTTTGCTATGGCAACACAAAACAAATAAGGCACATTTACCCTTGTGCATTAAGAGTAAAGCTCTACAAGATTAAATAGATAAGGAGCATTTATGTATACATATGTATCTATGTTGCTTGCACAGTGAAAGGTTGGGAAGCATAGTTCTCGAATTAGTAACAGTAATTTTACCTAGTTTTAATTTTTTTCTTTATAATTTTATATATCATTCAAAATATTCTATTGAGAAAGTGTTATTTTATTGAAAGTATATTATTTTATAACCACAAAGTTATATTTAATGTATTTAATCTGTCTGATTCTTGTCCTATCAATAATCACATATTGCATAAAAATATAAAGTTCAATTCCTTGGTATATGTACAACTTCTTCCTGATATAACGCTGCTTACCCACCATCACTTTCAGACTCATCTACTGTTGTACTATGTGCGTCAATAAAAAACAAAATACATACTTTTCCAGAGAGGGCATTTCTTTCATGCTTCTATGCATTTGTTGAGGCTTTTCATTATTTGCTTCTCCTTTTCCTTATCCATCAAGCCAGTGCTCAAGAAATATTGTCTTCCCCACTCAACCTAGGTGAGAACCAATCCACAGCCCAGATAATCTAACCAGGCCAAATATAGAAATTCATATTGACTCTTCACCTTCCACATGTGCCCTGTCCTTTATTGCTGCATCTCTCTGATTCCACAGAGTAAACTTTATACTCTGTCTTTGATCTCATATCTCTGTGAAGGGATAGCTAAAAAGACAAAACATAGAAGCAAACAATCAAACAAACAAAACAAGCTGTTCTGGTCATGGATTGATAACATCCTGTCCCATAAGAAAAACTGAACAATCTCCTTTCCTGTTAAACCTCACTGATTTTCTCACTGCAACTAATTAGAACTCTCCACTTTGTCAAACAGAACTACAAAATATGCAGAACCACCACATTCCATTAATATCAGAAAGCCTTAATTCTCTTGATATGATATCTCTGGAATTGGGGACATTTCTTAAAATGGAATGGCATTTTAATGTCATGGCATAGTTTGATTACTAAATGTAGCCTCCTTCTTGATACTATCTATAATGAAATACCTTGGCAGGTAACATTATTTAAAAAAAAGAGGAAGTTTGGGAGTTTAACTTCATAGTGCTGGTAAGAGCTCAGTTCTCCTGAGATCCCTGTGGGTCATGTCAAAGCACATCAGATGTCAATGACCACAGCATGTGTTGGAGTAGATGATTACATACTGGAAGTCAGAGAGAGAGAGAGGGAGACTGGGTAGAGCCCAGCTTAAGTTTTTGTATCAGTCCTCTCAGAGAACTAGAAAGGGCTCCATGAGAAATATATTAATCATGTACTCAGTTGACCTAGAACTTGTACCCAATTGACCTAGAACTTCTCACGAAATGTTGCCTCTTAGAGATCTCTCCTCCGAAATGCCACTATACTGCACATCAAGTTTTCAACACATGGGCTCCTATGTAACAAGTCACATCCAAAATGTAGTAATAATGCCTAATTTTATAGAAATTATTTAAAAAATTATGGCCAGGCATGGTGTTACATGCCTGTAATCCCAGCATCTCAGGAGGCTGAGGCAGGAGGATATTGAGTTCAAAGCCAGCCTTAGCAACTTAGTGAAATGCTAAGCAACTCAGTGAGTCCCTGTCTCTAAATAAAATACAAAATAGGGCTGGAGATGTGGCTCAGTGGTGGAATACCCCTAAGTTTAATTCCCAGTAGCCCCCCAAGTTATGTTGTAGCACACAATCAATACCTTACAGTGTGTGTGTGTGTGTGTGTGTGTGTGTGTGTGTGTGTGTGTGTTTGGTCAAGTCCTTTTATTAAGAATACAAACTTCTTAATGAGAGTGAATACAGTGTTCCTGGCATACTTGGCACTTACTAGCCATTCAATAATCATTAGTAAATGATTAGATAATGTAACATATGTGGACACATGTGGTTTCATTGGAATGTCCATGCTGATACTTGAGTAGTCTAGTACAACCTGGAAAAGATTCCAAGATCTTTACCTCAGAAGTACAGGCAAGTCTCCAAAGCTGAAAGAGATTGCCATCAGCCTGTAAATTCTGAGAAATGCTAGTGAAAATAAGAAAACATGAGGCAATCTCAGTCCATGTCTGCCAAAAATTTTGCAAAGAAGCATGAACGGTATTATCAGGAAGCATATTGTATGAAGTCGTAATTAAAGTGCTGTGGAAAGTGCTCTGTTGGGAAGTTACCACTCTTGGTTAAACTGGCAACAGCATCTTATTTTCTTTTTCTCTATTTTACTTGCTCCTTTTCATCAAGTTTCACAAAAAAATTTTCTTCTCCGAGGAGTTCAAGTGTTGATATGTGATGTAGGTTGAATGATGTCCTGCCAATGATGCCCATGTTGAATCCCCATAATCTGCAAATATATTACATTACACAGCAAAATGGAATTTGAAAATGCAATGAAGGTTAAGTAATTTGAGATGAAGAGATTATCCTGAATTACCTGGGACAGTCCATTGTGATCACATAGGTCCTTATTAGGGGACAAAGTGGCATCTGAGGACAGAGGAGGAGAATCAGATAGAGTAGGGGCAAGACAATGCGGCAGGCAGAGATTGGAGGAATTTAGGGAGTCTTGTTGGAACCTCCAGAAAGAATCAGCTCCTCAGACAATGAACTTCAACCCTGTAATACTTGCTTCAGACTTCAGACTTCCAAAACTCTAAGGAAATAAAATTGTGCTGTTTCAAAACACAAAATTTCTCATAATTTGATATAGCAATAATACAAAAACTAATAAGATAAATTATGCAGTTATGGCTTTGGCCCTCTTCTGTTCTTCTGAAGGAGATTTCATTTGTCTGGAACTAGAGTAACCATCTGTTGATGTTAAATTCTGTCTCAGAGGTGAGTTGTCTCTATGTTGATGTAACACAGGCTATTTTAATACAGTCTTAAACCGAAACTACCTTTTACTCTAACCATGACACATTCTACATTTTCTATTCTGGGAATTGGCACAATTCAAGGAGGATTTTGGGGGTGTTTGATTCATAGTTTGCATCACAAATCACATTAATTAATCACCAAGTCTAAGATCCCACACCTTAACATTCTTAATTTCCACTTAAGACCTCCACTTCAGTTAAAATACTACTGCAGTGAAATTTGTCATTATTCTAAGAATGATATTTCTGAAAAAGCCTATTTATATCAATGCTCTGTTCCAAATTACTAAAAATTCTATTGTTAATGATATAAAATCTTACTTAACAAGAGACTTATAATTCTTTACTTCTTTTTGCTTTGTCATGACATAGAATAGTCTTCCCATTATTTTTTAAATGATATTAACTGTTTTAGGTTAGTTATCTTGTAAAATGTTCTACATTCTGGATATTTGTGATTGTTACCTCATGGTGATGTTATACTTGTTATTTTGTTCCTTATATTTCCTACAAGTAAACATTAGGCCTTGAGGCTATAGGAAATTTAGATTAAACATTACATTCCTGTATACAAGTAGAACTGGTGTAAACCCATGGGTTGCCCTTGGTTCAAGCACTCTTTTAAGGTGTTGGTTTGTTTCTAAATTTTAATGTTTGGAGTGTGACAGTAGCACTGTGTTCATACCTTATTCTCCAATGTCTTATCATGTAAGGGTTTCAGAATCTACTGATTATATAAGCTCTATTACAAGAAATAAAGGAAAAAGAGCAGTTTTTAAATGCTACTAAGGCAAAGAGATTTCTTTCATTATTTTTAATTTTACTTTTACTGTTGACTGTGGGCATTTATTTATTCAATTACTACAATCCAGGTGATATATTCCTTTACTTCCTAAATCAATTTCTTCTACTTGTCACTGAAATCATAAACTGTTTTCATTTAAGAGCACTTTAATAATTCTAAGATAATCTTATTTCATAAAATATAATAAAATCAGTGATTTTATCAAAAAATGATGGGAGATTCTTCCATACCATAGAGGAAAGACCTCTCTTTCCTTTGCGCTTTCTGTCTGAAGTCACTGTTCAAGGAATCCTCATGCATGTACGGATTTTCTCCAGTTCATTCTCACAACCTATTATGGCTCATAACATTTATTCCCATTCTTTTGTACTTTCTTATTTTATAGATGAGGCCACTATATTATGTTGAGACTAAAATACTGGCATTAAACTGTTAAAACACATAATTAGTCAAAGATGAGCAGAATTTAAACTCAGGTCTGTTGCTCTTTCCCTTCTCTATGATACCTTTCTGATTTTTTTTTAACATCATGATACATAATGGTGATAATATTAGTCAGGATTCTCCAGAGAAAAATAACCAGTGGAAGGTATAATATAAATGAGAGAGAGAGAGAGAGAGAGAGAGAGAGAGAGAGAGAGAGAGAGAGAGAGCGCTTTCACAATTATGGTGATTGTCCAGTCAGAAATCCATAGATCAGTAGCCTAAAGACCCAGGGAGAAACTGATGTTGCAGTTAATGTCTGAAGGTACTCTACAGACAAAATTCATTCTTTGAGGTTCCTCAGTCTTTTTCTTTTAGCTTTTCAATTGATTAAATGAAGCTTATTCACATTATCAGGAATAATCTGCTTTAATCAAAATCTAATGACTTAAATGTTCATCACAATAAAAATTACCTTTATAGAAACTTTAAGACAACATTTGACCAAACATATGTCTACCATGGTTTAGTCAAGCAGACACTTAACCTTCACAATGACGTGTAATAAATGTGGTAATTCTGTGTGTGTGTGTGTGTGTGTGTGTGTGTGTGTATTTTAAAATGCCAAATTTCACATATTCAATGATCTCAAGTTGTCTGTTTTTCTAATTGCAGTAGATTTCTATATTTAGGTTCATTAAAGTTTTTTTTTCTTTCTTCAATGTTGGTGTTGTCTACACATTTACTAAACTGTTTCTATTTGTCCATTTCTCAGTGATATGTTTGGGGCTTATTAAGAATTATAATAGGTCATATTTTAAAGAAGTGATAGAAACTACAATGGCATAGTTTACAGTTTCATAACCTATTAATAAAATGGTCTTTGCTTCTATTGGGAAGACTCTCTACAACTTAGAAACAATTTTACAGTAAAAAATATAAGCAGAGGCTGTGTTCTTCCATGAGAATAATAATGATATTGTACAGCAGAAAAATACTTCATTGATACCATTATTTAAGGAGGAACACTGGGCTCAGAGTGCAAATATCAGAATGGCACAAAATCCCATGCAGTCTTCATTTCCAGGCATCATTTTTAAGAGATATGAACAGGAAGGCCAATGTAGGTTTTTAGAAAAGCCTTAAAGGCATGGTTTTCCAGTGATAGAGAGTCCCTGCTATGAAACAATTTTTTTGGTATCAATTCATTCATTTAATTTATAAAAGATAAATGCTATAAAATGCCTAAAATCCCCCCATATTTTTTTTGTGTGTGTGTGTGTATTTGTGACTTTTGGAATCTCCCAAATTTTCTACCCTTCATTCTCCTGTTACTTTAAATTAAGATGATGAATCAGCATAATGTTACTGGGAAAAGCAGGCAATACAACCTGTTTGTTTTGTTTTGTTTTGTTTTTGGCTAAGGTTCAGGTATCACTTCAATTTAGTCCTGCTCTATTCTAATTATTTACTATTTTTTCTCTTGTTTTTTAGATTTGCTACTTCCTGGAGGAATTTGTATTGGTCGTTCAATTCTCTAACTTTGACCCTAGGACTATGACTCAAACTCAGCTCTTTAACTGCTACTTACTTCACGTAGAAAATCTAGCTCTTGGAGGTTTAATTGCTACTCCCAATTACATGGCTGGTATTATACTCAGATCTTTTCCAATTTCTTGCTTTTTCTAAATATAGTATAACACTCTATGGGGGAAAGGGCTCTTCTGGACATACACACCATATTCACAGCAGGGACTCATATCTCTGATACGTTTTTAGGTACTACCAATAATTCTTCAAAAATTCTATAAACATTGATCAATTGATTGGAAGCATGGGTATTTTCTTTAGAAAAAGTTTTTATCCTATTGATTGTCAGCATAGAAAGGGGCTGGTTACTTTTTACAGGTATTGTTATTATTAAAAGAAAGAAGAAGATATGAAGAAAGTCTTACAGCTCACAGGAAATTTGTATCCACTATTGGAAAGAACCCAGTGGCATTACCTGTTTACCTTTGCCTCTGACCTTCAATATATCCTAGAGTTTCAGAAAATAGACTTAGTACAAATGAATGAAACTGAAGCAGAGAATTTCAAGGAAGAGCTTGAAGTCTCAAGAGATAGGCTGTACATAGATTAGCATAACTGGAAGTTTAACAAAGGGGAGCCACATGCTTTCTCCTGACCTTTTCCCTTTGCTCAGTGGCATTTATATGAGCTTAGACTGCAAGTATTCCAGAGATGGCAGGAAGCAGATCTGGATGCAGCTCAAGCTATACTGATTGGGTTTTGCTTCAAAGAAATGTAGCAAGTTATTTTTTTCTTCTCTCTGACCTCTGACATAATTAAAAAAAAAGAGAGAGAGAGAGAAAAGAAGAAGAAGAAGAAGAAGAAGAAGAAGAAGAAGAAGAAGAAGAAGAAGAAGAAGAAGGAGAAGAAAACGAAAAGAAGAGGAAAATAATTAGCACAAAGACCTAGAAATATATACTAAATTTTATATTACTAGATAAAAATTTAATTTTTGATGTTAAACAATAACTTATTTAATAGGACTGTTGTCATGTTCATCCTTATTGAGAAACAATTCTTCACGGTAATTTCTAAAGATTTAGGTAGCACTAAGGCAGAAACAATAAAAAATCACCTTTATATTCATTCAGTAATGATATTTCCAATAACTTTGTTTTCAAAAGCCCTTCCTATACAAGCATTATACCTCTATAATAAAAAATATTTTTAGGTGCAAAATTATTATGTCAACTATTCTCATATGTTACCATTTGGTTGAACTCATTAATTTCCAAAAACTATACAAAAAGCAATGATATGTAAGTTTTCAAGAAATGTTTGAAAGAAAAATTATAGTATATACACACACTCAGAATATACACCACACACACATAATATCTGACACTTGCAGTCACCTTGATGTGTCATAAAAAGACAAAAATCAAATGTAGCACATTCTGTTAATGCCTAAGCCTGTGTCTTTTACCTCAACTGAATCCATCAGCAGTTTCAGTTGACAGTTGCTAGCACACCTTCAACTTTTCATATCCACCCATGATTCCCCCTTGTTTGTCTGAAAACTTAATTGGGACATGAAAACTTGCATAAAATCAATTAAGAACAATTAATATGTTTTAGAGAGTTAAGGGTCACCCTCTAACAATGAGGAATGAGATCACCAATAAAATAATATAATATTGCAATAAATAAATGCCATCCCTTCCTTCTTGTGTTAGTCAGATTTTCTGACTATGGAGGTTCCCTTCCTCGCTATGACCAAAACAACTGGCAATAACAACTTGAAGAAGGAAGGTTTATTTTGGTTCATAATTTCAGAGACTTTGGTCCATGGTTGACTGACTTCACTGCTTTGGGCCTGAGGTGAGGCAAAGCATCATGGCAGAAGGGTGTGGAGAAAAAGGTTTCTTAACTCATGGCAGCAGGGAAGCAGAGATGAACCTAGAACAAGATACAGCCCTCAAGATCAAACTCTCAGTTATTTACTATCTCCAGTTATGCCCCATTGGCCTACAGTCTCCACCAAGGTAGTCCATTCATCTACCAATGGACTTATCCATTTGATGAAATCAGAGCTCACATGATCCAGTCGTTTCCCAAAAGCCCCACCAGTGCACATTACTGCAATGGTGACCAAGTCTTCAACACACAAACCTTTAGAAAACATTCTAGATCCAAAACTACAACACTTCTTTTGGAGAAATTAGTCAAAATCCTATTCGACATATCTTCCAAGTGGGTCCATAGAGGACTGAGCCCCACTAGTCTGTAGTAATAATTCCATTAACAAACTTCTTCTCTTTCTCACTTTCCCTGCTTTCTTGTATTTCCAGAGTTCACTTCTCACCTACATTACCTGAAGAAAGTTTTCATCTCATCTATATTAAAGACCACACACTTTTGCATAATAGTACAAAGCAAATAGAATTTGTTCATTTGAATTATTTCTATAATCAAAATAAACAACAGAGATAGAAGAATTGGCCAAACTGAATCCTGACAAACTGTAAAATGACCAAACCATACAAACTGATACTACTTGATATTTTGATTTCAGATATAATAAGGTAGAGTTGAAAAATAAAAATTGTATGTATTTACAAAGCATAACATGTTTGGGAGTATGTAGACATTGTGAGATGACTAAATCAAACTAATTAACATATTTGTCACTGCACATATTCCTCAGTTTTTTTGTGATGAGAATATTTAAGATCTATGCTATTAGAAATTTTCATGTATTAAATATCTTATATAGCCAGAATAACTAAATATAGTTAACAATACTGCATTGATGAATTTCCAACAAAAATATTTTAAAAATACATTTTAAAACCTTTTTATAATAAATAACACTACATTAAAACTAAATAAAATAATATTTTATGTAAAATAACTAATTTTTAGTTATGTAGAACATACTATAATTTAATAACAACAAAATAACTGGAAGTTGTCTCTCATTTATTGTAATAGATATTAAACTGTGCATCTTCATTGTTCAAAAAAAACAGGAAACAGTTTTAGTAAATATGCTCATCACTCACTATCAAAACTACCATCTTCTTTGAAAATTTTGTTCTTGGTTTCAAAGTTACTAGCCCATCTTCAATGAATTTTGTTCACAGTAAATTTTATTTGTCTTCAGATTGTCTCTCATTTTTCTTAGAGGTTTAAGTACTTTCCTAAGATAAAACCTAAGAAGGGGTGATTCATTCTAACTGCCTTAAACTAAATTTGCCTTTATTTCATTTTAAATTCACTTGTGATGTTTATTATATTCATAATGCAAGATCACTTACAATATGTAAGAATGAGATTGTGCACTTCAGGTTGCCCACAGCCCAGTTTATTTCTAGTAATTGTAAATAGTAATACCCATACTTTTTTTTTCTTTTTGGCTAATGCTAGAAGGTGGCATCTGTCATCAGCATCCTCATATAAACTCACTCTTGCTACAGCATCTGTTCCATCACACAATGTTCTATTTCTGTGTCTCGCACATTTAAGTAGGAAGGAACAAATAGACTATTTTAAGATAAGTTGCCAGTGTTTCTATAAGGGAATTCAAAGTATCTTTGCCAGAAATGTATAAGATAGAATAAGAATAAGCCATGACTTTTGATTTTAAATAATATAACACAAGTTGTTTCATTTATATTTAAATATTAATATTGTGCTATTAAATAATTTGAAGATAATTATGAGATTAAAAATGCTCTGCCTTTAAATATCACCTTTTCTAATATGTGTAGTATAGTTTTGTTTGGGATTTGAAATCTATTAACAAAAATAGCCAAAAAAAAGTGTCATAAATATTTTTAATTTAGCATAGATAATTTCTATGCCAAATACTTCTGAGAAAGAAAGAATTGAAATGTGAGTTTGGCTATCTATTTATTCATCTGTTCATTCATAAAATAAATATTGATTGATCACACCATGTGCCAGGAAATAAGAATGAAATAATTAAAAATCAGTGAGAAAAGTGGTTTCATGGAGTTCAGCATCCTAAAAGAGGAAAATAGAAAGTAAAAAAATAAAACATTTAAAATTTGTAGGTAGAACAACATGTTGTGAAGAAGAATAAAAGGAAGATATGGGAGAGAAAAATAGAAAAATGTGTTACTCCAGAAAAAGCAATCTGGGAATAAGTTTCTGATTAAGTGAAAAATGCCCTAAGTGAAATTAATTAGCAAAAAAAAAAGTCAAGGAAATATATAAGTAGTCATTTTTCTTTTTTTAAAAAAGTTGATTAAAAAATCTCGAATGGTTAAAATATATGAATGCACTTATGACAAAAGCTGGTTAGGAGAGCCATTCCAAAGCTCTAAATGATGAAGAACATTGATTCCACACACACATTTTTCCAGCTACAACTGCAATCCAAAAACAAAGTGTAAAAATATGTAAGAAAATCTTAAACAGGCCAGTCCCTTAGACGACTCACGCTTTTGCTTCAATACAAGCATTATATTTTGATGCAAACCCTACATAGTTTACATGACATAGTGGAGGAAAGACTGGTGTTTCTTTGTTTAAGAAGAACTTCAGCATAAATTACTACCATGATGTTAAATTATTCTTTTTACTGTTTTACAACTTTTTAAAAGCATTTTGCATAAGAAAAAAAATGTCCAAATTAAATGAAGGCCACCCAATGTGTGAAAGGTAGCAGCATTTTGTGGCACATGGTGTGTTGCTCAAGGAAAAAAAAAAGACATGACAAAAATAATTTTAGTCATTTATTTATTCAATTAATTTATTCAAATGGCTTTCACTTTAGACTAAGTAGTTATGTCACAAAAGAACCAAGAGCTGTACATTGAGCATAAAACATTGCTAGTATGTCACTGTATGTGTCAAACAAAAACTAGAAAATAGTGCTTAATACATACAAGCATGTAAGCATGAAATCAGTCACTTAAAGTAAAATTTTAAGGATACTTCAACAAACTAAGTAAAAATTGTTTTCTGAACAAATAAAGTCTACTGTTGTGTGTCAATTGCTATGGTAATCATACAGGCTCAGGAGTGAAAAGATGGATCACAACCCTGCCTTTGAAATTTCATAAGAGGATAACTTTGAGCAACAATGCCTATATCTCTGAAATGTCAAATATGTGGGGCTGTTTAGCTAAGTGGTAGATCTCTTGACTAGGAGTGAGACAGGCAGAAGGAGAGAGAGAGAGATTCAAATGAGGTTATATATGTAAAGACGCATGAAACTCTTTTGGCTTTTGTTTTGGTCTCCATGAACATAGGATTTCAGATGGGTAGACTTACTGGTTCATTGATACCTTATTGAATGAAATTGATTTCTTGCCAATTATAAGGAATTGGTAGCATATATGTGGCACAGAACATATGAATCCCCTGCTCTAGATAAGGAAAAAGGAACATACTTACTGGAAAAAGGAATATAAACTTAATAAATAAACAGACTTATCAAATATGAGATAGTAAGAACCATTCGGAATAAAAAAATAATGCAAAATAAGGAAATGCAGAATAACAGACTGTGGAGACCTATTTTAAACAGGGCAAACAAGGAGATTTCTTTCAAAGAAATGATATCAAATAAGAGAACTGAATCGCATGAGGGTACAATCTAAGAGGGATATTAAGGAAGAATGTTTTAGGAAAATAGATAAATAAATATGAACATCCTGGGAGAAATTAGCATAGTATGTTGCAAAAAAGCAGCGGAATGACGTGAATGAGAAGCTGATGGAACTTGGGGCACATAGAAGAGTGCCCTGTATGTAAAGAGGATGGGGATAACCTGAGAAGGCTTTGAAAGAATGCAGAATGTCACCAGGATCTGAATGAAAATTGAGATCTCTAAGCAAGGGAAACATGAAGAAGGAAATGAGAAAAACTTACTAAAACTTTAATAAAAGAATCAAGGTCAGAAAAGAAGTGTAATAGATATCCTGAACCAAAGGAAATTTAGAAATTAAGAGCCATTAAATGCTGTTTGGTGTGAGAATTATCTGGGCAATGACAAAAGAGATCATTTGAAAAGATGGGCACCTTAGGTAATGTCCTGTTCATCAAGTTATGGGTCAAAAGCATCCACATGATAATGCGTTAGCCAAAGCAGGCTGATTTAATGTATTGACTACCAATCTCCCTGGGTTAATACAATCAGTTTATTGTTTATGTCATAGAAGGAGCTTAGAAAATGTAGTCCATTTGTATGACCAGAAAGAACAACAAAACATAGAAAACAGTAAGAGATAAGTACACATATCAGATATAAATAGGTCAAATAAACATTGAACTATTTATATTTGAGATATATATATATATACACACACACACACATACATATGTGTATACACATATGTATATAGGTCAATATAGAGAGAGAAAAAAGTAGTACAAAGAAAAAAGGATAGGATATTATAGATACTCTCTAACTTTGATATCTCTATTATAATAAAATGAAACTTTGTCATCATAAGAAAGCTTTGGGGTAAACATCATTGGAACAAAGTATGACAAATATTCTATGTTACATTAAAATTTTATCTTTTGATGTGAATTTCATTTTTTTCTGATTTTTTACCAACTCACAGGACATCAATGCAGATCATGGCATTTGAATAATTGTATATTTTAGTCCTTTATTTCCTCAGTGTTTTCAAAATAAATAATGCTGGTTCATTATGTCCTCATTCTAAAATGCAATATGTGTATGCATCTGTGTGATTGTTGTTTATTGGAAAATATTTTTTCTCACCAATTTGTAGCTAAGAGAGCTTCAAGTGATATCTTGCTCCTAATTTAAGGCAAAGATATTACGAAAACAACAATTTATTACATAGAAATAGTGAAAATATCAAAGAAAGCAAAATTTTTAAATATAAATTATTATTTCAAATAATGCAATAGTTATATATGAAATAGTTAATGCAATAGTTATCAGTCTAGAAGAGCCATTAAAATCACTTATGACCTTCCAAACCTGACCAATAGATTTAGCCTATGATTCATGAAAAATTGGTTAAGTTCCCTAAGTCCTAAACATAATTCATTTATGTAGTTCATTACTAGTGGTAATGACATTTTACCAAAAAAAAAAATACTTTGACGAAGAAAACTGTTCTTAAACACAGAATCTGTTAGACAGCAATTCTTCTAATCTAGAGGACACTTCACAAATTGCTGATGCACCAGGAATACCAGTAATTAGAACTGTATCTGTAAAATAATTATTGTTTTACATTAGATCTAAAAACCTCCTGTCTTATATTCTCTCTTGCTCATTTTTTCCTCTCTCTTTTTCCTCCTTCCTTTCCTCCCTCCCTGCTACAAGACACATGAACACCTTTATCAGGTAGTAAAAATATCCCTGGATCTCATAATTAGTAACTTCAATGTAGACTTATATTTTAATTATTCTCATGTAAAGCAGTATTTTTAAAAAGTGTTTTCATACCCCCATAAAAATTTAGAATAAAACAAGTGTTTTCAAAGGTGTTTTTCAGGTTAGAGAATAAATTATAGCAGTTTAAAAATGACTAAATGTAGAAATTTTACTTCTTTTAAATACTAAAATTTAAAAATGGGCATGTTATGTCAGTCTTTTAATTATATGCCATGGAGTCTAAATATCATGATGATTTGAAACTCAGCACACCAAGTTTAAAGAAATACATGGAAGAGTAGAATATAGCAGAGGTCCTGCTTCCTTATATCAGACAATTCCACTTCTTCCATCGGATTTTATTTAAATGTATACAATCCACTGAAGGCTTTTATTGAAAGTTTTGTATTGTTTCTCTACAATGATAAATGTATATTTATTACTTTTTAAGTGTTTGATTTAAAAGTATATTAATTGTATATGTTCTTTTTTTAGTGTAATATTTCTACACGTGCTTGTTACTTGCATTGATCAAATCCAACCTCTCTCTTCATCCATCTTTGAATTTAAACTCATTTTTGAAATTTCCTGTGAATATAAGACAGTGAAAGTTTTTTAAAAAAACATTATACTAACTTGACATTTTTTTTACTATTTTGTGTAAATGTAATGAACAATCAAGGAACATGTGCTAGGTATCCATGGATGAATATTATTTATTATGAGAACAATGGAGATTTCAACATCCATTCTATTATTATATTTTTAAAAAAATAGGTCTAAAACTGGGAGCAGATGTACATGCCTGTTGTACTAGCTACTTGGGAGGCCGAGACAGGAGGATCACAAGATCAAAGCCAGCATGGGTGATTTAGAGACACCCCGTCTCCAAATAAACAATAAAATGAGCTGGAATGTAGCTCAAAGGCAGAGTACTCCTGGTATGAAAAAAAATTGTTCTGAGCATAAAGAAATTATTCTTGTATGTAAATAGATACAGATACAGTTGTTAGGTGTTCAATTTTTTGAACATCTGATTTCTGTGTTAAGAAATCACAGATTTCTCATTTAAAATATGTTTTAATAATCTCTCTTCTAACAACTTTGTTTTTTCAATTTTTGTTAAAAAATTAGATTGGAAACCATCTGAAAAAGTATTTGTTTTTTAGTCATTATAGTTACTCATTTCCTCAACTCTAACATCAATATCTAGTTTATCCTCTGTGTGTGTGTAAAACCCTGGAGAATTTTATATCCTGGCACATTATAATTAGTCTCAAGATGGGTGAGAAATATTCCTGTTTAGTATAAAGTGCAAATACATGTAATTTAGAAAGGAGAGGTAAGAAAGGAGCTGTTTGACTCAGGACTTTATCAGTGTTATGAAAGAAAACATAAAGATTTGAGGATCAAGAAACTAATTTCCTTAAAAGCATAGTGCTTGTGTCTTATAAATAAATCTAGGGTGCTTATACCCATTTGGGAGACTAACTGCAAAGTTGGGACAATCTTTTGTAGGGTTTAATTGTCTGGGCAGTTCCTTGCTCAGCTCTTTATAAGTGGTCACATGTAACAGATGTAATGTGTCCTGTGTAAAAGTAAAAGTTACACATCCTGGAGTGATCTACAGTGTCACATTTAATCTTTTCTTTGCCTGAGCATTTTTTGACTTCCTGAAGTTCATAAGTGCAAAGTTAAGTGGACTCACATTCTATGTTTTAGTTAACAATACTCACAAAATGAACAAGTGACTTACAAAGATCTGTACCTGTTATGGTTGGCTATGAGGTGTCCCCAAAAGTTCCTGTTAATGAAGGAATATTCTAAGGTGAAATGCTTAGGTTATAAGAGCTATAAACTGTTTAGTCCATCCTCGTTTGCATGGACCAGATGAGTGGTAACTCTAGGCAGGCAGGGTATGGCTGAAAGAGGTGGCTCCCTGGAGGCATGTCCTGGAAAGATGCTTCTTCCTGCAGTCCTTTCCCTCTCAATCCCATTCTGTCTCTGTTTCCTTTGCTGTGCCTTTCTGCCATGCTCTTCTGCTTCACCCTGGGCCCAGGGCAACAACTCAGCCATGTATGGACAAAGAGCTCCAAATACACTTTTTCTCTTCTAAAAGTGTTCTTGTTGGGTGTTTTGGTCACAATGACAAGAAAGTTACAAAAATAAATGCCAAACAAACAATGTCAATGTATTAAATGTAACATAGGATTTATTATGCAAACATGAGCAAATTCCAAAAAATGGCAGCTCTGCTATTTATTTACCAAGTTCAGTTTTTTTCTGGTAGACACAACACCAAATACAAACATCAATGAGCTAAATTAAAATGATAAGAGGTCAGCAAAAGTTTTCTAAATCATCAAAAATTAATGTGAACTGCAAATATATGTAATAATGAAAGAATTAGTCAAATATTTTTAGTTTGTTTTAATTATCTTAAACTCTCCTGTTTTTTGAGATAGTTTATAATGTAGACAGTGTATTAGTAAAGAAGGAGTACATAACTTATAAATAACATGTTTGAGGAAATTTGTTCACAAATGTTCTAATGATGGTAGGTGGTATGAAAAATCTTTGGGGCCATTGGTCTTGAGAAGGAGGTAATATTCATATTTCCAGATGATAGATAGAACAATAGCTCACTAACTGCTATCTAGAAATTTTAACAGCTTCCTTTTTTCTATATTTAGCACTAGATGGGAAAAGAGAAGGTTAAGAAAGATACTGATATAGTCTATTACCAATAATATTAATGAAAATATAATTATGCTATCTTATGCTATTCAACATGTATAAATAGAATGAATGATATTATGATTTTCATAATGATTTATATGTACATAATTTAAAATATGATTTATTAAGTAACAGAATATAAAGAATGGTAAAATATATATACTTATATATTAAAAATATATGTAAATATACATTTACATATATATTAAATATACATATGTAAATACACATTTGCATATATATATATTTAAGGATGGATGGTTTCCCAGAAACATTCTTAGTCAATATATAATCCACTGGAAATTCCAAAATTTTGGTCACGGGCTAATACATCTTTGTGTCAAGGTAGCATGCCTGCCATAGGGAAGCAGAGAACTCTGTGAAAACAAATGCACAAACGGGCTGGGGATGTGGCTCAAGTGGTAGCGCACTCGCCTGGCATGCGTGCGGCCCGGGTTCGATCCTCAGCACCACATACCAACAAAGATGTTGTGTCCGCCGAGAACTAAAAAATAAATATTAAAAATTCTCTCTCTCTCTCTCTCTCTCCTCTCTCACTCTCTCTTAAAAAAATGCACAAATATTCCCCAGTTCAAAAGCTACCCATGGCTTTCTTCATCAATCCCTTCAATTGAAGGTACAGATTTTTTTTTAAGATGGTATATGTGTCCTATGGAGCCAGGCAGGCAGTCTATTTAGCAATAACCTTGCCAATAATTTATATGCTTCAGTGAGTGAGCAGTGAGCAATTAATATTTTCTTTCACTGCTGGCCAAATTGTAGATACTCAGTTCCTGGAAGATACAGGTCTTGAAATACCACTGTGTTCTAATACAATGAATAGGAACCAAATATGGCTTTCAATGAATTCTTCGTTACAAATCTGAAAACTACAATCCAGACAGAAAAAGTACAAAGAAAGTGCTATCCATCTCAAAGCAAAATCCATACATTTAGATCACCTAAACACCTGAAAAAGAAACAGTGAATAAATGAATTTGTCTGTACTAATTAGTAATTCCAAGCTAGGAAAGATTTGAGGAGAATGGGTTTTGAGGTTGAGGCTGAGATTAACTTGAAAACAATTTAAAAACTCCATTTCTACAAATGGCTATAGAAAGAATTGTGAAAATTGTTCTTCATCAGGCTTGAAAATTATCAGCTACCCTTGCAAACACAATTTAAGCAGTTTTACCAATTCTTGTGTATAAATTTCAATAGCAATTGCACACATGAATACAATTTCCCTAGAAATTTGATGCACACCTTTCTAAGATATGATATTAACTAAAAGCTATTTTTTTTTTACTTAAATGGTGAAATTGACTTCAGTGACTCATAAATAAAATAGGTTTTTTTTTTGTTTGTTTTTTGCTAGTTGAGACTTCTACTTAAAATTGATCTTGGGTGACTGTATGACCAATGTGATTCTGCAACCTGTACAATCAGAAAATGAGAAATTATACCCCATTTGATTCAAATGTAAGAATAGTCAAGATCTTTGTACTGTCATGTGTAGCTAATAAAAAAAAATTGATCTTGAAGATATAATTTAACATTTCCATTAAAACAGAAGGGAAAACTTAATTCAGTTAAAAACTATAAAAAAAGAAAGAAAAAGAAAAAAGAAAAGCCCAACAGAAAATCAGGTTCAAATTTAATTCTCCCTATTATACTAACTGATGTGATTTCCTTAAGGTGATGCTAAAAATTTTAAGGGGGTTCATTTCAAATTATGTCTTTGTTTCCAGATATTCTACTATTGCAAAATACAACTCATAGAAAATTGCTTAGTAAGAAGGTAGGAAAGATCAGAGAATGGGGGAAATGCATTAGTGTATATATTTATATAAACATACAAATTATTTTAATGTTTTCCTGTTGCGACACTGAAAAGCTATATGTCTCGTAAGCACAAACATTCAAAAATCAGCATTTTATTTGGAGTAGTTTTCAAGTTAATATACAATGATTTTAGAGCTTGAAAATATTCTTAACACCTTCAGGGATGTATGAATTAGATATAATTCTAATATGTAATAGAAAATGTATGAAAAATTCTTACCCTTGGAGTATGAGGCAGAGAACATTGAGAAAATCAATTTAACTCATAGTATGGTTTAAATACATAGCTTCCCAGATTATTCAAACATTGTCAATGAAAATGATTAGCTCATTTGTGCCAACAAAGACTACATATATAGAGAAAAAAGGAATAAAAAAAGGGGAATTTCATGAAAATAGAACAACAACAGAGTAGAGAAAGTTGATCAAAATTGGACAAAACGTGCTATGAGCACATATGACTATAGGCTAATGAATCCCACATTTATTATTAATTATAAAGTACCAATTAAAAAATAAATAGAATGGAGACAAATAAAGTAGAGGAAGAGGGTAAGGGGGAAAGAGGAGAGAAGGGAAAAGAGAACTTCTGGGGAGTACAATGGAGCAGATGATGTTATTTGCATGTATGGATATGGACAACAACCCCACCCACCATTGCATAATTATAATGCACAAAAAAACGTAAAAGATTCCATGTAATGAAGTCATCATTGGTACTAGAAAGTGTAAATACTATCTTGGAAGAAGTACAGAAGAACCAGGGCAAAATGTCAGTCACTCAGTTTTTATTTATTAAAGTGTTTTTGATAAATAAAAATGTATATTTTATGGTGTGTAGCATGATGTTTTGATGAATGTATACATTGTAAAATGATTAAGTAAAGCTCTTCAACAATTCTGTCACCTCATATAGTTAATATTTGTGTGAGAATATTTAAGATCTATTCTCTTAACTATATTCAAATATACAATACATTATTAGTATTACTAACCATAGTCACCATGCTGTACAACAGATTTCCTGAACTTATTTATCCTATAACTGAAACTTCATACTCTGAGCAACATCTGCTCAGTCCCTGGCAATTCATTGTATAAGACCATGGCCTATTGATAATACTGAAACATGTGATATTTAAGTAGATCATTATTTGAATGAGAAGGAGATTCATAGAGAAATGAAAAGAAAACTGCACTCTCTCTCATTACTAACACCTTCCTGTATTTTTCTCTCCATCAATTCAAATATTTTTTAAATCATTCTTAGATTTTATTATCCATTGAGTTTTGTCTGAAATGGCATCTTCTAGGGGAGATCATCCATGAACCAAGAATACTAAATAGATATTTCTTGTCATTCAGCTTGAGTACTTAACTTTTAATTAAGAAGTTTAAGCTGTTCATATTTATTTCCATGACATTAAATTAGGTCCAATGCATAGTTTTATTTATTTATTTTTTTACCTTTTCTTGGTGTATTTTTGTTCCGTATTTTACTTTACTCCTGCATTTCCTTCTGTAGTGATTTTAAAAGATAAAGTGCTTATTTCAAATAAAAGATTTTGAAAAGTTTATTTGAAAACATCTAGAGTTATATTAATGTTAAAATTAAACTGCTTATTTTTAGACTCATACTTCTTTTCCTTATATTAATTCCCTAATGGTTTTCCAAATTAATATTTAATCCAATTTAGGTCATAAATTCTATATTTAAAGAAATAATACATCTTTCAAGATTGCTTGGACATTATATTTTGGGGTTATAATTACAAGTTATTTACACTCATAAGTATCCCACACCTCCCCAAACATTTTATAGCTTTCATATTTTTATATGATTTTCTAGCTGTTAAGAATGTATAGTCACTCTTTAGCCCAAGTTTTGTTGATGTCTTGGTAATATGGAAAGAAAATTTCCAGAAAAATTTTCAAGGAAAACATTTGGGTTTTGTTGTTTTGAAGTCACACCAGGCTTTGACTGTTTCCTCAAACATGAACATTTTTGAGCATAACATTTTAATTGCAATTATTTTCTTTTACTAAATCTCTGTTGACTTTGCTTCACTACTTTCACGCATTTATTTTTGCCCTGCCTCATGAAGTTCTGCATATTCCTTATAGAAAACACAGTGTGGAAATTTAACAATAATGTAAATATACAGTTACTAAGAAACATTGTGTCAATTATGTTATGCTTTGGGCAAGAGAAGGGCAAAACTATTCAGCCTTTCCAAAACTTAAAGTTTCAATTGAAAGAACATTTTTTGGCAAACAATTTATCAACATCTAGTTAAGGTTAAAATGTCCACACTTAAATTCACCCATTTCAAAATTTATAAGCCTAAAGTTATACTAAGGAAACATGTTTAAGAGTCTTTATTGCATTTTCAAAAGTAGAAGAAAAAAGGGGAATTAAGTTGTGCATTAATCTATATATCAGAATACTGAAAAATACATGATTAATTGAAAGATATGAATACTTACTGCCATGTATAGAAAAGTTGCAAATATAATGCTGACATTAAAAAACATATTGAAGGGGCTGGGGATGTGGCTCAAGCGGTAGTGCGCTCGCCTGGCATGCGTGCGGCCCGGGTTCGATCCTCAGCACCACATACCAACAAAGATGTTGTGTCTGCCGAGAACTAAAAAAAATAAATAAATATTAAAAATTCTCTCTCTCTCTCTCTCTCTCTCTCTCTCTCTCTCTCTCTCTGTCTCTCTCTCTCCCTCCAAAAAAAACAAAACAAAAAACATATTGAAGACTGGGGATATAGCTCAGTGGTAGAGCACTGCCCTAGCATGTGTGAGGCCCTGAGTTTAATCTTGAGAACGACAAAATAAATAAATAAATAAAACAAATTGATAATTGTATTATATATGTTAAATACTTTTGAAATATTTAAAAATACACAACCTATATCTTTTTTATTTTGACCAATGTTAAACATACATAATATTTAACAATTCCTGTAGTCCTAAAAGTCCTCTTTTATAGTGATTCATTGTCCTTTCCCTTGAATCAGCTACCTCCCAAATCAACCATTTCAACTCTTTCAGCTGATTGTCTTTGTATGTAACAATATACCTCTAAATAACAAATCCTTTAGCATCTTAATTTTTAAATAAAGTTCATGCACTATTGATTTTGTAATAATAAAGACAAAGATTTGATTCACTTTCATCATTTCCCTTTTTATCCAGTCCTTCCCATCCTCCCATCACTCATATTTACAAAACTTTAAAATTAGATCTACATTATTCACATTTCTTATTTTTATGTGAATGTTACTGACAGGTAAGTCAAGATGTATCTTAAGATTGCTTGTCCCTTCCTTCCTTAAAACTGTGTTTTCCCTGAATAACTGTCTTGTTTCTCTGTCAATTTCATTAAACTCTTCCTTGCATTAACTTGCATTAGATTTTCTGTCAATTTCATCTACTTAAAGAAAATTTTCCAACAGACTCTGATCTCTCCAATCAGGAATGGTTGGTCTTCTTACCTGCGTTCTTGAACATGTTTTCAGAATGAAATTTTTTACTTATCTCAGTGATAAAGGCATATTTTCTCAATACAATGTGTTATTGATTTTCTTGGTTATAACATAGTTTGATAGTAAATGTCATCTACTACCTTCCTAATAAAGGTTGAATTGGCAGTGACAAAAATATTAACTTATACAATCCATATTGATATGCATCTGGATATAGAACACAAGGTTGAAAACACTTTTCTTCTAAATTTTGAAAACATCATTGCATTATGTTGTATTATCCAGTATTTCTATCATACACTTAAAAAATGTGGATGTGTACGTTTTTTTTTTCCCTTTTACTGATGCTATGGTGTGGAGAATAAGCTTTCAATATGCAGACACATGCCCTCATTTTTAAATGCTTTAGTTATTTCTTACTTTTGTTCTTTTTAAATTATTTTTCTGCTTCTGAAGTTATTAGTTTAGAATATTTGATCTTCTGATAAGTTCTCTGAATCTCTTACATTTACTGTTTCCCAGGCTTTTGTCTCTTTGATAATTTTCTTCAAGCATAATCAATAATTTTATTGAGTTTTTTATATCAATGATATGTTTTAATTCTCCTAGGCTCATTTTTTTATACTCTTCCATTTTTATGTCCTATTTCATGGATTCAAAACAAAGTGGGCAAGGAATGCTGGCCCATCAGGAGTTCGGTGCACAAAGATCATGTGTGTTAGGCACACTTTATAAAATGTCCTCTGTGATCTCACCTCTTGATATCAGTATCCATGTAGACTCCCCTCTTTTTGAGAGTGGCTTGACTCAGTACCTTGCTTCTAATGAATTGAAGGCATTTAATTAATAAAATATCACTTCTGAAGTTAAATTATAAAATATTAAAACTCTCTTTTTGCTTCCATAGTCTTTCATCTTTGATACTTGACCACTTTAATGAACCAAGAAGCAATACTGAAAAGACCCATATGACAGGGACTTGAGAACAGTTTCTTTCTAAGGGCCTACAAGGAACTGAATCTAGCCAATAACAAAGCAAGTGATCTTGGAAGTGGATCTTTCACCATTTGGGTCTTAAATGATTATAATCCCATTCAACACTTTGATATTAATGTAGAAGAGATCAGAGCACATATTTATCCATAGCATTATGAAATGATAGAGTGAAATGTTAGCATAATTTGTTTCATACTAATAGACAACTAATATAGCATATAACATTCAGAATGCTAATCTTTATTCTTTATGATATAAACTAGATTAGAGGCCACCTTTTTTACTTTTCCCAGAGAATAAAATCACATTTTGTGTGTGGGGGGGAGGGTACCTAGGATTGAACTCAGAGACACTCAACCATTGAGCCACATCCCTAGCCCTTTTTTGTATTTTATTTGAGACCAGATCTCATTGAATTGCTTAGTGTGTCACTTTGACTGAGGCTGGCTTTGAACTCATGAGACTCCTGCTTCAGCCTCCTGAATCCTGGGATTACAGGTGTGTGCCACTGTGCCCAGCTAAAACTGCATTTTTAAGAGGGCATTTTACCTAGGATGGGGACCAGAATATGGGAATTCTTTTTAGAACACATTCTCAATCCAAACTCATCTTTTTATTCCATTATTCCACTATCACCATTATCTTATGCCATAAAATTCAGAGCCTTCTTGGGGCTTGTGCTGGAAGTCATGTTGCTGTTTAGTTTTTCTGCCTGTTTCTTTGGAATTCAAATTTTCAGATTTCTTGGGCATATTATTTACCACTCATCCATTTGCTGTTCAGCTTCCATAATTGTTTTTTCTTGTTCTCTTGCTCTTCATGGTTTTGTTTGTTAAGCAACAACAACCACAACAAAAATCTATTAGTAATTTTAGTAAATATTCAGTGACCATCTAAAATGAAGTCAATCTGATATTTTATAGCACATACAAGTTCATCAGTATTTTTGATGATTTTAAACATATGTGGCAGTTATTACTTATCCTTATGAAGTGAAGTGTATGTAAATATTTTTTGGCTCTTTTCAATGTTTCATTTTAATAGTTTTATATCAAACTTAGTGTTCATAAATCCTATTAAAATATTTTATCTTGACCATAAACTTTGGGATTTTCGTAGTACAACATTACTGCATACTAATCAATTAAATTTTTTAACTCATTTAATACCATGGGGAAATCCAAAATTGAAAAGTATAAAAAGGAGACTTGAAGTGAAGTTCATGATACAAAACAATTAAAATAGTTGATGCTTGCTTAGCAAGTGCTTTTTTTTCTTTTTTAGGAAGAAAACAAATTGCACATGAATAAACATACTTTTCTCACTGTGTGGTTGGAGAAACCAAGTCATAATCCTCTGCCAACATGTGTGATGATGTTTAAAAAGAGATCTGTGGGGCTGGGGATGTGGCTCAAGCAGTAGCGCGCTAGCCTGGCGTGCGTGCGGCCCGGGTTCGATCCTCAGCACCACATACCAACAAAGATGTTGTGTCCGCCGAGAACTAAGGAAAAATAAATAAATATTAAAATTCTTTCTCTCTCTCTCTCTCTCTCTCTCTCTCTCTGTCCCCCTCTCTCTAAAAAAAAAAAAGAGATCTGTTTCCATTTTCTTCAGACTGGCTGCTTGACATTTCAAAAGATAAGAAGTACTGCTCAGCTTGAATGAACTCAAAAATATCTCTGCAAATGTATTTGAACTCATCTTTTGAAATGTCAGTTTGGTACCAAGTGATATAAGTTACTCATTGAAATACTAGAATATAAGTGTTAAGAGTCTGAAACCTTTTCATTAGAAATAAAATGAGGTTGATGAATACATTTTGGGTAAATCAAGGAACTGAGACTTTATGTGGCTATTCCTTAAGATAATTAGTTCTTTACAATTAAGTTACTTACAGTTTAAATATATAAATATGTTGTTGAATTTACATGAGAAGATATTTATTTCATTTTTTTGTATTTTTTTCTCATTTAAATTTTCTTCTTTATTTATTCAATATCTAGGAGCTATTTTACTTTCCTGTTTTGTCTACATGTTGTGTACTTTTTGTGTGTTCAAATATATATGCTTTTAAAAGAATATTATATACTTGAGTCTGTTTCATCTATTTCTACTGGACAAGTTAAAGGTGTCATGGGTGTGGCTATAACCACGTGTTATTAACAACCAATGATGAAAACTGACTTACCACACAGCCTAGCAATTGTTCTCTTGAGGAGTTAGTTACCACACACATATGAAGAGTTATTTTCACACAGGAAATAGTACGTGAATGTGCACAGCAACTTTATTTGGAAACTACCCAGATGTCCTTCAATGAGAGAATGCTTAAAGAAACTGTTTCACATCCATACAAGGAACACTAGTTAGCAATAAAAGAAGGAACTATTGATATATAAATAATTTGGATGAAAGAAATAATGATGGATGCAAAAAGTTAATTTCAAAAGGATAGATACTACATCATTTCATTTATGTAACACTTGTGAAATATCATAACAATTTAATTAGAAATTGATTAGTGCTTTTTAGGAGATAAAGGGAGAGTAGTAGTTGTGTGGGTATAAATTGGTAACTTGAAGGAATATTGTGGCAATGATACAACTAAAAGAACTGATATTCCTGGTGGCTATACAAGGCCAAAAGTGTGATACAAATGCATAGACTCATGTACACAACCTCACAAATGAGTCCATGTATAACCACTAAAACAGTATAAACTTTATAAAATGTGCCAATGTCAACTTCTTGGTTTTGCTTTTGTATTATGAATGTGTATTATGTTAATGCTGGGAGAGATTTGGGGAAGGGCATATGGGACTTCTTTATATCTATATATCTATATATATTGCAATATCCTGTGAATCTGTAATCATATAAAAACAAAATGTTTACAAAAAAGTCACTTGAAGTAAAATTATTTTAACAGGCAAAACCTTCAGAGAAAATGTGATGTCACACAAGTTTACATGGTGGAGTGCTAGCACATTTTTTGGATACTGATGCTCACTTCTGATTACCTCTGTTGGGTGTCCTGCAAAACCCGCTGTGGACATATACAGGAATGCTTCATTTAGATGCCATGAGCAACAGCTTGGAAATAGATTTTTAAAGATAGAGAGCATTTTTATTCTACCTTTTTAAACATATTCATTATTTTTCATAAACATGGGATGAAAGTTAGTTCCAGGGCATAAACATAAAAGAATTTTATTTTGTAAACGTGAATAAGAGGAGTAATTCTTTCTCAAGTTTTTTGTTCTCTGGAAAAATACTTGTATTATATTTTAAACATATATTTTATGAAATAATGTACATCCATTTTCACATATTACTGTTTCATTTAATAACCAAATTGAGATTTAACACTAAGAACTATAGGTGAATTCCAAATGTAGACTCAATTTGTGCTTTATGATTCATGTTCAGGCTCTTTTTTGAGTGAAGTTTTTCCTCAGAAAGCATCAGTAGTGATGGGAAAGTATTTTATAAAATTATCAAACAAAAAGGCCTGACAATATCTTTAATGAAATTGACTTGTTTTACTATAACCATTACAAACATTTTCTTGTTAATCTTGTATCCTTTATCACTCAAAAATAATGATACATATTTGTCCTTTCCATAAGACTTTCCATAGTTTTATAAAAGTTGATAAATTTAACAAAGAGGAAGCATGAGGCTGAGAGGTTATTTAAGAAGCTGGCTCCATGCTGACCTAGTAGAACTAGAAAAAGTTCTTCATTAATTTTTTTGAATTTTGTTTGGCAACCATCTGTGGGCAGAGCACCCATAAAAGATATTAGGTAAAAAAAAGTTCACTAAAAAATTGAATTTGAAATCTTCTATCTTGTTGAGAAGTAAAAGTTTAAGTGCTTGAAGAATAAACATATGAAGAACAGTTTTCATAGAGGAAGATAGACACCAGGAAAGAGTTTTGAATAAAAAATCAATTCTCTGTGATATTTAGACCATAAATCCTTAGACTTAAAATTTTAGGAAGCTAGGTATTGACATTTACTAATTCTGTGATGGAGTATTTCTTTCTGTTCACATACTTTACTAAAATTAGTTATTCACAACCTACATGTTAGCAAAGGAGGAAGGGTGTTATCACTTATGAAATAAGCCAGTATAGAAAGAAAACAGAATCAGAATCGTAATCAATAAACTGGTTGTGCTAGAGGATTTGTCAGGGAAATGAATTGAAACATAAAGTACAAATAGAACTTACACCTTCCAGAATTTCTGGAATAGTTAGAGATGTGGATATGCCATAGAAAATGATCATGTCAAACAAATAGATTAGGATCAGAGGCTAAATGAAAGAATTATTTTATTAATTTATGACAACAAAAAGTATTTATCAATTTCTTTGTACTGTATTCTGTCCCTCTCTCCCTCCTTTCTTCTTTGAATTCATTATTACTATTTTTGGCTCTGTGGGTGTGTGTATGTATGAGTGTGCATGCAGGCATGCACACACACATGTGTACATAAATGTATATACATTTTCCTCTAGGATATTTTTATTTCTATTTTTATATTATTATAATGCAATAAATAAATGCTAAATTGTAGAAAGTGTAACAATTAAAAGTAAAAGAAATCCAAATTATCTCACTAGTCACATGCAGATGTTATTAATAGCATTTAGCATTATAAACTTAAAGTCTGCATCTTATTAAGCTTTTGTAATTTGTCATTTTAGAGCTATCTTTTTGTGTAGATATGCATCTGAGTATTTAAATGGCTCTCTAATATTGTATTATATTTACCATTTCTGTATTTACTACTTCTAATTGAACATTTGAGTATATTTTTTTCTTTTATCTATTAAATATATCAATATGTTTTAAATGTTAGCCCATATTAATTAATTTATTTGGTTAAATTGAAAAAAATAATTGCTAAATATAAAACTAGTCACATTTTAAAATCACTTGATGATACTAAGAAAGCCACCCTGCAAAAGGCATTCTAGATTAACAGCCTACCAGCAGAGTACATGAGCTCACCATTGCTAACTTTTAAGTAAAATTTTCCTCAACAAGACAGTGAACAGTGATAACAAAAGGCTGGTCACTTATGTACCCCTTTTGTTCTGTGTCATTGAGCAAATTGATCAGTTTTTCCCTTGACAAACTGTATCTAGTTATGTTATAAAGCCTATTCTTGTATGAGTGGATTAGTTATTATTAATGTTTTGAGCATAGTACTGAGTTTAAAAAAGTCCTCTAAATATAAAAAATATTATAGCTTATTTCACACATATTAGCAAATATTTCTGGGTTTTGGAAGAAGGGTTAGAATTAAGTGGGATTTTAATGCTCACAGTTAAGTCACATCAATCTTATGACACTTCTGTGCACACTTTTCTTCTTCAGCCTTAAGAGTCCTTATTATTTCAGTATCCACATCCTTATATGATGCAGTTGTCCAAGACGCTGGAGGCAAGCAACCATCAAAGAATTTCC
Organism: Spermophilus citellus; assembly: GCF_964194105.1. Taxonomy (NCBI): domain Eukaryota; kingdom Metazoa; phylum Chordata; class Mammalia; order Rodentia; family Sciuridae; genus Spermophilus; species Spermophilus citellus. Next base: position 686,953 of record NC_138196.1, read on the forward strand.
TGGTAAGTCAATTTGCCTGACCATAAACTATATCAGCCTTGGTTTCACACTATGCTATGATATCTTCAATCCTGGTACAGTGCTATAGGGACGATTAAAGACTAGATCACCAACAATGACCAGTGTGGTTCTTTGTCTCACTGTAATTAATTTGAATATTTTGTCTTTCTTTTTTTGCTACAGAACTCCTATTAATAACCATAGATAGTGTAAGCATTTTACTCGTTTCTTAACAGTCATAGGGGAAAACTGAGTGCTAATTCTGATATAAATATATTTAATTATAAAGTACATGTATAATGGCATAAAATGGTGTGAACATACTTTATATAGAGAGAGACAAACAATTGTGCTCTATATGTGTAATAAGAATTGTAATGCATTCCACTATTGTCGTGTATTAAAAAAATAATAAAACAAATTAAAAAATAAATAAATGAGGATTCTGATGAGTAATACTTCAATTTGTTTTTAAGTAATAAAATAATTGACATATTCCAACCTTTACTAATTGGTTAAAATATAATATTATTCATTGTTTTTAAAGTTAAAAATATCCAACTGATACAATTAACTTGAAATAAAATTTAATCTCACATAAATAGGTAGAAATGTGAGTCATTGATGGAGATAAAAAATTCTTAAAGGTCAGAATAACGCTGAATAAAAATGAAATATTTTCTTTTATGTTCATTAATTAAAATTCAATATATAAGGATGATTTGTATATATTATCATGATTGTGAACTTCAAGGGCTATTGATGGCTTAAATATAATGTGAACATTTACCTTCGGTTTAAAATAATTAACATCAACATACATCTATCCTCTTCAGCAAATCGTGGGTCTGAAAAATTAACTTCATTAGGATAGTAAAGATTCATAGGATATCTAATGAAATCTTTTGCTTTGCTTTTGTTTTTCATTAATTCTCCCTATAAGAAAATGCAGCTAAGAGACAAAATCATTTTAAATAAAAGACTATAAAGACTCTTTCTTAGGTTTTCTTCCAAGGTGTATATACACAGGCTTTGGGCCACCTGTTTGTGCTAATATTATCTGACTATAATCCTTAACCTTGTTATTTTCTTAATTTGGTCAATGATCTCTACTGTACATGTTTCTTCCACCGGCATGCTTCTGTGTACCTTAAACTGTCTTTTTTCTCTAAATAATGTTTTTTATGATATTAGTTTCTCGTTTTCTTCTATTAATTTATCCGATCTGTACTATATACTTGCTTATTTGCTTTTGGATTTAAATAAACCTGAATTTGAATATTTTGATCTATTATTTTTTGTCATTAATGTAAAATTTTTGAGTAGTCTTCTTGGTTATCAATTCTATCCTTTACTTCCATTACATTAGCACTTCTTGGATAGAGTCAGCACCAAGGGATAAAGTTCTTATGGCTCACCCGCTGAATTAGCACTCAGATCACCGAACCTCAGTTTCCTCTTCATTAACATGGGAGTGATAATTACACTCACATCATGGTTGAAGTTTCAGCATTATGTAAAAAATGATTATTGTAAAAACATCGCATAAAGCTTCAAACATGGCAAACCTTTACTAAATAGTAATAAGTCTTTCATCAAGATTGTTGCTCTATTTTGAGTGCAAAGAAGATATATTCAGGGTTATTAATACATTGAACTCAATCATATAGCAAAACTTTTTATAAGGGTAGTAAACATTCTAGGTGCCTTATCATGGTTACTCTAGATTATCCCTCATTCTTGAAACTTAGTACTGAAGTCATGTACAAGCAGAGACCCAGCAAGACACGAGTGACTTTTACCTTTTGAGGCCATAGCAGTCAATTGCAAACATAAGAAACGCAAACAATAGGACATCCAAACCAACACTGATGTCATAGCCTTTTGCTGTGAAAAGCAATAAGCATGAAAGAAAAAAAAAAGATCTAGTTTTCATGCAATGCCATGTTCCTATGTAAGTGTGCTAGGAGTACTGGCATGCCAAGAGATCAACACATGGATAACTCTTTGAAATTGAGACCCTAGCCAAAGTACTAACATTGCCTTCTCTGATTAACCCTCTCTAGATAAAAAATAACTTATTATTGCCTTTGGGCTTCATTCTACAGCTTTTCCTGCTTCCTCATATTCAACACTTTAAGCTACTTAAGGTGGAGAATTAAAAGGATTTTGCATTCTGTATTCTCAATCATTGAATTAGCCCATCTTGGGTAGCAGATCACACAATTATGACTGTAATGACCAGGGTTCCAGGTTTTCTTTGATACCTCTATTTTAAATTCTCTTTGTCCCTTTATATTCAACCTCCAGATGGATAATTACTTCCAACTTCACATTCAGAAAATATTGGTATTGTGTTGACTGACGTAAATCACAAGCTACATATACTTCCAAGAAAAGAACCAAGTCATTTCTTGTCTGGAAAAGAATCAGGCTTCAGTGTCTGACTCTCCTTAAATAATGCGTAGGATTTAGATGAAAGTACTATGTGTCTTGGGTGGTTTAAATAATTCTTAGGGAGTGGAATTTCTGTAGAATGGAGGGGCAGATATAAAATTCAGACACTTGAGGTAATTTAGAGGAACATTGAGATTAAAATTTTAGTGAAAAATAAAATGGAAAATTTCTCTAAGCCTTTTTTGGCTTTAAGTTCTAAGCTGAAGAAATTTTTATTTTTTTTGTAGTCAATAGTAAATAACCGAAGTTTGATGAACTGGGGAATAAGATAGAAATTCAAAGAATATGGAAGAGAGCTTGAAGATCATCTTCTCTACATCCCTGATCTTATTGATGAGGATATTGAGGCCTATAGAAGTAAAACAACTAGCTCAAAACCACATTAAACAGCTTATGTCTTATATTAGCTTTACTATGTATTCTTAGGCTTTAGATATCTTATTATTCTCTTTAGAAATTCTTAAGTAACTCAACTATAAATGGGGTAGGGAAAGATGCTTACATTTTGAATGGTCTTCAAATAGAAACATGCATTTAAACTTTCCATCTCACTGTGAAGCTTTTAGCCAAACTGAAAGACTGATTTGTTGCCATTCCTCTAAATTTGCTACATGCATTTGAAGCACATTATAATAGAATGAAGCTGATTTCAGACTTCTGGTGCCAAAATATTTCAGGGAAAAAATCAAAGATGAGTTTCCACCTCTTTACAAAATTGCATAACTGAAGCTTTATTCTTCCATCTTCATTGCAAATATTTAATCAAAAAACAAATGTCATCAGCTAAAGAGTGCAATTGATTTATTGTGAAGGCAAACAGGAGTCTAGATAAGTCAAAGCTGGTGAACAGGTTCATCTTTATTAGGTGTGAATACAAGCCCAATCTTGACAGTTGTTACTAGACCCCAAGTTAAATGAGATACCTTTATTCTAAAAGCACATTTTTGTGGATGCGTTTTTATTCGCAGTTTTTTTCTTAAAAATGCCAATTTACTAAAATTGCCCTTCAGATGTATCTCTTTCGACGAATGTATGAGTAAATTGATGGAAAATATTAAAGCAAAGGGAGACATAACGGAGGTGAAGCACAGAACGTTGTCTTAAACTGTTTTCTCCTGGTTATTTGTAAACCTCTCAATGTAAGAGAACACAAGCAATTAAAATAATTAACCCCTGAGATTATTTGACCCATGCTAATATCACTAGAATTAATTGCATATATCTGCACATTATATACTTTCTAAAATACTTAAACATTCTATTAATTAAATAAATGAATTAAATCATGACATCTTAAAGTATTTGACAGTACAAATCTCAGTTCCCAAATTCTTTAACTCCCTGAAATCTGAGACCTACAGCCTGAATAGAATTTAGATATTCTACAATTTACTTCTGAAGAAAACGTTCGGTAATTCTCTCCTTCAAGCCACCAAACTATGGGAAGGACAGGAAGGGTCAACAGCAGTGAGCGATATGGTTGTTTAAGAAACTAGCCACGGACCAGCAGAGCCTGCGAAAGCGCGGCTGTGTGACGACAAGGTTGTTGATGCCACAAGCCTGTGAGTGGCAGCAGGCAATATGCCAAACCAAGGGACTCACTTCTCCAAGGGCTGACGCTGAGCTAAGGCTGATTTCCCTTCTGCCTCCCGGGAACTCTGGTCCTCGCTGGCGTCGTCAGGAGGATTCTTTGCCCTAATTATCTGGGGAGGAAGACGCGCCTTTCCCGGAGACCGCTAGGCAACACTCACCACTGCAGCCTGCAGATTACTTCCTTCCGTGGGTGTGTGACTTCCTTTCTCACTGGCGAGGCTGCGAGCACAGAGGGGCGGGGGAGCTGGGAAGAGGAGGAGGGAAGGAGGGTGGGAGGCGCAGAGCAGGGAGGCAGAGGAGACGCCTGAGCTCCAGACACAGCAGGAGCGCGCTGTGGCGGTGCAGTTTCAAACTCGCCTTCGCAGCCGCGCACACACAGCCTCCTCGCTGAGCAGCGGGAACCGCAGCAGCTCGGTGCCGCCGCAGCCCAGCTCCGCGCTCCAGCCCGCTCACTGCCGTCTGTACCGCCCCTCGTCAGCACTCAGCCCGCAGCTATTTCTTCTGCCAGCCTCTTTGAACTCTTTGGATCTTTGCCTTTGCTCGCCTCTCTCCTCTTTTTTTTTTCCTCACCCCATATTTTCTCAACTCCTCTCTCTTTATCCTTTACCACCCTGATTTTCTTTTTATTGGAAATTCCATCTTAAGATGACTTGCCTTCCTTACCCTCGTCCATTTCAGCACTGAAGACTGAAAAGGAACATTTCCCTCCCCTCCGGTGGCATTTAAAAATCGCAATTCTTCAAAAGTCTAAAGAGGCAAAGGAACAGGACGCAAAACCCTCCCAGCACCCTTGATTGAGCCCAGTCAAGAACAGTTCTAGCAATTCCCGCATTTAGAAGAGCCGCGTGCCAGAAGGCATAGGAACCCACGGGGGACGAGGAGAAGCCCCGAGTCTCCCTCGCCCATTCCTTGTGGACAGAGGTGTGGACTGAGGCGCGCGGGACAACAGCGGCAGAAGAGGGTAGGAGAAGATGCGGGGCTCCCGGCCCAGGGGTGCGGGACGCCGAAGGCCCCCGGGCGGCTGCAGCGGCGACACCCTCCGTACCCCTGCGTCTCTGGCCGGCTGCTACTCCGCACCTCGCAGGGCCCCACTCTGGACGTGCCTTCTCCTGTGCGCCGCGCTTCGGACCCTCCTGGCCAGCCCCAGCAACGAAGGTAAGGAAATGGAGGTGGGGGCCGCAGCCACCTGGGGTGGAGGGGTGAGGCGGGGCCTGGGGGAGCGGGTCACGGAGCTTTAGAAGCGGCTGCCGCGGACTAAATCCTTCTCCTCATGTGGATTTTTTATTTGTCGTCCGGTTTCGTTGGCCTTTCATTCCCTCTCCGCTGTCTTTGGTTGCATTGTTTGACATTAGCTGAGGAGTGCCGGGGAGGAACCTGATTGTGGACCCAGGCTGATGGGGGGTGGGGGAGTTGAAAGCCAGGAGGAAAGAGGGGTCTGAGACCCGCGCTGGGAGGTTGGGTGCGGCTAGATCTCCGAGCGCCTGGAGAAGTGTCATTTCGTTTAGTGAGAAAAGCAACGACAAGAATTTCAGGACAGGTGGAGCTTTTTAGAAACCGTTATTTGATGTTGATGATGGGAAACGTTGTGGGGGTGGCTTTTGCTTTTTGATTTGGGGGAAAGTGCCTGCTGGGAGCTGTTATTTAGGGCATCACCAGATGCTATTCTGGGGTGGGTGGCAAGAGCTTTTATTTCTTGAAGGAGGGTGGCAAAGGACAAAAGGCACCCCTACTTTAGGGCACCCTTCTTTCGGGGGTGGTCTCACTGTCACACTCAAGCGAAGGTAGAAGAAGGCGAGAAGGTGGGATGCCGCGGCAGAAAGGGGAGAGGAGTATAGCTGCTAGAAGTTGCTTCTGGAACCCACCGCGGCTTATCTCATAGAGGGAAAAAGACTTGCTTCAGCAGGCATGAGATCCTGGTGCCTAGGTCTCCTTACCTACCCTCATTTTTGCACTCCGGACCAGAAGATTGTCCCCGCCTTCTTCTGAGAGAGTAAGGCCGGGCGCGCAAGCAACACTTGTGTTGCTCTGGATGCCCCTGGAGCAGTGCTCAGCCCACCCAGTGCCAGCCTCTTCACCCTCAGCCCTCCGCCCTCCTGTCGCCTCCAGCTGGGCTAGCTCCTCTTTCACACCAGTACTATGCTCGGGTCTCAGCTCAAGGGAGCATTCTGCGTGATGGGGGATGTGAGGGTGTCCAGAGCAGTGAGCATCTCTGATCCGGATCAGGGATACCAGGATTGGTCATCACGCACATTTAAAATATAAATAAAATAAATTTTAAAATAAAATAGAAAACTCTGTCCCTTATTTGGAATGCTGGGGTTTTGGTTTGGAGCTGTGGATGTGAAGCCTGAGGTGCAGAACCTTAAAGAAATTCCTTCCACTCCTGGGGCAGAAGAAGCTGGACCGGAAAGATGAAGCAGCAGCTGAGAGTCCTGTGTGTCCTCGTGACTTGCACGGGTTCAGTCTTGGCTGTAGGAGAACGCGCTGAGCTGGTATCCTATTGCTGCCAGCTTCCAAGGAACCTAGGAGAGCTTGGCAGATCGAGACCCCCACCCCCCACCCCAGGAACTTTGTCTCCTTAACCCTATGCTTAGTTTTTTTTTCAATATGATCAAAGGAGTATATATATATATATATATATATATATATATATATATATATATATATCCATTGATAGATATGTATACATATATATGTAATCTCCCATGATTAAGCCAAGCAATATGTATTTTCCCTTCCTCATGAAGTTGAAAGAGTGTTTTATGAAGTCTTGTAGACCTTTTACTAACGTCTTATGCTAGATTTATTCGGCTAAAAGTGTTAAAGATTCTAACAGGGTTATGGGTCCTTTTAACTGTCTTATTCCACGAAAAGGAGCATCCTGGTTAGACCTAAAAGAGTCACCCTTTCGTTTTTTTCATTTTAATTTCAAGTCTTTTTCTTCATGTGTGTTGAGGGAGCGGAATTGAGGTAGAGTACAGGTACTCACTGTTAGAGAACAGAAAGAAGTGAATTCTCAGAGTGATGGGATCAAGTGGGATAAAGGACTAAGATTATGTGAAGAGGAAAAACAGGGAGGAGGAAATAAATGAAAAGGAAGCAAGAAAGTAGCACCAGTTTCCTAATCTGGTGTAATGTTCTCGAATGGAGACTGACTCACTTTAGATTTCATGTCCACAGGTTGTATGGTCTTACCCAACTAGTAGAACACACAGCGAACTTGAGCTACAGTGAGATAAGGGTTGGAGAGGGGATCCAAAAAAACTGAGCAGTACTTTACCCTCCAGTCCTCTGAGGACATAAGAATAAAAGTGTGCCTGTTGTTTGGGACACATTTTGTGACATATACATAATTTTATGTTATACATACTTAGAAATAAAATTTTATTGCCATCAGTCTTATCTAATTTATCCCATCTTTGCCAATTTTCCATCATTCCTTTAGTATCATCTCAGACCTTTATTTTGCTTCTATGAAATCCAGTCTTCCCTTTTGGTTTTCTATGTTAGTGTTATTATAAATGTATTAAAATATTTGTAGCAGCAGATTGTTTTATTTAATTAGTGAGTCAGATTAGAGTTTTTCAGTTTGGTTTTGTTTCAGAATGAACTTTGAAAGGACAAAGACAGAAAGAATTGATGTACACCCTAAATTCATTAATAACTTGCTCTCATATAATTTGCTCTTACAACCTAATACAGATGTTTAGTAATTTAAAGAACTGTTGTATATGAGTGTGTGTGTGTGTGTGTGTGTGTGTAAAGAAATAAATGTGACTTTACATTCAAAATTGGTATTTCTGCCATTATTAGAATTTAACTTTAATAGATTTAAATAAGCAGGCTTGAACAGAAAAAGCCAAACTTGTATCTAAAATCTTGGATTGATGTTAAATTTATTTATTTAGAATGTGTTGATTAGCAGACAATAGAAGGAAAATCTATTCTTTAGCACAAATTCTAAGCAATTTACTAGGTAGTTATATCGTCAGTTATCTTTTTACAGATATAAACTGCAAGTGGAAGAAACCTTCAATCTGTAGTACAATATAAAAATTTTTATCATAGAATAGTTCAGAGACATAATTACCAAGAGACTAGCCTCAGATTGATCAAGCAGGACACTATTACCAAGTGTATCAACGAGAAAATTTTAACAAATTAAAGGGGGAAGTCCATGCTTATGAATTTTTGGAGGTGGCCCTGAACTTATTCAGTAACTGCCATTTTTTTGCTGTCTGGAGATATATTTGTAAACAAACATTATTTGACAAGTGCTTTTCTCAGCAGGGATTCTTGGCCAATTACTGCTGAACAGCTCTGCATTGAAAATGATTCACCCGAAGTGAATCAAGCTTAATTCATTGAAGCTGCAGTCAGTAATGTCCCAGTAAAGTGCTTCTGACAGTTGTCAGCAGTTTGTATTTGAAAAGTCCAGTTTCTTGTCTCCAAATGTTTTGTATGTTCGAGAAAGTGGGATGGAGGTGTTCTGGGAAAAGAAACACATAAGGAAGGGGGAGGCTGAACTGCTTGAGAGACAATCAGAAAATTGTAAATGTTTTCACTGAAAAGAGACAGGAGGAAAAGTTTGTTTTAGACTGTTTCTCGGTTTATAATAGGACCAGGCCCATAAAACAGATTGGAGGACATAATAGATTTGTAAAACTAAATGGCTTTATTTTGTGGCCTTGTCCTTCTGTTGTAATTCATTTCCTTTTAGATAAACCAGCAGGACCCTACAGAAAAAGGACAGTAAAATCACTCCCTCACCAGGACACTACTGAACAAGAAAAGAGAGTTATTACCCCTATTTGAATCATAGATTGTTGGAACCAGAAGGGACCATGAAAAGTTTGGGCTTTTCACTTAATAAACCATGAAAAGGAGGGCAGGAGGAGGCTGGGTCTTGACATTTTAAGCTCTTTCTTGGAGGCCAGGGTGACAGGTAAGAGGATTTCATTTCTTCATGTGGAAAAGAAGAGGGTACACAATTCCTGATTTTACAATGGAGATTTCTTCTTGATTGGACATTTCCTTGTAATTTTATCACTGGTAAAGATTATTAAGTCTTTATTCTAATTAACATAGGATCTAATTGTTCTGGGAAAAGAGTTTACTTCCTAATATTTAGAAATGTACTATTTACCATTTTTATATTATTACTACACTCTACAAAATGTAACCATTTACAATGTGTTTATCTGTACATAAAATATCAAAATAAACCATTAGCTAGTTATAGATAAGCATTCTCAAATTATTTAATGAAATATTTTATTAGTATTACCCACTGATGAGAAAATGAATGTGCTTTTGTTTTTCCGCTATACTTTTGCTGTTTGACACCACCACTTGAATCTCCTTTGTTTGGAGTGCATTTTATGTATTTCAAGCTTGAATAGCTAAATAATTTCTCTCATTTGGGAAAAAAAACCCTCTACCTTTGACTGTAAAAATACACAAAAATATGCATGAGTATATAAGTTAAATATAGCTATTTTTCCTTTTCTGAGTCAAATTTAATGTTCTTATTAAGAAGAAATATATGCTGTTTATTTTTGAAGAAATAACTACTTTAAAAAGTATTTATAACTTCTTATGCAATATCTTTTCAGCTTAAATTAGCAGGTATTATTATACTTTAAGTGGATAGCTTGAATTTAAGTTAGTGAAGGTACTTAATAATTTGGAAATTGTTACAGTATTTTTGAGAATCCTAAAATAGTTTTACAATGATTTTCATAAAACATCAGAATTAACTGAATATCAAACTGCACATCAGAGTATGAATATCAGACTTTACTTATTGTTAACATTTGATTACAGTATTTACCTTTACTTTTTCTTTTCAGAAAGACTAAATTATGGTTATAAAACTAGCATGAAAGTTAAAGCTGTAAATTGTTACCTTTAAACTCAGAATGATTTTTACTGATCTAAGTATGTCTAGTGAGTATATCTATCTCAGTAGGGGTGAAATGGCTCCTACCAATATGTCTACTAGGTCTATACATATTTAGCTATTTCTTTCAAAATTTATATAATCAATAGGATAGGTAGAATTTCTCAGGAGTTATTCTAGTCTGTTTTATACATATACACACTTAATTATAGTTAATTTAATTTAAAGAATTTATCATATGTTTTATCCCAGTCTAATGTAATTAAATATAGTACATATTTATACAAATTATGGGTAGATTATGAAAAGGAAGATGAATTCTAAAGGCTTTGTAAACAGATTGAAGTGGTTCATATATTTTTCAAAATAGATTAATAATATAACCAAAAAATGTGTTTATTCACTGAGGTGAATTAAACATAGAAAATAAATAATGGGAGAGTTTCTAATGTATTCATAATAATTTTAAAGTACTATATAGCTTTAGTGCTACAAGAACATTCTTTAAAGTACTATATATCTTTATTGCTTTTAGAAAACTGGAAAGTTTGACATTTATTTGCTGTGAGCATCTTTTATGAATTATTGTTTTCATTGAAAATGTTTATTTCAAAACACAAATTTTCCTAATTTATCTATTTTTAAGTTTTTTTTTAAATTTTAAATTTCCAAAACATCACAAAATATCAATACTTAGGAGAATCTCCTTTTATTTTGCATTTACTTTTCTCTTTATAGATTTTGATTTCCCAGACATTAATTTACTGAGTTAATAAAGTACATTTAGAATTGTTAAACAAGGAAAAAATGAATTGCAGGGATAGGGGTATAGCTAAGTGACAGAGTATTTGCCTATTATGTGTATATATAAGTGTATATGTGTGTTAATATGTATGGGTTCAATCCCCAGTATCCCCAGTACAGACCTCTGCCAGAGAGAGAGAGAAAGAAAGACGGAGAGAGAGAGAGAGAGAGAGAGAGAGAGAGAGAGAGAGAGAGAGATTGCAGTGTAAGCATTTTAAGTATAAATTTTGAATAAGAGCTCACTTTAAATAATTCATTTATTAACATAAACAAAGTTCATTTTAATGAAGGTTTTTTTCTCAAAAAATATAGTAGTATTTACTGATTCTATAAGTAATACTGTAAAATAGCTATGGTGTAAATTAAGCTACAAATGGTACATGTATTATTGAATATTAACATTTGATTGGAATTTGCATCCTTCTTTTGACACCAGAGATTTCACATATAAAGAATTTATTCATCTCAGTTATTCTTATCACATTAAACAAAATATATAGCTTAAATGTAACATTCATACTTTAATAACAGAAAACATTCAAATGAATGACTTAAAGCATAGTTCTGACTGGTAAATTTTGTGAGAAATAAAGATTTTAAATTCACATTTAACTTCTTTCCCTGTTGTCTTAAAAAATCCTTACCAGATATAATCTTTTAGTGTAAAATTTTAAATTAATAATGTGCTATAAGAAACATAGAGTTTTCATAATTACTGGTAAAATGTTTAGTAAATTACAGTTTTGCTTTTTCCCCCCATAAAATCTCAAAAATTTCATCTAGCATCCCTAATGAGAATCCTAGGTGTAAAACATCATAGATGAACCAGTAATTTAATAGGTTGGAGATTTGCAGATTTAAAAAACTGTGCTTTAGTATGATGGCATTTACTAACTGTTATTTAATGTTAGTTTGACTTTTTTGAAATGATTTTTTATCTTTAGCAACTTAAAGAAACCATAAAGAATAATGTCTGCTGTTTAAAAATTGTATGCAAATCCTCTAAAAATTGTGTGAATTTGGCCTTTGGAGTACAATTTGTTCTATTACATTTAAAGAAAACCTGCTAAGTTATGTTTATGATTGAACTTTTTTTTAGCTCTTTTTTTCCTATAGGATCCACAGCTTTTAGTCTCTTATCATTCTATGAGTTACTTTATTAATATTATTTAAATTATTCCTTAAACAATGAGAAAGCATATAGAAATTTTTTGAATGAAAATACAGGTCATGCCTCCTTTCCTCTGTATCTCCAAGTGACTCAGTGTCCATGCCTTTTACTATTAGGCACTTCTTAAGCATAGTTTGATAACTTGTCTAGGCTATGGGTATGTGCCCATGGATGTGTTTGGGGTGTGTGGAAGGGTTATCATAAGACTGGAGAAAGGATTGGGAGGGATGTCAATGTAGTATTATCCCAAATTAAATATAAATCAATGTTTGGCTTTTATTTTTTTATATATATAAAGAGAATACTACACACACATACACATACACACACATTCTAATTTTGTTTTAGTTTCACCATGACTCTGAAGATACAAACCACAACCTAATTAAAAACAAAACAGAACAACAAACAAATAAAAAAGCTTCTTTAGTACAAATTGATTCAGATATTTGGTGTTTTTTGTCTATTTATTTTTTAAAATTGTTGCTTTATAGTTATATGTAAAGATAGAATTCATTGTGGTATATTCACAGAAGTACATGACATAATTTTGTCAAATTTATTTCCTATTTCCTCCCTTTTCCCATCCCTTGTCCCCCCATCCTTAATCTCCTTCCTCTATTGATCTGTCTTCTGAGATCTGCCTCCCTTCTTTTTTTCCTTCTTACTTTTCTCTAGCTTTCAATAAATGGTTAAAATTGGTTGAAGACCCAAATAGACATTTCTTCTATTTTTTTAATCTGTTTTATTGAGACATGCCAAATACTTGTGGCATTAGACACCCCATGAATTAAATAATTGGGATTAAAGTGTTTATAATAATTCTAATTATGTTTTAGTTCCTGGACTATTGCCCAGGTCATCTTCTCTATCCATCAAGTTTGTCTTCAATTCTAAATAATCTGGACCCACAGCTCTGAGTAAATAATTGTGATTAAAAAAAACCCCAAACCCAAAACAAACAAACAACCACCACAACAACAACAATAAAAGAAGAGCCAAAACCCGAGGGTTGAAATATTTTGCATATGCTTTGTGAGGAAATGTTCTTACTTAGAAACATGTTTCAGGCTAACTATTGGAAGGTTTAGGGAAAATACAGTCTGTTCTTTTACTCAAAGATGGATAATGTCTTTTTTCTCTTATAATTTCACACTCTTATTTTCATCTGTCACATCTCTTTCTCTCCTTCCTTTTTTCCCCCACAAAGGCAGCAGTGTAAGAGGGTAGAGAGCACATACTTGATATGTTCCAACACCCCCAGGAAACCATGATTTCAAACAGGCATTAAAAAGATAATATTCTTTTTTTTAAGTAAATTGGGGACTTTTCTCTAAAGGCAAAGAATAGACAGTATCCAACTCAGTCATACTTTTTGTGCTTAATCAGAAATACAGGAGTTTAAGATGTCTCTGTCAGCTTTGCCTCTCTTACAAGATTCACTAATTTACTTTGGACTGGCTGAACCTTCCTGTTCCAGGATGCCTGTTAATGTCTTTTCTATGGAAAGACATACTCAGCAGGTAGATCTGACTGGCACCAGAAAAGCCCAGCAGTCCCCAGCAGGAGCTGCTCTGTGAGCCAAGTTTAGCTTTCACTCAAAGCCCTCCCCTCCAGTATTAGCTGGAAAGGTGAGACAAATTGCCTGGTCCTGAGGAAGATGACTGTGAGCTCTCATTTCACTCAAGGGTTTCACTCTAAGCAGTGTAGTGATGCATAATGAGCCTCCTAGAAAAGTCTACAGCCAGCCTTTTGGGGTAGGGAATACTTGAAAACTGCTGTGTCCAAAGCATCTTAACCATGAGTCTCTAACCACCATATTTGATTTCTCTTTAAGTGCCGCAGTCTTGGCTGGGCACAGAATCACGAGCCACCACACAGCTTTGTAGATTCAAACAGCAATTCTTTATTCCCGAACTCACACCAGCCTCCACACACGTTCTGGGGCAATCCCAGTTTTGCTGCCACCCAATTCACCTACTCCACGAGGCTTTTTTCCCAAAATGCTCTCTGAATCTCACGAGAACTCAATGAGAGCTCAGGCAGCAGGAACGCCCTAATTCCAGCAGCAATAATCCTCAACATCGAACTTCCCTAAAATCCAAGGTCTTAAACTGGGAACGCCTTAAACTTGTCTTAAACCGGGAACGCCCTAAACCCAAGGACTGGGATACTTCCTCAAACTGCAGGATACACCCTAATCCTGGATCCACCCTCGTCCTTGGGCAGGGTCACCTAACATGCAATGTCAACAGCGAAATTAACATGGGGTACGCTGGCAAGGAAATTTCCTACTTGGTAATGGCCCTCAGCATTTAAGGGAGGGAGGGACACAACAGCAGCAATAAAACTAAAGAACCACTTTGAATATGCAGATTTGGAAGCACTGGTTTTGAGTTAAGACTCTGAAACACAGTAGGAAAAAAATTAGGTGCTATGGAATCATAGAAAAATCAAAAGAACAAATAAAACTTTGGCTTTATAATTCCAAAACAAACACTTTTTTTTTAATGCTAGTCTCTATCACTTAAAACTTTAAATTCTGCATTTATTTTTTAATCCAGTTCATTTATCTGTAATATACTTAGAATAACACTACTTATGACTATTGTGGAGAACAAATGGAATAAAACAATTTTTGAATTGGGAGGGCTCTACATGGATATAATTTGTACAAAGAAAGTGGAAGTCTAAAAATAAAACTGATTAAGTGTTCTGAATAGCTCATGTATCTTAATTCTTTGTTTTCTGCATAAAGTTAAAGGTAAAAGCTTATATTATTTGAGGTATTTTTCTTAAAAAATAAAATAATATCTTACTTTTACAAATACAACAGAAATCCTGGTACATGAACACTTAGTAGCATGGAAATGGCCCATGTCATTGAGAACCTTGTAGCTTCATTTTAATTAACCTCAGTGTTTGCTGCCTCTTGCGGAAGTACCTCAGAATTAAGAGATGTACAGATGAGGAAATCAGATCTGCAGTGTCTTAGGTGTATGGTCTTGACCTATCCACCTCAGATTGCACATAGTTCAAGTGAGATGTTAAGGTACACTTATGAAGTTGCTATGAAAAATTAAATACTAATTTTACATACGTCACCCTGTAAAATTCCTAGAACTACATGGATACCCACAAAAATGTGAGCCTCTGTTTTTTCTTCACTACTATGTATGGGGTATTTGAGTCATGATTTTACAGTCACAGGTCATCATCTTCCTTGCACTGGATATTTAATAGGAATATGGGGTGGGAAAACAATCTCACAAAGGGAATTGCACAGAACAGGACAAGATAAAAACCAAGCCCATGGCGTTGTCCTAATTTTCTGTTGATTTTCCTCATTATTTAATGTTGAATATTGGGATTTGACTGGGAAACAAAGGAGAAATCATAAGTATAAAGATCATGGATTATAAATGTGACATTTAACCTCATTTTTCCCCAGGAAGATGGTGGTACATATTTTTGATTAGTCATAGAACATATCAAGAAATATAATCAAGTATTTAGTCTTAGCATAGTATGTTATTACTTTTACCTTCAAAAATATATGTATTGTATATGTGTATGTGTATATAATATATGTGTATGACATATATAACATACATATGTGTGTGTCATATGTGTATAATATATATGTATGTGTTATATATGTGTATATATCATATGTTTATAATTTATTATACATATACACATGCATTTATAATATGATCCATATATAGAGAGAAAGTCATTAAAATGACCTGAAAGATAATGCAAAAAATTGGAAAGTTGGGAGCATTGTATTCTTAGAAGTTTCTTGAAACAAATATCTGATACTATAACTTGACACCTCTGTTTTTGATTTGAAACATACAATTTACTAACCTGTTTAGTGATATGCTGAATTTAAAATATTACTTAGCAACATAATTGGGTTTTTATATTTTCAGAAATGTTTTAACTTAATTCTCTGGGGACTTATCTTTTTTATATGGGTGGACATAACCAGGTATAAGGAAGTTTGAAATGTGTTTAAATTTGCTTGTAAAATGTTTAGGTTTGTGTGTTCATGAAGGTGCATACTCTATATAATAGTCATAGCTAATATTCATTACTGACTTACTGTGTGCCAAAAATTGCTCTGTTTTATATACGTATTATCTTCCTATAAAGGAGTCTAGGAAATAAGCATTATTACTATTATTATCCTCATCATCACCCTTGTGTTTTATACATGAGGAAAGAAAGGCAGGGAATAGTTTAATAATTTGTCCAGTTGAAAGATGGTGCCTTCATTTAAACCCAGGAGGTCTGATTACAGTAATGCTTTTACCAACTCTTCTTCAAGGGCAGATTGTTGTCCTCCAGACTTCCATAGCTACTCTGACCTTTGTCCTCTGAAATAAAGGTTTATTCCTCAGACAGTGAGAAGTATAGTAAAAGTATGTTCAAAAATTCATGTGGTGTTCAGGAGGCATTTCCTCTTATGCTCACTCATAACTCCGTTAAATAGTTGGATCAACTGCTGGTTATCTTACTCTTGGACACTGATTTGGCCCATCCACTCTTAGTTGTCTAGACCTCCATTAGCACAGACCATATCTTTTCTCATACATTTCCTTCTTTCCATTTCAAGGCATGTATTTTTTTTCTGTTTGCTTGTTTATTTAATTATTATTATTTCTTTTTTTCTGGTTGTATAAAAAGTATATTCACCCCAATTTGTGTCTTCATACATGTAATTTGGATAGTGATGTCCATCACATTCCACCATCATTTCTAACCCCAAGCCTCCTCCCTTCCCCTCCAACACCTATGTCAAGGCATGTATTCTTTACTACTTCACTTGTCCTCTGTTATTTTAGTATATAAACAATTCAATTCCCAATTTCTAACCCAGACTAGATTCTAGGTCTAGATTTTGGTATACAAAATCCCATTTAAGAAACTCTCTCTTCCAAACAATGCTATCTATTGTTGATCACTGGGAAAGGGGGTTCTGAAAGTATAATTTTAATAACCAGAGAGGGCACTACAGAAAACGTATTCAACTTCTTCCTTAAAGCAAAACCCTGCGTGTTTTTTTCATTATATACAGAGTTATGATAAACATTTTATAATTACTTTTACATAGTTTATATTATGAAATTACAGCATTGCATTTGAATCTGATAAAAATGTCTGTAGGATAGATTAGAACAATTCATTATTCTAAATGAAGGAACTGAAACAAGAAAGTTTGAGTTATTAAAATGTCAGGGGCTGGAGATGTATCCAGTCATTATAGTGCTTGCCTTGCATGTGCAAGGTCCTGGGTTTAATCTCCAGCACCACCATCAAAAAAATAAATAAATAAATAGTCAGACATTATATAAAAACCAACATCTTATTACTGTAGAATCACTGCCACACTTGTGGAGGTGAACCTTATGTTATCTAGAAAACCTCTTAGTCTCTGTTTTTCTCATCTGTAAAATGGGAATATTATTAAAATATAGTTTAGGATTATAAAGATTAAGTGACTTCACATCATTCAAGTACTATGTAAAAGTTCTGGCATATAGCTAACAATATATAAATGTTAAATATTATATGTGCTAAAAAAATGGTGTGGGTTGGCACTCTGACATTTAGCAAGGTCTAATTTTCTGCATTAGTAGTGAGTACTGTCTAATATTTATTGTAAGTGGAAATACCAGAAGAAAAGCACTTGACTTCAGTTCAATAGCTGTAGCAGCTCTTATTTACTCCCTGGGTAAAACCTTTCAATGGACCTCTAGTGCCCTTAGGATAAAATCTAAACTCCTTGAGCCTAAGTACAAAGTTCTCAGTGATTTGCTTCTGCTAACCTCTCCTGTGGTTGAACACTCTGTGGGACGGCTCCTATGGTGGGGAACTTCTCTCAGCGTGGATGGATTCTCTGAGTTCAGTTAGAAACATATTTTTTTTTCCTTTACCTGGATGGTTTGATCTTGCTGCCTAGGTCTATGAAAGATGATTTCTCCAAGTTTGTGTGCTTGTTTTTATTCCAGGTCTAGCTTATTACACTGAAATGCAATTGTATTTATATTTATCTTTACATTTCTGACCATTGATTTGTATATAAATCCCTGTAAAAATTAAACATTAGCCAGAAAAACAGTTCTTGTTTTAAACAAAAATTCACCACTAAAAGATAGTATGATTTGCCAACCAAGGCAAGTTAATTCCAATGAAACTGGCAGTATAATATCTTTTTTTTCATTTATTGAATGCATCAATTTGAAGAAAGCATTGCCTGTCTGCAAACTCACTAAAAGCCAGCTTCAAAAATCAGTTCTCCATATGGAACATCAGTGAAGTATGTTATACTTAAAATTTATGCTTAATGAATGAATGGCATTAAGTAAATTCTTCAAGTGACTTTAAAGTCCCTACTTTTAACCACACTGCCTCACCTTATTACTATACTGCTGGTGGACCCAATATAGCTTCTGGAAACTTGTTTAAAAAAGAGTGTCAGTTTGTATTCTTGATAGCTGCCATTCTGACTGGAGTGAGATGAAATCTGAGAGTAATTTTGATTTGCATTTCTGTAATTGCTAGAAATGTTGAACATTTTTTTTCATGTATTTGTTGATTGATTGTATATCTTCTTTAGAGAAGTGTCTGTTCAGGTCCTTGGCCCATTTATTGATTGGGTTATTTGTTTTTTGCTGCTTAGCTTTTTGAGTTCTTTATATACCCTAGAGATTAGTGCTTTATCTGATGTGTGAGTGGTAAAAATTTGCTCCCAGGATGTGGACACTCTATTCACCTTGCTGATTGCTTCTTTTACTGAGAAGAAGCTATTTAGTTTGAATCCATCCCATTTATTGATTCTTGATTTTAATTATTGCACAAGAGGAGTCTTATTAAGGGAGTTGGGGCCTAATCCTACATAATGGAGATTTGAGCCTACTTTTTCTTCTATTAGACACAGTGTCTCTGGTTTAATTACTAGGTCTTTGATCTACTTTGAGTTTTGTGGTAAGAAATAGGGGTTTAATTCAATTTGTTGCATATGGATTTCCAGTTTTCCCAGCACCATTTGTTGAAGAGGCTATCTTTTCTCCAGTGTATGTTTTTGGCACTTTTGTCTAATACAAGATAACTATGATTTATGTGGGTTAGTCTCTAGGGGAAAAAAAGCATGCTCATACATTGCTGGTGGGACTGCAAATTTGTGCAGCCAATATGGAAAGCAGTATGAGATTCCTTGAAAAACTGGGAATATTACCACCATTTGACCCAGCTATCCCACTCTTCAGTTTATATCCAAAGGACTTAAAAATAGCATACTACAGGTACATAGCTACATCAATGTTTACAGCAGCATAATTCACAATAGCTAAACTGAGGAACCAAACTAGATGCCCTTCAGTAGATGAATGGATAAATAAAATGTTACACACACACACACACACACACACACACACACACACACACACACTGGAATATTGCTCAGTAATAAAAGATAATAAAATCATGGCATTTTCAGGTAAATGGATGAAGTTGGAGAATATAATGCTAAGTGAAGTTAGCCAATCCCCAAAACCCAAATGCCAAATGTTTTCTGGATATAAGGAGTCTGATTCATAATGGGGTTGGGAGGGGGAGCATGAGAGGGTTAGATGAACTGTAGATAGGGCAAAGGGATTGGAGGGAAAAGGAGGGAGCATGGGAGTAGAACAAATGGTGGACATCATTACCATAAGTACATGTATGAAGACACAAATTGTATGAATATACTTTGTATACAACAAGGGATATTAAAATGTGCTCTATTGTAACATGAATTTTAATGCATTCGGTTGTCATATATAACAAATTAGAATAAAAAAATAAGTAAAAAACTAGTGTCAGTGTAATATCACATTCATGTCCTAATCAGGATTTCTGGTGATGAGTATTCATTTACAAATTCTGGAATAAGAGGCTTCTGTGATTTGAAAATTCAAAAAAATTGAGATATTTAAAAGTTGTAAGATTGACAGAAAAATATTGTTAGTTAAATATATGATTATAAATCTAGATAGTCATTGGAAAATTATTAAAAACTTATTGCCATTGATAAAGTTAAGTTTCCTCTTAGTAGAATAACATATCATACAGTCAAGATGAATACATACATCCACAGTCACACATACACCAAAACAGGTAAGTTACTTACTGCCTTGCTGTTGCTGAGGCTGGCCTTGAACCCATGATCCTCCTGCCTCAGCCTCCTGACCTGCTGGAATTACAGGTGTGTGCTTCTGTGCCTGGTGCTTAATAGCTTTTTAAGAGCAAAAGTTTATAGTCTGATAGTTCCCAGAGGGGCTATGATTATATTTCTTATAATGGATTTTAAAATCCATGCTGTGGTTTTATCTATTAAAATGAAACTGAATGACATTCCATTTTATTTTAAAATTTCTCTTTATAATTCAAGACTTTTATTAAAAAATTTTTAATGCATTTAAAGTTTAATAAAATTGGCACACCATTGATTTACCCTCTTAAATAATGAGTTATATATCATAATGATGTTTTCACTTTTAATCAAAATGAAGTACTTCAAAAGAATTTTTAAAAAGGAACAAAATTCCAAAATAATAATAATTTTTGTGCAAGCCAAATATTTAAACTTTGAATAGCATCAAAAACAATGAGATTGGTAGAGGGCTTGCCTTGCATGTACAATCTTCTGGGTTCAATCCCCAACATCACCAAGAAAAAAAAATAAGACAAAAATTAATTGAAAGATGTCAATACATAAGAATTTAAAAACAGGCAAATAGTTATAAAATATTTTTTATGTACTAGATTTTGGAGATATACATAATATGAGATAGCCTCTTATCTTCCAAAAGATCACTCCATTTTTTATAGTGAAAAAAAAAAAAACAATGAAAATTCAGTACTTCTCTCAGGCAGATCCAAAGGCCTCAGCACTGTGGAAAGGAATAAGATTTTAGCCGAACAAAATTTCTTTTCAGAAGAATATCTTCAGGATTAAAGCTATGTTATATCATCTTTATCTTCTGCTTAAGAGACTGGCAGTATGAGCAAGCATATGTTCTTCCAATTATGTTTACAGTGACCTTGATATTTGTAGACTAAGGCACCAGCAGTCAGATAAAGAATGTTGAGTCTTGCTTATAATTCTATCACATTTTTATTAGGTGACCAAAAAAAAAATCTGTCTGATTTAATTTAGGCCAAAAGAACAATCCTCTAGCTCACGTAATAAAGTCATGTAAAGAAAATGAGTGAAATTGGATCTTAGGGACAAGATTGTTATTGGGGATTCTGTACTCTGGTCTTTCTATGGATCCCACATCTTCACCTCCTGCCCATCAGTTAGAAGGTCTTGCTTTACTGTCTTGGGCTCCAATTTAAAAATCCCGAGGGAAGGAATTTCACCTATGAGGAGGTAAAACAGGGAACATCCTTACTCCTGAGGTCTGGAAGCTGAATACACCATCTACAGTCCCACTAGAACAACAAGACATGTGATGGGACAATGGAGAATTCTTTTTAAAAAGGAGGGCAATTGGGAAAAATTATCAACAATTTAAAAAATAACTTTATATTAAAAACAATATTTAACAAATTGCCTTCACATTTTTGTCTCCATTAAGGCTTAATAATTTTGTCTTAAAAATGTATTATAAATGATGATATTGAGTCTCAGGAAGCTTATATGGTTTACAAAGTTAACCCACATAGTAAATGCCAGAGCTTAGACTAGAATTCAGAATTTAGGACCTTGAATCCCAAGCTCTCTCTACATTTTAAATTTGGTGCTCACATCACATATTAAGACTTTCATGACTATTCAAAGTCACGGATTCACAAATCTTTTAATATCATGAGCTTAATGCTAATCATACAAAGGAATACTATTCAAAGAGAAATAGTAAATTGAACGGAATGAGAGAAGTTTTTGAATATGTTCTTATTGCTTCTAACTGCTACCTCTTTATCTCTGTATTTCAATAATTTATAATGCAGAATGCCTTGATTTTCATAGTAGATTTCTTCTCTCAGCAGATTTACAATAGAGAAATAAATGTTCATCTCAATGTAAATAGTCTGTAGGCTTTATTTTTTGGAATTAGCTGAAGACATTGTCTTTAATAGAATTGTTATACAGAGCATACATTTCCTTTTTGTAGTATATAAAAAAAATACCTTGCTTTATGATTGCCAATATTTCAAATTGTTACAAAAAATTTTGGCTACAAAGGATTATGTAGAAATCAGTGGTAACAATGAGTTCTGGAGAAGTCAAATATAAACTTCTCCATTTACCTCTTTACTAATATCACCTTTGATAAACTCTAATGTAAAAAATATTCAATTTGAGCATGATGAGGATTAATCTGCAAACATGCAGAGAGGGCAAATGATGATCTAAAAACCAATGGCAGTAGAGGATGGGGGATATCTGGCTTTTTTTTCTCAGTTCTACCTTCTTTTCTTTTTTCTACCCATTATTCTTATTTTCTTCTTTGTCAGGACTTCCCACACTTTTTCCTGTCCTCCTACTGGAAGTACTATTGGAGATTTTTTATTTGATCTTTATTTGCAGGCTCAAATTTTCTGATTACTTTCTAATAATAATTACCAGAAGCCAACTACTTTCTCTTATAATTTTTATTACTTTGATTATCATACATCAAACTTTGCCACAGGTACTTAAAATACAGTAATAAAATAGTCATTTTCTATAAGTTGCATTGTGCTAGGGAGACATGCATAAAAAATAAGCAATGGCCAAAATAGTATATTTGTTTAATTTAGATTTAGACACACCTCAGAAGCACCTCCTCTCTTCTCTGCCAACTCATAGTGGGAATGTGAGCATAAAGGGAAGGTGTGTCAACCAGAGAAAGTAGTATACAGGCACAGACTGGGTTCCAGAAACTTCCCTCTAAGGGAAAGGGCACTCCTGCACACTGCTCTCCAGGTCAGCCTCCACACTAACCTGTGGTTTATGAATGAAATTATTAGAAACTGATCAGGCCTGGCTACACACATAAAGCAGTCTTGAACAGCCACTGCATCCCAGAGTGGTTTCTTAGAACAAGAACAACCAGGAAAGGCCTGGGCCACAAGTTCTGGATCACCAGTGCTAATGAGACCAGTGGCTTCCAAGGAACACTGCTGGGAACAGTGGCTGGGCAGAGGCTTCTGCCTAGAGCAGACTTCTCCATCCAGGGTCTGTTGCTTGTTTTGGTGCTTGCATTTGGACAGAGAGAGAGACTGATGGAGGGAAGAAAAGAAAGAAGAAGAGTGACCCAACGAGAGGCTGCAATTACAGAGACCTGTTCACCATGGGCAAGTCCTCCATCCCTCCAGCAGCTAAGCCTTGGCTTCCTCTTCTGCAAGAGAGGAAGGTCTTAAACTCACACAGGATGTTGCCAGACATAAGGCCTCAAGGACACTGGCCTGGGGTGGAAAAGGTATTTCTCATATTGACAGTCCCCTAAGATAGAAACTGTGAAGTGGATTTGTTTGTTTTTTGGGGGCTTTTCTGATCCATTTTGGAAGCTTTTGACTAAAGGAGGAGTGGCAGTTTCTCTTCTTCAGACTCCAGTTAGATCCACACCCCTGGGCACTTCTGTTATGGTCTCTCTAGGGTCTTCCAGGGCCACAAACACTGCCATCCTGGACAGCCCTTATACATGCTCAACAGCCCATGAAGATGTTCAAACTACCAATCCACAGGGAGCCCTTCAAATACAGCCAATCCCACTTCACCGTGCATACACAGGCTGCTCCTAGCACCCCAATTGCTATGACCCAGCCCATGGGTGCAGCCCCATATGGCCCTGCTGGGCACCTTCTCTCCCTTGGGGCTCTAGGTCACAGCGTTCTTTCCATCTTCCTGGATGTCACTATGGTGTGTCATGTCCCACCATCCAATGACCCTGGAATCTTGAAAACTGCCAGCATTCCAGCAGGCCTTCAACACCCCTGCTTAGCAGGCCTACTCCTTGTTCTGTTACCCATTTTTTCTTGTTCCTTGAGTGACATCAGATAGCCCTGTGTTGCTCCCAACTCAGACACTCCTGGCTTCAAGGCCTCATGCCAATGCTTGTAGCTATATCTCTGCACTCATCCCTCCAAGAAAGGGTGTTAATTATCATGTCTTCTCCAGGGATTGTGACAAGCACATCCAGGCCATCGCAGATGCGCCTAGGGCAGTCGTGGCTGTTTTGGATGTTAGGACATTCCCTGTGTATGGGAACATCATGATCCCATCCCACCCAGCAAAAGGAGAGGCAGAGAACAAGGGCTGCCATTCTCAAGGGAAAGCAAAGTTTGTGCTCAAGCCCATCTTCCTGGAGCAGTAAACCTGGGCCATGGGCCAAAAGGAGACTAATCACCCAAAGCTAGAGCCACACTGATAGGATGGGAAAATGGGCCTTCATCACATACCTGAGGACTTCCACCCATGTGTCCTCTACTGATATGGGGATGGTACTCCTAAAACCTGTGAGTTCCTTATGAAGTATGTACTATACTTTTTTTAAAAAAAATATTGTCTAGTTGCAATGGACCTTTATTTTCTTTATGTATATGTAGTGCTGAGAATCGAACCCAGTGCTTTACACATGCTAGGCATGTGCACTGAGGCCCTACCCAGCCCCTGTATTACACCTTTCACAATTTAAAAGCTTTTGCTGATTTAAGTGTGAACACTTAAGATGCAGAACTCATTTATAAACTCCACATTGGCTTTGTTTGTTTGCAGAATTTTTTTTCCTAAATTAAAAATGTCCTTTCTTTAAATCAAAGAAGGTCCAGTATGACCAAGGCTCTTTTAGGGGATCTGCAAAAAGGTTGTGATTTTCTGAAATTTGAAATGTTGAAATGAATTCTGTGTAGATTTCTGCATTTTTGACAAAAGGTTCCCTGAATTAGGTCACTTGAAATAGATGGAAGGGGAGGACCAGGAAAATAATGGAAAGGGGGCCAGAAAGGCACAAACTGGAGAAGGCAGCTATTCAGGTGTGGAGATGTGGCCTCAGAATGGTGCTATGTCCCCAAGTGCACTCTGCATCTGCAAAAGCCTAGGGGCACTGTAATGTGTTTCCTCTTTCTGGCACTAGAGAGTGGGTTACCCTGTAGACTCACCAAGAGTGGCTGGCAGGGGGCCCTCTAAATAGAGGTGGCGGAGCTGAATACTGATGACAACTGATTTGCTTTGGGAAGGTTGTGAGGAGTGTTGCAAATAGTCCAGTGATCTTTGCAAAGTCATTTCTCAGGATGTCTGAGAGTCAAGCATCCCCAAAATGGAATCTCAGCTCTATGCTTGACTGCATGGCTTTGGAAATTAGAAGCTACCTCTTAAATTTCAGTTCTCTTGACCGCTAAAATGGAGATAATGAGAAATCTGAGGGAATAAGTTTGAAGCAAGGATTAAATAAATCCTTGCACTTGCAGGTAGCCTACAGAACACCTGGTAGAGACATGTACAAGCACCCATGCACTATTCTGGTGTGCCATTGATTCTCATGATGAAAAATGTGCACTTGTAATTGAACCAAATAATGTCTTTGCACTGGTAATCACCCTGGACTTAATTATGCTATTTGGTTACAGTTAGATCTGGTTGTTGACCTAATTATCCAGGTCTAGAATTAGACTCTACCTCTGACCTAGTAAGAGCTGTTCCCAGTTGCTCCAACAATCTATCTGGTGGTAAAAGGATACCTGTAGTCAAAGATTTGCCACAATCAGCCTCAAGCATCTCATGAGCTAAAGGTACAGGTAGTGAAGAAAATCTCATTTTCCTCAAGTCCTCATTAATTACAGCATGTCATCACAGGCTGACAAGTATTTACCCAGCAGAACAAAACAATGTGCTAATTCTCTTTCCAGCCACCAGCTGAACTGTCATTTAAACAGGGCATGATATTTAAAATATTAATTTCATTATCTTCTAGCATCTTATAATTGTAACTCCAATATATTGCTCAGCATATATTTGCATGTGTAAGTAATCCATCACTTCATGACATAAATGGCTGTTGGTTTGACTTATGACATAAGCTGGAATATAGCTACTGGGAAAGTGATGACTTGTTTTCTGCATTGAAGCCTCCCAATGCAGGAGAAAGAATGGAAGGGCAGCCAGGCAGGAGGAGTGCCACATCCCTCACCTGGGAGGCATGCTCTGCCTCAGAGAGGTTCAGTGATGCTTGCCCTTTCTGCTGCCAAGCCAGCCAACAGACTGAAAGTCACTTCAGAACTCCTCAAAGTCCCCCATCTTTGGGGGGGAGGGTGTCTGGAGGTCTCTATCCAGCTGCAAAGTGCTAAGAATTCAATGTCTATATTAATTCGCTAGGGTATTGTTCTCCAGAGAGTCTTTATGTACACTTTTGTCAATAAGTACTCACACACAATTCCATAAAATAATTTCTCCAGTAGCTGTCAGTTCTACCTGCTAAACATCCAGTTTACACTCTCACCATAAATACCACAGGATTGTCACTCTAGAGCCTCTAAGCTTGATAAATTAGATGATTGGCCCTGAGTAGAAGTGGCAGGTGCTATAAGGAAGGGACACCCATGGTGGGCAGGCATACTCAGAATGGCCAGTATTACCTGCAGACCTTGCAGCATGGTCCAAGCCACTATGGCTGCTATGGCTGACCGGAAGCCTCTGCCTGGAGTTTCTGGTCTTCTCAGTCATCACTGCACGCCACCCCTGGTCAGATTTCTATGTCCCCTGAGGGACTTTCCTAGTCCTCTTCTCTCTCTCTAGAACCTTCCCTTTCCCCTCTCTATAACCTTCCTTTTCACAATTACCCCATGGGTTACCCAGTCACTCCTTCTGGAGCCTGCTTGGAAATTAGCTTCACAACACTCTGGAGGTTTCTCCCTCTCAACCCTGTCTTCACAAGGCACTCTCTGTAACCCCCAATTTTGCCCATTGCTCTTTACCCCTCCTGACCTACCCTATATTTACTTTTGTCTATCTCCCCCTTCAAAATTATAAGCTCCATTTACATTCTATCCCCAATGCCTAGAAGAGAGATATTCAATAAATGTTTGTTAAGACAGATCCTGAATCATCATCTACCACAGGAACTCAGCACACACCATCAAATGAAACAGACCCTTCCTCCACACAAACCTGTTGATGGAGAGCTGGGATGTGAGGCCATGTTTCCAACAGAAACCATGGTGCTTAAGTGGAAATCCAATCATGCCTCCCAAAGAATCCTTTGTCCACTCTCCTCCCACTGGTGAAACAGGTTACATGACTAAGTCTGAGGGCAACAGAATCAAGGCTGGGATTTGAGCAAATAATCTAATCCATCTCAGCTGCTGACATCATCATCATCACATGGTAATTATCATCATCATCATGCCATCCTCCCCAACACCATTATGTCACTACTATTGTTGTCATCAGCATCATGGTCACTGTCATCATTATTATCACCATCACTGTCATCATCATTGCCACTGCCATCATTATCATCACTATCACCACCACAGTCACCACCACCATCACCACCATCATTATCATTGGCCTCATTGGCATCATCACCACCACCACCATCATTATCATCACCATCATTTGCCATCATCACCATTGCCATCATTTGCATCACCAGAACCTCTGAGGAAAGACAACAATACATAGGGTCAGCCCCTTCCATCAAGCTCATAAGCAAAGTTGGCACAAGAAATTCTCATGGCTATGAATCTAGTGATGATGTGGTTTGTACATTCAGGAAAGATGGGTGTGAGGGTCGTGTGAGAGCACATGAGGGCCTTCTGAGCACACCATGATAAAGCCTGAGAGTGACCTGCTGTGCCCACTGAGGCAAGTATCTTTCTCACACAGAAACCAATCAGCCTGAGGCAGATAAATGCACATTATGGGTAAAATACAAACGTGAGATTGTGAAGAGCAGAGCAGTAAAAAATTTAGTGTCAGACAGTAAACTTCACTCTGTTATTCACTCCAGTTTGAAGAAAAACATAACATAATTTACAAGATTGCATATTTCCTAAGAATGTTTTTAACCTGATATTCTGAAATAATGACTATTGTCTCTATTTCAAAACTTGCTGAGTAATCCATCTGGACTTTCATTATTTTATGGTGAATGAAATCCATCAGTTTGTTAAAGTGAACAAGGGTCATCTATTTTACTTATTATTTGTAGGTTTTTAACTAGTTTATTGCTCTGGTCTTTTTGGTGTCTCACATTTTCTTATGGGGATGAATTATTGCCCACAGGTAGCTGGCTTGGAGGAGAAGCCCAGTAGTGAATCAAGGGCGCGGGTGGTCAGGAGAAGGAATAATGGGACATCAGATGTCTATGGACTAACAAACATACAATTAGACTCACTGTACAAAATGAAGGTGCTCCTCAAAGATGCTGCCTGGATCCTCTGAATGTGTCACGGTTTGGGGAGAGATCACTTTGACTTTCAAGTTGTTGTCCTCATTTCTCATTGGCCTCTGGAGGGCAGAGGCCCCTGCCAAATTAGTGTGATGTTCATCCTTTCCCTGGCCATAAGGAAGTTGACTTTGGCCCCCAAATCTGAAGAAAGAGACATCATTTGAAATGCTTTGTGAGACAGCCATAAGTCAATGAAAATTAAAGACAATAAAAAGAACTCTTTATCACCAGACACTCACTGGCTTTGGTTTCTTGAAGCTCCAAACCCAGACACTAAGCAACCATCAGGAAGTATTAATCCTATGCTCCCGGGAATCTGGACATAATCTGAACTCTTTGGACAGTAGCCATGTCCACACTCCTGCAAGTTTCTGGAAACCTGGTTTATAGAGGACTGCAGTATTCTTCAATACAGATGAATGCTATGTTCTTAAAGTATTAGTTTTCCCTACTGCCAACCCCAACCTTGAAGTTTTACAAAAGAAAGAAAATGATATGTCTACAAATTATTTTCATGAAACATGACATTGTTCTACTGATTGTGGGCAGTGGAGGAAGAAAACAAACCCAGCAGTCCCAATGCTGAGTGTTTCTCATTGTCTGTCCCTCCTCCTCCTTTGTGTGAATATCCAAGGGATGCCCTGGTCCCTTGCCTTGTGTCTGCTGAGCCCTGCACAGGGAACAGCAGGGGTATAAGTAGCTTTGATGAAAGCTCAGGTTTAAGTCACTCACTCAACTCCAATGTGTTAGTTTGCTCACCCATGTCATGCAGCTCCTGTCAGGACATGGAGCCACTGGCCCACCCTCAGCCACCTCTTTCCTCTTACAGGATCTGGCTTTTGGAAGAAAGGCTGCTCCCTTTCTATGGCCTCTTCACCTTCTGGAGGTGGAGACTGATGTTTTCATGTACTTGCAAAGTCCGTCTCTATTCCCAAGTGGTGAACCTGCCCATGTATTCTCTGGAGGAGCTTCACAAGATTCTGTCCCTGAACGTCCTGCTCATTTTTCACAGCTGGTTTAAATTTTCATCTTTACCCTGAATTTTATGACTACAGAGAGACAAGCCCAGCTAGGAGAGTTTGGAACACTCAGTGCTTTCTTCATCTGATTTTCTACATCAAACTTTTTTATTTCTTAATGCTCTGTTTACATTTAGCCTGGCTGTAAATTTCCCTCCTACAAAGGAAGATTTTCCATGTGGTCCAGGTGGTCTCCATTTCTTAAATCACATTAGGTGTCCAATTACCTGTCACCACTCCCTGGGTACCTTCCCCAAGTAGGACAGGCAAGTGTTGTCCTCACCTGGGTCCCTAGCAGAGGCTGGGTAGACCCATCTTCTATTCACCCAGATTCTCCCCTCTTCTCTTGCCTGGCTCATGTGAAATCAGTCCAGTGTCCCCTAACACCCTCTAGGGCTCTGAGGTCCCTTTGGACTTGGACTTATTGGGATCAGAGGATTTTGTTTCTTGGAATGACAGCCATTCTGGAATGAGACATCAACAGTTAAAATGAAAGGGGGACATTCTTATTCTCAGAGAAGCTCTGCTTTAATCTTGAAGAGATGGATTGTTTCATATTTGCATTATTTTCCATCAAACTCAGAGACTTTGGCTTGCTAGGAATGGTAATCTTGGTGGAGGGAGACTTGGGTCTTCATAAGCTCAATAAGCAGGTGATGCTGGTCTTGAATTTCATGAAATCTTTTAAACTCATGCACAAATCACTGGTCTCCCATTTTTTGCCTCCATAAATGAGTTTTTACTGTAGCAATCATTACTTCAGGCCCTGCCACCCTCTGCAGAACAATACAGGCTTGATCATGAGCTTCAGATACTATAAAGAGCACCTTCCCAACTCTCCAGAGTTGGATGTGATAGGATGATAGCCAGCACTGAGGGGCCCTGTGGATCGACTTCTGCTTTCCAGTCCCATGCTGGGGACATGGGACCCTGTGGATTGTTCTGCTTAAAACCTGAGCAAGAACCTGGCAACCAGGGAGCATTTTCAGTATGCCAAGAAAGGGAGCCAGGTTCAACAAGGTATGTTGCCTGTTGTCCAACCTCTTCTATTTGAAGGTCATCAGGTACAAGTGGTTAAGGATGCTTAAGGTCAGAGATAACCAGCAGCAACTGGCAATTAAGACCCCAAAGAGTGCTAAACAAAACCAAGGGTATGGAAGCTAAGCCCGTCCCTCATATTCTGCACCTGGGCCCCAGGGCAGCAAGGTCGTGCCTCTGCAGAGGAGGCACATGGTCTTGTCACTGTCTGTGGCTCCTCTGCTTCTCTACGTAGACTCTTCTTGCAGCAGCCTGCCAGCTGACCTGCTGTCACACGCCACAGGAACCTCCACTAAGAGTCTTTCTGTTGACTGCTTAGTGTCCTTGGAGGCAGGCAAGAGGCGCCTTCCTCCAAGTACAGGAATCCAGCCCCAAGTGCGGGAGAGAAATGAGAAGGGCCTTCCAAGCATATCTGGTTTTGAAGATAATCATTTTCCTTGTGCTGAGTGCAATTTATAGTGGACAGACAGATCTTAAGGGCATAGCTCTGAGGACTTTTAAAAAGCTTTCAACAACACAATGAGTTCTGGGACAAGATAAAGGATACCTTTCCTGGTCAGCACAGGCTCTGGTGGAGGTAAGCATGCTCACTTTAGATTCTTGGAGACTGGTTTGCCCAATGCTGCCTGTCAAGCCATGAAAATATCCAGATATACTCTTCCATGTTCACCCTCCTGCATTTCGCCAAGCTGCATGGGCCAGGAGTCTCTTCTTCCTTCTGAGGAGTACCTGCCACTTGAGGACTGGTCCTGTTCATACTCCTAATGACAACTGGGTGGCTTCTTCCCTTTTGTCCACTATGAGTAAAGCTTCTAGGAACACTGGTGTTCACTTCTTCATCATGGTTTTATTCCTCTGGCTGAATGCCAAAGGGTGTGGTTCTAGGAAACAAAGAAGTGACAAACCCTTGTCCAGATGGCAACAGTACTGTTCAGTCCTCCAACAGTGCCTATGTGTCATCTCTCCATGCCTGTTCCAGTGTTGGTGATAAGCACAATAGAGGGTGTGCAGCATGACTTCACCAGGGCTTTCATTTCCATTCCCCAATGAAAAAGGGAGAGAGACACTTTTACTTGCTTTAGACATCACTCTTTGAGAACTTTTTATTAAAATTTTCTGTCACTTTTCAATGTGCTACTTGTCTTTTTATTGAAATGCAATAGTGTTTTTTTTTTTCATTCTAGATAAAAATCTTGAATTAAGAATATTTTCTCCCCTTCTATAGATTGCCCATGTACTTTCATAAAGATGTTTGAAATTATATATAGATTTTTAATTTTTGTTAAGTCTAATTTATATATTTTTAAGAGAGAGAGAGAGAGAGAGAGAGAGAGAGAGAGAGAGAATTTTTTTAATATTTATTTTTTAGTTTTAGGCAGACACAACATCTTTGTTGGTATGTGGTGCTGAGGATCGAACCCGGGCTGCAGGCATGCCAGGCGAGCGTGCTACCGCCTGAGCCAAATCCCCAGCCCTATATATATATTTTTTATTTTACTTGAATTTTTCTTAAGAATTGTTTTCTAGTCCCATAATTAAAAAGTATGCATTCTCCTATGTTGTCTTCAAAAGGTTGCAAATCTCATTTTTCCATTTAAGTCTGTGATTCATTGTTATGTGATTTTTTGTATAGTGTCATTTAAGGGTGAAATTTTATTTTTCTCTACCTGAATATCAACTTTTTATACCATAATTTCATAAAAACTCCTGTATTCCCAAGTCAAACAATTATAAAACAATGAATCTGTTTCAAGACCTGTTCTAATGACTGGCAAATATTTACTTTCTTATATTTATTCTTTAGTATTTTTTTTTGTTTTTAAATGATATAGTAAACTGTATTCATTAAATTTCTTTTCCAAATTTTAATTTCTAGAGTATAGAAATTGCTTCATTATACATTAGCCTTTTATCTCATTGCTTATATTATATGGTATGGTTTGGATATT
Organism: Spermophilus citellus; assembly: GCF_964194105.1. NCBI lineage: Eukaryota > Metazoa > Chordata > Mammalia > Rodentia > Sciuridae > Spermophilus > Spermophilus citellus. The sequence continues at coordinate 719,313 of NC_138196.1, forward strand.
AGCATTAAGACTGGCTTTCTAACTGTAGCAAACTGTTTTCTCCTCCTCTACATTTTGAGAACATGTCTTTAAGGATAATTTTTTTTTTCATTTTTTTAAGTGCTGGGAATAAACACCATGTCCTCCTGTGTGCTAGGCAAGTATTTTACAATTAAGCAACACTCCCAACCCTAAAAACATTAATTATTTTTTCCTTATGTGTTTGAGAGAATTTATGAGTGAAGCCACAAAGCCCTTAAGTTTCTTTGTTGGGAATGTTTTGATTTATTTAACTGATTTGGTCCTTGAAGACCTTCATTCCTTCTTCTCCCCATTTTGATAAGCTAAACCTTTCAAGGAATCTAACCATATTATCTGAATGGCAGATTTCCTTGAAAAAGTTATTGACAACATTTTCTTATGAATGCTTCTAGAACTGTAGTAATTTTTTCTTGTGATGATATTGGTAATGTGCATTTTATTTCTTGGTCTTATTAGGAATTTGTTGATTTTATGAGTATTTTTTCAGAATCAAATTTTGGCCACAGAAATCTCCCTTTATTGTTTCCTATTTCATGTATTCACACTCACTATTGATGCCTTATTTTCACCTGCTTCAGTATTAATTTGCCCTTCTTCTACATACTCTTTAGGTGATGGCTTAGATCAAGGACTTAAAAATCATGTTTCTAGAAAAGACCCAGTAATAAATATTTTAGACTTTATGGACAACACAATCTCTATGGGAATGACTTAACTCTGCCATTGTGTGCAAAAACAGCCATAGAAATTACATAATGTGTGACTGTGAGCTATTATTGTTTGCTGATTACTATATAGATTATCAGCTTTAATAAGCTCTTCATTTATAATAAATGAAAATATGCCATGAATATTTAGCCATCTTACACAGTTTGATATGTTCTGATTTTTACTATGATTCAGTTCAAAGAGTTTTCTGAAGGTCCTTGTGATTTTCCTATTTCACCCAAGGGTTCCATAGAATTTTTCATGTTACTTCCTAATATTTGTAAAATTTTTTCATAGTATTCTTAATTAGTTTTTGTTGTTTCTGTTTTTGTAGTAGTACCAGGCATTGAACCCCGAGTCACTTAGTGACTAAACCACATCCAAAGCCTTTCTTACATTTTATTTTGAGGCAGGATCTCTCTAAGTTGCTTAGGGCCTCAGTAGATTGCTGAGGCTGGCTTTGAAGTGGTGATCCTCCTGAGAATGAATGCCAGGTCCTCCTGTATGCTAGGCAAGCATTTTACTATTAAGCAACAATCCCAACCTCAGCCTCCCAAGTCACTGGATAATATTAACTGCTTGAGAGGTTATGACAAAACTAATACCCTCAGAACAAATGCTGAATGTCTTCTTTGATATAAAGAGGCTGATTAATATTGGGGTAGGAAAGGGGAGCATGGGAGAAATAAATAAACTCTAGATAAGGCAGAGGGTTGGGAGGGGAAGTGAGGGGGCATGAGGATAGAAATTATGGTTGAATATGTTGAACATCATTATTCAAAGTATATGTATGAAGACACAAATTGATGTGAATATACTTTGTATACTATCAGAGATATAAAAAAATTGTGCTCTTTATATGTAATAAACATTATAATGAATTCCACTTTCACATATAAATAAATAATAATAATAATAATAATAATAATAATAATAATAATAAAAGAAATTTCAAGATGAGGATGAACAACTTACTGAGACTCTGCCCCATATAACTTTAAGACTGGTGTCTACTTTTAAATAGAAGAGCACCCTTTGTTTCAACTGTAAGAACTACACAGCAACGTGGAACATATTTATTTTCAAAGTTGCACAAAATAAAATGTTACCAAATTAATAAGTTGGGCATTAAAATAATCACTAAATGAAGTCATACCATTAAAGTGTATGATAAATTACCTGATACATGACTAAATACACTTAACAAGAAATTGACAGGTAAGATAAATTACATGAAACATGACAAAATACATTTAATAAGAAAAGACAAAAACACCAAGAGAAGAACAGCCAAGTGACTTGAATAGCCTCTTTATACAGGTGATATCTAAGTGCTCACTACTCATAGAAATATCAGCATCTTGATAAATTAGAAAAAAACTAAATATAATAATAACAAATGTATACAATTAAACAGTATTAATGAAGAGGTGGAGTAAGAAGTTCTTATAAACTACAGATGAAGTATAAGTTGCTGGGTTTTTTTTAAAATTGTGTGCCTATTGAAAAACATGATTCTTCCCCACCAGTAGCATTAAAATATAGAAATGATTGCCCTTGTAAACCATAATAACATATAAAAGTATAGTAGAATGAATTAACACAGTTAATTCATTCAGATTTTATCATATTTTACCACAGTTAAAATCTGTATGGTGGAGGAAAAGAGAATGTGCACATTGTAACAAGATACAAATAATAAAGTGTGAATAAAATGGTTTCTAATGTTGAGACACATTTTGGCCACACTACATTCAGCCTAACCCATAGTACAAAACATCAAATCAGTATTATATAAATGTCATATTTGTATACTACTTCACACAGTGCATATATGTTTTAAAAGATAATATGTAAAATTTATGGGAAAATAAAAATTTGGACAAGGACATAAAAGGTTCAATTACACAAATGTGTTTAGATACTACTCATCATTACAAATACAACAATTTTTCCTTAATGTAATATTGAATATTTTTCATCAAAATTTTAGCATGTGGAGTTGGGGTTGTTGCTCAGCAGTAGAGTCTTCACCTAGCACATGTAAGACACTGAGTACAATTATCAGAACCACATAAAAATAAATAAATAAAATAAAGGTATTATGTATAACTACAACAAAGAAAAAACATTAACCAAAAAATTTCAGCATTTTTCTCTGATAAAGGAAAGAGATTAAGGAGAAAAAATACTTTGGAGGAAAATTATGTATGAATTACCCCCAAAATCTCTGCTTCAGGGAAGCAAATTATCTAGTAGTATCATAAAGTGTCAGTGATGTATATAATAAAACTATAATACAATAATAAAGAGCAAGGAGTCATAGTATAAACCAAAACCAAAGATTAATTTATATACATGTATTTTTTTATTGGTAAGAGCATTAGAATATTCTAAGCTTATCCATATCCAAAATAACACTAGAAGTAAGGGATAATACAATGCAATCTAAAATTAGATATTTGGGCTGGGATCACAGTTCCCTGTGAGTTTGCGTGCAGAATATCTAAGATACTGGGTTCAAACTCATCACAAAAAGCATATGTTCAGGTGAGATGAAGTTAGAAGTTGTTTTAATCTGCCTTTTCACCACTGTGACTAAAGAAATTGACTAGAGAAATTGTAAAGGAATAAAGGTTCATTTGCAGGCTTAGGGTTTCAGAGGTCTTATTCTTTGGAAGAATGCACAATTTCTCAGGGTTTAAATTGAGACAGAATATCATGGCAGAAGGGTGTGGAAGAGGGAAGAAACTTACATGGTCATCATGAAGCAGAGACTCTCTTTTGGGGGGAATATACAAATTTACACTCCAAAGCCAAATCCCCAATTTCCACTTCCTCCAGTGACACACTATCACTTCAGTTACCACAGTTAATTCATTCAGGGATTAATTCACTGATGAGGTTAACTCTATGACCAAGTAATTTCTTCTCCTAACCTTTCTGCATTGTCTCACATGTGATCTTTTGAGGGGACACCAACAACTGGATCATAACAGAAATATAGCAGATATAGGCTTGTAATCCTTTCTTTCTCTACTGATAAATTAAATACACATCTACTCATTTTATGGGTCTTTCTCTGACAAAGCCACAAATGAATTCAGATACATTGGACAATTGAGATTTAGATACATTGGACAATTGAAAAAATACCTACAGTGAAATGAGTAGAAATAGCTGGGATACACCAGGGCATTTGAGTTGTTGAGTGAAGTGCCACATATGTGAAAAAAAATCAGGGGTAACCTTAAATAAAAATAGATTGAGATCATATATAAGCTGACTTTAAAATTTTCTGTGATTTTCATCTTAATTTATTCATTGGTTAGAGAAGAAGTGATATATAAGTATGAAAATGACAAAGTGGTAGTCTTCTTCTTGGTGCCTTTTCATTTGCATCACAACCTGAAGTCAGGTCAGAAAATTTAAGTATCAAAGATGTCAGTTTTTTTTCCCAAAAAGAGATTTTTCCAGTGGTTTTGATAACTTCTGTTGCTGGAAGAATTGCTTCTCTCTCAACTCAATTATAGGTACCAAAGGGGAAAATCAAGCCAACTACTGATAGAATAAATAACATTTGAGCACTTTCTGAGACCTGACCTACCTTTGTTCACCCCAAAAATAATTCCAGGCCTAACAATTGTTTTTAGAAGTAGTTTCTCCATGTACTGAGCATCTAAAATTAGTGCCTTCTGTTCCAGGGAGTATAGCCTAAAAATTTCTATAAGCAATAGAGACTGAACATGTGCAAATATATTCACATATTACAAACAGGTGGATTTGGATTTTTTGTAACTACTTCCAAAAACTTAAATTTTCAGCATTACTGTTAAAACTGTGTTAGAAATCAAAGATTCCTGTTTCATCACAGAAAATATTTACAGCACACTCTTCCTCTGGCCTGGAATATAACACAGTTGCACCAGAAGCTTAGTGCATCAGTCAAATGAAAAAGTTTCTGCACTCTGTTTCGTCTTGTCAGAATGCCTATGATAAAAATCTGAAAGATAGGGGCTGGGGTTCTGACTCAGTTATAGAGTACTTGCCTAGAACATGGGAGGCACTGGGTTTAAGCATCAAAACCACATAAAAATAAAGAAAATAAAAGTTATTTGTTTATCTATGACTGGTGAATAAATAAATAAAATGTTTATATTAAAACATAAAAATATGGCGACTGAGGAGGACGTGGAACTGGAGTTGGAAACCGAGACCAGCGGCCCCAAACGGCCCCCGAGAAGGCACAGAAGCATGACAGTGGTGCGGCGGACCTGGAGCGGGTCACCGACTATGCGGAGGAGAAGGAGATCCAGAGTTCCAATCTGGAGACGGCTATGTCCATGATCGGAGATAGAAGGTCTCCGGAGCAGAAAGCCAAACAAGAACGGGAGAAGGAACTGGCAAAGGTCACTATCAAGAAAGAAGATCTCGAGTTGATAATGACAGAGATGGAGATTTCTTGAGCAGCAGCAGGGAGAAGCTTGCGGGAACACATGGGAAACGTGGTGGAGGCTCTTATTGCTCTGACCAACTGATATGTACTTTTTCAGGCATATTTACAGGATTAACTTATTGCAATAAAGACTTTTTTTGCAAAAAAAAATAAATAAAATAAATAAAAAATAAAAATCAGAAAGATAGTAGGTACCCCAGAACATATATGCATGGATATAAAGACTCAGTTGTGAAAATGCTAGTGGGAATATAAATTGTATAAAGCTACTTTTGAAAATGATATTAAGGTTCTTCAGTAAGTTGAAATAAAAATGCCACATGAGGGGCTGGGGATGTGGCTCAAGCGGTAGCGCGCTCGCCTGGCATGCGTTCGACCCGGGTTCAATCCTCAGCACCACATACCAACAAAGATGTTGTGTCCGCCGAAAACTAAAAAATAAATATTAAAAATTCTCTCTCTCTCTCCCTCCCTCCCCTCTCTCACTCTCTCTTTAAAAAAAAATGCCACATGATTCAGTAGTAGTAATTCTGGGTATGTATCTAAAAAAATTGGAGTAACTACATCATAGAAAACAGTACAATTATATTTTCATTGTAGTATTTTTCACAGAATATGGTAAAAGAACTGAAGTATCTTTAAGGTAAATGATAGGTTGGGCATGGTGCAACCTACCTGTATTCCCAGCAGCTTGGAAGGGTGAAGCAGGGGAATCATGAATTTAGAGCCAGTCTCACAAAGTTATCAGTGAGGCACTAAGCAAATCAATGAGATATTGTCTCTAAATAAAATATAAAAAAGGAGCTGGTGATGTATCTCAGTGGTTAACTAGCTCTGATTTCAACGCACAGTACAATAAATAAATAAATAAATAAGCCCAACACATTGACCCTATGTTTTACTTTCCAAGACGCAATTTACTTGCACCCTTTCTGGATTAACTGGACAGAATGTGTCACATTCTTTAACAAACTATTATATGCAGGAGAAATGCAGTTTCAAAATAATGTTTGTAAGAGAAACACAAGTTGCACTGAAGGGGGGACTTTTGTGACCCTGTTAAAGACCAGATTCTGGAAGTCAGGAAAATAAAGATAATTCCTACTAAGCATAAAATCTGCAAGAGTTTATGATTAAGAATTCAGTTAGAAATTGTGAACATGAGGCTAATTAACCCAAAGTTGTCATGGCAGTGGATACTTGAGAGTTTGATATTATCCTGCTGTGAGTCCGAAGTCAAGAAGTGTACCTGCAGAGGACTCTGTAGAATCTTTTTTTAGATATCTACTAAACTGGAGAGCAAAAGAGCCATACTTTTCTCTTTACAGAGTGGACACATTTTCTCTCTTCAAACTGTCACCTTTTTCCTCCCTTATATCACTTCTAAGAAACTCATTGTGTCTGCTTTTTCTCATGTGAAATGCTCACAAAGAGAAAGCAAAATCTATAAACTGACATCCAGTTCTTGGAGAAAAATTAGAAATAGTACATCCATTTGAAATATAGCATAAAAAATAGTTGATAAGGCAAAGAGGAAATGCTGGCATTAAAAATGTGAACAGAACTGAGTGCAGTGGTGCACTTCTGTAATCCCAGGGTCTTGGAAGGATGATGCAGAAGGATCATGAGTTCAATGTCAGCTTCAGCAAGGGAGAAGTGCTAAGCAAATCAGTGAAACTGTTTCTTTAAATAAAATACAAAATACTGCTTGGGATTTGTCTCAGGGATCCTGTGAGCCAATGATTTCTAGAATGACTTCTTTTCCAGTGACAATGAATTGACCCACTATAGGATGGAGCTCAATATTCAATCACAAGTTCCACAAAAGTCATATGAAAAAATAGCTGGCGTCTTATAGATAGTGTGGTTAATGCATTCCTGCACCCTCTGTCTGACAGGATCACAGAATGGGGGATACTTTGACAGGGCTACACCATCTGGAAACTGAATCCATGGGGAAAGTTAAGTGTTTTGTTTATGGTACTCATGATATGGGTAATAGGGTATACATCAATCAATTAAAAAAGTACATGTTGATGAAATGGCAGGAAAATTCCCAGAATGAGAATAAAGATGCTTGGAGATGTGTTTTGATATCTCTCAGGATACAAACAATAGTGTTATTCCTCAAGAAATTTATGAAGAAAAGATTACAAATCAAGGTTCTTGAGAAAAACTTAACAATTTACACTAAGTCCAACTTTTTAAAGCTCCACCCTGTACAACATACATTCACCCCCCAGTAACAGGCCCTCCATTGCCTTACACAGGAATTCATGATGAAAATAGGAAACATATTGTTAATATTAATGGCAAATCGGTTGAGGGGAAGAGCCTGCTCTTTTGTTAAGGATTACAAAGACCGAAGAATTGTTTTATTTTGAACAAGTATCAAAGAAATTCTTTAAGAAAGCACTTAAATAGGTCATATGAAAAAGGAAATTACCTTGGAAATTAAAAATAGAATAATATAAAATTAATATACATTATTTTATAGGCACTTCAGAATAGTAGGCTTTTAAGTAATAGGCTTTCACTTCTTTAAGTGTGTTTTATTGGGACTTTAGTTTAGAAGTAAGAAAATTTACCAATAATCTAGTTATGCTTTAAAGTTAAAGGTTAATGGTATAATCATAGGTATGCTTTAAAGTTAAAAGTTAATAATAGGTCAAGATACATGTAGTTGAGTTGCATAGTCTCACTTAGTGATTGAGGTGTAAATGTAAAAGCCTAATTATGATTGGCAAAGGTTACAAAAAATATTTTAAACAATGGACTCAATATCTTAGGTAATTAATATGTATGTGAAAATATTGTAACTCTTGAAAATTATGTAAATCAAACAAGTTTTCAGCTTTGAAGCTATCCATTAACTAGATGAAAAAAAACCTGTAAAAAAGGTATAAAAATAAATGCCCCTCTAGGGGTAGCAGATACTTCTGAAGGCTGTTTGTAACTTCCCACTGCAGTCTTGTCTCCTCTTCTTTTGCCTAAGCCACTCATCCTTCAGGATCCCTGGATTTCTGCTAGCTAGGGCTTGACCCTGGCAATAGAGATTTAATTGTTTTTCCTTTAAACTTAATGTTGACTCTGTTGATGGGATATATATATATATATATATATATATATATATATAGAGAGAGAGAGAGAGAGAGAGAGAGAGAGATATCTATATATATCTATATATCTATATCTATATATATATCTCTATATATATATCTATATATATATAGATATATATCTATATCTATATATATATAGATATAGATATATATATATACACACACACACACATACACATACATACATACCTGTGATTTGTGCTCATATTCTCATAGTACCACATATCAATGGGAGGGAGGAAGACATCATAATCCTACCATTAGGCTCAAGGCAAAGTTGAAAATAAGTGTGTCTTTAATTGCTTATACTCCAGAGTCTGGGATACTGACAGATCTAGAGACCTGCACCCTCCATCTCTTTTTCATTTTTAATGTTAATACTAGAAACTTTAAATTTTATTTGTGCCTCATTTTTTTTAGGGAAGTAGGAACATTGCTGCCTCAGGGAATTACTTATGAGTAGAAATCTCAAGCTATTTTCTCATAAAATCAGAGAACAGACGTATTAAATAAAAATTTTAAATTGTGATATTTCTTTTTTATAATAATGTATACATATGTATTCACACATTGATTTAACTTTATATACATTGATAAATTAAATGCACTTCTGTCTGGGCTGTTTTTATGTATTGTGAAAAAACACTGCCATGAAATGATTTCATCCTGAGACATATAATTCAATTCACAGTAATTGAAAAAATAATCCAGGGCTGTGGAGCATTATTGTAATATCGGTTAGTTGAAAATCAAACTCTTTTTTCTTTTTTTTTTTGCTGCTGGGGATTTAACTCAGTGTCACATGGCCACTGAGCCCCACCCCATCCATATTTGTATTTTATTTTGAGAGAGTGTTTCACTGAATTTCTTAGTGCCTAACCATTGCTGAAGCTGGCTTTGAACTCACAATCCTCATTCCTCAGCCTCTCCAGTTGCTGAGATTATGGGCATGCACCACAGCACATGGTTGATCCCCAGTCTTTTATCAACTAAAAAAAAGCAGCCAACAACCTGTTTTTCTGACATTATTTGTTTCTAGGTTGGATGCAATTTAGTGTCACTCAAAGAGTTGGCCTACTAGGCTCTGTTTGGAGGAAGTGCCTGAAGCCCTTTCCAATCTGTCTTTTAGGTGAACACTGTCCAGTCCTCACCTCACACAGCCAGTGATGAGGGGGTGGGTTTCCACCATCTTTTGTTTTTTTTTTTTTTTTGTTTCTGAAGCCTGCCAATCTTTGATTTATTTCTATGCTTCCAAACCTAGGTCAGGAGTTCCAGGGTTCTGCACTACACAGGAGCTGAAAAAAAAAACTATCAAAGAAAAAAATAAGCATACTGGAAGCCAGGAAATGGTAAGGGTGTTTTCCTATTTTGAGACTGGGTAGGGAAGCTATTTGAAGCCAGTGGGATTGGCAATGGTAGGAACTGTCATAGGTGGTCAGGGCTCCTCAGAGTTTTCTCCAGTGTCTGGTGTCCAGAAGTTCTCTCTATGGCAACTCAGTTTTCAGTTTGCTCTGACTAATCTAGTGGAGCTTAGGTCAGGATTTGAGACCCCTGGCATTCTTTTCCATTATAGTATGGTGTTTTCAGGGCCTTCCTGAATTCCTATGTGGGAATCTGTGTGCCACTAGCCTGGCATGACCCCAGATTGGGTTGTGAAGACTGAGATAATCATCACAAGAGGAGCCAAACTCCATTGACTGTGTTCCTTCATGAGAAAAGCTATAGTTTTTAAGAACCCCTGCTTTTGCTCCTCCTGAGATTTTTTTTTGTAGTAGTGGTTGTTGTTCTTGCTTTTTAATATATGCTTGTTTGTGAATAAAAAGTAATCCCAGAAATATTTATCTACTAATTCACAACCCCAGCCCTTTTTTATATTTTAATTTAGAAACAAAGTCACATTGGGTTGCTTAGGGCCCCAGTAAGATGTAAGACTGGCTTTGAACTTGCCAATCTCATGCCTCCTGAGCTCTCTAAATCTAGGGTAAGCAGTATAACAGCTATCTGTTATCCAGAACTCCAATTTAGTTATCCATAGTTCTGAGAATAAACCTCTAAATTTCCAGCTCTCACTTCACATTCTCAAAGCCAGAGTTCCTGCTCACCTTGATTGAGGATAAATAGAATAGATAGTAAAATGATCAGGCTGCTGTATAAAGGAGAGCAAGGAGAGCATTCAACCACACCTGGAGGCTAGTGGATAGATATGTTAATGAGCACCATTAAGGCCTAATTCAAATGTAAAATACCTTGAGGCTCACTTGTGGAAATACTGACAACCAAATTATTTGTCCCAAGGGTGAACCCAGATGGAAGTTACAGGAAGAAGGGTGGGATACAGATGTGAACCCAGGTGGTAGCCAGGATGTTTTTTTCAATATCTATTTTAAGTAGATTTTGCCCCATGCTCTTCCTAAAACCATACATATACTCCAAAGCTGGCATGGCAAAATGGGTTTTTCTGCTATTATGCCCTCTCCCACATTGTGGAGTTCTATTTTCTCTTGCTTAAATAAATCTTATTCCTTTTACTCTTACCTTCCCTGAGTGTCCATAGATTTTATTCTTCAAAATTTGTGAGACAGGATCCCAGAAAAACCTGGTTATAGGGGAAATTAAGCTTCATCTCAAAACTCCAGTTTCAACATGATCGATTATTTTTCACATGTTTAATTTTAAAGGGATACCTTATTTGTAATTTTTATCTCCAAGAACTGGAGTTTTAAAAGATTTTTCTTTACCCCTGAGTCTTTCACATAAGACAAAAGAACAGAAAACTTAGGAAATTAGGTGACATTAAAAATAATGACTCACTTATAAATAAAATAGTATAGTTAATGTGTCCCAATTAAAGATACATGTAAGACCACTTTATTAAAATGACCTGTAGAATCATTCTGAACATTCCAGTAAACATCTTTGTGGTGGAGTGTAGGAAAATAATAATGGGTCTAGATTTGTTGTAAACTACAGGAAAGTTTAATCACAGGGCTAGAGTACACAGTGAATTTGAAGGCCAAAATTCATGTAAAGAACCTGGTACATTTTTAATAACCTGTTGTTACTGATGTTTACCAATGATGATTCCTTGCTTCCCTGAATGCTGAAATATAACACCAGAGAAGCACACCTAGGCAAGTGAAGAGTGGAAAGTGGAAGGCTTTATTAAAGGATAGCAGAAAAGACCCAAAATGTGGAATCTGTGGAAGGGGGCAGCCTTTCCTATTTTCCTAAGGTTTTCTTTTAGTCCTCCCACATTCCTTCGTTTTCCTCTATCCTGCAGTGATAGAATGCAGGTGGTAAGGCCAAAAGGTGAAAAAGATAGGTGGACTGCGGGTGGAATTTGAGAAGAAAGGGCCTGGGGTGGTTTGCTGGGAGCTACTTCTTTAACTGTTCTTTAGTGTGAGTTCCAGGCCTTGGGGACATTAGCATTTTAATATTATCAGATGTGTTTCTGGTTTCCTGAACTCCATTCTCAATAATGGTCTCCATTTTCTTTATCTTGCTCAATATTAGACCCAATTTATATAACTACACTGTAAGGGACCGGCGAAACGTCGGAGGAAGAGACCACCAAGTGACCACTCATGCAATTGGCAGAAGGGTATTTATTGAGATTCCAGCATGCTGGGGCTCCATGCCCACTCAGGAAAGGGGAGCAGCCCAGAGCCCAGAGCAGGGGTTGAACAATGCTTAAGTACACTTTTTGGGGAGGGCCGGGGCTTTGCATACATCACAGTCTCCTTTAACAAATCACCTTACACCGCGGGAAAATCAAACAATTCTTAGACTTGATTAGTACATTCATTGGCAGGAACAGGGCTGGCTGGAGTGATAGGTCTTTCCTAAGGAGGGGTTACATTTAAACTGATTGGTTTGGGCCCTGAATGTCTACATGACAAGCAGCACAGGGTCTTGAATGCTTACATGAGGAGTTACACAGGATCCCAGGCCATAAATCAACTAAATTCCCAGTAGGGCCTTGTCTTAACTGCCTCAGGAATTTAACCCATGCTTTGCAGTTTAGAAGCAGGTTTACAATGCCTGGTCCTTTGCATTTTAACTCAGGCTTTGCAGCTTAGAATCTTTACCCTTTCACACTAACTACCTATCGTCTAATCTGGCTTCACTGTTTTACATTAATATTAATCAGTAGCTTTAATACTTTTTCAATATCTGTTTGGATTGAATCAATAACCCAGGAATCAGTGAAGCACAGAATATAGTTTTATCTCTGTTAGACCACGACACAAGAAAAGACCACTGACTCCAATTAAAATCAAATTAAAGCAAGCTTATTATTTCGACCGGCTGGGCTGCCTTGCCCCTCAAAATCGTGGGAGCCAAGGAGAGCCATGAGGCTTCTTTGTGGCCCAGTTTAATAGCCCAAAAAGTTACACAAAGGGGGGTTACAGATAACAACACTCTGAGGAGCATAACACAAGTTTACATTTTTGCTGGCCCTGGCATCAAAATTTATGGAGAACTTAGAGACTCAGAGAGGGTCGTTATCCAGCCAAGGAAGGCCAGAATTTATGAGGTGTCACTAAGGTTTAGGAAAGGGTTGTTATCTGGTCAGGGAAAACCAGACATGGGTGAGTTCAGGGCATGGGCAGGCATTCCAATCAGCTTTACAACATCAACTAATGGTCAGGCCATACAGAAATCCTGATAGTTTTACAGAAAACAGAAATGAATCCTTCATAACTTCTGACAAGCTGGCTTCTGATCTAATGAGACAACTAGGCTAGGTATATCATCTCCAACTGTGGTTTCAGGTCTCAAAGTGACTGAGTTAAGATTCTCCATTGAAGAATTTCCTGTGCATTGTGTTCTCATTCCAACCTCCCATATTTGTTCAGTCCTTAGTTTTATAACAGATACCAAAGTCTATTGGCTTATTTATAAAATATCAGTTTCTTTGTCTTGCCTTCTAGAGATCAGTTTGAACTATAAGTGTGTAGCCTCTAAGGGGAACAGTAGCTGGAAGAAATCTTCTGATGTTCCTTTCATCTAAAAGGAAGCTATTTGGGGGGGGGATCATACCATGAATTCAACTCAGAGGCATTCAACCATTTAGCCACATCAACAACCCTATTTTACATTTTATTTAGAAACAGTTTGTTAGTGACTCACTATTGCTGAGGATGCTTTGAACTCTCCATCCTCCTGCCTCAGACTCCCAAGCCCCTGGTATTAAAAGCATTCTCACCATGCCTGTCTGACTGGTTTTTTTTTAATTATTAAATAGTGTGAATAAAGCTACAATGAAAATATAACTGTAGTTATTTCTTTGTGAAAAGTTTCCCAATTCATTTAGATACATACCCAGAAATATTATTACTAGATTGTATGGCATTTTTTTAACCCAGATTTATTATTATTTTAATTCATTTAGGTACTCGAGTTTAACCCATGGGCACTTTGTCACTGTGCTATAGTCCAACCTGTTCCCCTTTTTTGAGACAGTGTCTCACTCATTTGCTTATGACCTTGCCAAATTGCTGAGTGTGGTCTTGAATTTAAGATTATCCTTTCTAGGGGACACAGAGCCTTCACCAGTGATTGCAGATTTTTTGGGAGGGGCTGGCCTGGTTTCCTAGGCAGACACACTTGTGTGTTAGCAGTCTCTTCACTAGTACAAAGCCATTAAATGTCAGGGCATGCTTAGAAAATTGTTTTGCATTTTTAGCCATTATTTTCCCAAATGACTTTTTCATTTACACTGTCAATATCCATGTTTAAGTGGGGTTATTTTAACATATAACTGCACTTAACAGGCTGCTAATATAATGCAGCTCAGAGCAGCACTGCTGTGCACATGTCCATAATGAAAAAAAAAGTGTATGGTTCCTCATTTTCCATTATATTTTTATGCAATTACAGATATTTGATAACAGAATTTACAAAATAGTATTGGTAATCTTGTTCCTAAAAAGTAACAAATAGCTAATTAGAATATAGTGCAATCATTTAAAAGAAGTCAATGTGACTTTATTGACCATTGTCTGCCCAGCACAGTCTTCCTAGAATTTGCATCATCTTGAATCACTGTGCTTTATAATTTCAGAAATCAACAAGATATATCTAGAACATAGAATTTTACCTTTTGATATAAATTCAACAGGTCTGACTGGCTACATAAGGGATGTTTGGAAAGAAAGAAAAAAAGTCCTTGTGTTGATAGACCCAACCTGATCTTTTCTTAAAATTGGGCATCTTGCCACAAAACTATGAAAAGATAATTTCGGCTTTACTATAAATTACTGCAAATTCTGAACCTGCTTGGAATGCCTGCCCATGCCCTTAACTCACCCATGTCCCGTTTTCCCTGACCAGATAACAACCCTTTCCTAAACCTTAGTGATGACGCCTCATAAATTCTGGCCTTCCCTGGCTGGATAACGACCCTCTCTGAGTCTCTAAGATCTCCATAAATTCTGATGCCAGGGCCAGCAAAAATGTAAACTTGTGTTATGCTCCTCAGAGTGTTGTTATCTGTAACCCCCCTTTGTGAACTTTTTGGGCTATAAAACTGGGCCGCTAAGAAGCCTTGCCTCGGTCCTTGGCTCCCACAATTTTGAGGGGCAAGGCAGCCCGGCCGGTCGAAATAATAAGCTTGCTTTAATTTGATTTTAATTGGAGTCAGTGGTCTTTTCTTGCGTCCTGGTCTAACAGTGTACTGAGCAAATAACAAGATCAAAAGTAGAATCCAGAGTTTATTTTTATTTTATTTATTGTGGACACTTAATGGGTGCAGTACAATGCTTTGCTATTCCTAATGCAGAGGTTACCACTGTCAGGCAGGTGAACACCATCTCCTACACAGCACCTAAAATCAGTTTTCTGAGCATAAATTCCTGCTGTGACCCAATGAAAACCTGGATTCCCTCACTCAAGGCAGATTAGTAGTGCTTAGGTGTGCAGACCACAGCAGGGGTTCCCAGAAAAAGGCTGGGGACAGAGTAGATGGGGGGACAGAGGAGAAGACCAAGGTTCAGGCATGTTTTGGAGAAAAAGGTGTGGATTCAATAAGAGGTTTGGAAAGAGCAGCTAAAGCCCACTTCGGTCAAGAGAGTCCCTGAGATAAAGCGGGTGGTGGGGCATTCGGACATGGCCACCGGACAGTGAAAGCAGAATTTGCTCGAAGTTTTTGGATGATTTGTGTAATGGCAGGAGCTCTTTTGCCTGGGGTGAGGCTGCTCTAGAGAGAGGGGACACAGTTGTCAGAATCACTGAGTGGCTGGCACCCTGTCTCACTATACACAACACTCCCAGGAATACGTGGCCATGTGCAGGGTTCAGGCTGTGCACATGACCTCCTCAGTGGCTGGGGAAGGCCCGTGGTTCTTAGGCTGCACCTAGACATCTGGTTATGGCTCAACCAAAATGAGATTCACTACTTGCATTAGCTGGGTCTTGCCATCTGGAGACAGAGGTGGCATTGTGGACCATGGCACCATTCAGAGACTGGAGAGCACAGGTGGCACCAGGGACAGGAGTCTGACATCTTAAGTCGGGCAGTGCGTTCCCTGGCCTGTCCCAAGTGTTGGCTTCACCTCATATAATACAACTGGGTTCCCATGGGTTGTGCATTCTCTGGACAAAACCTGGCTGTCTTCCAACCTCCCCTGCTGGGCTCCACTCTCCTGGTTGGGCAAGGGTTCATGGCTTGTCTTATTCCAAGGATGCTGGCCTTTCTCTCCAGGGATAGTTCCCAGTGTGAACCCCAACCCACTTCACATTGGTGGGGCTTCTCATCCTCCACTTGACAAGAGTGTGCCCCATTGTTGGCATTTCTTGGCACTCCCTATTAATAATATGAATCATCATTCTTCTTTTCTCATTCCCTGCCCCTCTAACTCTTGTGCTTATGGGACTCTCTGTGTTCTAGTTACCCTGTGCTCAGGCAAGTGGCAGGTAAGTGTGTGGTAAAGGGAGGACCTCAGTGCCCCAGAGAAGAGTTCCACAGGTTGGGGGACAGAGCCATTCCCAGGGTGCTGAGCTCTTTCTAGTTCACTTTCTGCTGCTGGCTCCTGTTTTCTCTTTCTGTTGGTCACAGGATTTCTACTGATCATGGAAACAGACAAGATCTAAAGCTTCCTGGCTATCTGTCATTTTTTTCTGGTGAGACGGTTTCACAGTTGTCACAGGAGGAAAACAATAATTCTTGGTGATGCCACTTCTGTCTTAAAAAAAAAAAAACTATCAAAGAACTTTATCATTCCTTTTGGAAGGAATTTCTGTTTAGTGACAGTCTTGCTCAAGACAGCCACGCTTATGTTCAGGATGAGAGGCTCTCTTGCTGACTGCTGTGGGCTGTGTTCCAGGATTGGCAGTACTTGTTTTTTTTTTAATAGGAATTAAACTCACCAATGCCAGTGTTATCCATCTCTACTCTGCTGGCTGAGTGAACCTGTGTATAGGATGCTCACAGCCCCTCAGTGACCATGGGGCACCATGCTGAGGAACCACTGTATTTTTTTCATGACATCTCTGAGGTGGGGGAGTTCTCTCCCCCACTCCATGCCCCTCCCATTACAGCATCAGACTTCCACACGGTGTTTACTAAAAGTTTCAAATCCTTAGACTTTCTGTACAAATCCTGTTATGGAACAGAATCACAAACATTAAATCACTTTGAAAAACAAAAGTTAATCACCAGTGAACTAGAATGAATGACATAGAAACCTGGAATTAGTAGGTTAAACTACTTTTAACTGGATTTAGTAGGTTAAACTAGAGTGCATGCATGTAGCTTCAAACCACAGCTCAGTCAGTGTGAAATTGCTTTTTTGGCCTATCTTCTTGGCCAACTGTTCACTCTCCAGATGAAGAAACTGAGAATTGCCACTGAGCTGGTGGCCCGGCCCACAGGTAGGGCCTTCTGGCTGGACTCTCTCTGGCCTCTAAGGTAGACCTCCCTCAGGCCCTGGATGATTTTCTTTCTTTTCCTTTGTGTCTGTTGAGTAAAAAGAAAGGATTAGAGAAAGGGCCCCATTGCCAGTTGTGAGTCCTTTTTTTTTCATTCAACAATCATTAATTATACCTCATAATAGGTACAAATATTATGTGCTCATTTTAAAACTAAAAACATCACACACACTCCTGTGCGTGTCTCCAGGGCTCTGCCAAATCTAGTTGCCTTTTTTCTTTTGATATTTTTACTTTTGATTGACATATGATAGTTGTACATTCTTCTGGGGTACAGTGTGCTTTAACACATCGTAAATGCCATGCATTTTGTGGTAGAGTTGGTCAGACTCCTAAATGAGGAGGAAGGAAGAGAAAGAAAGAGAGGAGGGAGGGAGGGAGGGAGGGAAGGAGAGAGAGAGAGGGAGGATGAGACTACAGAAGGAAGGCAGGAAGAGAGAGAGAAAGAAGAAAGGTTACGAGAAAAAGGAAGGAGGGGTGTTAGTTGTGACTCAAAGGTAATTAATTACCGGTTCCTCCACCAACTGTGCTGTGGTCCTAGCTGCCCAGGTCTCAAAGCTGAGGTTGGCTCCCTTTGACTTCATGGTGTCAGGCTATTGTAGATGAGAGACTGAGGACACCACTAAGTCACCAGGCCATGACTTTTGTTTATGCCATTGTGTTGTTGAAATGAGCATCACCACCTGAACTCCAATTCTTACAGATCTATTTTAAGAGTTAAGTCATTTCCAAAAGCAGGATTGTGGAATTCCTGCATCTTACTTGGCCCTTGTCACACTCCGTCCTCCTTGAGGAAACATCCGGGATGGAGCTGGCCTGAGCTCTGCCTGCTGCCTACTTTGCAGTCCCTGCAGAGTCCCTTCACCTGTGCCTCTGCTTCCCCACCTGTCTGCAGTGAGGCAGAGAAACTCCCTCAGGAAGGAAAGGGGTTTGGTCAGTGAACCCCTGGGCTAAGCAGCTGGGAGGGGCTGAAGGCAGAGCGGAACAGAGGGGCTCTGTCCTGTGTGCTGACTCTTGCTGTGGGTTGAATAAGGACCACAATACCCAGGTCCCAGAGGCCCCTGAGACCTGCAAGTCCTGACAAGTGTCCTCGAATTCTCATAATGCCCCTGGCCAGGGGGAACTCACTCGCTTCTTCAAACAGAAAACACTGGTTTCCAGAAAGTCTTTAGAACATCAAACCTTCTGAGGTCTTGTTCCTCAAGTGTGCCACTTTCTATGTTTCTCTTTCTACCCATTGTCCAGAAACTGACAAAGGCCATGGTCACAGAGAGACTGAGTTTTCTTATGACTAATTTCTGGAGGCATTTATCTACTCAGGAGATTCTAGGCTCATGAAACTAGGCTTATAGGAATGTGAGTATTAATGTAGGTGAGTAACCATGGATAATAAGATGTAACAGGAGTGTGAAACCATTTAAGGAAAAAAAATACAGTCTGGACACATTCTGATGTAAAGAATTAAGCACTGGTCACTCTTTTCAATTTATTAAAGTAGTTTCCCTCAATGCTTATCTTCATTTAGATTGATCCTTTAAGTAATTTAAATTAGCATAATTTTATTTTTTTTCCAGTAGGTACTTTCAAAAATGGATGTCATTATTTCCTCAAAGAACCCTTGGGGATTTTTTTTCTTTTTCTGTGTGCCTACAGAGGAATATTTTTATTTATTTATTTATTTTTTTACTTTTTGGCTGATACAACATCTTTGTTTGTATGTGGTGCTGAGGATCGAACCGGGGCCACACGCATGCCAGGCAAGCACACTACCGCTTGAGCCACATCCCCAGCCCTGCAGAGGAATATTTTGACCATTCTAGGAGCAATAATGTTTTACCTCTGATTTGTGTTTCTTTTCTTTATCATTGGGGACTCAACCCAGGGCCTTGTGTATAGTATCATTGAAGTATATCCCTAGCCCTTTTAGTTTATTTTGAGACAGGGTCTTTCCAAGTTTCCCAGGCTGGCCTCAAGCCTTGATCCTCCTTCCTCAGACTCTTGAATAACTGGGATTACAGGATTATGATTGCCACTGACCCTGGTTTCCACTTTTGCTCTTGATTTGAACCACAAAGTAGAGCATTATGGAGAAATGCTGGGAGGTGCAATCCTCTTCACAGAGGAGGTGAGAACTTGGCAAGGCCTGTCTGCTAGGGAGTTGGAAGGATCTATGGGTGGCTCTTGGCTGGTGCCTGAATGGACATTCAGCCACTGGGGTATGTGGGAGGATGTCTTAAGACCTTAAGACCAGAAAGGTTAGTATTTGGATTTTATTCATTAGCTGTGATATATTGGGAATTACTTAGCTGCTTTGGGTCTCAGTCTCCTCATCTGCAAAACACAGACTGGATCATTCTACTCTGTTCTTTACTGATTTAAGTAACCAAGGATTGTAGAAAACACAGTTAAGCCATATGTCACATAGCAAGTACACAAAGAATGGTCACCATTGTTTCTTTGCTTACCTCTGAGTGACTATGGGACCATCTCTCTGCAAAATATATTGGAACAATAAAATGAATGACAGAATTCCAAAAGAAGAAGTGCTAAGTGTAATCCAATTTTTTAATGTTAACCATTTTTTGAATTACCTCCTACAATGCAGCACCAAGTTTAGTAGAAAGAAGTGACTTCTTTGTTCCTAGGAAAAGAGATGGCATTTTAAACCTGGTTGAGACTTGCTAGGCCCTTTATGTGTACAGAACAATGAGTCTGGGAGGGAGGCAGGCAGGGCCAGAGCAGGCTGCATCAAGCCCAGCCTGCCAGCCACAGGTGTTTCTCCTCTTGGTGCCCAGACCATCACATGTCACTGCCTGTAGACTTCAGGAGGCCAGCACAGTGAATCCGGTGTGGAAGGACATGAGTGTAATCCATAATGAACCAGAAGTGAGACCCCACCCACCCTTGGAGAACATAAATGCTGTTCCTCAATGCAAACTCTGTTTCAAAGTTCCCGTTTCCAGAATTTGCCTTCCTAGAATCTCACCAGGCACTTTAGCCATGTGTGTAACAGCACAATGAAGAGCTGCATGTCATCTCCAAAATTCTAGCACCCTCTGCCATTTAAGAATTTGTGATTCAGCTTGCAAATGTAGCTAAAGATTGTTTTTCCTGAGATTGACATTTTTTTTTTATGTCTGTAAATGAGCAAATACCATTTTCAGCTTTTTTTTTTTTGCTTTCCGAATAAACCAAATGAAAATATTTTAGTTTTCCTTGAGCCAATCCTTTTTCTTCATTATCTTCCTTGAACCATATTCAGATTGAACCTCCCTATTCAGAAGATCCAAAATCCAAAATGCTTTGAAATCTGAAGCTTTCTGTTACAATGCTCAAAAAGTGTCAGTATTTTGGATTATGGATTTTCAGATTAGCAATGTTCACCTGGTAAAGTCTATGCAAAGATTTCACAGTCAAAAAACACTCTGACATCTGGCATTTCAGATAAGGAACACTCAACATGGACACATAGTTTTTATTTATTGATGCTTGATCCATATTTTGTTGTTCAAAAGAACCAGGGCTTGAAAAGTTGGATTCCACAGTTTTGCATAACATTGGAGGCAAATGAAAACCTATCATTTTAAGGGGGTAGGGGTATCTGTGGTGCTGCTATGTCCTGGCATTTTGTTTTTCACATGTGGGACATGCTTGAGTTGTTACATAAATGGAAATTAGGATTATGGGGACCCTGGGGAAATGGCAATCAGAGTTGTCAGCTGTCCTTCAGAGTTTCCTTTTTTTTTCTTTCTCACATTCTGAGAATATAAGTTATTTTCTTTGCTTCTGCAAATGTGGTTTGGATAGGTAAGGGCAGGAGTCATTATATTTGACATGTGTGAAACAACATGAAGCAAGACAACCTCATGTCAATTCAACCATCTTCTCATTCCTTTCATCTTCCCTCCATTTCTTCTTCTTCATCTTCCTCTTGTTTTTCTCCTCCTCTTTATTCTTCTCCTCCTTCTTTTCCTTCTCATTCTTATTCCTCCTCCTCCTCCTACCCCTCCTCCTCTTCCTCCTTCTCCTTCTTCATTTCCTTCTCTTTATTCTTCTTCCTCTTCCTCTTCTTCCCTCTTCCTTCTCCTTCACCTCCTCCTCCTTCTCCTCTGCCGCCTCCTCCTTCTTTGGAAATTTGGACATTATGTTAATCAGTGAAAAATGAACACCTATTTCAGCTTCAGCAGCCCAAAAAACCAAGAATCCTTAAGTTCAGGTTAAGTTCCATCTCTTACTCATTTATAACATAAGAATGACACAATATCTCTAGGAGATAATATGGGCATTAGATATACATTAGGATTTGTACTTAATTACAAGCAAGACACTCCTTGGGCCAAGAATAGAAATGTTTGTACCAACTAAAAAGCCTCACAACTAAAAAGACTCACATCTGGTGAGGTCACCCTTTTATTTAGGTGCCAGGTGTGATCAGCTCTTGTACACATCATCCAGTCAGTTATATGAGCCTGCCTGCTGACAGTGCCTGCTAACTCTTCACTCCTATCTGTCCAGGGTTTTCATAGAGACCATCAGAGCAGATGGCTTAAGCTGGCTGAGCTATTTCATGAAGACAGGAAGCCCAATGGGTAGGGGGGTGCTCAGAGTCTATACTAAAGTGATAATTCTGTTGAAACCTACAGAAGACCTAAATCCCAGACTTTTACACAATTGGACTATCTAAGAAGCACTGTGAGAGTTGGGCATGCCTCCACATGACTCACAGGGAGAGGGTAATCCCCAATTCTCCTGATTAACCCCCACATGTCTAAGTGCACCCAGAAACCAGGAGCTGACTACTGACTAGATGCCCAAGATGCTCAGCCTAAGTCAGAAAGTCATCAGTCAAACCAGGTAGGGATTGATAGGCAGTCTATACCATCTGTATTAGTCAGCTCTCTGTTACTGTAACAAATGCCTAAGATAATCAACTTATAAAAAGAGAAAGTTTACTGGCTCAGTTCAGAGGTTTCAATCCAGGGTTGGTTAATCTCATTGCTTTTGGGCCTGTGATGAGACAATATATCATGACAGGAAATGTGAGGTGGAATGTGTATTTCATCACTAGGAAGCAAGAGAGGGTTGGGGGAGGGAGGGAGAAAGGAAGAGACTGGGGTCCTACAATCCCCTCCGAGGACATACCCCCAAGTCACCTAAAGCATCCTATTAGTCTCCACCTCCTAATGGTTCTACTACCTCTCAAAAGCAGCCCAAACTGAAGGATGCGCCTTTGACAAATGGGCTTTGTGGAGACATTCCAGATCCAAATTATAGCGCCATCCTCAGGGTTGCTTCTACCACACAACATTGAAGAATGAACTCAATCAGTTTCCTAGTCTACCCAACACCAGTATAGTGAGGCTGTCCCTGGAGTGAGACCCAAGAAGCAGTAGAGTCAGCAGGGGACAGTTTGGGGAAGGACCTGAGGGTCTGCTTTGACATGCCTGACACAGATCTATTTATTAATCTAGCAAACCGGGCGCTGTGGCTTATGTCCTGCCTGACTCTTTTCTATTATGTTTATGACCCGGTGCTTTATATATATTTTTCCATTCAATCCTCACACTCATCCTAGACAGTAAATAACATAGTATCTGCTACTGTATAGACAAATGTCTCCCAAACTCCCAAGTATTTTAAATGGCTTGGCCAACAGTCTCTGTCATTATTGAGAAGTGGTGGAGATGGAGCCTGGTGGGTGAAAGTGGGGGGTCACTGAGGGTAACTCCATCCCCTTCCTCTCTCAGTATTTTTCATTTGATTCTGAAGTGAGCAGCTTTGCTCTTCCTCATGTTCCCGTCCATGAAGTTCAGTTTAATTCTCCACAGTCCTAAGAGCAATGGAGTCAGGCTACATGGACCAAAATCTCAGAAACTATGAGCCCAAATAAACCTTTACTCTTTCTAAGTAGTTATCTTAGGTGTGTTGTTATATAATTGAAAGCTGCCTGACAAAATATTTAATTTTTAGATAAAGTAATTGAGGTTGACTTCTAGCTTCTGAGAGAGCTTGGACTTGAATTTGAATTCTAAAGACCAACAGAATACCAGAAACAACCAATGACCGGGAAATAGTGGTCATTCAGACCACAGGATTTCTTTCTTAAAATCTTGCTCGATCAGAGGCAAGCAAGCACCTGTATGTAACCTGCACTGGTGGTCAGTAACAAATGCTTCCTGAAGTCTAATGTCATGGCATTTCCATAAATACTGTTCTCTCATGGGAAATCAAGAAGAGAAATGTGTGAGCACAGTGCAGAGGCAAATCACTGTCCCCAATTTCCATTTATTATTTCTTCCATTTAGGAATAGAAACCCTCAGTTTTAACTGGATGAGTTAACTTTGATCTACAGATCACATTTTCTGGTCTTCTTTGTGGCTAGATATGACCATATGACCAAGTTCAGGCCAATAAAATGAGACAGGAAGTGATGTATGCCTCAGAAAAGAAACAGAGTGTACACTACACCCCTCTGCCCTGGCTCTCCAACCTAAGTAACTGGAACCCAGAAATAAAGCCAGGCATTGAAAACAATAGAGCTGCAGCACTGGCCCAGGTCATTGTCATCTCATAGGAGAAGGAACCAAACTTATTTTAGCTACTGTATTTTGGGGGTCTTAATTATAATCATTCAGACTTCACCTTAGTCCAGAGGTGATGGTAAACCTAAAGTAGATCATGAATCTAAGAGGACTTTTCCCATGCCCCCACCGTGGGCAAAACACTGACAGAGCATCCTCCACGTGCCTGATCTTGAGAGTGAGGCCTCTCTTTATACATCCCAGTCGATCAGGACCAGATGGAGTCCCTAAGGAAAGCCTTTAAGGAAGAAACTCCCGGGACTACAGAAGAAAATGGGGGTCTGGGCCAGCCCCTGTGGCAGATGGATTCTCATTTAAAAGCAAAAACCAATCGTACTTCATTTTTATCTTAAATAACC
This sequence comes from Spermophilus citellus, assembly GCF_964194105.1. Taxonomy (NCBI): domain Eukaryota; kingdom Metazoa; phylum Chordata; class Mammalia; order Rodentia; family Sciuridae; genus Spermophilus; species Spermophilus citellus. The sequence continues at coordinate 743,492 of NC_138196.1, forward strand.
ATGGGCAGAATTGCTTGCATGTAGGACATCCCTGGAAAGAATGTGTTTGCTTTATTTCATTTAGAAAGCCCTAGAAGCAGGAAAATATATATGATCCATGGGGAGTATGTGTGGCCTGGCGGCAGCAGCCCTGGCCTGGAGGGTTGGGGATTCAAGTCCCATCTCCAACTCAGAGCCTCAGCTTTAGCAGAAGGAGGGTACAGGACTGATTTTGGGACAGGCAGCTCAGCTGACAATGTCTGTCACCCCCAAACAATAAACCTGGCCCTCCCCCTTGAGTGTTGGGGAGACCAACTCCCTCCCCTTAGATCTGGTCTCATGGTCAAGGCTGGCTGGTAATCAACAGGATGCTATGGAAATGGTGACACATGGCTCTCAGAGCCAAGTCAAAGGAGGGATGTTGTTTCTGTCTAAAGATCCTGGAAAACTTATCCTTGGAGGCTCCCTGATGGTGCATGCACGAGAAGGAAGAGTCATCATAAGGCCATCTGCTTTCTCCCTGGTAGAGAGTCCAAGATGAATGCAGCCTTATGCTAGAGAGGAGTTTCTAGGTGATTCCAGCCCTAGCCATTAGAGTCTACCCAGACAAGGCCCAGGCGCCATGCAGAAGAGGTCATGCCTTCCACTGTCCCCTTGCCCATAGAATGTGCAAGCATGAGCTCTTTACATCATGAAGTTGGGGGTGCCTTGTGCTGTGGTCTTGCTTTCCTGCAGTGTACAGTCTCCAAGTGGCATGAGAAGTGCATTTTGGAAAGTATGGCTTGCGTTCTTAGTCTTCTGAAAGTTTCCTAGCTAGCACAGGTGGGTGGAAAAACCATCCTACATGTAGATGTTTGGTGGACAGAAAAAGTCACCGAGTAGTCATATCTAAAAGGCCCCTTGGATAAGCACAGAAACTCAGTGCCTTGAGAATAAAACAAATTTGCCCTCTGAGCTCACGCCTTTGGTGCTGGTCTTAGGGAAGGTACAGAACCACAGCCAAGCCTAGGCTCAGGGGCTTCACAGGCTCTGTGAGCACAGCAAGGTGGCAGGGGTGTGGGAACCAGGCAATTGTACACACAAGGTGAGTACCCCTCAGCGGAACCCTTGGGAGCAGAAGTATTTAACATTTCAGAATTTATTTTGGATTTGGGAATATTTACAGATTTTACTGATTGAGCTTCCTTAATCTAAAAACACAAAATCTGAAATAGTCCCAAATTTCAAAACTTTTTGAGTGCCCACATTATATTTCAAAAGTTTAAGATTTTGAGATAAGGGATGCTCAATTTGTCTTCCTTAATACATCCTCATTCTACATACAGCTATTCTACATGCCCTGCCTACCCTCCAGAGCATCTAGTGAGGAATGGGGCCTCCCAGCCTGCTGAGCAGAGGGGTCAAAGTGCAGTAATAACCTGGGGCTTGTCCAGATGCTCTCTCTAAGGCTGCCAGAAGGGGTTTCAGAGGGAGAGACTGGACCAGGTACATAGGGACAGATCCTCCAGCAGCTGCTGTTTGTTGGTTCCAAGTCTGGATCCAGTACCTGCCAGAATCCAAATGGTAAGTGTCTCTGACACTCCTCAGACATGGCCCTTGCTTTACTAAGAATCAGTGATAATCTCAGCCTGCATGATTTTATATGCTACTCATTTATATTTTGTTCTGATTTCCTTAGAATGTATCCAGATCACTCGGTGGGCAAAACCTCCAATGAAGAGACTAGAACCAGGGTGGAGCCATGGCTTATGTTGTTTTGCTTACAATTTGCCTCCTTTTGATATTTTACTTTTTATTTTTATTTTATTTATTTTATTTTGCTAGGTGACACATTTGTGTGGATTATAAGTCAAAACAGGCCATCAGGGAACTGCTTCCTTTTCTGGTCCATCCCATGTTCCCTCCTCTAGCCCTTGTTTCCATTTTAATTGGCTTTGTATAAATCCTCTGTGAGTTGCATAAGCTGATGCAATAGCATTGAGACTTTTCCTTCTCTACACAAACTTTTCCTTTTCTATGCAACAGTAGAGCTGGCTTCTAAGGAAGTATTGGATCATAAATTTCAGGTTATTATTATAGTAATCTCATTCTTAATTTAACATATCTTTAAATTATATGTATCACCTTAGCTAAGAAAAGATGCCCAGTTGTTTGGTCAAATACCAATATTTGTAGATGTGATTGATCAGCATTTGAACCAGTTGACTTTGAATAAAGCAGATGAATCTTCCAGAATGTGTGCAGGCCTTCCCTAATCAGTTGAAGGCCTTAAGAAAATAAAGACAGAGAAACCCTGAAGAAAAAGAAACTTTGCTTCTAAACTGTTACACAGGAATCCCACCTGAGTGTTCCAGTCTGCCAGCTGCCTTAGGGATTTTATATTCAATTCTACAAAATAAACTCTTACCTACATTTGCAGACTGCCGATGGCCCTTCAAGTTTGGGACTTGCCAGTCTCTTAAGATATCTCTCTCTCTCTCTCTCTCTCTCTCTCTCTCTCTCTCTCTCTCTCTCTCTCTCATATTATTTGAGGTTTCAGTTTCCTGCTGTTGTTTCAGCCAGCCTTGGTTCAAAAATATTAAACAGAAAATTCTAGAAATAAACCACTCATAAATTTAAAATTGCATGATAAAATCTTATTCCATCCCCCTCCACCCACCCTGGGACATGGATTGTCCCTTTGTCCAGTGTACTCATCTGTATAGGCTACCCAATCCTTACTTACTTGGTTCCTGTATCCATTATAGATCAACTGTCCTGGTGATGTAATACTTGTGTTCATGTAACCATCGCATAGTAACCTGACACTGTGTCAAGATGTCCATGTCATCCACCTCACCTCATTTCACAGAGTGGTTACATCATCTCACATCATCACAAAAAAGAGGAGGACCACATTATTAGAATTTCAGAAAGAGGAAGAGACCATATTCACATAACTTTCATCACAGTACATGGTTATAATGGTTCTTTTTTATTACAGTTTATTACCAATCATTTTGGCTGTGCCTAATTTATCAAGTAAATTTTAGGATCTGCTATATAGGAAAGAAGCATAGTGTATATAGGGTTTGATACCAGTTGAATTTTTGAGATCCCACTGGGGGTCCTGTAATGTGTCCTTTATGGATAAAGAGGGACTACTGTGACACATGCTATTAGTTCGCTGATTAATACAATGGTCCCATCTTTTTTTTCCAGTAGATGTTTGAAAAGGAGTTTATAGATAAAATATCATGATGTCCATAACTAACTTCTAAGCAGTTCAGCAAGAGGGGATGGGGAGAGAGAGGAAATTTCGTAGACATTCAATGTTGAATCCAGGCAACATGTGCACAGTCCTTATTGAACCGGTCCTTCAACCTTTCAGTCTCTGTAAACATTATGCTAAGAGCTTGAGAGGAATATTCTCTCCCCCACCTGCATTTCCACAGATGGCAAGCCCCATTGATGGGTCACAATGTGTCTCCTTGACCCCAAAGCCACAACAGAAAGAGCAGTGTAGGATGGGAAGGAGAGGGAGTGTTCTAGAAAACACCCCACATCTGTTGATACTTGGTGAGGAAGCCAAGAAGGTTCCATCTCCTGGAACACCAGGCACCTGATTCAAGGCCCAGAGAGGAGCAGAGCAGAAACTGGGGCTTGGCTAGATTCTGTCTTTCCTGTGAAACCAAAGTCATACCATGTTCTAATCTCCCTGGTCCCAACCCAGCTCTGCACAGTCTCATCCAACCCTATCTCTTCTTCCCCTGTCCCCAGTGCTCTTACCAGCCACCAAGCCTGCAGGAGATTGTGGGGCAGGGAAGGGACCCAGATGTGTCTGGGAAGGGACTTGAGCATTGGCTGTGGGCACACAGATGGGAGAAACATTTTCTCCATGCCCTCCCTGTGCTTTGCAGGCAAAACACAATTCCAGGGGTCTGTAGAGGATGTGATAACCAGCTGAGCCTAAGATGGAAGGCAAATCTTCCTGGAGTCTGTATATGCAGGTATAAAATTAGCAACAGCTCTTTACATGCAAGGTGCAGTGGAAAGCAGATACCATGGCCCATATTTATTAGTTTCTGTCTACCGGAAACTCAGCCATAGCTGATAGTGATGCCTTTATGCAGCAATTCTCTGCTAAAGTATACAACCCTGCTGGGAGGAGCAGTGAGAAAATTACTTTATTATCCAGCACCTGGGTTTCCTCATCTGTAAAATGTGAATGACTGCTTTCTTGTGCTAGGATTACTATATATTATGTTTGTAAAGTCCTCAGAAGGAAACTGATCCACTTCTAAGAATCCAGTAAATGTTATCTGCTGCTTTGTTCTTGAGCACAGAACATGTTGTACCTGAAGAGTTTCTGCTGTTAAGCAAAATAAGAATTGAGATCTGGCTCTGCTAAGAAAAAGCTACTTGAACTTTTGGATGCTCATGAAATTCAGACAGGAATGGTTTGAGTAAAGGGTGGGGAGTTCATTTTCACAAAATGCTGATTGCTACAGCAATGGAAATGGATTGGAACCCAGGTCCATGAACGTGCTAACTGGCATCTGCAGCATCATAGCTGATAGGGAAATCCTTACTTCTTTGCCCTTTTCTGGAATCACCATGTTGAAGAAAACAGTCATTTCTGTGTGTGACAGTGGCTGGGAGATGCTGAAACATTGAACTTGTGTCTTAACTATACTTCATTTTAGTTTCCTGTGGTGATCTGCTTTATTTGCTATTTGACTATTTTGAGAACTTTCCATTGGAAAATTCACCTAAGTATCTTTCTCCAAAGAAAGTCAATTCCTTCTCTGTCACACACTTATGGGGGGAATGTATTCTGTGCTCATTCTGGAAGCTGCTACATGTGCCTTTCATGGGAAAACAAGTAAGAGAAATGTATTGATGTTTATAGCGATTATATGAAAACCTGAAGAGCTGTGATCAACTGAAAGGGGTGCATGGTTTCCTAGCTGAAGTTGGAGGAACACACCCTCAGTGGCTTCTGAAAGGATACAGTGCTAGGGTTGGAACCCAGGGTCTGGTGCATACCAAGCATGACCACAGTGCCACACCCCCAGCCCAAAAGAATCTTAAGTAGGCATGGGTGTCCCTGCTTTTCCTACAGAGACCCTGTGGGGAAGGGGCAGCCCAAGGAAGGAGGGACCCACCCAGACCAAAGGGCCTGCTTTCCTTCTACCAAAGTCCTTCTGTCCTCTCAGAATGGCCCTTCCCATGGCCAAATGTTTATGGGGAAAAACACAAATAGAACTATCTGGGAAAACAGCACAATTGTGATCATGGATACAAACACTAACACACAAAGAGGAGATGAGACATCCATACAGGGCTCCTAACCTTATCCTCAATGGAAAAGAACCACACAGCAGGATGGAAGGACACCCAGCATCAGAACAGGGTTCTTCTCCTAGGGCTGCTTGGGGAACTGCTCGGTTCTCACATAGTTGCTGTCTGTGATTTGACTGTGACATCCTCAAATTCATATGTTGAAATCCTCACCTCCAAGGTGTTAGAAAATGGGGCCTCTGGAGGTGATTAGGCCAAGGGGCAGATACCTCATGAATACAGTGGAACACAACTGTATTCCCAGTGGATCTGGAGGCTGAGGCAGGAGGATTTGATTTGAGAGTTCAAAGCCAGCCTCAGCAAAAGTGAGGTGCTAAGCAACTCAATGAGACCCTGTCTCTAAATAAAATACAAAATAGGGCTGGGATGTGGCTCATTTGTTGCGTGCCCCTGAGTTCAATCCCCAGTACCCCACCTCAAAAAAAAAAAAAAAAAAGAAACTAAACTAAAACTACTTTGATATAAAGAAATTTAAAAGCTAACATTAAAAATAATTTTTACATCATCCTTTTATCTCTTTATAAAAATAAGAAATTATCTAAATGTAAACAGAAATATATTCATCTCTAAGGGTTTCTTAATTGAAATGGTCGTTTGAACCCTATATGTGATTACAAGGGTGGGGCTTCCTGACTTAGGCAATTTTTACACATTATTGCAGGTCACATTCAGTTGAGCTGTTAAGTAAAGCTTAAGGAAATATAGTTTTTCCATAGACAAAGAAATTCTTAGACATGAGTCTGAATTATTATGCTGAAAATAATGTATAACTTTAAAGCCATGGAACTACTTTCATTTTACCACATAGACCAGAATTTATAATTCCCCAAATGAGTATTGCATTCAAAGTAGTCACCAGGGGAGGTTACAAACCCATTTTATTATTGCTCCCAGAGTTCAAAAAAAAAAAAAAAGTTTATGAGCCACACAAGAAAATCAATCTTGTTACATAGTTTTCACATCTCATTCTTTTCCCCAAACATCACCTACATGGAACCCACAGCCTTGGCTTCCACTGACTATTAGCTGTTTCCAAAAATCAAATTTGCCATCAAAAGACAAAGAGTTGTCTGAGGATATGTAAAACAGTGTCCCACAGGCTCTGAAGAGAGTTCCAGTAGGGAAGTTCCCAAATATCCCCAAAAAAGGCAGCATTATTAAAATAAGAGTACAGCTTCTCATGAGTGCCAACCCAGGAGGAGACAGAATTTGGATGGTTGTATTCTGGTATGTTAAGTAAAAGCAATAGGATTCATTTACTTTAAGGTCACACATCAAATTGAGATTTTTGTTTCTGCCTTAAGGAGTAGTTCATTAACTAACAAAATAACAAAATCTTTAAAAAAAAAGACCATATATATGCATACTATATATATGTATATACAATATACATTTTATATGTATATTATATATTATATATACATACATGTATATAATATATTATGTACATATATGTATATTATATACATATAAAAATATACATATTTTATATGTATATAAAATACAAAACAATATTAATTAAATTAAGAAGTTCTCTATTTCTATGATTGATAGTAAAGAAACTTAATCCCTCAGATTGCATTAAAGGAGAGTGAATTGGAAACGTGAAGAAATGATTTTTCTTCTTACAGAATGAGGTAAACATAGAATTCATGCCAGGGGGAGCTGTTGAGACAAACACAGAGTCTGAATTTGCAAATGGAATGGATCATTTTATAACTGTTAACATAAAATTTGCAGCTCTGTAAGCCTAGATAGTGATTTAAAGACAATAAAATCTCATGCTTCAGGGTATAAGTTAATCACCTGCAAGGACCAGGACGAATTTTCCTTCCAGAAGTAACACAATGCACAATTGAGTAGGTGCATAAATTTTGTTTAATTTCCAATGTGTCAAGTATTGGTCAGTGCTGAAAACAAGAATCAAATTAGATGGGCTATTAATTTGATTTGGTTCAGCAACTCCTATATTGTTGCTTCCACTGAGTTTTATGTCTTGTGTTTATACTTTGATATTTTAAATAACAATTACTTTGTCAATCTTTCATTTTTATAACACAGGTTGTCCCAGAGTGGGGACATTTATACACTGTGCAGTGTTATCTTCATTATAGGAAGTAAATGGGATTGAAATTATCTTGGATAACATCAACTTGGTTAATAAAAATATCTTAGGGCTTATGGAGGTGTATCTTTTATGCATTTCACTCACAACAAAAGAAATCTCTGCAGATAAGACCCCAATGGTCTCTGTTGCTCCTATCTTGCATTTTTGCTTATAGCTGATGTCTTCCAGAATCTGTGGCCCAAAGGCAAATAGAAAAAAGGAAATACTTAGAAATGAAGAGCAAAAACACACTTTTCCCTAAAAAAAAATGTCAGATTCACAGGTTAATTTTCAATTTGTGCTGGTAAAAATCACATTTGTCGGGTGACCAACACAAGACACTCATTGTGAAGTAAAAGTGATTAATCTATTTAAAAGTAGAAACAAATTTAAATTGTTTACTATGTATAAGAAAATAGTTCTAATTTCTGAATGGTAGGTCTGGAGATCTTCAAATGCAGTATAATTGATTTGCAAAGCTATAGCCTTGCTTTCAGAATTTAATTGGAAGGAACTGGCAGTGAGAGTATATTAAGTTTATGATTTCTTCATATTTCCATTTAATCAGATTATGGATTCATAGCTGTTTGCTATTGAAAATGAACTTGTTCTGTCTTCTAAAACATGGAAATAGGGGCTGGGGATGTGGCTCAAGCGGTAGCGCACTCGCCTCGCATGCGTGCGGCCCGGGTTCGATCCTCAGCACCACATACCACAAAGATGTTGTGTCCGCCGAGAACTAAAAAAATAAATATTAAAAATTCTCTCTCTCTCTCTCTCACTCTCTCTCCTCTCTCACTCTCTCTTTAAAAAAAAATAAAACATGGAAATAGCTATGTAATTAATAGATGGCCTATTGTATTAGTCTGATTAATAATTATTCAGAAGTGAAGGTAGAAGCAAGCTTTTTCCCCAACTAAATGAGTGACTTTTATATAAAGACACAAATTCTCAAAGTGTGGGTGGAACACAGTAAGCTCCTCCACTGATGTTGTCCTGCCTGGAGCCAGTGAGGCCCAAAGTGCAGAGTACCTAGTCAGAGGACAACACTGAGGGCTTTATTTTCTCAACACTTCAGGAAGTGTGTGGTTCATGCTAAAAGAAGAGTAGAGAATGGGCACATCAATCCAATATTCTGTACGTTTTCCGAGTCATGACTAAGTGAGAAGTCTCAGCAAAGACAACAGTATCTACATACAGTACTGCCCCCAAATTGTCCTTCGCTCATTCAACAAACATGTGTGTGTCCTCTATGTACTTTACACTATGCTGTATGCATGTACTACAGATTCAAGTCCCCACCATTTTTAAAAAAAATTGCTTCCTGGATTCATAACATCTCTGTTTCTATGTTTACCTCATTCTGTAAGAAGAAAAATCATTTCTTCACATTTCAAAAAAAACAACACAGAGAGCAAGAACTCATATTGGAGTGCCTACCGTGGATAGGGATGTGGCTCAACATGATGTTTAGCATGTCACATTCAATGATTTAGAAAGTAAAGGAGAAAAAATATAACTTTTCCTCCCTCTTGTTAAAAATTATATTCCAAGTGTTATCTGAATCATTATTTTTGGAATCTATTTGAGGTTATAATAGTCCTAATGATGATTCAAAGTTACCATCATTTCAATATAGGTTTGGGGGAACTGATCTTTATATGCTTTGGTATAAAGAAGGTAAATGACAAATGTCTGAATACAGAAATTGTGTTTAATCATCCATAAGCAAAGGAGCCTTTACAAGGTTGACAATAAAGTATCTCAACTTAGAATGCTATTTATTTCTATGAATACAGATGTGTATTTTTCTATTTATCTAGCTCTCATCTATCTACTTATTATCAAGATGCTATAGGGTAGACTGCATGCTATTATTTAAAAAGGAAAATTCAGAAAAATTGGATTCACCATTTCTTTTAAATTCAACATTTTTATTTCTGTAGTCAATAATCACCTTATTACCTAGTAAGAGGGTATACATAGAAACTAAAAAGGAAAACATTTTATGATGAAATGCATTTCCTAGTTTGGGTTGTATAGGAAATGTCAATTATTTTTATTCTTTGTAAATTAAAAACAATGATAAAGCAAAAAATTAAAATGTACCAACATGTATTAATTTGAATTATATACCATTTCTTTCCAGTATGACGCTGATGTAGTCCATGAATAGATGTGAAGTTTGCCCTTTTGTAATAAGCTAGAAGAGACACAATCCAAACACAACAAAAACACTTTACCAGATGACTTCCACACGGAGACACACAATAAACATATGATCTTGACACATATGGAATAATTTTTGAGACATTATCAATTGCAGTACATGTTTTTCTGATTTAGAAGGAGTCGCTGTTTACCCAACCTCAATTAACACATTTGACTTTTCAAGTGAATTGTTAACTATTTTACACATCAATGATAAAAATTTTTAAATGAAAGTTTTAAAATAATTTTTAAACTAAAAACTTTTTTAAATTAAAAGTACCTTTTAGGCACTACCTTTAATAAGGTTCTTTAGTCTAAAGTCGGTCTTTAAAATTTTTGGTAAATGGTTTTTTTACATTTTTAATGTTAATGCAGGAGATGGGAAGGCTAAACATTTATTCCTATTTCAGAAGGCTGCATCAACATTGACACACAGAAAAATGTCCTAATGAGACATTTGGGGGAGCGTGGATTCTTTGAGTATACCTTATCATATTTCTGCGGGGGATCATCATGGAAATCCATATTTCCATGGCTTGGTGTGTTTTAACAAGCATCTGATGTCTCCTTGCTATGAAGACAGGTTATGGGGTTAACAGTTCACCCACTACTGGCAGACCAGCACCACCTCCAGAGTGATGCAGCATCATTGTTTTAATTTAATTTGTTCGCATTATTGAGGACAGATTAACCAGGTGGCTACCAGTTCTGCAGGCTGACCTGTTATAATTCAGCTAACTGGCTTGAGTTTCTTCAAATGCCTGGGTAGTGGGACCCTGAGCCGGAGGGACAGGGAAGACCCTCACAGTGCCAGCAGTCCTGACAGTGCTAAAAGCAACAAGACATTAAGTGACGTCTGAAAGTGTTAAGAGTGACATTAAAGTTGCATAGTAAGGGCATACTTGCATGCACCAGACCTTCTTTTGATAATGTGACTTTCTCCAGAACAACATCTTAGCATTTTTTCTTCTCATTGATTTTACCTTTCCCCATTTGTTAGGTCAGTCTCTTTCTCTCAGCAAAAGTAGGAGAAAAAGTGTCCAAGAGGTAATTCTTGATTCTTTTCAGCTTCCAGTGAAATGTTGAGTTTTGAAGTCAATTAAAAGATTATTAGGAAATGACCCTATGAAGGTGTAGAAAAAAAATAGGGCAAAATTATATTAATTTATGATGGATTCTAAAATTTCTAAGAGAGATTATTTTTATCCACTTCATTAAGGAGGATAATTCATCATCAACTTAAAAAAAATCAAGATGAGTTTCGTGGTTACTTTGAAGCCATATTAATGTAATTTTATATGACTTCAGAAAGGTATTTTAGAACTTTCTCTTCCATCGCCATTTCCAGCAACCAGTTTTATTTTCTTTGTGCAAATATCTAGGCCAAGGCTCCGTGAGACTATAAGGGGAGGGGGGCTAAACACCTAATCAATATGAGAACTGCAGAACTGAATTACTTTGAAAGTGAGCTATATTGTGTTTTCCATTAGACTGATGATGGCATCCTTCCTACCCCCCCCCATCTTTTTATCTTTGGATGAGGAGAAGAGTCCACAAGATAGAGCTTAGCATTTAAGCAAAGGAATAAAATGTCACTGCAGATTGTTTTAGATTTCATAAAAGAGATAGAATTAAACTCAGCCTTGTATAAGTTATGTTAAAAATAACGATGGAGGAATTCTTCGATAAGAGAGTCAAGAATAGCCATGGGTGTTGATTCTCACGAAAGTTCGTGCATAAGCTCACAGAGCATCTTTTTCATCAAATCCGTGTTCCATGGATCCTACTTCTAATTCTTCTCTCATTTGTTTCTTCCACAGAGCTACAGTGAACCTGTCGATGTTAAGACGTCTCAAGCTCCTCAGCTGATCAGTTCCAAGCCGTCAGTGTTCCATGGGCCAGCCAGGCCCACTCAGCTCTGTACCTAAGTTCGCACTATCACCAACAACCTGGAATGAATCCTCACCTAACTGCCATGCATTCTAGTCTCCCTAGGGACATCACACCCAAGCCGAATAACCAAATGCCAGTGACTGTCTCTATAACAAACATGGCTGTGTCTCCCCCTCCTCCCCTCCAGATCAGCCCACCTCTCCACCAGCATCTCAGCATGCAGCAGCACCAGCCACTCACCATGCAGCAGCCCCTTGGGAACCAGCTCCCCATGCAGGTCCAGTCTGCCTTACATTCACCCACCATGCAGCAAGTAAGCACCATAGCTCCAGACTTAGATCAGCACCCCACTTCTAAAGGGTTGGGAGAGGGATCTGTTCATCCAGTGGAGGCTGGGGGACATGTGTTTTCTCTTCTTCTATTTAAATGGAGAAAAAGAATCAAAAATATTCTACAAATATCTGTTGATGAAAAAAATAATGTAATTGACAAGGGATGGGTTTGTGGAACATGATATCATCCTAGCAGTTGATAGTTGCTTTTCATAATCACTGGTTTCTTCCCCAAGATATTCATTTTGCTTTATCTTTCTAATTCCCTTTTTGTTCTGTTTCTTGAGTAGAGTATATTTATTATTTTGAGATGTCACATACTGCCATTGATCTTTTTATAATAGAAAATTCTATATATGTTTTTAAATATTGCTTGTAGATGAGAACATCTTGACTGGTCTGCCAGTTAAATCCAATAAATGCTCTAAAATAAAATCAGGTTCAATAGCAAATTTGGTGGAACCCTGAAAATTTTAAGAACTAAACATTCTAACCAGAGTTTTATTTAAAAATGGATATCTGGGGCTCAGAGGTAGAGCACCAACCTGGCATACACCGAGCCCTGAGTTTGATCTCTAGCATCATAAAAAAATATATAAAGAAAGAAATAAGGGGAGCTCACCTCTGCATAAACTGGAAAATCTGGTGGTCTGAGAACCTCCTTACTCATTTCTCGATTATTGAAGTCATTTGTGGGAAATCTTAGCTTAACTTGGATTTTGATGTTATTTCAAAATTTGGAAATTAGGAGCAAACCACGTAAACTCAGTTGACCATACAGTATTCAAAAATACTAAAAACTTGTCTTTAAAGAAGGGAAAAACCTAAAAATTGTAGCAAATTCAGCTATCACTTTTATAGTCAAATTACTCTTTGTCCTCAGATCTTTATGTAAATATGTATACACAGTTCTCCTATAGAATTAGTATCTAGCCGTCTATGAAATTTCAGGCTTAAATTTGGTGAGAGAAGAGGCAGAAAGAAAAATCAAATATATGTAGTCCCAAATTCATAATCATCATCGTCATCATCATTATTATTATTAACAGGTATTAGTAGACCTTAATACTTTTAGCTCATCTTCTCAGAACATTTACAGTTCAGATTCCAGCATCATCTTCATTTTACAGATGAGGACATTGAGGCTTGGCAGAGTTAAATAATGTACTCACAAAGTCAGAGCTGGTATTCAAACCTGAATCTGTTCAGAAATCAGAGCTTGAATTCTTATATATATAAATTTAAAATTAGGTTTTATTTTAGGCATTTAGACACCAAAACCAAAATAATTAGGTATGTTTTTATTATTTTTCATCAGTTCTAATCAGTTATACATGACAGTACAAAGCGCTTTGATTCATTGTGCACAAATGGAGCAGAATTTTTCACTTCTCTGGTTGTACACGAAGTAGAGTCACACCATTTGTGCAATCATACATGTACCTAGGGTAACGATGTCCTTCTCATTCCACTATCTTTTCTACTCCTTTTCCCCTCCCCCCACTCCCCTTTGCCCCATCCAAAATTTCTCCACTCATCCTATGCACCTCCCCACATTATGGATTAGCATCCACTTATCAGAGAAAACATTCAGCACCTGGTTTGGGCCCCGGGGGTGGGGGGGGTGGCTTATTTTGCTTAGCATGATGTTCTCCAACTCCATCCATTTACCTGCAAATGCCATAATCTTTTTCTCTTTTAATGCTGAGTAATATCCCATTGTGTACATGTATCACAGTTTCTTTATCCATTCATCTGTTGAAGGACATCTAGGTTGGTTCCACAGTTTAGCAATTGTGAATTGTGCTGTTATAAACACTGAAGTGGCTGCATTACTATAGTATGCTGTTTTGAAGTCCTTTGGGTATAGACCAAGGAGAGGGATAGCTGGGTCAAATGGTGGTTCCATTCCAAGTTTTCCAAGGATTTCCATACTGCTTTCCATATTGGCTGCACCAGTTCGCAGTCCCACCAGCAATGTATGAGTGTGCCTTTTCCCCACATCCTCGCCAACTCTTATTGTTGCTTGTATTCTTGATGACTGCCATTCTGACTGGCATGAGATGAAATCTTAGAGTAGTTTTGATTTGCATTTCTCTAATTACTAGAGATATTGAAAATTTTTTTTATATTTGTTGATTGAGTGTATATCTTCTTCTGAGAAGTATCTATTCAGCTCCTTAGCCCCTTTATTGATTGGGTTGTTTGTTTTTTGGTGTGAAGTTTTTTGAGTTCTTCATATATCCTGGCGATTAGTGCACTAACTGACGTGTGTGTGTCAAAAATTTGATCCCAAAATGTACGCAGAACCTGAATTCTTAATGCTAGGCATGTTGCCCCTTGCTATCAGTTACTCTTGTAGAACAGCAACCTTTGTATTAGAAAACTTGTTTCTTCCAAGAATTTGGAGGGTCTGTAAATCCCAGTTAGTTCTGAAATCAAAATTTTTATGGCAGGGCTGGGGATGTGGCTCAAGCGGTAGCGTGCTCGCCTGGCATGCGTGCGGCCCGGGTTCGATCCTCAGCACCACATACCAACAAAGATGTTGTGTCCGCCGAGAACTAAAAAATAAATACTAAAATTTAAAAAAAAAAAAAAAATTTTTATGGCAAACAAAGGGATCCATTTCCTTATGGATGTCTCCCTTAGCCAAGGTTACTATAAAGTTGTCTTGCCTGAGAGATGGAAAGACCAATGGGTAGCAAGTGAATGAGGAGAAAGAGGTGGGGACAGGGTAAGAGTCATCAGCAGGTCACTGGAGCAGGAGCCTGCAGATTGAGGAGACTGACAGACCCCGTAGGTCAATCATACTAAAATTGAGATCAAAAAGTACATCAACCCTGAATGTCTTAATCTGCTACAAACACAAGAGCTGTTGGGAACAACATTCAGGTCATCAGTGAGACTTCAGCCTGTACATGTTGTCCCAGCCTACCAGGAAAATGAACTATGTTTCATTTTTATAGCTTAAAAGTAAAATAATGTTACTTCAGGCTTTGCCTATATATTTCTTGGTCTATGATTCTTCTGGTATTTATGATTTGCTTAAATTTAGATGCTGAAGTTAACTAAATTTTCAATCTTTGAACTTTCTAGGTAGCACATAATTTGGTGTTTATAAACTGAAGTCACCCATTTAATCTTAGCTAATAAATAAAAAATGTTTGCATGATATTCTCTCACCCAACTTAAGGACCTATTTTCATAAAATGGGGGGAAAAAGTGATGGTTTTGGTGTGTGTGCAACCCAAGTCTTGGATAAAATTTGACCTGTCTGATTCATCATCCAAAACACCTTTGTCCAAAGATGTTTGCTTACTAGTATGTGGATTGTGTTTCCATGTGTGTGCGTGCACACATGTGCGTGCACGCACACACACCCCAAAGGAGAGATAAAAAAGAAAGTAAATGACTACTGTATTTTTAAAAGAATGTCTCATATTTCAGCATTACTTTAGCTATTTTATTACCCTTTTGAAAATGAATGTATCCTACAAAATGGTTGTATAGTCCACCAGGAGTAATAGTTTCACTTTTTTTCTAGAATAATATTTTATACAAGGAACCCATAAACCTCTTTTTTGGGGGGATCCAGTTTTATGCCTATTTTTCTGCTCACTGTATTGTCGAATGAGGTCAAGAGAAGAAATCATTAATATCTGTCAACTTCCTTTATAACCTTAAGAAAAATAATCTTTGTATGATATCACATGGACAGATTTTCAATTTCCTTGTGTAATAAACAGCTGCTTTAGGATTTGGGTGTAATTTAAAGGTTTAAAAAAATCACATTGAGATTGATGAATAAATCAGTCGTGAAGACAAAAAACATTGAAGCCCTGTTGAAAATACCTCTCCAGACAGGCAAAAAATGAAATTAGTTTCCAGTAAAGTGTGGATATGAGGATCACTGTTTGGTGGTGCTGTAGGCTTTTTCGGACTTGCTATGGTGGCACAACAAAACTGCAAGGGCTACAGAAATCTAATTAAAGAGCAAATGTCCCTTCTGACATCAAATTAATCTTTATCATGTTTCCTATTTTTATTTCAATCTGGCACCAGAAAATGAAATTTAAAATTCCAGGCATGCTACAAAACAGTTGGTGATTTTTCTCCTGAGCATTAAAATGCAAAATATTCAGTCTTGGTTAATTAGACTGCTAAGCAAACATTTTCCAAAAAGTGTATATCATTGTTTTTTTTCCAATTTACATCAGTTATAAAAATGTACTTAGCTCTAAGTTTGACCTCAGCATCTCTTTATAATAATGTTCAGAATCATGTTTCATTTTCCAACTTGAAAGTAAAATAGTGTTAAATAATGTTACTTCAGCCTTTGCCTGTATATTTCTTGGTTCTTGCATGTTTTGATATTAGTGATTTTCTTAAATTTATACTAAATTTTAGCTAAATTTTTAATCTTTGAACTTTCTAGCTAGAATACAATTTAGGTTTATAAACTGAAGTCATCCATTTAATTTTAACTAATAATCTAAAAATTAATATTTGCCTGATATTCTCTCACCAAACTTAAGGATCTCTTTTCACAGAATGGGGGAAAAAAGATGGTTTAGGGTGTGCATGCGTGCGTGTGTGTGTGTGTTGCTTTTTCATGTTTCCATACCTTCAACTCAAGATATTTTCAATTACTCTTTGTTTTGATACTTGTTTGCTTGTAGGTTCTATTTTGTCCATTGTGTAACAATCCAATATGGAGAACTTTACATTAAAAAGATAGGAAAACCCTGGCATTTACACGTTTATCCTCCCTGATGCTT
Source organism: Spermophilus citellus (assembly GCF_964194105.1). Classification (NCBI taxonomy): domain Eukaryota; kingdom Metazoa; phylum Chordata; class Mammalia; order Rodentia; family Sciuridae; genus Spermophilus; species Spermophilus citellus. Next base: position 760,135 of record NC_138196.1, read on the forward strand.
TCTAACAGTAGCATCAAGTAAGCTGTACTAAACTTTATTTATTGAAAGATATAATTTATTGAGCCACTACTATGGGCTAGGCCCTGAGAATATCGAGTAAGCATTGTAAATACCGTCAGATCTCAGGGTCCCCTAAGGCAGCCTTACAAGGGGGACTTAATAAAGGAAGTCAACACAATGCTCCCTCAAAGCTCTCTCCTGCCCTTTGCCCAGGAGCACACTAGACACTAGGGAAGGAAGTCAAGAATGCTGGACAGGATAACAGGACTCTAAGGAAATGAAGATATTTCATTAAGTAAGACTCCCGCCATGTTGGAAATCTGGGCAAGTCTAGAGAAAGAGGATTTCTGCCTGGAAAGGACAGGACTCCCAAATTACCAGTTAGACCTCTTTTCACTTTCTCATTTAGAAGACATTTACAGTTTGAGCTAGAGGTGGTGTGTACACAGACAAACTTATTTCCCACAAATCAGTTGTTAACTTAGGAAATTTTTAGTCTATATAAGGTCAAACACCCAGTCTGGATGAATTCTCCACTCTTCAATGACTGTTTCCCAATATCTAGAATTTTGTCTTTCTCTATAGCTTAGGTGGGAGTGAGGGTAGACATTGGTTCCAAGTCTATCATTTGAATGGAAACTAAATCAATATTTTAAATCCTCTATTGAGAGTTGAAGACAGTTGCTAGTAGGTATTGTCTTGGAGTCATTACACTGGGAACATCCAAACATAAACTAAAGTCTAAGGAAATATCCTTAGTTAAAAAAAATCAATCCTCTGAGTATCCTGCTGAGTTTAAGAAAAGTAAAAATTCAACAATATTAGATTATCAAAAACTTCCTCCAAGTAAATAGGGAATGATTCTGAAATCTCTTGATTTCTCAGTGGTTAAAACTCATGGATGGAATCTGCTGCAAGACAACCACAAGATTAATTAAGTTGCTTTTTTCAGTCACTTGCAGCAAAGCTTGCTTATGCTGCTCTTGAATTCACCACATAAGCTAAAAATAAATCTTTGCATCTAATGCTTTTTGTGTGCCAGACATAGCTATATACTTCAGAGATTCTGTCCTTGAATTTTTAATAGCTTTGCTAGGATGAAAAGTCAACACTTCACCATACTAGTAAATTCAAGGAATCTTCCTGAAGTCCGATGATTGTTTGCTGGTTAATAGACTTTTCAATTAAAAAATATTTTCTCTGTCTTACACTTTTCCCTCTCTGTTTTCGAATGGCAAGTTGTTTTGCATCTCTTTCCCTATATTAGTCCAACAACTGTTAAAAAGCTTTGGTTGAATTTTTTTAGCTGAGAAAGAAATACAAATAAAAGAAGAAGCAGATGGTCTCTTTGTGATTGAATGAAGAAAAAGGGGTTTGAGAAAAATATGTGAATAGGTGTAGTCTAATAAGACACTCAGCCACCTGCTGCCTGAATCCTTCAAAAAAGATTCTGTTTCATATTCTGGGGATTAACTATTAATGTATCCTTAGGTTTGATAGAAAACAAACTTTGAGGGGTTTAAGCTTTTTTCTCCCTTTGTTTTGATTGAGTTAGCTTCTCTATGTTTTAAATTGTTTCTCAAGTCAATTTATCTGCTCAAGAGTATAATTAAAGGTTTTCTGACACATGGCTAGATGAAGGAAAGGTAAGTAGACCCAAGTTTGGGGCATTTCTTTTCTGCATTTGTTTTAAGTTCTCTGGGCCCTTCCCAAAGGCTTGCCCTGACAGTGACAGGAGCAAGGTCTAGGGTGTTTGCAAAGAATTAATAAATATTTAGTTGCATTTCTTCTTTAAAAGGCACTTTGATCCTTATCTGTGGACTTGCATTTTTTCCCCTTCAGGGATTTACTCTTCAACCTGACTATCAGACTATTATCAATCCTACATCCACAGCTGCACAAGTTGTCACCCAAGCAATGGAGTATGTGCGTTCGGGGTGCAGAAATCCTCCCCCACAGCCTGTGGACTGGAATAACGACTACTGCAGTAGTGGGTAAGCAGCCAGCAGTCGCCACCTGGTGGTAAACAGCATTCATAGCATGCGTCCTAGTGGATCCTTGTTTTACTGCAGCTTTCAAAACTGCTATCTGGGATGGTTGTTCATTCAGGAAAGACAAAGACATCTCTCCAGAAACAATTTAAGCCATCTTCTAGATCTTCCAAGAATGAATACCTTTAGATCACTCTTCGCTTTAAATGTAGGTTAACTACCCATGCCCTTTCCCAGTACATAACTCCATCCCTCGAGCTAGAGCAAATAACTCAAAGCCATTGACCCCGGCTGTCCCCTGGAGCAGATTGTCTTGTAACAAGAAATTGTCTGTTTTCTCTCCACACAGGGGCATGCAGAGGGACAAAGCACTGTACCTTACCTGAAAATCTGAACACCTCTTCTTTCCACTGAGGAATTCAGGGAAAACTTTTCACCATGGATTGCTTTGTACAGCCAAGGCAGTTCTCCATTTTATTAGAAAATACAAATTGCTAAGCACTTAGGACCATTTGAGCTTGTGGGTCACCCACTCTGGAAGAAATAGTCATGCTTCTTTATTATTTTTTTAATCCTTTATGGACATTGTTTTTCCTCCTTCCCCGAAGGAAATATGGACCATTCAGATTTTATGTTGGCTTTTTTGCAGTGAAGTGCTGCGCCCTAGTAACTGCCTTAGCAACTGTAGATGTCTCGGATAACAGTCCTGGATTTTCCATTGGTTTTCATAATGGGTGTTTATATGAAACTACTAAAGACTTTTTAAATGGCTTGATGTAGCAGTCATAGCAAGTTTGTATATAGCATCTATGTTACACTCTCCTAGAGTATAAAATGTGAATGTTTTTGGAGCTAAATTGTAATTTGAAACTGGCTCATCCCAGTTTATTGATTTCACGATAGGGGTTAAATTGGCAAACATTCATATTTTTTACATCATTTTTAAAAGAACTAATAGTTCTATATTTTCAAAATATTTGAAAAAAAGTATTCCCAAATGATTTTAATTTAAAAACAAATTGGCTTTGTCTCATTGATCAGACAAAAAGAAACTAGTGTTAAGGGAAGCGCAAACCCATTTATTTTGTACTGCAGAAAAATTGCTTTTTTGTATCACTTTTTGTGTAATGGTTAGTAAATGTCATTTAAGTCCTTTTATGTATAAAACTGCCAAATGCTTACCTGGTATCTTACTAGATGCAGAAACAGATTGGAAACAGCTAAATTATAATCTTTACATATGGCTCTGTATTATTGTTTCTTCATACTGTGTCTGTATTTAATCTTTTTTTATGGAACCTGTTGCGCCTATTTATGAAATAATAAATATAGGTGTTTGTAAGTAAATTTGTTAGTATTTGAAAGAGGTTTCTTTGATGTTTTAACTTTTGCTGGCAAAAAAAAATTCACGCTTAGTGTGAATACTTTATTATTTAGTTTTTACAGTGACATGAATAAAGCCAAACCTGCTTTTCATTTAGCAGCAAATTAAAGTAACCAGTCCTTATTTCTGCATTTCTTCGGTTAATGCAAATGAAAAACTATTCTCCTTAAGAACTTTCTTTCTTCTTCAATATAAAGGAAAATTGCCCCCAAAATCACACAGCTCCAAGACTAAACACACACATCCTCTACCTAAAAAGAGTTGCTTTTGGGTTCTCAGCTGATTTTAGTCAATTCTAAAAATCTCACACACACACACACACACACACACACACACACACACACCATAAAATTCAAGTCCAGTCACCTAAAACTCAACCTGCATGCTTCTCACAAAGTCTCCCAAACATGTAAGAACAGATCCATGCAAAGGAAGGAACCAAAGGGAAGCATACTGTTAGGAATAAACCTAGAAATGAAAGGTGAGTAATCAGACAGCAAAAGAGAAAGGAAACACATTCCAAATTTGAAAGCTGTTTTTATGGAACTGACGTTCTTGCTATCTCTTGTGTCTCTAGAAGCAACTTCTCTTCCCAAAAAGAATTCTGAGAGATTTGCTAGGAGGACCAAAAATTTTGAAAATCTGGATGAGGATTTGCATAGATTTTACACCAAAAAAAAAGAGAGAGCTAGAAAATTATTCCCTTACACGAGACTATCAGCTAAGTTAACCTGGTTGAAAATCCAAAGAATAGTTAATGTCTCTTTCGTGGAATGTGCGAAATGAATCTAACAGTTTAACAAAATACAAATATATGCATTATGTAACCCAGTCATAATTAAAAAGACAAAAGGTATGCTTGCTTTGGAATGATTTTAGGCATTGTACAACCTTGAGTCACTTGAGCATGTAATAGCTAATAAATAATGCAGATCCAATGTGATTATTAAAATGACTGTAGCTGAGAGCTCTAATTTTCCTGTCTTGAAACTGTATAAGAACTCATGTGATTAAGTTCACAGTTTATTGTTTGTCTGTTTAGTATTTTAGAAATATACCAGCACTACTAATTAACTAATGTCTTTTATTGATTATATTATGATAAAGTAAAAATTTCTCTTGCATTAAGTCTAAACTGAGAAGGTAATTACGGGGATGAGAATAAGCAGCTTTGACTTCGACAGGCGGTTTGTACAGAGAAGTGCGATGTTGTTTACAGCTTCTCCAGAGCAGGTGTGCAACCAGGGTAGAGAGAGTGTTGAAATTTAATACCAAATACAGTAAAAACAAATGTAAATAAAAGAAAATACATCATCAATAAAAACTCTTACCATGTGTGACCGTATTCTATTTGGTGATCCATCAGTCTCTAAAAAACAGGCCCAAATGAGAAATCCCCAATAAATCTCAGGGCAGAAGCAAATTGGCATAGTAGGGATTAGCAGCTACCATGGCCTTCTGTCTTCTTTCCTGAAACTCTGAAAGTGCCCTCTCACCAGTCTGAGGCCCTCCAACATTGAGTCATTGCCTGAGAAATCTGCCATCTTTAAACCCGCCATCTTTAAACCTACCATCTTTACTTCTGCCTGAAGTGCTCCATCTTTAAGTCCACTGTCTTTGAGGAAGCCAGAGGCCCAAAGCCAGTTCAGGGCACAGCAGCCATGAAGGTAGCCATAGTTTATTACTCAGAGGAACAGTAGTGGTATACACAGAATTCTCTGCTGAAGTACATCAAAGGATTTCTGAACCATAAATCAACTCATTCTAAGAAATTCAGGAATAATACTGATCAGAAAATATCTTCACCAACATGTCCCCAATCAGAATTATAGCTAAGCACAAAAATTTTATAAAATAACATGACAGTGAGTAGGAGTAAGTTGAATCTCTAACATAATTAAGAAAGGCTGGGGTTGTGGCTCGGCCGTAGAGCACTCGCCTAGCACTTGCGAGGTCCTGGGTTCGAACTTCAACCCCACATAAAAATAAATAAATAAAATAAAGGTATTGTGTCCCGCTACAACTAAAATATATATATATATATATATATATATATATATATATATATATATATATATATTTAAATCAAGAAAGAACAGTCTAAAAATCCCATCTAAATGGTAATGAACTGACAATTAAAAAAATGAGTCAAATAATGACTTCCAGTTGAACAAGTTCACATATATAGCTAAGGATAAAGTTGTTCTCTGTAATTATTTTTGTTGGTTATCTAAAATGCAAAGAGTACCCTCTTCATGGGACATGAGCTGTCCATAGAAAGCCGTGTTTAACAAAAGTAGTGTATCCTTTCTCAGATTTCATTGCTAAGAAACTTTCAAAAAATTGGGAGGGCAGAATTTAGAATTAGCACATTAGTAGCCAATCACCATTTTCCGTGGGCCTATTGCACTTTGCAAAAGATTGCCTCACTCATTGAAAGGTCACTAGATTGATCCATATGAAAATGCCAGTGTTTGAGCCTTTATCTACATCAATGGTAATCTCTTATGGTTTCACCAGATGTTTTTGGGAACTAGGGACAACAGACTTTTTAGCTACAACTTAAGATATAATTTCGAATGGAATTAGAAGTACTTTACAAATTCCTAAGTGGAAAGACTCAAAGTAATTGGTCATGCTTATTTATAAGTTACTCCATTTAGAATTCATCCTAGATTACTATGTCATATTAAACAAAGAATATTTTAAATTATCAGATTCAGTCCCAGTAACTATCATTATTTCTTTATTATATGAGATTGTTTATGTGGAAATTTGTAATAAATAGGTTACCTGATGGAACAAGAAAATGTTTGTTAGACATGGATGGTCTCATATTTATTTGTTTAATGGGGATTTGACCTGCATTTTCTTATTCTACTCATGATTCTCATTTTAAAGTAAAGATAGAAACAGAAAATTCATCTCAGTGGCTGATGGTTAAACACTGAAATAGTGGCAAGTTAAGGTAAAAGATTGATTCATGAGTTTAACCCCTAAATACACATTACTCTGAGTCACTTCCAGTTAATGCCTCGTGTGAGACACCCCACAGTACTAATCTCTTTTTGACTACTTGAAATTGAATAATTTTTTGACTCCTAAAAAACTTGGAATATCATAGTACATAGTAGGTACCAAAGAAATGTGATCATAATCAATGCAAACTCACAAATTTTCCTCCATAGGAATTCCATGTTTTCTTGATGATATATAAGCTTTTAAATAAAAAGGGAATTACACACATGCCTACACACAAGCATTAGAGGGTGAAGAAGATGGAAATATTTTTCTAAGAAACCTAAGTTTACAAAAAGATTAAAAGAATTTCAAAATGAGTTCTACCATATTATTTTGGCCCACGAAATTGAACAAGAGTTTTTTCTAGTTGTGACAAAAGTAAAAGATTTAATACACACTCATCCCATCAAGAGTGTAAGAAGCAAGGGAGAAAGAAGGTGCTAGACATGTAGGAGTGTTGAACATGAGAAATTTCAGGAGACTAGTTTTATGGAATGCTAAATTAAAACACTGATGAACAGGACACTATGTTTGGAAAAAAATAAAGACCTTCAAAAAGAAAAAGAAAAAAAACAATTACCAATTTTTACTCTTTGTCAGCTAGTCTAGTCACTGCAACTTTTCAGGAGGTGCAAGAGGTGAGCAACTCACTGGATGGCAGAAGCCTGGAGTGCTGCAGCCCCTGAGCTGGCAGGACATGGCAGGGAGGAAGAGTCAGCTTCTGGCTTTTGGGAAAAAGAGATCCAGGAGGTGTGGGCAGATGGTGGGAGCCTACAGTCCCACACACTGGGCATGGAAGGATAATCAGCATTGGGAGTTTTCAGACCTGCTGGCTGAAGAGATTTTGTACATGGAGGACCCATTAATATATATTATTAAAGCAATTATATCTTTATACACCAAGGATAGCATTTTTTTTACTGTGAAAGGGGGCAACTGGTTGCTTATATTCTTCAGAGAAAATAGAAACAAAGATTTTGTCTATATATAAAACAAAAAATAATGACTTAAATGTCTTCATTCAAGGGGTTAGGCATTATAGTTTTTTTAAAGAAATTGTTTTCAGTCTGATTTTTTTATCATTTTTCTTTTTCCTGGATATTTAATATTTATGGTTTTCATGTTCTAAAATTTTTTTCTTATTTTACATTAGTAGAAGAAGCTGTAATTCACATTTTATGGTCACCTATATAGTAGACGAAAGAACTAAGAATTTAAAAAAATTTCAAATCATTAAAGGTGGGAAAAACGCTTTCTAGCTTATAGTACTCATTTTTTAATATTTTATACACTCTTGTCTTAGTCTCTTCATCTAGTGCAATGAAAATTTTATCTTTTAAATCAAATAACATTGAATATTTACAACATTGCAAGATAGTATGTTTGGGGACAGAATAGTGTATTTGTTTATGAATCTACTGAGCATAACAGCTATATAATCTAGTACATAAAGTGCAAGAATTCTGCTTTTGTATCCTCAATATAAGCCAAGTTGGAAGCACTTAGTAGGAATTTAATGAATTCTTATTGAATGTATAAATGAAGATTTATGCCCGTAGGGGATTTATAATCTGGTTGGAGATGAAATGAACCATAAACACTTGGAAAATTAAATGAAAGCAAGAAAATAATTACATAAGAATCCTGGCTTAATGAGATTAATTATATAAAGTGTTTAACAGAGTGCCTAATACATAGTAAATACTTTGAAGTGCTTATTTTCTTCTTTTTTGACTAAACACTAAAAGTTCCATAAAATGATATTTACATGTAGAGATTTGTTTTGTTTTTAAATGATAATAAATGCTCTTGAGTTTCAGAGAGATTACTATGAGCTGAGTGGGCTCAAATTTGAAAATTGGTAGAATATGAAAAGAAAAGGTGTTTGGGGAGGTTAGCAGGAAAAGGGAAAGGCAAACAGCAAGGCATGGACCTGGAAAAGTTCAGTTCTATCTGAAGATTCATTGCTTCAGTTGAAGCACAGAGTGTGAGTAGGGATTATGAAAGGTGAAGCTAGGAAGAGTAGTGTGGGACAGATTGTGGATATCCTTATTCTGCTGGGAAGAGTCTTGGTGCCACAGTCTGGCTGGGCACAAATAACCGAGCCACCACAAAGCCTTGTAGATTCAAACAACCACTCTTTATTCCCCAACTGTCACCGGCACTGCACACACCACAGGGGAACCCACTCCCTCCACTGGGCTCCGTCTAATCTCCTGGAACCCCGCCCCCCAGAACTCATGGGAACTCCAAAGTAGCAGGCGCCTGAGGCAGCAAGAGCCGCCCCATTGCCCAACAGTAAAGGTTAAATATACAATTCAATCAATCCAGCATCACAGCAATTATATACAGCTTAACTCAAATCATCATCTCAATGGTTCACTGGCATCACCTTTCATCCATTCCCTCTGGCAAATGCGAGGTGTCATTCTGACTGGGACGTGTCTCTCAACAGGCTGGAATTTATATGACATCTGATATTTTTGGTTTGTACATAGAGAATGAATGCTTTAAATATAGAAAAGTAGGCCCCTTGAAGAATGCTACTTTAAGGATTAATGTACATATCAAAGGAATTTTATTGGTTTAAAATGTGTTTAGAACCCCTTTGGAGCCATAAACAACATCATACATTATAGAAGACTTGCCATTTGCATGGCATGCTTTCTGAGACCATTTCAAATCCTCAGATTTTAACATTGTAAGATTTGTGTTCAAATCTTTACTTGCTCTGAATGTATTTCTATTGAGTCTTATGTTTCTTGTATATACTACTATTCTACATGTTAATATTCTTTTCAACTTTAGTGAATGTTTTATTTTACTTTATGAATTATTTTTGCTCAGGTTGGAGTATTTGGCGAATCAGTTCAATGATTGTTTTTTTTTTTTTTTAATCTGAAACATTTGGTGGACTTGTTCACATTCATAGCTACAAGTTATTACCAAATTTGATAATCTGTTCCTTTTCAGGTAAAGAGCTATCATTTTCTTAGACTTTACATTTTCCCTTCTTCCAATATTGTTATTAACAGTTTGGCTTTCTTTGGTGGTGATGAGGAAAACATTCTTTACGAAGAAACTTTGTGGGCTGGGGTTGTGGCCCACTGGTACAGTGCTTGCCTAGCATGTGCAAGCACTGGGTTTGGTCCTCAGCAATACATAAAGATAAATAAATAAAATAAAGATAATGTGTCTAACTACAACTAAAAAAAATATTTAACAAAAGAAACTCAGGGTTTTAAAAAATAACATTTTTTTATTAGTTGCTCAAGACAATACAATGATCTTGACATATCATACATTTGATTCAAATAGGGTATGAATTCTCATTTTTCCACGTGTACAAATTGCAGGAGTACATTGGTTATACATCCATGTGTATACATACAGCAATCCTAGTGTCAGTTGTATTCTGCTGCCCTCCCTATCCACCCCCTCCCCACTCCTCCCCTCCCATCACCTCTCTCTACCCATTCTACTGTGACACTTATTTCTCTTTTTTTTCTTCCCTTCCCCCTCACACCTTTGTATATGTATTTTGTGTAACCATGAAGGTCTCCTTCCATCTTCCGTGCAATTTCCCTTCTCCCTCCCATTCCCTCCCACCTCTTTTCCTTGTTTCATGGTAATCGTATTCTCATGCTCTTCCTCCCTACACTGTTTTGAGTCACCTCCCTTATATCAGAGAAGACATTCGGCATTTGTTTTTTAGGGATTGTCTAACTTTGCTTAGCATAATCTGCTCTAATGCCATCCATTTTCCTGCAAATGCCATGATTTTGTTATTTTTTAGTGCTGAGTAATATTCCATTATGTATAAATGCCACATTTTTTAATCCATTCATCTGTTGAAGGGCATCAAGGTTGGTTCCACAATCTAGCTATTGTGAATTGTGCCGCTATGAACATTGATGTAGCTGTGTCCCTGTAGTATGCTCTTAGTTACACTTGTACATTGCTGGTGGGACTGCAAATTGGTGCAGTCAATTTGGAGGGCAGTATGGAGATTCCTTGGAAAGCTGGGAATGGAACCACCATTTGACCCAGCTATTCCCCTTCTCGAACTATACCAAAAAAATAACACTTTTTAGTAATTGCCTTTGAACTCTGAGATGTAAATTAAAAACATTAGGCTAAACTCAAGTATTTTTAGTCTTTGAATTAGGCTTTAGCCTCTCCATTGCCTTCACAAAGTATCTTCTGCATGGGTAACCATGAGTGTCATAGTCTGATATACTGAATATGTTTGTAGAATTCTTCCCTTGATCGATATCTTCTTTTCTCACACTTCTTTGTGTGCCTGTATCTGTGTGTGTGTAGATATGTATACCATATGCATCTGGTGTTTTTTTCAGTGACTTTTCTAGCCCCTTGAGCAAACATCAGGAACATTTGTAAATATTTAATATTTAAGAGAGTAAAATGTGCTATGGTAACTGATTGGTTGGGAACCCAAGTGAACCTTTATGAGATTGAAGAAACCTACTGCTGGGTGGTTACTTATATACTGAAATAAGGCAATGATTTGGATATAATTAATTTAGTGGTTTGGGTAGTTGAGGGTTTTCTGTATGGAAAAACCAGTATTTGTTATCAGACATTTGGAGATGGCTTTGTGAAAGAATGCACCACTCTTTCCTATAGCATTTCAGAGGTAATATGTCATCTAAAAACTTCCTAATCTTTTTTGAAAAGGAATGATAGAGGGCTGGGGATGTGGCTCAAGCGGTAGCACGCTCGCCTGGCATGCGTGCGGCCTGGGTTCGATCCTCAGCACCACATACCAACAAAGATATTGTGTCCGCCGAGAACTAAAAAATAAATATTAAAAATTCTCTCTCTCTCTCTCTCTCTCTCTCTCTCTCTCTCTCTCTCCCCTCTCTCACTCTCTCTTAAAAAAAAAGAAAGAAAAGGAATGATAGACAAATAAATGTAAATAGTACAGGAATTTTTTTATGCTAGTTACAGAATAAATACCAGGTCAAAAGTTTTTGAAAAGAGCAACAATTCTATATTTGTCTCCAAAATTAAATAGATGTCCCATTGTATTTTATTTGTGTTTGTTTTTATATTCACTGCTTTTGACTGTAACTGTTTCTATTGTAAGTACATCTATCACATGTTATTTGTACTCATGGTGTATATGACATGTTACATCTACTGGACTGTGAATACTGTTTTATTTCTATTGTTAGTCTTTTAATCCAGTAACTGTGCCTGGTACAGAGTAGGTGCTCGATTAATATTGTGAGTTGAATGAATATGAATATTTGACTATCATTTGAATTATCATTTATTAGAAGACTGTACTATCTTATCTTAGCTTTTCTTGTGGACTGGTCATGTACCCTAACTAGACTGGACATGTGTTATGAGTAGGAACTTGATTTTGTCTTTCCTAAATTCTTATTTATAACACTTTGGGCTGTAGTGGGTATTAGGTATTCTCAAACATGTGATTGAACTGAAATATGTTGGTAGTTTTTATTTCCTTATCAGGAGATTCCTAAAAACACAGCCATTAATAAGAAATTTGGAAGAGATTCAAAATGACAGTATATATACTTGTCTGTCAGCTTGTGGGCTTATGTAAGAATCCATACTTTCATGGAGTAAAGAGTTGTGGTTCTGGGTCCTTGCTTTTGAGTGGCCTAGTTGCTGTATTTTGGCCTTCTACCTGTATCACAGATGATGTAAGTCAGTAGCTCTTCAAATGTGGTCTCAGATTAGAACATCACATAGGTACTTGCTAAAAATGCAGATTCTTCTGCCCCCTCCAGATCTACTAAATCAGAAACTGTGAGGGTGGAGCCCAATCTGTGTTTTAATTAGTCTTCTAGGTAATTTTGAAGGTGAATTTTGATGTTGCCATGTGATGTAACTATCTTTAAGAGAGGGGGCTAAAGGCAATGCTTATGTGCTAGAGAAAACCCAACTAGCAGCCTAGATTAATGTGAATAAGAAGAGTTTCTCAGCAAATCATAGGGGTGAGTTAGCACGTGTGAAGCCTTAGAACAGTGCCCAACCTGTGGCAAATACTTACTTCAAAACTACAATTTTATTTCTTATGAGGTCGATTGCAGTTGCCCGTCATGCATTTGGTGTATAAGCCCATGACAATGATATGACTTTAATTCTTCATGTGGTTTCTTGCCAGGCTATGAATTCCTCAAAGGCATTGGTTGAATAAATACCTTTTCCCAAAGCAATTGATATTGTAAAGGTAAAATTTCTAAGCTGTTTCTAAGCTGCAAAAGTCTGAGTTAAAGTGTAAAAGACCGGGCATTGTAAAGTCTCTAAATGGCGAGGCCTGGGCTAAAAAGTAAAAGACAAGGCATTGTTACAACTCCTCTGCTACCCCCGGAACCTGTAATCTCTGTAGCTGTTAGGACAATACCTGAACTGCCCAGTAAATATTTCTTCTGGTCCCCTGGTTGTTCAATAGCTAAGGGCTCTGAGTAGCACAGCACGTAAGCATCTAGGCTCCAAAACCAATCAGTTTAAATGTGAAGCCTGCTTAGGAATGACCAATAACCCCTGCCCAGACTGTTCCCGCCAATGAATGGACTAATCATGTATCAGAGTTGTTGTTCAATTTTCCCGCGCCTCATGATGATTTGTTCTCATGCATGCAAAGCCCCCTGCCCTCTCCAAAAAGTGTACTTAAGCTCTGCTTGACCTCTGCTCTGGGCTCTGGGCTGCTCTCCCTTCTTGAGTGAGCACGGAGCCCCAGCGTGCTGGAACGGATCCCTAATAAATCCCCCTTGCCATTGCATGAAGCTAGTCTCGTGTGGTCTCTTTCTCCGACGCTTCGCCGGACCCTTACAATATCATGCTTTCAGCTGTATTTCCTGTTTACTATATTTATATACTGTAATCTAAGGGGAGCTCTTCTTTTAGTATTTTGACTAGAAAACAACATTGTTCTTTGGAAATTCTTCCTTGAGGCTGAAACATCCTTGGACACAAGAAGATTTCTTTAAACCCACACAGGCCCTTGAGGCGGCTGCCGGGAAAGTTATCTTATGAAGGTGCTGTTCAAAAGAATTAAAAAGCCCAAGAAAACAAGAAATATCTGGACCTTGTCATTTTGGCCAGAAATTTTTAGCAGAGCCTTATTGCAAAACTTTGACACTTGCAGGCATGGTGGCACACACCTACCTGTAATCCCAGTGACTTGGGAGGCTGAGGAAGGAGGATCACTAAGTTCCAGGACAGCTCTGGCAACTAAGTGATTTAAGCTAAGTGATTTAAACTTTGGAAACTAAGTGATTTAAAAATAAAAAGGGCTAGGGATGTGACTTAGTGGTAAAAGATTCCTGGGTTCAGTCTCCAATACCCCAAGCAAACATTGAACCTTAGCAAAAAACAAACAAACAACAAAAAAGGTTTTTTTCCAAAGACCCTAATTCCTGAGAAAAATCAAGTCTAGTGGAGTTTTAGACATCACATATACCCAGACACTTAGTGAGCCCTTTTTAGGATTCTTTTGAATGTCTCCCCATTATACATGTATCTCACATCTTGACAGATATGTTCTTGGCAGAACATGGAAGTAAAAAGGAAAGTTGAACCAGATTTCTCCCAGCTTATTGTAATGCAAAAACATCAATAATAACATCTAGCTCTCAGCCTTCTGTGGTGGAGCATGCCTATAATAACCAGCAGCTCCGGAGGCTGAGGCAGGAGGATCTTGAGTTCAAAGCCAGCCTCAGCAAAATCGAGGCACTAAGCAATTCAGTGACTCTGTCTGTAAATAAAATACAAAATAGGCTGGGGATATTGCTCAATGGTTGAGTGCCCCTGGGTTTAATCCCTGGTACAAATAAATAATTAAATAAGAAACCTAGCTATCATTGAAAAATCCAGGACAAATGCTAAACTAGATGGATCCCTTAGGACAAGAGGCATGGAAACTTGTAGGAAATGACTGTAACACTGATCGCTCTGAGGTAGTGCAGTGGTTCTCAATCCTAGCAACCTCTAAGCATCACTGGGGAGCTCTTAAAACATGTCAATACTTGTTTTGGATTCCAGTTCTTCCCAGAGACTCAGATTTCACTGGTATTAAGATGGAACCTGAGAATCAGGATTTGGGGAGCACCACTTTCAAGCAAGATCTACTTGTTCCTTAAGGGCCAGTGTTCCAAAAGCAGCATGATGCAGGCATTCAGTGATTCAGACAATAGGAACAACAGGGACCCTACCATGTTCTCCATACCAGTGGGTATGTTGTTACCTTGGGCTGGAAGAGTGGAGGGTGGCCCACATCACAGAACTCCCACCCCATGACACGTGACACAGTGAGAAAGAGTGCACGTGATCCTTTTAAACATTTAATTAAGCAACTCCTACACTGTCATGACAAAATGAAACTTGTTGAGGGTTACAGAGTTCTAATGAGAAATAAAAATAAAAAATTCTCACAAAAGCTCCACTTAAGCCTATTATAAGTGCTGCACTCTCTTCTGAACATGGATTTTGAAAACAACTGTCAAAATGTAAATCCTCAGCACCCTAAAAATGACTTATCATTTTGATTCAATCTATAAGTCGATGATCATATTTCCAGTGCCAAATTTTGACATATGAGAACTGCAATAGCAAAGAATAGAAATGCATCTTGTTTGCCCAAGCCCTCCCCAAGACTCGCCCACCCTGTGGGTTCCCCAGAAAGCACAGGGATGGTCCAAAGAGCCAGTCAGTAAGGCAGCATTTGCTATGCTTTGCTGCTCTGAATTCAGTTCCGCTGCTTTGCATTGAACTCTGTACAAATGTTCTGGATGATCCTGGGGTTGGATTTGTACAGGTTGTCAAACTCATCCACAAAGAAGGAGTGGTCACTGGCAGGGTGAGTGGCAATGACCTCCAGCTCGTCCTGTGCAGTCCATGCAACCCCTATTGCACAGGTGATCACTCCTATGGGGACAAAGATCAGATGAAACAGATGCCCCTAAGAAAAAGTGTTGTTGATGAATCTTTGCCTTTTTGCTGCCCTGTCAGCACAACCCAATCCCAAATCAGAAATATGTCAAGCAAAAGAAAAAAACTCCCATGGAACTCTAGGTTCTAGAATTAAGACCAGGTATGGCCATTCATTCATCCATTCATTCAAGAAATACTTTTGAGCATCCACTTCAGAGAGGAGGTAACAATCTTTAGTGGGGAAAATGGAGAGACTGCCTGCTGTGATAGTTCTTGATTTGGTTTGGGGCAGTTGGATATCAGGTACTTGACCTTACTCTAGAAATTCCTATTCCTATACCACCTTCAGGTTAACCAGGGTGGATGCAAAGGATGGCCAGGAAACAGAGGGCAGAACCTGAGGTGGTCTTCCTGCCCAGGCACCTGCCCTGCAGCCCCCTTTCTGCCAGTGGCTCATCTCATCTTCTAGGTGTACAGTCCTGCTTATTAGGAGCTATCAATGCTTCACATAGCTCTGGTCTAATATGCTTTCAGTTATCCATCATGCTGCATATGAGCTGCCAGTCCCTTTTCTCACCTCTCCAGCTTCTTTTCTCTGAATATTGTCTCAATTAGGGGAAGTTAGCCTTGGGTTTTAAAATGCTGGTCAAGTGGCCATGGGAACCGAGCTTAGACTGAGCAAGCCCATGTTTCTGCTCAAAGAAAGAAAGAAAGAATATCCCCCGATAAAGACTAGAGAACAGTATGCAACGTTTCAGATCCTTGAGACCACCCTTGCACAGAACCTTCTACTGTCAATTCTGACAGATGGTTGTTAACTCTGGACTTGGATTATCCTAGGAACACAATGCTCATTGCATTTTTAGATGAATCACAGTGTTTGGCTGAGCAGGAACCCGCCTCCATGTAATTTGTATCTATTGGTCCCAGTTCTTTAAAGCTTCTCAGAATACGATCCCCTGAGAGCTCCCATTTCCAACAGTCTTCTCATTCCCTCACTTCCTGGGTGAGGCCCAAAGAAGGTTCCTAGAGAAATAAGTGAGGGTGGGACTGAACGTGAGCTTGGACAGATGTGCTAGAAAAAGCCCTGGGCTGATGAGCCAAGAGCTGGCCCATGTGCCACTCACTCTGGGATTTGGAGCGGGTAGTTTATGGCCCTTGAACCAACTCTGCTGATGTGAGACCAAGGGAATTTGTGACAACTGGCACAAAGAACATCACCATCTCACCATTGTTAAGGTGCCCCACAGACTCTGCAAAAGGCAAGTCCCTGAGAAGACTTTGCCTGAATGCATTGTCTAGATACTTTGGTTTCTGGAAGTCAGCACCACCCATTCATTAAGAATTGTCTTAGGAAGGATTTAAAGCAGCTCTCAAGAATACAAAAAAATCCTGAAAAAATAACCCATATTAAAAGTATGCACAGAAAAGGGAAAAATAATTGACCACTGCATTGTGTGAGTTTTGTACCCTAGCACTTAGAGGTCTCCAGTTCCACTGACTACTTTATTCAGTTTTATCATTGTTATTGTTACTATTTTTCTTTTTTTTAGTTGTAGATGGCTACAATACCTTTTATTTATTTATTTTTATGTGGAGCTAAGGATCAAACCCAATGCCTCATACTTGTTAGGCAAGCGCTCTACCACTGAGTTGCAACCCCAGCCCATTTAATATTACTATTATTATTATCATTTTGGGTTTCTTCAGGCTATTATATTTTCATGCTATTTTATGGCACTTTTGAGAATATATATATATATTTTTCTCAAATATATATATATATATACACACATATATATACATATATATATTAATTAATTCATGAATGTGATTTATTTTCTAAACACTTAAGTACTTTGTTCATTTTTTGTGTTCTTTTAAATAATTATTTCTTAATTTTAGGTGGACACAATATCTTTATTTAATTTTTTGTATGTAGTGCTGAGGATCGAACCCAGTGCCCCATGCGAGCACACTATCACTTGAGCTACATCCTCAGCCCTCATTTTTTTGTGTGTTTTTGAGCCTTCTCTCGACAACTTAGAAATTTTTATATGGAAATATCACTTTTAAATATTCTGAATCAAAATTTCTTAGGGTTTTCCCCCCAAACCCTCAATATCTAATTTACAAACATAGTACGACTTCCTTAAAGAATATTATTAGTCTTTAAAAGGTATTAAGGACAAATTGGTGTCTTCAACACAGCTAGGGATTTGTTTTTCTTTCATAGAAAGGGAAAAATGGAATTCCCTTTTAGTGTCTCAAGCCCTGGTGGGAAAAGCGTCAGGATGTAGGAGGTCAAGGAAAGGCTCCCTGTTTTCAAAGACACTGGGGGAGTCTCTGGCTGCCCTTCATCCTTCCCTCTTTGCTACTCAGACACCTGCAATATTTGCTCCTCTAATGGCTTTGAACATTTTTGAGAGTCACAGACAAAACCAACGCACAGAAAAGCAGAGCCTTCCTTGCCCTCCAAGGACAGCCTCTCCCTGCCCTAGAGAGGAGCCTCAGCAGCTGGCTGAGCCAGATTCCCCCTACCTTTCTGATGGGCGGCCATGGCTGGTATCCACACGTCATCATAGGACCTGCCTTCGGTGATGAGGATCATCAGCTTCCTCTTGTTGGGCTTGGACTTCTTGAAGAGCTTCTCCAGGGCAGAGTGGATGGAGGCGCCAGTGCTGGTGCCACCACTCCAGTACCCCACCCTCTTGATGGCGTTGAGGATGTCAGGCTTGGTGCTGTACTTGTCAAACCCAAACTCCAGCTGCTGCTCGTAGGGTACTGCACGGCCTGATACGTGTGTCTGAGTCTGAAATCTCAAACTCCTTGCTGATGTTGGCCACAAACTGCAGGACTGTGCGGAAGTTGCCTGTCCCCACACTGCTGGAGCCGTCAATGACAAAGCCAATGTCGGCTGAATTTAAGCAGGTCTTGCTGCAGGCCAGGCGGTCGGTGTCACAGACCCGCTTCACCAGGGGCTGCATGGTCTTGGAGAAGCCCAACCAACTCTGCACGTTGAACCATTGGTTCTGCACACAGCCTGGAGGACAGAGGGGAGGGACACTCACCAGGTCAGCAGTCAAGTCCCCCAACCTGGCACCCTTACCTTGGGCCTCCAGGTGGGTGAAGAAGCAAACAGACTCCTGTTTACTGTGCTGGTCCTTGTTGATGGCTCTTTCCCTTTCTGTTCCCCTATGTAGGCACTTGCTGAGACAAAGACCTCTCCAGTAATCTCTGAAATCACTCCTGTCTCCACAGATAACAATGCCTCAGTGGGAAGCCCTTGTGCTAGGCAAACTCACAGGGAGATGTAAGTCACTGATTTCTGCTTCAGATTTATGCCTCTTCAGCTCAATTCATTTGTACTGGCAGCCAGCCATGACTGGCATTGGTGGGCACCAATGCATGAGAAAATTAAAGAAAGCTTTTGTTATCCTGGGGAAAACAGAGCACACCTAAGAAGTGACTGAGGAATGTTTCCAGAGCAGGCTGCACCCACTGGGAAGGGGCCCCAGAGTTGCTGAGTAGTCACATGGGTCAGGGTCGTACTAGGTGCTTTTGGAGAGATTCTCTCATTCAATCCTCACCTCACCCTACAAGGGGAACAATGGCCCCCCCATTGTTAGAGAACAAACTGAGGGCCACTACAAGGGGACATGCCTGAATTCCCCAAACTAGATTGCCTAGCTGTCTGCCTTCAAAACCCAAGCTCTGCCTTCCAGACAACCTTGCCAATAGGCAAACAAATATTTATTTACTTGTGCCTAAGCTTGTTCCAGAAAAAATTCAAGTCAGCTACAAATAAACATTGAGCAAACTTGCTGGTGTGTTCCTGGAAGTGACAGGGCTAGTGTTCCTTCTTCCTGTCCCTTCCTTTATGGGTCACAGAGCATGTCTGACCTCATGACTACGGATGAATCTGTATAATTAAAAAATTATTTTGAAACTAGTAATGGCTTAAACATTCCAGGAAAAATACATGTTTTCTTTGATTTGTGAAAACCTAAAGCAGGTTACAAAACTTTCTATGGACGAGGCGGCACAAGAGGTTGAGTGCTGGTAGGAAGCTGATCTTCTGGATGGAGAGGCAGTATCCCTATCAGACAGCCTGTGTGAGATTCCAGCAGCAGAGAGTGGTGGTGCTAGCCAGGGACAGGTGGCCATTGGCCTGAGCACAGGGCCTGTGTGGTGTCACAGCAGCAGGGCCAGAAGCAGGGTTGGGACCATGCTTTAGAAGGCCTCAAGAACAAAGAGAAACAGTGAAGGGTTTGGAGCAAGAGCCCCAAAGTTGGAAGAACTCTTTACAAGCATGAGTTGGGCTTCACTGTTAAATCTCTACACAGGAGACCCAGGAGAAAGGCAGGTAAGATGTTAAATACTGACTTGAAGTGGGGAGATGTCACTGGGCAAGAGAAAGAACAGAGAGAAAAGGGATGCAGTTTGGGAGCTGATGAGGAATTCTGGGATGGTTGGGCCTGTTCATGCAGAGTCCCGAGAAGGAGACAGTTTGGGTGGGAAAGATGATGATGAACTTGGCTTGCTGCATGTAGGACTTCAGGTTCTGACAGGGCTTCCAAGAAGGGAAAGGTCACCAGGTGTGATGGCACATGCCTACAATCACAATGACTTTGGAGTCTGAGGCAGGGGCAACAGCAAGAGACTGTCTAAAAATAAAAAGGGCTGGGATGTAGCTCAGTGGTAGAGCACCCTAGGGCTCAATCCATAGTATGTAGGTGCTGGGAGAGAGTCTTTCATCTGGACAGAGAAGACTGTACAGCTCAAGAGGTGAGGACTGAAGCTGTGGCCCTGGGGAGACTGGAGGAGGAGAAGATTGTGAGGGAAGATGGATGAACAGGATCTAAGTCCTGAAAAGGTCCATGTTCAGGGTACATAATGGAAGAAAAGAAAAGAGCAAGTGAAATAACAGCTGCACAGGGCCAGGAAGCCAATGAAGAGGATTTCATGGAACAAGAAGAAGTCAGCAGCCTGCTATGCTGCAGGAGGTCCGGCCTTATTAGCTCCAAAAACATATAATAATAAAGTTGGAGGAGCATCACGGACAAGATTTGCCAGGCGTGATGGCACAGGCCTGAGATTTCAGCAACTCAGGAGACAGAGGCAGGGATCCCAAGTTCAAGGCCAGCTTCTGCAACTTAGCAAGATTCTGTCTCAAATATAAATAAATAAATAAATAAATAAATAGACTTGAGGATGTAGCTCACTGGTAGAGCACCCCTAGAATCAAACCCCAGTACAAAAAAAAAATAAATAAAAAATAAAAAATAAAAGACAAGCTGTCCAAGCTTGCTGGCTCTGTTCCTCCCTCCATCCATCCTTTCTTCTCTCCTTCTGTCCTTCAGTTGAAGCTTTGCCTTTGAAGGAAGGTTTACGTGGACAGCCACTGGAAAACACCAAAGGTGGTTTAGTAGACTGGAACAGGAGGCCAACTATCCCATCTGTCCTGCCTCACGTCCAGCCAGACATCTCAGCAGAACCCAGAAGTAGCATTGGAAACATGACCTGCCTGAAATGCCGCAACACCTCCCTTCTCTTGTTTATCAGATTGATTAATTTGTAGCATGTTTGTGTGAAAGTGCATTTGTGTGTGTGTGTGTATATACATACATGTGCATGCTCATGTGTTTATATGAAGCCTTCCTGGACTGCCTGGTCGAGGTCCCTGATGCTGTGGGAGGAGCAAGGAAGAGCCTCCACATGAGACCTTTGGAACACTGCTCCTGCCTTCTGTTCCCAAGCTGCTGGCCTTGGGTGGGTGAGACTTTTCTTTGAGAGAGTAATTTGAGGTTCCTTCATTGGAGACACCACTACCTAGATGTGAGATTCATACACTTTTGAAAGCCCAAGAAAACAATCTTCCTGGAATTTCAGCTTTTCAGAGTACAGGGGAGCTTGACTGTGGGTGAGTCTCTGGCAATTACAAACCTTGTTGGCAAAGTTAGGCTCCATCACGTACTGCTTCTCATTTTCTGCAGCAGCTTCTACAGTGATGAAGAAAATGTTGATTCCTGATTCTCTTGCAAGCCTTGAAGCCTCCTCCACTTTGTCTGTGGGCCAACCATCCACCATCACTACGGCCACATTGGGAGCACCACCTCTGTTTCCATTGGCTTTGGAAAAGAAGGTCTTGTTCACAAAGGAGATGGCCCAGCCTAGAAGAAAAAGACTCATGCTTGAAGGGATTATGCCAGTGGTAAATTCAGAAACAGATCACAGCAGCACAAAAAGGTCCAGAAAAACACAATCATTCCCTCCCAGTTTGACTGTTCTATTTTTTGAACCACTTTAGTTTTAGGTGTACAATTCAGCGGCATTTGTGAGTGTACAGTTTAGTGGCACTGGGGCACATTCACAATGCAGCTGTCACATCACTTCCTTAGTTTCATTTTAAGCCTTTAATTTCTAATTGCCTTGAAAAAAGTTATAGGGACCAGCAAGTAGCAGGGAAAGACTTTCATAGAAATAAAGGGACTCTTATTTGCTTGGGTACCAGACTCACTCTAAGTCTCTAAGCGGCCTCACATTGTGTCCTACAGCACAGGATGAGGGGAGTTGAACTGGAGTGACAGTAGCCTTCTCTGGGCTTCCTAAATCCTGGGAGCTGCTGGGCCTGCAGGGCTGTATTCTGTGGTTAGTGGTCTTTCCGCCAGTTCCAAGCCAGGGGCCCAAGTTTGGCTGTCCAGGGAAGAGCTATACCAGGAACTGAGAGACTGTGTTCTAGCCCTGTCTGTGCCAACCACTGGCTGTGTGGCCCTGGGTGGTCCCTAATGGTCTCTGGGTCTAGACTTCCAGGCCAATGATCTGCTTCAGTTGAGTGCAACAATCATGAGGCTTTGTGAAACCTTGAGATGCCTTTCTCCCATGTGAAGGGTCTCAGGACATTTTCAGAGTCAACTAGATGACAAAGTATCCTACTTTTCCAGCAATTTCCCAGTCTCAGTGTTAAAAGCCCAAGTTCCCCTGGGCAAATTGGGATGACAAGGCTCCCTTGCTGGGTTGTGTGGAACCAGTGTGTGTGTGTATGTGTGTGTGAGAGAGATGTGTATGTATACCCATGCATCCTCTGAAATTATACACAGGATCTTGTGTATGAGTACTATCTGGGTAGCAAGGCCATACATATTCTTTTTGGAGATTCTCAAATGAGTCCCTAATAACAGCTAACAACCACCTTCTTTAAGTAAATATTATTATACTAAATGCTTCTCTGGTTTGGGCAGTATAATATTACCTGTCAAATGAAAGTATCAAATGGTCACATCTAAAGTCCTGGAGAAGTGTCTTAGTGAACCCCTGTGAACTGTCTGCACTGAACCTGGTTGCTGAGGAAAAACATTGGCTGCTGAAAACTGCTTCCATGGCCAAGGGATAATTTCCATCAAGTCCCAAAGCTTCCAGTAGTCCTTTCTGGCTCAATATTAGGCACCATAAGGGAGCCAAAAGATCACTTTGACCCCACCTAATCTTGAGTCTAGTTGAGCCCACAGTGAACCAGTGCTTGATGCACATTCCACCTACCTTGCAGTGGATTTTTATTGTTGTTGTTGATTCCTTCCTTCCTTCCTTCCTTCCTTCCTTCCTTCCTTCCTTCCTTTCCTCCTCCTCCTCCTCCTCCTCCTCCTCCTCCTCCTCCTCCTCCTCCTCCTCTTCTTCTTCTTCTGGTACTAGGGATTGAACTCAGGGGCACTTAACCAATGAGTCATATCATGAGCCATTTTAAAAAAAAATATTTTATTTAGAGACAGGTTCTCACTGAATTGCTTAGGGCTTTGCTAAATTGCTGAGGCTGGCTTTGAACTTGCAATCCTCCTGCCTCAGCCTCCAGAGCTGATGGATTACAGGCATACACCACTGTGCGGGGCTTGTAGTGGGTCTTCAAACCAGATGCTGGATGTCTGAAAACTACAATGTCCATACCCTCTTGCATCTAGATTTTCAGCTTTCTTTTACTTTCACAAATTGATGTATTTACATGAGATTTAGAAGATGACAGCAGGCAGGGGCTGTACTTTTCTTTCAGAAGTTTATGCTGATGAGAATCTGTAGAGTATTTGACTTCTCTTGGAGCACCTTTGACAGACATGTTTGTGTTGGTTGCTAGCTTTGATGGTGTTAGAAGAGAGGGTGCAGAATAGCCCTTTTGTGGGTAAGAATGGGTCAGGGAGGACTTGGTTCTGGAGTGGCAGCTGTAGAAGAAGCCTCCTAATTGTAGGCTTCCTGCTGAAGCAGGTTCCTGAATTGGTTATGGTGGCAGAATTCAGAAAGTTGTTTCTAGATCTTGGAAGAGGTAGCAGCTCCTTTGGAAGCCCCGTTTCCAAAAGAAGCTCCCAAATTCTGATTCTTCAGTCCTTTCTATAATTCTCATAATGTTTAATGCTCTGAAATAAATCACTTTATACCTGAACCAGCTGGTTGGATTCTGTCCTCTGAACCTAAACTCTGAACCAGAGGCAGAATTCAAACCTGTGCTACACTGAAAAAGTTATACTGATTAGGTTGAAACACCTTTCTGATCTCCTCAGGGAAGTTAGTTGTCTTCTGAAGTTTTTCTCCAGTAAAATTTTGCTCATGGAAGGATTAAGTGGAGAACAAGTCAGAAATCAACTTTATCATGTTTGTAATGAACATGCTTTGAAATTTGGGGCATGGAGAACAGCAGCTTGGTCAGTGTTTATTTAACATTGTTCAAAAGTGACAGGCTCTGCATTTACTTGATTCTTATGTTTGATGGCTACAAAATGTTCTCTCAGGGTTGGGGGAAGAAAATAATTAATCAGATTTATTGTAACTCCCTCAAGGATAAGATAGTTCTACACCCTGCACGTAGATTCTCCATGCCAAGCAAATGTGGCCCACATCTCCAGTCCTTTGGATTTTGATGGTATGAACAGGTTCCCTGAGAAGCATATAATCATCCCCCCTTGTGTCCCCCAAAATCAGGCTAACATGTATACATTAATTACACATTGGCATGGGTTCTTTGACAGTCTGAGCACGGTTAGTGTGAAAATGTGAAACTGTTGTTTCCTAATGCCCTGTCACCTCTGGGTGAAATGATAAAATGGAGTTTCTGAACCTGCTCCAGTGAGGATTACATCTTGAACTTCTGTTTTCCCCTCCAAAAGCTCAAACATCACAAAAGATTCATCTTGAAATAGAGGACAAGACTCTGTTTGCAAAGTCGTTGCTGCAACAGTAGCTGATTGGAACAAGACTCCCAAGGAGCACTGAACTGCTTTCTGATGGAATTGGTGGTGGGATTTAATGTTCAATCTTGGCAACTTGGAGTCCAACCAGGAAATAGTCACAATAGCAGTCCTGCTTGTCCTGAAGAATGTTGGCATCCCGAGGAACCAAGCAAGCTGGAACTAGATGACACACATGTTTTGACAATTCTTGCCACCTGAACTCATTATAATACTTTAGAAAAGACACAGATGTTACATGAGTCATTTCTTGATGAATTCTTTTTTTTTCCTCCTTTAATATAGAATGTTAGAAGACAACCACATAGAAAGAGAACCATGGCAACAAGATAGAATTATCTGAAGTGGGGTCACATACCTACATTATAAAGCCCTCCTCTCTGGGTAATTTTCTCAATAGCCATCTTCAGGTCTCAAGAATTCATGTGAGTTTTGAGGTTAAACTGTTTAGCAGGGTTGTCATTGAAGAGGTAGAACAAAAAAAATTAGCTCAAAAGTTATTAAAGAAAGGTAAAAAAGAAAGGTAAAAATAATACTTAATTCTTTTATATACAAAGAGAAGCTGCTTCAAAGCCTTAAACTGTGGTTCATAAAATGTTCCACTGTGGGCAGAGTGATGGGAAGACAGAGACTGGGATCCTTCACAGGGCATGGAGAGAGGTTATTTCAGAACTGTGACCCACTGTATGGGTGTGCAATCCATGTAGTCAGATGGGGGTTGGTTTACTGCTTTGCTACCACCATTTGGGATTCTTAACAATTTTTGAAAGAGGACCTGCATATTATGAGGCTATTTTGAGCTATAGGTTACTAAGTCCTCAAGTGTGGGCATGGAGACCTTTTTTCTTTTTAATTTGATGGTACTGGGGATTGAACTCAGGGCCTCCTGCATGCTAAGCAAGAGTTTTACCACTGAGCTACACTCCCAACCCGGGAGGAGACTTTCAAAGCATCTTTTCCAAGATCCCCAGAAGTAGATCAATGAGAAGTTGCTTTGGGCAGCAAAGGTGCCTGACAGTAGATCCCTACTGAGTTCTTGGGGATAGACAATGCTGTCACCAGGGAACCAGTCACCAGGATCTAAGAGACAGGAGACATTCTCTGCTTCTTTTCCCACCCTTCCTTCTTCCCTCTTTTCTAATCTTCTTAGGTATCTCAAGGTGATCTGAGTTATTTCCATAAGCTGTGCTAATCAAAATGGCAGGTGATGTAAAGCTGGGGTGGGGATATAGAAAGCCACGTTCAGGGAAGACAGGAAATTTAAAATAAGTTCAACCAAGGTAAGGCCTTGGGGCAACTCCCCACCAGATGAAAACTAAGTCCCATGGTGAGGATTAAATGAAAACAAGTAAAAACAGCAAAGCAATCAGGAAATGGGGAATTTTGGACCTCTTAGCTGAGCATCAAGTGTCCTTATCTGAGGAGGTAGTCACACACTTACACTCTTACAAAGCAATCCAGTGATGGATGGAGGCTCAAACCTTTCTTTTTTTAATATTTATTTTTTAGTTGTAGTTGGACACAATACCTTTATTCTACTTAATTATTTTTATGTGGTGCTGAGGATCGAACCCAAGGTCTTGCACATGCTAGGCAAACGCTCTATGGCTGAGCCACAACCCCAGTCCTCAATTTCTTTATAGTAACAAAACCCAGACTCATGTACTCCCATTGTTTGGCTTCATATTTTGGCTTTCAAAGCCTCCATGATTTGGTTCTAACTTATGGTGATACTCCTCTCTCTTTTTCTCTCTCTCCCCTATTCTTCTTTTTTTTAGTTTTTGTTTATTGGTTATTCACAACATTACAAAGCTCTTGACATATCATATTTCATACATTAGATGGAAGTGGGTTATGAACCCCCAATTTTACCCCAAATGCAGATTGCAGAATCTATTCTAGTCAAAATGCCAAAATGAACTGCTCACTCTTTCCTGTATTCTATACCATCTTGTGACTTTGTTTTTGTTAGTGGTACTGGGGATGGCATCCATGGGCGCTTTTTGCCACCGAGGCTGGCTTTGAACTTGCGATCCTCCTGTTTCAGCCTTCTGAGTGGCTGAGATTACAGGCATGCGTCATTACACCCAGCAAGTCTTGTTATTCCTTGTGGTCATGTTTTTCAGCCACCACAAGCACTGGCTTGTAGGGGACAGTGACATGTTACCTAAAAGAAACACAGGGATCTGTTCCTGTGTACCTCTGGTCATAGCAGTATCATCAACAGATCAACACATTACCTATTTTACATGTGTTTGTCTTTGAAGATACTGAAAGTTAATATTTCTTAAAAATTAATGATATCTATTTTTTTAATAATACAACATTAGGTGAGAAGGGTTTAATACTTTTCTTGACCTTGGATAATGTGTAAATGTCTTTGGCTTTCAGTCTCATAACAATGCTGTCCATTAGGCTTTGTTTGGTGATTTGCTTTTTAGTCAGTTGTCACCTCATGAATTCCTGAGTTTGGTCTCTTTTCCATCTTTTCCACAGCTTCACCACACATGGTAGATGTTACTTAAGCACTTTCTGAAGCACACTCACACACCAATCAGCAAATCTCCTCTCCTATTGCTGAATGTACCAAATTATCAATTAACATTGAGCTCACAACCAATGGCGCTATATCTCATGCCTGAGAGAAGCTCATCTAACTTTTGTGACTTTCTCTGGAAGCCATAGCACAGCCTTCTTGTTATATCACTATTATCTATCAGAAGCAAAGATGTTATTACAGGAAAAACATAGCTTTCCAAAAATTGAAGGAGCCAAATGGGGACCATAGACAACTTATAAATAGGTGGAGGATAGGTGTCCCAAAAAAGCTCTCAAAACTACAAGGAAGATGTTGTTAAGAATACAACAGAGGCACCAGGCACAGTGGTGCATGCCTGTAATCCCACTGACTGAGGCGGCTCAGGCAAAAAGATGGCAAGTTTGGGGCCAGCCTCAGCAACTTAGTGAAACCGTGTCTCAGAATGAAAAATAAAAAGGGCTGGGGATGAACCTCAGTGATAAAGCATCCTGGGTTTAATCTCTAGCATGCCAAAAAAAAAGAAAAAGAGGTACAATATTGATTAAATAATAAATAGGAGCCACTCATATTAGGAGCTAAAGGTAAACTCAGCAGAGGAAAGGAGATGGTGGATTTCTTCCTTATGTTAATTTTTAAAAGTTGAAAAGATCACTACTCCCAAGTGCTTCCCTGCAACCAATGAGCCAGAAAACACTGTTTCAAGTATTGGACAGCACCCACAACATTCTAGGCCAATCTGACAAAAAATAAATGCAGATAAGCCACTGTGATTTAAATAGCATCAAAGGGATTAAAACCTAAAGGAGGATATGGAGAACTGGAGGCCATCCTGCAGATTGTAGCATTCCCGAGGGCTGCTGAGCTGGCAGGGTATGAAAATACAAAAGCACCTTGTACAAAACCGGGGTTCAAAATGGTAGGCAGGAGATTATAGGCCTTACATCTCCCTATCATGCCAAGTAAGCACATAGAGACTAAAATAAAAGATTGATTCACAGAACACTGATCAGCTGGGCTCTGCTGATCTAAGCTGGGCTGGGCCGGACAGCTCTGCTTCTTGCTGCTGGCCTGCGGGTTGGGGGGCGAATCTCTCTCTTCTACAAGGGTGTATTCTGGTGTTGGTGCTACTGCGACAGCAACTTTATAAGAGAAGTGCTCATGGCAAAGGCAAAGCAGCAAGAGGACAATGGAAAACACGTGGGGATGCTCAAAACTGGCACACTGTCATTTCTAGCCAAAGGAAGTCCCATGACTAAGTCCAAAGCCAAGAAGCAAGAATCTACACTACTCAGGAAGAGGCTATGGCAAGAGTGTGAATCAGAGGGGAATGAAAAATTGGGACCAGTAGTAATCCAGTCTAACACACAGGGCCTTAATAGTTAGCCTTTCCTTTGTCCTTATGTTTATTGTGAATCTTGAAATAACATTCAACTGAATTTTTTTAAAAAAAATCTAACTCATGAATCTCTCCATTTTATTGTTTAATTTATTTATATTTATTAGGATTACAAACATTGTTGGTTTTATTTAAGTTCATTACTTGTTTTTATGTACTATTCTTAACTTTATTTATTGATTTTTTTAAAAAATTTATTAGTTGCTCAAAACATTACAATGATCTTGACCTATCATACATTTTATTCAAATGGGGTATGAATTCTTATTTTTCCACATGTACAGATTGCAGTATCACATTGGTTATGCAGCCACGTTATTTTTCTATCTTCTGATAGAATAACCACCTGTTCTATGTTCCCTCCTCCCTCTCTGTTAGTTTCAGAATTTACATATTATGCTTCTGAACTTTTAGTGTTGTCCTTTCGTGCACAGCTATAAAAAAATTATTTTTTACTTGTATGCTCCTCTTAACCTGATGAGAATCCTAAGCCTCTTTAACTCTGACCTCATGTCCCATAGTTTTTGTTAATAATTTTAATATTACCCTTTTGCAATACAAACCAAAGTGTTATTATTCTTATTCAAAAAGATTCTTAGATTTAATACATAAGCATATTTTATTAGGTCCAGGTTTGTAATTGTGTCCTTTTTCCCTGTACCTTCTTTCTGAATTTACATTTCTTCTTGTTGATAAAAAAAACATTCAAAAAAAATAAGAATTGATAGATACTTAACATAATAACCTCTATGTCTTTAGATCTGAAACCTATTATCTTTGCTAGCTACTCTTCTGACAAAGGATTAATAGCCAGAATATATAATGAACACAAAAAATTAACACCAAAAAAAACCCCAATCAATAAATGGACAAATGACCTAAGTAAATATTTCTCAAAAGAAGAAAGGCAAATGGCCAACAAATATATAAAAATGTTCAATCTCTTTAGCAATCAGGGAAATGTACATCAAAACTACACTGAGAGTTCATCTCACTCCAAATAGAATGCCAGTCATCAAGAATACAAATAATGGGATGGGGATATAGCTCAGTGGGTAGAGTGCTTGCCTGGAATGTACAAGGCCCTGAATTCAATCCCCAGCACATTTGTGGGATGTATTAATGTATAAAATGTTTAATTAACATAAGAGATTAATTACAAAGCACTTGAACTAAATGAATCCTAATTCTGATGAAAGCTGAACATAAACACTTTATTAGCAAAATGAAATGGCACTTGGAATAAAATGAAGTTCCCAGCCATGGGGCAGGTGAGCCGGAGTCCTCTGCATTGCTTGAAAGCCCCCAAATCAGGGCTCGGTGTCCAGCTAGAGGGTCCTGTCACTGTGCACAGTCCAGGATTGGCCCACTTGAACACCAAATTCCCTGATTTAGCAAAATTTTTGTATTCTCAGTGACTTCAAATCAGTCCTGTGACCTGGATAGACTGGGTGGGTTTATGCTCTCTATTGATCTCTGCTTCCTGCCAGCTTCCTTTCACCCTCCTCAGGTGGCTCTTCTGTCTGCTCCTGAGGCTCTGGCCTTCCTAGTGGTCTAGCCCCAACTGTTGCTTCTCCTCCCTCTTCCTCCTCAGTTTGTTTTATTCACATTCGTAGTTTTAATACTAAGTATATGATGAACTCTTTCAAATTCTTATCTCTAGACTCTCTTATAAGTTCCCTTAGCTATTATTTATCATCATTGTGATACTGCTGTTAAGGACTGAATATTTTTGTTACCCCACAATCAATTTGTTGAAATCCTAGTCCCCAGTGGAGACTAGGCATGCAAAGATGGGCCTTTGGGAGGCAAATAGGTTAAGATGAGGTTACAAGGGTGGGGTCTTCATAATGGGATTAGTGTCCTTATATAGACGAAGAAAGACCAGAAATCTCTCTGTCTACCATGTGAGAACAGAGAGAAGGCAACCATCTATAAGCCATGAAGAGGACCCTCCCCAGGAACCAAATCTGCAGGTACCTCCAGAATCATAAGAAAAAAAAATTGTAGTTTAAGTCACCTAATTGATGACCTTTTGTTATGGCAGTCTGAGGCAACTAATACAACTTTGTAGACGTCTCAAACCAAACATGCAGAAAGAAGCTTGTAATCCTTCTGACTCCCTGTCCTGATTTCTGGTAGGCCCATCCACACAGATGGCCAGGTTGTAATCAGAGCATTGGTGCATCTCTTGATCTGGCTTCATCATTCTCCTTTTTCTTAAAAATACTCCTTATTGAGGTATAATTCACATATTATAAAATCTGCCTCTTTTAAATGTGCAACTCAATGGCTTTTACTATGTTCAGAGAGTTGTGTATCTACCCCGCCCCCCCGGAATCAACATGTTTATCACTCCAGAAAGAAACCCCACAACTTTTGCCATTCCACTTTTTCTGTTCTTTCTGGTTACAATCAACTCTATAGATTTACTAATTCTGTAAGTTTCATACAAATGGAATCATACAATATGTGACCCTTGTGACTTTCATTTAGCATAACGTTTTTGAGGTTTATCCCTGTTGTAGCATGGACCAGTTCTTTATTTCTTTTCAATGGATAGATAATCCTACCATAATTTCTTCTGTGGTAAATTGTATAAATTCCTGATTTGTTCCTTGCTTTAGTATTATTTCCTTTAGTGCTTTCTCCCCACTCTTCCCAGAGGAATCTGTAAGCATTACACTGCTTAAATCCCACTTAAGATCTTCCAGTGCTTCCCACTGTTGGCAGGACATCCAAACTTCTGGGTGTGTCATAGCAGTCCTAAGGTGCTTCCCTTCACTACCCAGACTTTTCCCACCCCATCCTACTGTGCCCTTGGCACAGTCATGGGGAGCATCTGTTTTGCCTGTGTCCTACAGGTGCATCCCCTCTCACCGAATGTCCTTCTGCCAAAATTCAGCCCGGAACACTCTGGCTCTTTGGGTTTCCACAAGACCTTGAAGACAATTCTATTAGGCATGTGCCACTTGCTCTAAGGATTTCTGAGTACCTGTGAATTCCTTGAGTCCCTGTCTATCCTCAGGGCCTGGATTGTAATACAGGCAGAACTTGGTAAATGTTGAATAAATAAATGATTAGAGATAGAAAGAAATATACTATGTTGAATTACCCTGTTAGTGGCTCACAAAATAATAGCAATTGGAAGATTTTTATTTGAGCACATGTGTTGAAAACCTTCAGTTACTAAACATCATCCTATTCTTGGATAAACCCCAAGAATGGCAAATCAAATCTACCTTTAAAAGGGACACAAATTTTACTGCCTGGAAATAGCTTAATTTACTTATCAAAAATTCACTAGATATACTGCTGACCACTCTATTTTACCTTGACACTAATAGCTCAAGGATCTCAGTAAATAACTGTTTCATAGGAAGTACCTGCTTTTGAATTTCACTGAGCAAAACGCCCTTTGCACACATGCAATAAATTTCGATCATGTGATTCTTGTGACTGAAGGTATGATTAATAGATGTAGGTATCAAAGGGGTCTGTTGCCACATACTAAATCTAAGCAGCTCAAACAGAATTCATTTTTAGGAAGTGGGTGGCTGATCCTCACTGAATGGTCAGTGTCCTTACCTTATTATGAAACTGAAATTAATTCCATGAATTTTGTTTAATACCATTTTTTAAAAATATTTAAGTTTGGTAGGGTTCCTACTCTTTCATTCATAGTGGCAGTAT
Organism: Spermophilus citellus; assembly: GCF_964194105.1. Lineage (NCBI taxonomy): Eukaryota > Metazoa > Chordata > Mammalia > Rodentia > Sciuridae > Spermophilus > Spermophilus citellus. Next base: position 792,314 of record NC_138196.1, read on the forward strand.
TAGGATACCTTCTGAAAAGTTAATGGTTTTGGGCAACAGGTGATATTCAGAGACAGAGTGTGACCTCTATATTCAGAAGCACATAAGAAGCTTAAGTAAGAACTGAGGTTTGGGCTGAGTGGTAGAGCATTTGCCTATCATGGGTGAGGCACTGGGTTCGATCCTCAGCACCACATAAAATAAAGGCATTGTGTTCATCTACAACTAAGAGAAAAAGAAAAGGAAGAAGAAGCCTAAGTAAAATGATAGCCCCAAACATCAAGAGTTAGGGAAAATCAACATATCTACCCAAATACCTCTCCTTTCCATGTACATTCCTCTTCTACCTGGAAAATTACTTCAAGTAGCTAGCTGGACTTAGAATTCAAGTCCTGGACAGTAAAGCACTAGGAGTTTCCCTCCATCCCACACCCTAGGGCACTTCTCAGTTCTTTCAAATGTTTTCTTGGGTGAACCTGTGGCTGTTGAAGGCTCATAGGCAATAAGAAAAGCAATGAACCTCTATAAAGAACCTCACTTTCCATGTCCAAACCAGGGGACAAAACTTCATGTATGTTATCAAGATGATTATTACCTGACAATATTATTAGGCCATCTCAAAATCCTCCTCTTCTGGCACATGAAAAAGAGCAATGGCACTCAACTTCTGGAAAGGCTAGTCTTCCATATGCTCTATCCAAGGCAAAGAATTTTCAAAGAAAGAGTTTGGGTGATAGCATAGAACCTATGTTTGATTAAGAGAGTCACAGAAGGGGAAACCCCAAATCTATAGACTCCCTTCAAATTTTTGGCACATGTTCAAACATGATTCTATGGAATGAGATTCTGAGAATCCTCAGGGGGGAAAAAAACATCAACCAGAAGACTTAAAAAGTCAAGGAGAGATTTCTGCAGATATCCACTGTGGGTGAGACAGAATTTGAATCACATGTCCTGCTGAATTAGATAGGCTTGGCAAATATCTCAGGTTTTTCATTGAGTCTACAGAAAGGGTATGACTTAGAATAAAAAACACTTTCCAGGATTAAGAAAACCACCATAGGGCTGTGGTTGTGGCTCAGTGGTAGAGTGCTTGCCTAGCACATATGAGGCATTGGGTTTGATCCTTAGCACCACATATAAATAAATTAAATAAAGGTATTGTGTCCATCTACAACTAAAAATATTTTTTTAAAAAAAGAAAGAAGAAAACCACCATAAGATTGATAGCAAAACCTATATATATGACCCTGACAAAACTTAAAAATAAAACATAACAAAACCTTTTCAAGAGATATTTGATCCATCAATAACTTAATTGTTTGAAAAAATATAAGCGATATTTTCACAGGAAGATAACAGAATCGAGAGTTTCTAAAATGTATTATCCATAATGTTCAAAATACAATTTTTAAAAATGCTATACAAATGAATAACATAGGGAAATGTCATTCAGAGACAGGAGTAGGGTAATGGGTGGGAGTTGGGGAGGCAGTCAATAACAACAATATGAAAGGCCTGAGAGGCAATCAGATCTTGGAGTTAGCAGTCAAGGACTGTAAAAAATATTCTGATAAATATGTTAAATAAGCATGTAAATATAATGGTAGACAAGGTGAAAATGTAAAATTGAAAGAATTACATGGGAATTCTAGATCTGAATAGTACATTTGAAATTGCAAATTTATTGAATAGGATCAACAGATTGGACACAAGTGAATATACTTCAAGGTATGTCAGTAAAATTATTGAAAGAGTTTCAGAAGCACAGAAAATGGGGGAGGGGGGTATGAACAAATTTCAGTGACATGTAGGATAGCATCAAATGGTGTAGCATATATATAACTGGAGTCTAAAACAAAAGAGAGAGAAAAAGAGGTATTAAAAATCACTTAAAGAAGTATTGGTCAAAATATTCCAACTTTTAGTGAATAAATGACAAAACAAAAATTATCAGAATACATATAAAAGAAGAACACATTTACGGACATAATGATATACTGCTCAAAATTCATCCAGAGGGAGGGAAAAAGACACATTATATACAGGAAAACAATGATAAAAAATGATTATTGAGTTGTCATGAGAATTATTGGAATCTAGGAAACAATGGGATGATGACACATTTTTAAGTGGCAAAAGAAAAGTCTACAAGTCTACTTGGAATTTAAATCCATTGGGAAAAAAAGAACTGTTTGCCATCAGTGGTATTGTTCCTAAGATAATTACTAGAGTCATTCTTATTTGTTAGATTTGGAAAGTAACATAAAAAATTCAGTTTCCAGTAATGGTGCCCTACAGCAACTCTCCTATTGAAAACAGCTATAAATTCTGTACAAAATATTTTTACAATCTTCTTAAAAGAAACACAAAGCTGACAAGATAACAAAGAATGACATGGTCAAAATTTGACAAGACATGGGAATCCAGTTAAGTACATGGAATAAAAGCCATTTTTTCCCCTTTTGGGTATTGAACAATCAGAAAAAAACATGAACTTTAGTTTAGACAGCCATGTAAGACCCAAGGGAAAAAATCAAAGACCCAGACAATCCCAAATAGAAGAGTCTGAGAGGTAACATACTTCACACTAAGCTAAGACACTAAAGAACAAACTCAAAGCAAAAATGGCATAAGTGTAGTGACACTCAGATGTATTTATAATCATAATTTATATCAGCTGGGTGTTCAAAAAAATCTTAGCAATGAATTCACTTTAAAGTAGCTTTGAATTTTGATAATGCCTCCAGACATCCACAAGAAGCAAAAACAAAACCCTCCTGAAGAAGACACCTCTATCTCAGAGCTCATATTAGTCTTATACTTTCTAAAGGACAGTGAATAAAACACAAAAATAAACCAGGAATATAAAAGAATAAGTCAAGTCATCATGAGCAAGAACTAGAAAACAAGAGACCATTCAAAGGCTCCTCTAATATCCAAGTGTAAGAACTACAGAGACAGTAATTATGAAATAACTACTAAGTTTAAAGAATAAAAGATCATTCTGAAAATATCTACTACAAACAGAATGTTATTTGAAGGGGGAGAAAAAATACCCAGCAGATTTGATTGAAAAAAGAACCAAGGTGAATGTCAACAAAACCAAAACTTCACTGGATAAAAGGATTAGAATTAAGACATGAGAAAATGAACTAGAAGATAAATGAGAATAAATTACCCAGAATAAAACAGAGATGACATGCCTGGTGGCACACACAAGTAATCCCAGCTTCTTGGGGAATGAGGAGAAGATTGCAAGTTTGAGGGCATCGTTAGCAACTCAGTGAGATCCAGGCTCAAAAAAATAGGAAAGAAAGAAATTCAGAGATAAAAAGATGGAAAATATAGACTAGAGAAAAGGAGAGGACATACTATATACATATAATTAAAGCCTTTTTTCAAAAAGAGAAGAAAGTGCAATCGGAGACATATTTAAAGAAATTATGAGAATTAGGCAAAATTAAAGAAATGCCAACCTAAAGATTTAAGATACCTAATAAAGTCCCAAACAAAATAAAAAGGAATCCATACTCTGACAAATCAATAAAACTACAAAACAGTAAAGACAAAGAAAATATGAAATGTAAAATAAGAAAGCGCCAAAACACAATAAAATATTTGTGTCTGATATATTAAATAAAACAAGTAAAATGCATTTTGTCACATACAACTAAGGAGAACAAATAAAAATCATAATAATAAAAAGTAGCACTAGTGTGGCTCTGATTACTTCTGAAAGTTTTAGGAATGAAGGAGATATTAGGGCTAGGGTGTGCCTTAGTGGTAAGTGTGTGTTTAGCATGTCTAATGGCCTGAGTTCGAACACCAGAACCAAAAAATAAATAAAATAAAATCAACAATAAAAAGAAAGATAGTGGGACTGGGGTTGTGTCTCAGTGGTAGAGCGCTCACCTAGCATGCATGAGGCACTGGGTTCAATACTCAGCACCACATAAAAAATAAACAAAATAAAGGTTGTGTCCATCTACAACTAAAGAAGAAATTCTTTTTTTTAATTTTTTAAATATTTATTTTAGTTTTCGGCGGACACAACATCTTTGTTGATATGTGGTGCTGAGGGTCGAACCCGGGCCGCACGCATGCCAGGCAAGCGCGCTACCACTTGAGCCACATCCCCAGCCCAAGAAGAAATTCTTAAAAAAAAAGACTTTTTAAAAGAGTAGCTGGATCTGGGCATGATGGTACACACCTGTAATTTCAACAGCTCTGGAGGCTGAAGCAGGAGGATCTGGAGTCAAAACCAGCCTCAGCAACTTAGTAAGGTCATAAGCAACTCAGTGAGGCCCTATCTCTAAATAAAACACTAAAAAGGGGGTGGTGGGGCTAGGGATGTGGCTCAGTGGTTAAGCGCCCATAGGTTCAATCCCCAATACCAAAAAGAAAAAAAGACATCTGGAAACTTAAGTGACAGAGCTTATAGAAAACTATTTCATTCTTGATCATTTAATCTCTCTCTCTGGCCTCACTTTACCTATACCTAAAGTAAGGGTTATTTTCAAAGTTCGTTCCAGCTCAAAGATTACACTGTCATTATATACTTCAGTCAGTGGGAGGTGATTCAAATTATAATATTCTACTGCCTAAAAATAAAATGCTAGCTATCATCAGAAAGAACAATGGAAATAAAAAAAGAAATCATATCCCAAATTCTATAAAGCTATCCATATATGGAAAACCAACACAAGTGTTGAAACTGCCAAACTTTTTAAAATATATACTGTGTGTTTTGTATATGTAAAAACAAAAAACAATAACTAAAGCACTTGTTCTTAAACCTTGCATATTACAACTATAAGGTAGCTTTAAAAAATGAACAAACAAACAACAACAACAAAACCCAGTAATGCCAGGGACCATATTTCCAAAGATTCTGATAAATATTATTGATTGGTCTGGGGTGGAGCCCAGGGAATAGGTAACTTTTAAAGTTCCACACATTATTCTAAGACTTCAGCAAGGTTTGAGAAATGTTAAAACTTAAATAACAAATAACAAGATATGTTTTAAAAGAGTAAAACCTCATAATTAAAGCTTGTGAAATTATCAAGGCTATGAATAGAATGAAAAATGAACCTGCTCACAAAATTATACCATACCATCATGGGGTTTACCTGTTCCAAAAAAAGGAGTAAGTTGAAGGACCAATTGAAATTGAGGATTAGTTGCATAGAGTAGTAAGTGTGTACAATATTACCCAAGGTATAATGCAAACTTTAGATAATTATATTCAGAAGAGCTCACATGAATTCCAAGATAGCAGATGTCTGGGGGTTATCAAAGAGAGCAAGTACTTTCAAAGTATATAACAATGTTGAAGCAGATACTCAAGATCATCATTCCTATTAAAATGTCCTTAGTGCAAGGGTCAGAACCAGAATACTAGACTGCATGGACCCAGGACGGCACATACATACTCTAGCTTTGAAAGAATTCATGACTGAAGATCATACTTTTCTCTGGGGATAAAAGAAATAGAGTAAAACTTAACACAGTGCATTTGCTGCTATTTATTTATTCAGCACTTATTTGTGTTATGTACCACACCTGTACCAGATACTTTAAAATAACTCATTGAAGTCTCACAAGGCAATTAATTATCCTCACTTTACACACAAGAAATCAAGGCTCTGGAAGGTCATTTTGGCAAATATGTATTAAAGGCATGATATACAACAGTAAATTGTAGAGCAAGGAATTAAACAAAGATCTATACCACTGTGCCTTTCACAATATTTTATATATTACCATAATAACAAAAATAAACATCATGTTAAGTGCTTAATTTTTCCACTTAAATGCTTAGAAAGTCTTCTCCACAGTTTTATGAAGCCACTTCATCAAAAGATGTTTCAATCATTTTTGAATCCCCCTTTTCTCAAATTTTACATCCAACGCCTAGTACATCTTGCTGGTTCTATCTTCAAAGCTGTTCAGAATCCATTATACTTTGATGACATAACAAAAAATACATTCATATATCCCTGCCACCCTCACTCATTTCTAGCCTGAATTAACTCAGCCTCCTAACTAGTCTTCCTGCTTCTTCTACCCTTCCACATCTATTCTCATTTTGGCAAAGGGATCTTTTTAAAGACAGCCATTACCTCTACTCTCTGATTAAAACATTACAATGGCTGCCCATCTTGCTGAGGTATAATAGGCAAGACTCAGTACTTCTATGACATTATTTCTTCCATCAGCTTTCTCTACTCTTGCCACATCTGCCTCTTTGTTATTCCCCAAACATTCCAAGCATCCCCCCTTCTTGTGGCTGCTTCCCCTGCTTACACAGCTTCACTTCAGGTTATTATGTTTTCAGGTTTTAACTCAAATGGCATCTTATCAGTAAAAGCTTTCTTCCCCTCTCAAGTACTATACATCCCCCTTATCCCAACAGGGCATTTATCACCTTACAATCTGTTATGTATGTATTTGTCACTGTCTGCTCCCAATTTAAACTTGATTAGAGCAAGATCTCTTCATTCTCTCTTCATTGTTGTATCTTTTCTGGTACCTCAAATGGGATACAGCATGAGGTAGGTACTTAAGAAATATATGCTGAATGAAAATATAAATTATTACTGACAAAACCCAGATTCATGAATACTCCAGCATACAACCTCCACACCACATGCCCTGCACACTCTTATAACCAACTACATACAATTCTAGCACTTTCTGGTAAATATCCAAGCCTCTTCCAATTCTACCACACATAATCATCAAATTCTAGGGCCAAGCCAGGAACAGTGAGTGGTGCACACTTATAATTCCAGTGACTTGGGAGGCTGAGGCAGGAGAATCATAAGTTTGAGGTCAGCCTCAGCAATTTAAAGAAACCCTGTTTCAATTTAAAAATTAACAACAAAAAAGGAGGGATGCTGAGGATGCAGCTCAGTGGTAAATCACCTCTGGGTTCAAACACTAGTAATCCCCAAAAATCTAGGGCATGGGTTATGGGGAAGGACCAGGAATTAAACCCAGGGGCACTTAATCACTGGGCCACATCCCCAGACTCCTTTTTACATTTTATTTTGAGACTGGATCCAAGTTGCTGAGGCTGGTTTTGAACCTGTGATCCTCCTGCCTCAACCTCCCAAGCTGCTGGGGTGGTGAGCACTGTGCCACTGCTCCCAGCTAGGGCCACTAATTTTTGTGTTTCATATATTTGCTTTCCTAATAGTTAGAATTTTTCAAATACTGACCTTTGGGTTCACTTTAACTCAAAGCATTTTCCTCCAGCTCTCGTTTCCTTCACTTTCAATTCTTCCCTCTTATGCTATTCTAAGAAAATTAACCTTCCTAGCAAATTAGAAACTCTGATTCTTCTACATATTGTTTATTTTCTATTATACTAACTAGACTACATGTTTCTTTGGGGTCTTTAGCACAATGTCTCACATACAGAAAATATTCTCAAATCTTATTAGTATTCCTTCTCCAATTCCTTTCACACATGTAAAGCTCAGTAATACCTTGATTATTCTGTTTTTCTCCCATGAATAGCCTATTCTCTTAGAGTGGGAGAACACTGCCAAAAGTTAATAGACAGTCTATTAAAATGTGCCTGGGGAAATAAATGACAAAAGTTTTCGGTACAATATAGCTGTTTCCTTACTCTCAAAATCTGAAGGTAGCAGAGGCAGGCCAGGTAGTTGGGACCTTGGATTGTCTTTGAAAACTCTGCCTTGTCAAGTTGAAAGAGAAGAACTGACAGGTTCCTGAAGGGACAAATTAGACAGAATCTTAAATCTTTGTTGGTGTTAATAACATGAGAAGAAATTTAAAAATGATCCATATTTCATCAAAATTCATTTAACTATTTTATTTCCTATTGTTTTACTAGGAATATTTCTAATGGAGAAGAAGAAAAATGAAGTGAAATGTTTGAATTTAATGATGATCTGATGCAAAAAAATGTTTTTTTAATTTCCAATTTCACTAATAAGGGAGACAAAGATCACAGAATATTGCAAACCCTCTTCCCCTTTAATACTTAAGTTCAGAATATATGACAGAGTTTTTCAGTTTCTCTATGGGAACTTAATTTTAGCACAAGTCAAGACACTGTAAAAATTTATTGTTCTTACTATGAAGAGCATGAATGAGAAACCTACCTTAAGTTTAAAGTGTGCATGTGTGTGTCTGTGTCAAAAAGTAAAGATTGACAACACAGGAAAATCAAAAAGTTCAAATGTGAGGGAGAGGGTGAACAGGACAGGACAGATTAGAAATTCCCAAACTCCTACTTATAGTATTGAGTTCTTGTTTGTTTTTGACCAAATTAGCATGACTTATTTTACAATTCCTAAATCAGAAATTAAAATATAAGCAGCTATATAAAAAATCATATCCTGTAAATGCACACATTAAAGTTAAGCCCTGCCTTTAACTCTTTCTTGAAGCCTGAAATCCACAAGCTCATTTACACAATGCATTACTAATAAAGGTAAAAATGTAAAGCATTCAAACTTGTTGGGTACTATATAGACATGATCAGACTCATTCTAAGAAAACTTACAAATTTCAAATAGACTATATTAGAGCACCATAACAGTAGAAATGAAAGTCACCAAAGAATATAAACATACAACTGTAGAAATACAGACTTAGAAGAAATCATAGACACCATGGACCACTTTCACATTCATTCAACCGGTTCATCCATCATCTCCATGAGAGCCTGTGAGGACAGGAAGAGCCTGTGAGGACAGGAAGCCATCACGGAGCACCTGGCCTAGGCTGCTGAGGGGCCTGGAGTGGGGGGCAGGCTGAGGCCAGCCTAGGCCACCAGCTAGGGGTGGCCTGGGGCAAGGCCAGCAGAGCACAGGGAGTAGGCTCTAAGCTGTTGAGATTCCGGGGAGGCCATAGCAGTTGTCCCCTGCCTGGAGATGAATCCCTTCCAATTAGAAGCAACTCCAAGTGAGGGACTACCTTGATGAACTTGGGATACTGGTTTCCTGTCAGGAGGCCTTGGTCCTAGGTCTAGCCATGGCCTTCATGAGCTTTGGGGAGTATCTGTTCTGCCCTCTGAGTCTTAGTTTGGCCAACTGTACAATGAGGTGATTGGAATAAACAATCCTGAACAGTTCTCCCAGAGTTCATAGTCCATAATACCACAACGTTGCTGAGAGCTGAGGATTTTTTTTGGCTACGGAAGATTTCTTGAATGTTAGTTTGATGTGTTCTCTGGCTTAATTAGCAGCATCCAGAGAAGAAATTATTTATCTATTTATTTACTTATTTATTTATTGGCAGTGGGGCTTAATCCATTGATGCTCCACCACTGAGCTACATCCCTGTCCCTTTAATTTTTTATTTTTATTTTGAGAGAGGGTCTCACTGTAGGGCCTTGATGAATTGATGAGGCTGGCCTCAAACTTGTGATCCTCCTGTCTCAGCCTCCTGAGATACTGGGATTATAGGCATGTGACTCTACCTGCCTATAGGTTGAGGACACAGGCTATCTCCTTAAAGAATAACGTTATCTTAAAAAATACTATATATTAGGCCAGGCCCAGTGGTGCATGCCTATAATCACCGCTGCTCAGAAGACAGAGGCAGAAGGATCCCAAGATCAAGACTGGCCTGGGCAAGGCAGTGAGACTGTGGGTGTTGAGTAATTTGCCCAGGTGTGCTGGTTGAGGAAGCGGAAACCACCATTGTACCTCCCTCAACCAGACTCCAAAGGCAGCACTGTGAATCATGACTCCAAATGGCTTCTCTGGCTGATGAGGAACCAGTAACTGTCCACATTCGCTATGGTGGACCTTCCCACTCAATAGCTCTGTTCAGCTTTACAATAGGCCTGTGCACCTGCCAAGAGGATCCCCACTTTCCAGATACGGACACTGAGGAGCAGTGAGTGAAAAGCACAGCTGCCCTCTCCCTGTGTCTCCTGTGCATCGGGGTACTGCTATACTCCCTCCACCCCACCTTGCCCACGTGGCTCACACAGAAACCCAGCAGCACTCCTAAAGTACCTGGGAAGTGCTTTGTCTTGTCACCTACCCCCTAGGCTACAGGTGGCCCAGAGCATTTCATGCTTCACTCTGGACTGAGGGTCTACAGTCTTCCCTTTTCTTCCTACCCCAGGGGTTTATTGAGCACCTACTATATTCCAGGCATTGTGGTGGGTGACATTTCCACCCTCTCTCGTGAAGAAGGCCCAGGCAATGTCCTCAGGCTGACTATCCCCCCAGCTCAGCACCCTAACTGAACTGAACCCTGAGAGGTGAGCAAACTCAGCTTCCCTGGGCTCCTCAATGCATCCTCATCCCATCAGCCTCCTGGAGCCAAGCAGAGTGTGTACAAAAGGAATCTCGAGGTGTAGGCCTTTGCTGAGGCCCTGGGAATCAGTGACAAGCTGAATGGTATAATAAGTTAATTAAAGCTAACCCATATGTATGTGATACTAGGGCAGAGGAAGAGTTTTGACCAGGAAATTACATGGGACACCTCGACCCCTGAGCCCCAGACTCCTTGAAGAAACTGCCTCAGTTTCCCCATCTATACAATAAGGAGGCCTGAAGACATGGTCTCTTTAGGCCGTGCCAGCACTAACGTTCCAGGAGACTCTGATTAAAATTGTCCCCTGTGTATTAATCTTCTTGTCAAGTTTTAATTAATGGCTGATGCAGTCAGAGCAGGTACCAGCTGCCACTCCCCTGCTTGGAGGCAGGGGACACCCACAGGATGCTTGACCTGATAATCACCGCTAAGTGGCCTTTATCTGCATACCCCCACGTCTCCACCTCTGACCTCTCCTCAAAGCTCAGTGTTCTTTTCTACTATGCTATAACTCCTAGGGTTTGAGGGATTTTGTGTGTGTGTGTGTGTGTGTGTGTGTGCGCGCGCGCGCATGCGTGCACTTGGTTTGTGGAAAAGGGTGTAACCTTCATCTTAACTCAAGCTACTAACTAGTTCTATGATCTTTTTTTGTAACTTAACCTCCCTAGCTTTGTTTTCCTCTCCCATCAAATGGGAAGAGCATTTGGCCTCAAGTAAATAAAATAAAATAAAAGGCTTACATAAAAAGCTCATTAATTATCCCACAGAGGAAGTCCTCCATGAGGGTGTTTCAATAGTTGGTTTATTCAGAATCCAGGAGGCAGTTCCCTCCATCGTTCTGTTCTTGACTTCTGTCCTCAAGCCTGTCTCCTCATAGTCATAAGGTGGCTAATCAGCTCCCAGGATGGCACTCTCATTCAATAAGACCCCAAGACAGAAAGAAGTCATGGCTTTGCTTTGGGTCACTTTTTCAGAACAAAGTGACCTTTCCCAGTACATTCCAGCAGCTTTCTATTAATGCCTCTCACTGTACAGAACTGTCACATGCCAAACTGAAGCCAACCACGTGGCAAAGAAGTTACAATTATTGTGGCTGACTGAGATCAGTACTCTCAATCCTGGCTACCCATTAGAATTTCCTGGTGTGCTTGTAAAAATAATACCAGTGCTCAGACTGCTCTCCTGGACCAATGTAATCTCTGGAAGTAAGGCCCAATTACTACTATTTTAAAAAACCTTTGCAAGTGAGTCAAATATGCAGCCAGGGGAATGAACTACTGGCTGAGACTAACCAAGATCAAGCCCCCAAAGTGCAGCCTCCCAAATGCTGGCTGCTCAGAAGTGGATGAACAGATTGGGGTCTGAAAGGGAAGAGGAAGTAGTGATGAATGGTTAGTTAGTCAATATCCACACAGTCAATATCCAGGATAAGGGCTATTTCCAAAGACCCATGTCCCATGTTATCACCAGAAGTAGGGTTGAAATTTGTGGAAATATGTATCCTCCAGAGGTATTTCTTCCCAGGACTGGCCCTGCCTTTGGACTGGAAGACTCTGGCTACCCTAAGCAGTTATTTCTAAATCTGGCCACCTTTCAGATTCTCCTGACGTGCTTGTTAAAAGTCATGATCCCTGGGCTTGGGTGTGGTTCAGTGGTAGAGTACTTGCCCGGCATGCATGAGGCTCAGGGTTCCATCCCCAGAACTCCCAATGAAACAACAAAAATATTAGTCCTTTCTGGGCGTACCTATCATAGAGCCCAAACACACACACACACACACACACACACACACACACACACACGTTAGTTGATCAAGTGGGTCTTAGGCAGCCTGTCCATAGTGACGTTTTGAACTCACTGCTTCACAAATGTCCCTCATGGCCTTGAAATGGGCCTGGAACTCCATCATCGGGTCTGCTTTCCTAAGTCACCATTTCTATTACCAACTCCCCTGCCCCCAATTAACTTGCCACATTCTTGATTTTTAAGGAAAGATAGTTGGAAAGATGCTATGCCTCTCTTGCCTTTAGTTCTTTTTCTTAAAATGAGGGTAATAAAGGTTGCCTCATTTGTAATCGCAAAGGGCCCATGAAACAGCGGAAAGTGGTTTGTCACCAGAACATGCAAAGAGCAGGTGAGAAAATACCTGTGCCCTGGGAGACTGGAGGTCCATACTCCAGTTTTGTCCCCAGGTCACCTGGGGTCACACCTTTCTGTTCTCCCAACCCCTAAGCCCCTATGATAATTCCACTGACTCAGGAAGGGCTTGGTTTGTGGGTGGAGTCTTCTGTTTTGTGGCATTCTGAGTAACCAGAAGCCCCTCTTCTGCAGAAATCGCTTGGCACTTTAGCAAGTCGCCTTGCCCTGATGGGTAGGACAGAAGTCATCTTGGTTTCACAAGCAAGGGCAGAGGGGAAAGGCTGGACTGGGGAGTTCTTCTCAGGGGAGAAAGGCTGGGGTGGAGGTGGGGTCCAGGATGAGGGCTATTTCCAAAGACCCACGTCCCAGGCCTCTGGATTTCTGCTAAGAGTCTGCAGGACACTTAGCTTCATTCACTGGCATTTCCAACGTTCCTGCTCCAGAGGAAGATTTTTTCCTCCTTGTCTCCGTGTGATCTATGGAACACCTACTATGTGTCAAGTTTTTGAGGGGTTCACCAGGTCTATGGATCCTAGCCATAGCCCCCAGGCTCTGCAGCCCCCCACCAAGTCCCTGGATCTCCCATTTTCCCACTTCTCTCTGCTCTGCATCTGGCTCTGGGTCAAATGTGGATCTCCTTTCAGCCTGAGAGTGTCCATCTGTAGAGCCAGAGCCAGAGCCAGAGGTGGTCCAACAAGGAGCTCATCCATCAGCTGAGTCCAGGCAGGGGCTGGGAAAGACCACAGGGTGTCAGACCACCCAGGATGCCAAACAAAGAGAGGAGCTTCTGGATCTCCTGGCCAGGAGGTTGGTTCTGGCCCAAACATCCAAGGAGTGGGAGGATCCAAGATGGAGCATGAGGAATCCTGAGTCTAGTTCTTAGAGGACCAATAATGCTCTGTGTGACCTCAAACATTCCCTGCCTCTCTCTGGGCCTCAGTTTCCTCATCTGTAGCATGAACATGTTGAATTCAAATGCCAGAGTCATGGAATCTCAGGGTCAAAAGTACCTTTCGAGGTCATCTAGCTGCAGCCTCCACCCAGGGGTCAGTGGAGCTCTGCTGGCACACCTCTACTGATGGGCGGCTCCTTCCTTCCACTGGCATTCTGGGATCAGTCATTCCAAGTGGTCTTCCTGTGGCTTCCACCAACAGTTTCAAACTACCTCTGCCTGCTGTGGCTACACATGGCCTGTGCCCTGTGACATCCCTTCAGATGGTCAATCCCAAGTTGACTCTATTCCAAGCCAAATGGTCCCTTCTGCTCAGACTATTCTCACAGAGCCTGCTCCGTGGTCCCTCACTGGTTGAGGCCTGCCACTGGACAGAGTCTCCCACGTATGGTCTTGGCAAGGACTCAGAGGTCCAGAACATCACCTTGCTCCTTCCAGACACAATAGGTCTTACAGCTTGTCACCTTTTTAATATTTAGTTTCTAGTTGTAGTTGGACACAATACCTTTATTTTTATTTATTTATTTTTATGTGGTGCTGAGGATCGAACCCAATGCCTCGCACGTTCTAGGCAAGTGCTCTACCGCTGAGCCACAACCCAAGCCCCAGCTTGTCACCTTTGTGTGTGTGGGGTCTCTCTGGGGGTCTCTTCTAGCTTAATAGCTCCACGGAGAATGGTTTTCTGATTTCTGTGTGTTATCCTAGTGCCTGCTTTAGGTATGTGTTCAGACCTGTATTTGGAACGTAAGCAACTCCTGGTTCAATCCCTGATAGAACAACAACAATAACAACCAAAAGAGACCTATGAGAGCTGGAGGCCTGTGGGTGCACATGTGAGCACACGTGTATGTGTGCATAGGCTGGCCCCCAGAAGCAGCCTGGACTGCACATGTGTACTGGGCCATGGAAGGAGACTACCCAGACACATCCAGGCGGCCCCAATACCTGCATTCCTGCTATATTTGTCACACAGTGAGGACCCACAACAGATGCTACAGAAATACAGAAGACAATTAGAAATTATTTTGAAAACCAATATTCCATTAAAATAGAAGATAGTGAAGACATCAATAAATTTCTTAAGTCATATGATTTGCCCAGACTGAGTCAGGAGGATACACACAATTTGAACAGACCAATATCAATGGATGAAATAGAAGAATAAATCAAAAGACTACCAACCAAGAAAAGCCCAGGACCGGATGGGTATACAGCAGAGTTTTACAAAACCTTTAAAGAAGAATTAATACCAATACTTTTCAAGTTATTTCAGGAAATAGAAAAAGAGGGAGCTCTTCCAAATTCATTCTATGAGGCCAACATCACCGATTCCGAAACCAGACAAAGACACCTAAAAGAAAGAAAACTACAGACCAATATCTCTAATGAACCTAGATGCAAAAATCCTCAATAAAATTCTGGCAAATCGAATACAAAAACACATCAAAAAAATTGTGCACCATGATCAAGTAGGATTCATCCCTGGGATGCAAGGATGGTTCAATATACGGAAATCAATAAATGTTATTCACCACATCAATAGACTTAAAGATAAGAACCATATGATCATCTCGATAGATGCAGAGAAAACATTCGACAAAGTACAGCATCCCTTTATGTTCAAAACATTAGAAAAACTAGGGATAACAGGAACTTACCTTGACATTGTAAAAGCTGTCTATGCTAAGCCTCAGGCTACCATCATTCTGAATGGACAAAAGTTGAAGGCATTCCCTCTAAAATCTGGAACAAGACAGGGATGCCCTCTCTCACCACTTCTATTTAATTTAGTCCTTGAAATACTAGCCAGATGGGCTGGGGACGTGGCTCAAGCGGTAGCGCGCTCGCCTGGCATGCGTGCGGCCCGGGTTCGATCCTCAGCACCACATACCAACAAAGACGTTGTATCCGCTGAGAACTAAAAAATAAATATTAAAAAAAATTCTCTCTCTCTCTCACTCTCTCTCCTCTTTCACTCTCTCTTAAAAAAAAAAAAAGAAATACTAGCCAGAGCAATTAGACAGACAAAAGAAATTAAAGGCATAAAAATAGGAAAAGAAGAACTTAAATTATCACTATTTGCGGACAACATTATTCTATACCTAGAAGACCCAAAAGGATCTACAAAGAAACTACTAGAACTAATAAATGAATTCAGCAAAGTGGCAGGATATAAAATCAACATGCATAAATCAAAGGCATTTCTGTATATCAGCAACAAAACTTCTGAAAGGGAAATGAGGAAAAACACTCCATTCACAATATCCTCAAAAAAATAAAATACCTGGGAATCAACCTAACAAAAGAGGTGAAAGATTTATACAATGAAAACTACAGAACCCTAAAGAGAGTAGTAGAAGAAGATCTTAGAAAATGGAAAAATATACCCTGTTCATGGATAGGCAGAACTAACATTATCAAAATGGCGATATTACCAAAAGTTCTCTATAGGTTTAATGCAATGCCAATCAAAATCCCAACAGCATTTCTTGTAGAAAAAGATAAATCAATCATGAAATTCATATGGAAAAATAAAAGACCCAGAATAGCAAAAGCAATTCTAAACAGGAAGTGTGAATCAGGCAGTATAGCAATACCAGATTTCAAACTATATTACAGAGCAATAGTGACAAAAACAGCATGGTACTGGTACCAAAACAGGCGGGTGGACCAATGGTATAGAATAGAGGATACAGAGACTAATCCACAAAGTTATAACTATCTTATATTTGATAAAGGGGCTAAAAGCATGCAATGGAGGAAGGATAGCATCTTCAACAAATGGTGTTGGGAAAACTGGAAATCCATATGCAACAAAATGAAACTGAATCCCTTTCTCTCGCCATGCACAAAAGTTAACTCAAAATGGATCAAGGAGCTTGATATCAAATCAGAGACTTGCGTCTGATAAAAGAAAAAGTTGGCTCCGGTCTACATATTGTGGGGTCGGGCTCCAAATTCCTTAATAGGACACCCATAGCACAAGAGTTAATAACAAGAATCAACAAATGGGACTTACTTAAACTAAAAAGTTTTTTCTCAGCAAGAGAAACAATAAGAGAGGTAAATAGGGAGCCTACATCTTGGGAACAAATTTTTACTCCTCACACTTCAGATAGAGCCCTAATATCCAGAGTATACAAAGAACTCAAAAAATTAGACAATAAGATAACAAATAACCCAATCAACAAATGGGCCAAGGACCCTGAACAGACACTTCTCAGAGGAGGATATACAATCAATCAACAAGCACATGAAAAAATGCTCACCATCTCTAGCAGTCAGGGAAATGCAAATCAAAACCACCCTAAGATACCATCTCACTCCAGTAAGATTGGCAGCCACTATGAAGTCAAACAACAACAAGTGCTGGCGAGGATGTGGAGAAAAGGGTACACTAGTACATTGCTGGTGGGACTGCAAATTGGTGCGGCCAATTTGGAAAGCAGTTTGGAGACTCCTGGGAAAGATGGGAATGGAACCACCATTTGACCCTGCTATTGCCCTTCTCGGACTATTCCCTGAAGACCTTAAAAGAGCACGCTACAGGGATACTGCCACATCGATGTTCATAGCAGCACAATTCACAATAGCTAGACTGTGGAACCAACCCAGATGCCCTTCAATAGATGAATGGATAAAAAAATGTGGCATTTATATACCATGGAATATTATGCAGCACTAAAAATGACAAAATAATGGAATTTGCAGGGAAATGGATGGCACTAGAGCAGATTATGCTTAGTGAAGCTAGCCAATCCCTAAAAAACAAATACCAAATGTCTTCTTTGATATAATGAGAGCAACTATGAACAGAGTAGGGAGGGAGAGCAGGAAGAAAAGATTAACTTTAAACAGAGACATGAGATGGGAGGGACAGAGAGAGAAAAGGGAAATTGCATGGAAATGAAGGGAGACCCTCATTGCTATACAAAATTACATATAAGAGGTTGTGAGGGGAATGGGAAAATAAACAAGGAGAGAAATGAATTACAGTAGATGGAGTAGAGAGAGAAGATGTGAGGGAAGGGGAGGGGGATAGTAGGATAGGAAAGGTAGCAGAATACAACAGTTACTAATAGGGCATTATGTAAAATTGTGGATGTGTAACCGACGTGATTCTGCAATCTGCATTTGGGGTAAAATTGGGAGTTCATAACCCACTTGAATCTAATGTATGAAATATGATATGTCAAGAGCTTTGTAATGTTGTGAACAACCAATAAATAAAGACCAAAAAAAAAAGAAAACCATTTTCCAATAAATTCTGAATTACATGCAAAATGGGGGGGGGAGTTACCATTTAGACAATAATAATAATAATAATAATAATAATAATAATAATAATAAAGGATTGCTTCAATGAAAGAGAAACGAATTAGTAAATGTTGGTGAGGATGTAGAGAAACTGGAAGCTTCAAAATTTGCTGTTGCAAAAATAAAATAATTATGACTTTGGAGAAATGGAAGTTCTCAAAAAGTTAAATACAAAGTTAGTGTATTACCCAGCTATTACATGTGATACATGCTAGAAAAATTGGAGCATATATATGTGATATATAAAAATGTGTTACGCATGATATCCAAAAATGTGGAAGCAGGACCAATTTCCATCCCCTGATGAATAGATGAGCCAATGTGCTGCATTTGAATATGGTAGGCAGAATTACTGCCCTCCAAAAAACCACAGTTCCTAATACCTGGATCTTGTGACCGTGCTACCTTATGCAGTAAAGTTGAAGGCATCCAGAGGGGGATGACCTTATTCTGAAGATCAGAGTGGGCCCAGTGTAATCAAAAGAGGCCTTAAAATTGAAAAAAAAGACACCAGAGACTCAGAAGACTCAGAGTGATTCAATGGGGACATATCTGCTTTTGGTGGATTTGAAGATGGAAGAAGACCAAGAGCCAAAGAGCACATGCAGACTCTTGAGGGGATAAAGTGGGGAGTGAGGAAAGGGATCCAATCCCTAAGTCTGCAGAAAGGAACCCAGCCTGCCAAAACTTAGATTTTAGCCAGGTGAAACCTGTGTTGGGGTTCTAGCTCACAGACTATACACCAATAAATATGCGGTTCAAAGCCACCAAGCTGGTAGGAATGTGATATAGCAGCAATCCCGAAACAAATGGATCACATAGTAAAGTACCGAGTGCCTCAGTTTCCTTATTGGTGAATACCCTGGGGAGGCTTATCTCAGGTAGTGCTGGGCAGATCCAGTTCCAGAAACCACCTTCTGGCAGGCTGGGGGCTGAATGGCAAGAAGGGGTTCCATAATCATATACAGAACCTACTCCTGAGCTGATTCACTTGACACCTCTTTTAAGGCACTGACTGAGAGGGTCCCCCCCCCCCACACACTATCTCCTTTAATCTTCCCACACACAATTGTGCCTGTTAACAAAAAGAGAAGTAAGCTATGCTTTGAGTCACTCAGCCAAGATCACAGAGTTATATGCATAGTGAGGAGGAACCTGTGCTCTAAAGTGTAAACCTGCAGGTGACTTTCAGCCTTTTGAGGCTTTTGGATTTTCAGCAGTTAAGGCTAGATGCTTGCCTTGAAGGAGTTCCTCATCAGCCTCAGAGCACACCACAGATGCCCTCCTCAGGAGACCCAGGAAGCACCCAGACTTTCTTACCTTGGACACTCACAGGACCTTGGGAGGTCTGTGCTCATGAGAATGAACTACTGGTTCTATACCCCATTAAGTTTAAATGCTGTATACTATAGGTAGGGTAGAGGCCTGTACTCAGAGCAATTAATATTGACTTGATAAAGCAAAACAGGAAGGCCAGGCTCTGTAGAACACAGATTTGGTAGCAGCTGTCATTGTTCTTTCTCTTCTTTTTAGCAACTGCACACACTTGAGAAGGACTTGGTGTCAGCATGTGACCTTCTGGGTGTAGGGGCCGAATACGCCAGGGTGGTGGGATCCGAGTACACACGGTAGGCACCCATTCCACCCCTCCCGTCTGGCTTAGCCATTTTATTCCTGAGCACAAATAGGATTTTAGTGTGGAAAAAAAAAGCCCATCCTTTTGCATAATAAGAGATAAGCAAGTTAACGGTACAATGAGATGCGTTTTATCCTGTGGTTTATAAAGTAAAAAAAAAAACTGGATAGGGCTGAGAGACAGCTGAAATTGTCTACAGAGTTGGCACTTATACATTTCCAGCATATTTTGAAATAACAAGTGCTCACACAATATGCTTAACTATTGCTCTTTATTGCAAAGATGCACCCTGAGTGGCACGGGGCATGCACAGCACAGACTATAGACGACTTCACCTGCTCAGGCCACTGAGAAATCTGTGGATCAAGAACAGGAGGCAGGGCTGGGGTTGTGGCTCAACGGTAGAGCACTTGCCTTGCACGTGCAGGACCCTGGGTTCAATCCTCAGCACCACATAAAAAAATAAACAAGTGAAATAAAGTTGTTGGGTCCTTGTGCTGGGGATGTGGCTCAAGTGGTAGCGCGCTCGCCTGGCATGCGTGCGGCCTGGGTTCGATCCTCAGCACCACATACCAACAAAGATGTTGTGTCCGCCAAGAACTAAAATAAATAATAAATAAATCTCTCTCTCTCTCTCTCTCTCTCTCTCTCTCTCTCTTTCTCTCTCCCTCCCCCTCCCTCCCTCCCTCCCTCACCCTCTCCTCTCTCTTTAAAAAAAAATAAAAATAAAAAAATAAAGTTGTTGGGTCCAACTACAACTATAAAATAAAAATATTAACAAAAAAAAAAGAACAGGAAGCAGATTAAGCCACTGTTTATGTCAAGGAAGGGACATCAAGATCATGTTATGTGCAAAATTGCATGGACTGTTGTTCAAGAGTTAGGGGCCAGACACCATCATCATTCCCTTTGTACCCTTGGTTAGGGCTTCCTCTTTCCCCAATATAGAAGAATCCTGTTTAGTAGTGGCTCCATACAGCAGTGCTCTTATTGTGTGCAAACATGTTGGGATTCTGGAAAATGCCCACACTGGAGACCTTCTTGACCCATGTGCACGTATTCTGAGGCTAGGCTGTAGACTTTCTAGACCCTCCAGGTACCAGGAAGCTCCCTGCAGGCTGTTCTTATCACTGGGACACTGTCGAAGTATTCAGAACCATCACTTGGCTGCCCTGTCCTGGGTTGATGGTGGTTACACTGGTTGACTTAAGGGCACCATATTCTAGACCCTCCCTGTCCCCTACATTTTTCTACTATAGCTGAGTCTGTGGTGACATGCCAGGCTGTTGGGCTCTGGGTTTTTTCAGCAAATCTCAAAGCCACCCTCTGAGGAACAGCTGATCACAGAAAACATTCAATTGTGAGCATTGCCCAGACAAGCCTTCTTGGGCACACAGTTTAGTTTCACATGGTTTGTGCTGAGTGGCCTGGTGGACACCCACCAAGGTTCAGTGCTTACAGGTCCCCTGGCTCAAAGCCTTGTGTCAGCAACATAGGGCCTCCTAGACTCTGCATTTTCTGTGTGAAAACATGGGGACCTACATGAACTATTTTCTGTAATTTAAAAAAAGCTTAATCCTAGAGTGTGCAGGAGGTGAGAGAACAACGAAACAGGACAGTGTTTAGGCAAGGGAAATACACTCCCTGGTGCATGTCCCCACTCTGTTACTTGACCTCCTGTCATAGTTTCCTCACATTTAAAATGAGAGAATAATGCCTACTTCATAGGGTCTTGGCCATAGTATATAAGGACCCTGAGAAAACTGGGAAGACAAATGTTTACTATTAAAACAAAACAGGGCTTATGGGCATGGCTATTACAGCTGCTTTTTTGTGGTTTGGGGTTTTTTGTTTTTTGTTTTGTTTTTTTTTTTTTTGTTTTGTTTTGTTTGTTTTTTTTTTGTTTGTTTGTTTGTTTTTTTGCAGTTCTGGGAATGGAACCCAGGGCCTCATGCATGCTTAGTCAAGTGGCCTACCACTGCGCCACACCCCCAGCCCTAAATCCAGGATCCTCTCAGCCCTAATGCCAATGCAAAGAGGCACCTTTGGAGCTGAGGTGGGGAAGAGCACCCTGGCTGTCTGCTAAACTTTCTTTACAGTGCTTATCTTATCACTTGTGGCTAGGAACAGCTGTAAATGCTCTTTTAGAAAGAGCTGGACACAGTGGTGAACACCCATGATTTCAGCTACTTGAGAGGCTGAAGAATCACAAGTTTGAGCAACTTAATGAGACTCCTGTTTTAAAATAAAAAGGAGGGGCTGGGGATGTGGCTCAAGCGGTAGCGAGCTCGCCTGGCATGCGTGCGGCCCAGGTTCGATACTTAGCACCACATACAAACAAAGATGTTGTGTCCGCCAATAACTAAAAAATAAATATTAAAAAAAATTCTCTCTCTCTTTAAAAAAAATAAAAAGGATTGGGGATGTTGCTCAGTGGCAGTATGCTTACCTAGCATGCATGAGGCCCTGAGTTTGATCCCTAGTACAGTAAAAGAAAGAAAGGGAGAAAAAGTAGAAGGATAGAGAGGCAATAGAAACCTTCTAAGGATAGAGATGAGGCTGCTGATATGCCTGAGCCTTTCTGAGTTGTCCTCTTAACCCTGAGAGGAACCTAATGGGGGGCTTTGCCTGTGTCACAGACAAGACAGTGGGGCATTGAGGAGTCCCAACTTGCTCTTACCCTGTGTGTTCCCTCCTTCCAGGCCCACTGTTTGCTGTGTCACAACATTGAGATAGATGATAGTAAGTGTGCCATCTTCCACCCTGCCTGGAACGTGGTCTTCTGGACTTTGTCAAAGCTGTGCAAAAATGTTAATGAAGATAGAATTGGACAAAATGCAGCTGTCTTGCAAATAAGACAAACCTCACTGGAGACTGTTTATTGTCATCCACTTAACTACCCCCAAATCAGCCCATTAGGTCCCTTGAGCATTTGGGCAGCTAGTTAGTTATTCTAGGAAGATCCTGGCCCCTCAAAGATCTGACTTATCTCTGTTTTCCAGGGCGCTGTTCCTGCTCAGCAAGGGGATGGTAAGTTGATGCTGGGCAGGAGAATCCAGTGTAGCCCATGTTGTGGAAGTGAGGCCTGACCCCCCCACACACAGGGTCTGCATACATCCCACCCACTCTCCATGATTTGGCCCCTCAGCTGCCCAGACTCTTAGAAATGGCAAGCAACCTCAGGGTGAGGGCTGTGTGCTCTTATGGGGTTCAGAGTTGAAACTCTGGTTCCAGGTTGTGGAATTTATGCTGAGGAAGGAGCCTGACGAGGGTTTCTTTCAACCTGGCTTTGCTCCCTGGGGTGGTGGTAATGTCCCATAGTAGGTGGTTGGGGAGCTCTGCATCCATGAGGGCTCCTATAAACACTGAAATACAGTGCTTGTACCTTTCTTTCCCCAGCTGCTGCTGATGGAGCGCAAGTTGCAAGAAGTACACCCACTGCTGACCCTGTGTGGACAGATCATGGAGAACTGGCAGGGGAACCCCATCCAGAAGGAATCACTGCGAGTCTTCTTCCTGGTGCTCCAGGTGACCCACTACCTGGATGCTGGGCAGGTGTGTGGTGCCTCTCACAGGAGGGCTCTTCTGGAGAGTGGCATGGATGAGTGCAAGCAGCAAATGGAATGTGGGCCTTGGACTGTGGTAGCATTGTCATCATCCTGATACTCAGAAGGTCTATCATTCTGCCATGTGCGCACATGCACACAAAACCCCATCCTGCTCTGGCACACCTGCTGGCGCCATCATCTTTCTGGTGTGTCTCTACAAGCAGAGAGTGCTCTGTAAACAGGGTCTATCCCAATGGCCCTGCCCTCACTCAGGAGTAATGATGAATGAACTCACACACATTCACTCAGTACATAAACAGTTAGAGCCCTTTAAGGGCCAATTGAGAGATCTATGAGAGTACACCCTAGCAACTGCTCTAGAACAGTTGCTCACAGTGTTTGTCCATCCCTTTCCCCAGCAGATGATGGCTTTGTGAGGTTTAGGGACTAATGCCAGCCATAACCAAGACTCAACTCAGTAGTACTGGTGTGGTTGAGGAGAGGCTTTGTTTGAGCACCTGTACCTGTGCTTGTGTGACCATCTCAAACCTTTTTGGGGGTGTGAACTACCTATGTACTTCAGTTCTACCCCCTACCTCCATGGACCTACCACAGGCGGGGCCTCTCTAAGGAGGCCTCAGGTGGAGACTGACAGTAGTGAGAGTCCTAGAAAGTACCAAGTGGTCCTCTCATTAGTTAGAGGCTTCCTCAGTTCCCTCTATCAGTGTCTACCTTTGCCCATTGGACTGAGCTCCTTGCTCAGCAAATTACAGCCACCATTTTCAGTGGATACTGAGGGCCATCCAGATACCCAGTGTGACCTCAGGACAGGGTACCTAGTGCAGACAAGCCATTTAGTAAGAGCTGCAGTGCTGGAGGGACTCCTGGACACTGGAGGCTAATTCCCATGCCCAAAAGCTACCTACCAAATATGCGTCCCTACCCCATACTCAACCCAGCTAATCCCTGGGAAAGGGGGACTTCCTGCAGGAGGTAGATAGGGCAGAAGGGGACAGTGGACACTCCTAATAGAAGAAGCCAAGGGTGGCAAGGTGGGAATGGGCAGACTCTTAAGCATGGGTGCCACCTGCATGCTCCCACAGGTGAAGAGTGTGAAGCCATGCCTGAAGCAGCTGCAGCAGTGCATTCAGACCATCTCCACACTTCATGATGATGAGATCCTGCCCAGCAACCCTGCTGACCTCTTCCACTGGCTACCCAAGGAGCACATGTGTGTGCTTGTCTACCTGGTGAGTTCCATCTGGTCCTAGGTTAGGGACAAGGAGAGGACCCCATTGACCTCTGCTTGCTGGTCTTCTTGCTAGGTGACAGTGATGCACTCCATGCAGGCGGGCTACCTGGAGAAGGCACAGAAGTACACAGACAAGGCCCTCATGCAGCTGGAGAAGCTCAAGAGTAAGTTGGACTCACAGCGCCCCCTGGTGGGAGGCTCAACATGGTGCCACCCATGCTGGATCTTACTGATCCATCACAGCAGCAGTCTCTAGTTGGCAGATCGGGTCTTTCACTCACCATGGCAGATGCCTGCAGCCAACATGAGAGCAGAGCAGAACAAGCTTAAGATCAAGGGGAAGCCCCTGACTGGCCAGGGCCTCATTCCATCTCTGTCCTGTCCATTCCAACTATACAGAGTGGCCATGTGAGTTAGCAGGGCCCCACTCAATACTTGCCAGTACAGTGTTGCTCAGTCAAGAAAAATAGGGGTGTGCCAGGGCAGTGGTGCACACTTGTAATCCCAGCAGATTGGGAGGCTGAGATAGAAGGATCTCGAGTTCCAAGCCAGCCCCATCAATGGCGAGGCGCTTAGCAACTCAGTGAGACTCTCTCTCTAAATAAAATACAAAATAGGACTGGGGATAAGGCTTAGTGGTTGAGTGCCCTGAGTTCAATCCCTGGCACCAAAAAAAAAAAAAAGAAAAAGAAAAAGAAAGGTAATGGTGCCACTTGTTATCAATTTTGTGACATGGACACACTCAGGGTAAAGCTGCAATTACAACTTGGCTCTCACTGACCTGTGGCAAGGTCTTTGGAGGTTGTGGATTGTGAATTACAGATGTTGAGCTATTTAGTCCATCCTTTGGGAACAGGATATTAGTGTAGCATCAACCCAGAGCCCCCAGTATGTGTGGCTAGCCCACAATCCCCATAAATCTGCTCATTTGCTTCCTATGTCCTCCTGAGTACCACTGGGAGAAGAGTCTTCAGAACTAAGAAACAACAAAACCCAAAGGGACTATGATTCTCTTTCCCTGTGTCTGTGCTAGGAAAAGATTTCACCATTTGGTTCTAACAGAAGGATAGCTGCGCAATGCTGCCAGGAGCTTCCTAGGGTCCTTGCCACTTCTGAGACCCTGTTACACAGCCTAAAGATTCAAGTCAACAGGACAGGGGTTGTGTCTCAGTGGTGGGGAGCTCACCTAGCACATGTTGGAGGACACTGGGTTCAATCCTCAGCACCACATAAAAAAATAATAATAATAAATGGATTAAAGGTATTGAGTCCATCTATAATTAAAAATAAAATAAAAAGATTCAAGGCAACTTCGATACTAGAACCTCCTTGTCCAAAATGCCCTTGAGCACCTATTGACGGGTGATAATATATTAAAGATAAATCATTCTAGGCCTTTTTTTTAATATTTATTTTTTAGTTTTTGGTGAACACAACATCTTTATTTTTTGTATGTGGTGCTGGGAATCGAACCCAGCGCCCCATGCATGCCAGGCGAGCGCTTTACCACTTGAGCCACATCCCTAGCCCTAGGCCTTTTTTTTTAACAAGACAGAATCTTGCTGTATTGCCCAGACTGACCTTAAGTTTCCAGCTTATGTATTCATCTTGTCTTAGCTTCTTGAGTAGCTAGGGCTACATGCACATGCCACCATGCTCCATCAAAAGTCACTTCCTACCCCAAACCCCAAGGCCTGGTGCATGCTAAGCACATACCTTGCCACTGTGTACACACCCAGCCAAAATTCATTTATTCATTCACTCATTTATTTATTTTGATGCTAGGGATTAAAACCAGAGGTGCTTAACACTGAGCCACATCTCCAGCCTTTTTTTTTTTTTTTGGTGTAGATGGACACGATATTTTTTCATTTATTTATTTATTTATTTAAAGAGAGAATTTTTTAATATTCATTTTTTAGTTTTGGCGGACACAACATCTTTGTTTGTATGTGGTGCTGAGGATCGAACCTGGGCGCCACGCATGCCAGGCGAGCGTGCTACTGCTTGAGCCACATCCCCAGCCCATCATTTATTTATTGTTATGCAGTGCTGAGTATTGAACCCAGTGCCTCACATGTGCAAGGCAGGCACTCTACCCCTGAGCTACAGCCCCCGCTTTTAATTTTTTATTTTGAGATAAAGTCCTGCTGAGTTATGTAGGCTGTCCCTAAGTTGCTGAGACTGGCCTTGAAATTGCAGTCCTCTTGGAGTTTTTTGTTTATTTGTTTGGTACTAGAGATTAAACCCAACATGCTTAACCAGTGAGCCACATTTCTCAGACCTTATCATATTTTTATTTGGAAACAGAGTCTCACTAGTTGCGTAGAGCCTTGCTAAGTTCAAAACTTTGAACTCATGACCCTCCTGCCTCAGCCTCCCAAGCTGCTGAGATTATGGGCATGTGCCTGGCAAGATTTCTTACTTTTAATACACTCTCACTATCAACTCCTAGCTTGGACTACATTTCCTCTTCTGAACAAGGAGATGAGCTCCCTTACTTGGGCAAAGTAAGGATATCAGAGCAGCGTGATAGGAGGCAGGACTGGAGTCAGTGCCTCCCTGGGACGCTTTCAGCCTCTCGTGTCTGCTCACTCCTAACTCTTCCCCTGCCCCCAGTGCTCGACTGCAGCCCCATCCTGTCCTCTTTCCAAGTGATCCTGCTGGAGCATATCATCATGTGCCGGCTCGTCACAGGCCACAAGGCTACTGCACTACAGGAGGTAGGGCTGGGGGGGAATACATGTGTGCACCCACACACACACATATGCACTTATGGGTTGGGAAGGCCAAGGAGCAGGTGTTAGAGTTTGAGATCTGTAAATTTTCTCAATTTGTATTAGCAGGACATCCCATTGTGTCATCTCACTATCACTCAGCAGTTTGTACTCTTGTACACACACTTGTCTGGAGAACTAATATGAAAACCCTCTCCCTATAATTTGCATACCCAGAAAATGTTGTTCATGATGTACAGGAATTTAGGGCTCCCCATAATGATGCTCATACCCCCATCCTGCTCCAGGGTTCATAATCTGCAATGCCCACCTTCCTAAGAAGGCTCTAGGGTAAAGGTACATTACAGGCAAGACATATGTTTTAACAGACAAAGAAGGTGGGTCACAGATAAGGGTCGCCATCCACAGGGAGTCAGAACCACGTTTTGCCCTTATGGTGGGTACATCCTCTGGGGCTCTGTTCCAGTCTGGAAGGCAAGATGCAATCATACCTGTTATCTTTAGGGTTGTTTTCCAGTGCTGCTCAGAAGCAGGTCCCAGGTTATGGGCCTGTAACCCTAATATGCTCCCTCCTACAGATCTCCCAGGTCTGCCAACTGTGCCAGCAATCTCCCCGACTCTTCTCCAACCATGCAGCACAGCTACACACACTGCTGGTAAGTACCCTCCAGGATATTGAACAATGCCCCAGCACCATCCTGATAGGATCTTGAACATTTCCATGACACCACCCCAGGCAGTATCTGGAATGTTCCTAGTGAGCTTTGTTCTGTTGAGCATCTCCCTGAGTTTATAGTTGTCCGAGGTCTGGCATGACAATAGCAAGTGCTTTACCTTTTTGCTTCTTCGTCAGGGTAGAGCCCAAATGCAGCTGGTTCATTTGAGTCATTTGTCACGGCTGCTGGATGCAGCCATGGGAGCCCCCTGAGGACCACCCCATCACATCACCTTCTTCTTCCAGGGTTTGTACTGCGTATCTGTCAACTGCATGGACAATGCGGAAGCACAGTTCACCACTGCCCTGCGGGTAAGGGGCCACCTCTTCCCTCCTCGGTGTGGGCAACATTTCTGTATAAGAAGTTGGGAGTAGTCTGTTTCAGTCAACTTTTTCGCTGCTGC
Organism: Spermophilus citellus; assembly: GCF_964194105.1. Lineage (NCBI taxonomy): Eukaryota > Metazoa > Chordata > Mammalia > Rodentia > Sciuridae > Spermophilus > Spermophilus citellus. Next base: position 820,308 of record NC_138196.1, read on the forward strand.
AACTGAAAGACCCAACCTTCACAACTATAGAGGAGGAAAGGTTTATTTGGGGGCTCACAGTTTCAGAGATCTGAGTCCATGGACAGCTGACTCCGTTCCTCAGAGCTCAAGGTGAGGCAGGACATAATGGTGGAAGAGTGTGGCAGAGAGAAGCAGCTTACATGGTGATCAGGAAACAGAGAAGCTCCACTCTCCAGATACAAATATATACCCCCAAAGCCATGCCCCCAAGTCCCACTTCCTCTGGCCACACCCTACCACTTCAGTTACCACTCAGTTAATCCCTTTCAGGGGGTTAATTCACCCATTGGGTTAAGGCTCTCATAACCCAATCATTTCTTCTCTGAACCTTGTTTTTTTTCTTTTTTTCTTTTTTTAATATTTATTTCTTAATTGTACACAATACCTTTATTTTGTTTATTTATTTTTATGTGGTGCTGAGGATTGAACCCAGCTCCCATCGCACGTGCTAGGCGAGCGCTCTTCCACTGAGCCACAACCCCAGCCCTTCTGAATCTTTTTGAATTGTCTTGCATGTTTCAGAAAACTCTGGACCTCCTCAGTCTGCCAGAATCTTGTAGGCAGGATATGTGCTACTGGGTTCCCTCTTGCCTAGAGGCACTTGCCCAGCCCCATTGGGAGGCAGGGTCTGGGCACTGTTTGGGCTGTTTAGATTGGTTCCCAAGAAGAGCTAGGGACCACCCCTAGCCATCAGTACCATCTCTGGTCTCTGACACAACTTCACTCATCTTCCAGCCTTTTGGGGCCAGTAGCTCCCCCAGTGGAGAGCAGTCTCCCCAAGACCAGCTTGTGCCTGTCAGCATGCACTGACTACAACCCAGAGGTCACTAGCCATTGTGTAGATGGAGAGGCCACCTGAGTCTCAGTCCCGAGAGACAAACAGAAGATGTACCAAAATGTAACACGTACTGAGAAAGGGATCAGGGTGTCAGGGTGGTTTCTCTCTCTCTCTCTCTCTCTCTCTCTCTCTCTCTCTCTCTCTTTTGTAAATGTCCCATAAAGTTAGTAAGGGATTTATAATGAAAAGAGTTAATGACTGTGCTATTCTTGGATATAGGAGGTCAGTGTCTGAAATTGTGGGGGTGGGGGATGAAGTTTCCAAAATAGCCATGGAGCTTTCCAAAAGCTATGGAACTTTTGGGTGGCTGTGACCCCAAGTGGACCCCAGTATGACATAACAGCATATGACCTGGATCCTTAATGTTCCTATCTCCTATTCCAGCTCACCAACCACCAGGAGCTGTGGGCCTTCATAGTGACCAACCTGGCGAGTGTGTATATACGGGAAGGAAATAGACACCAAGAGGTAGTAGGTGACATGCTTCATGTTTGGTATCCTTTCTCTCAGTTCTCTTCTTTGGGGTCTTATTTCTCTTATTTGGTTTCAGTAAACCCCAGGGTATTTACCTTTTGGCATGGGGATAGCTCCCATCCTGAGAGGCACACAGGCTGGACTAGTGGCTGTGGTTGGGGGAGGTCAGGTTTGGGACAAAGCATTCCCAGAGATATGTAACACTTCTCACTGTTGAAAATGAACTATGCTTTATTAAATTCCATATAAAAAATCCAATGTCTCATAGCCTAAGCTGTCTGCTTTAGAATTTCAGGCAGGCCTTAGGGCCCTGTCCTGAGCAGTTGTATCTAGGGCAGTCATGTGTGCTTTGCCTATAGGGTGTCTCCATGCCCCAGCCTCAGCTGATTGAATCCCGAAGAGTCCGGTCATTCATCAGCTATTGAGTTGGGTGGAGGTGCCCAGGGCTATCCTCATAGGCCTAGTACCCTCACATGGTCTTCCCAGACATTATTTACATGAGTTAAATTCCTCCCACCATCCCCCCCTTAACCCTACAATACACCCCACTCCTCTTATCCTTAAATCTTATATAGTCATTCCTAGGGTCCTCCTTCAAAGTGTCCCAGATTCTCTTCACTCCCACAGCCTTCGTTCTAGTTAAGGCTTGTCTGCAAAAAGAGTTGACCTCCCAGATTCCGGGTGGTTTATCAGGCTACAGGGAGCAGAAAGCCCAGCCCCAGCCCCAGTAGCAGTCAGGAAGCAGCTAATAGGGTTGTCTGAGGGCCAGACGAGGGGTTGGAATATGACATAGAAGCCCCTGATTGCCTGTTTTCTGCCCTACCTGGCTTCTAACTAATGTTTTCTGTCCATAGCTGTACAGTTTATTGGAGAGGATAAATCCAGACCACAGCTTTCCTGTCAGGTGAGCAGTTGCAGGTGCCCCTTCCCAGGTTGTTTTAGGCCCTCTGCTCTTTGGGTAATGTGAGTTCTCTGGGACCCTAGACTGTCTCATTCATTCTGGCACCTCTATGCACCCCATCCTTCTAGACTGTATTGGAGGGCTCTTGGAGATCCCACACAAACATACTCCCTTTGAATAATCAGTTCTTTCACAAAAACCACCTGTAGGTGACACTGTGTTCTCCCCACAGCTCACATTGCCTCCGAGCAGCGGCTTTCTATGTGCGTGGGCTCTTCTCCTTCTTCCAGGGTCGCTACAATGAGGCCAAGTGAGTACAGAGCAGAGGTTGGTGGATGGACTGTATCCTCAGTTTATTCCTCTCCATCCCACAGCCTTGACCCAGGCCCCCACTAGACCCAGTGCCCTCTTTAGGCTGCCACTGCCTCTTGTCTAAAAGATGTCGCTACAGGGTGTCAATATCCATGTTCCCCTTGTGTAGACGATTTCTGCGAGAAACTCTGAAGATGTCCAATGCAGAGGACCTGAACCGACTCACAGCCTGCTCCCTTGTGCTCCTGGGCCACATCTTCTATGTGCTGGGGAACCACAGGGTGAGTTCCTGGCCTGGACCCAGGGTTGGGGCTTGGACAGAATGGGGAAGCACCATCATATAGCACAATGTTTCCAAACGTATGACCTGGATGAGCACATTTTGTTAGACTGCATTGTACTGGCACCACTCCTAAAGCTATGAGGAGCTGAATACTAGACCTGTGAGGCTGCCCTGAGCTGTCACGGGTAGTAGCAGTTTCCCTCTCCTATTTGTTGATACCTAAGGGATGGACAGGCCTATTGCCAAAGAGATGCCTTCTCTCAACCAGACTTCTGTGGATTCTGTCTACCCAGCACACACTGTCCCTTGGGGCACAGTGAACACCTGGGGTGTACCTGCCCCAAGCCAGCAGTCTTTGATGAGATTCCTGTATCTGAATGTTGCCTATTGTCACCCATGTGACCTCTTAGGACTTTTAATTTTTATTAAAGATATTTTCCCATTCTATAAAGTATGCTTGCCGGGTATGGTGGCACATGCCTGTAATCCCAGCAATGCAGGAGGCCAAGACAGGAAGATCACAAGTTCAAGGACAGTCTCAGCAACTTAGTGAGGCCTTAAGTAACTTAGGGACACCCTGTCTCAGAAAATAAAAAGAGCTGGGGAAATAGTGCCACGAGCACCCCCATTGGTTCATTCCCTGGTACCAAAAAAGAAGAAAAAGAAAATATGTTCATTGTAAAAGGCTGAGAGAACTAGGAGTGTAGGTCAGTGGTAGGGCATTTGCCTCTCATGTGTGAATCCCTGGGTTCAATCTCCCATAACACACCAAAAAAATTAATTAATGAATGAAAAGCCTGAGAGGCAGAGAGAATAAAATTTGTCATCCACATCCAGCCATTTCCATTGCCTACCTCCTTGGTTTGTTGGGGTTTCTGTTTGTTTGTTTATTTTTGGTACCAGGAATTGAACCCAGGAATGCTTAACCACTGAGCCACATCCCTAACCCTTTTTTTATATTGAGACCTTGTCTCTCTAAGTTGCTTAGGGTCTTGCTAAATTGCTAAGGCAGGATTTGAACTTGTGATCCTACTGCCTCAGCCTCCCAGGTTGCTGGGATTACAGGCGTGCGCCACCACAACCATCCCCTTTTTTTGTTTGTTAGGCTTTTTTGCAATTTTTTAAATCTTTTTTGCAATTTTTTTTAATCTCACCTGTCTTCATACCTATCAGAAGCTTTTTTTTAATGCTTTTTTAGATGCTGATGGATCTTTATTTTATTCATTTATTTATATATGGTGCTGAGAATCGAACTCAGAGCCTCGCACATGCTAGGCAAGTGCTCTGCCACTGAGCCACAACACCAGGCTTGTTTTGTTTTTTTTGTTTTTTGTTTTTGCTCCACATCCACTAAATAAGCACTGTATCACTGAGCTATGCCCCCAGCCCTTTTTATATTTTATTTTGAGACAAGGTTTTGCTAAAGTTGTCCAGGTAGCCCTTCAACTTGTGATTCTCCTCCCTCAGCCTGAATTGCTAGGATTACAGAGATGCATCTCCATACCCAGCTCACAGTGGATATTCTTAAGGAGTTAGGTGCATCCCCCTCCCTAAAGCAATGAGGCAAGCCTTTGCCGAGGCCAGTGGGCCCTGCAACTTAGGTCTTAATGATCCCATGGCCTCAACACTAGGGATGTTGCCACCCTGAAGGAGAACAAGCTATGGGTTTGTTCTTGTGAGTGTAGCTGCACTCCTAGAACGTTCTTTCCACCTGCCCCATAGCCTCTGAGTATAGTGAGGGTCGCATGTCCTCATTGAGCAGCATAAGTGACCTTGGTGTGTCTTGAAGTGTTCAACTGAGGCCCTGCTGAGTGTTGGCATCCCACCTCAGGTCTCAGGACAGTGGCTGTGATTATCCCACATAGCAGATGGAGAGATTCTGTTCACATAGCCCCAAACTACAGACTCAGGATTAGAACCCGGAGAGCATTGTTTCAGAAGCTACTTGAACTGGGCAGTGTGGAGAAGCAGCTCTTTAGCTGCAATTCTGACTGTGTCAAGTGACACAGAGTATCTGACAATTTACTGGGGAACCCACACACTGACCCCTATATGCCTGGGCCCATGTGGGGTAATATAGACCCTCCAGGGTCCTCAGACCTAGGTCCTGGCCTGGAATTCACAGCCAGACACAGCAAAGCCAGCTCTATGAGGTCAGGGCTGTGGGTATCCATGGAGGCATCAGCCTTAAGGACCTGAGTAGAAGAAGTGCAGGATAAGAATGGTCAGGCGGGGGGGGGGGGGTGTTGGAGGCTGGGGTTGTGGCTCAGTGGTAGAGCGCTTTTTTAGCATGTGCAAGGCTCTGGGTTCGATCCTCAGCACCACATAAAAATAAAATAAAGGGGCTGGGGATATGGCTCAAGCAGTAGCACGCTCGCCTGGCATGCGTGCGGCCCGGGTTCGATCCTCAGCACCACATACAAAGATGTTGTGTCTGCCGAAAACTGAAATATAAATATTAAAATTTTCTTTCTCTCTCTCTCTCTCTCTCTCTCTCTAAAAAAAAACCTGGTTTCTAGTTGGGTTCATTTACACATGCCTATAATCCCAGCAGCTCGGAAAGCTGAGGCAGGAGGATCCCAAGTTCAAAGCCAGTCTCAGCAATTTAGCAAGAGCCTGTCTCAAAAAAATATAAAAAGGGTGGTGATATACCTCAACAGTTAATTCAGCATTTAATCCTTAATACCAAAATAAGAGAGTTTAATCCTTAGTACCAAAAAAAAAAAGACTAATTTCTTTTTTTTTAGAGAGAGAGAGGAAATTTTGTTTTAAAATATTTATTTTTTAGTTTTCGGCAGACACAACATCTTTGTTTGTATGTGGTGCTGAGGATCGAACCCAGGCCGCACGCATGTCAGGCAAGCGCGCTACCACTTGAGCCACATCCCCAGCCCCAAAAAAGACTGATTTTTATAAGGCCACCCCAAGCCAGCATCAGGAGCCTTGCCCAGGAGAGCTGAGGGAGGCCTGTTCTTTCTGTCAGCGGTCAGAGGACCCAAGTGTCCACAGACAGCCCAGCCTGGCTATCATCCACTCACCAGTACCTCAGGACTAGGGGAGAGCAGTTTTTTTGCCATAATTGTTGAGTTTGCAAGAGAGTTTAGCTAATTTTTTTCTTTTTAATTGTAGATGGACATAGTACCTTTATTTTATTTATTTATTTTTATGTGGTGCTGAGGATCGAACCCAGTGCTTCACACATGCTAGGCAAGCGCTATTACCACTGAGCTATAACCCCAGGCCCTTAGCTAAATTTTTAAAACCTTTCGGGCTTACCTGGAATTCATGTTCAAGGTGTACTCTGTGACAGTGTGGAGTTGATAGGCTTTTTTATCTTAAGATAGAATATCCCTACATAAGCTGGGTATGGTGGCACATGCCTGTAATCCCAGCAACTGGGCAGGAGGATCATAAGTTTGAGACCAGCCTCAGCAGTTTAGCAAGGCCCTAGTAATTTAGTGAAACCCTGTCTCAAAGTTTTTTTTTAAAAAGGGGGGGGAGTGGGGCTGGAGATGTGGTTTAGTGGTTAAGTGCCTCTGGGTTTAATCCCTGGTCTTCCAAAAAAAGAATATCCCAGCCCAAGTATCATCATATGAAAGCTGGGTCTTGGGGATTGAGATTTTTGTGGGGTTTTTTTTCTATCTTTTTTTTTATTTGTTGTTTTTAGATGTACATGACATTAGAGTATATTTTGACATATCATACATACATGGAAAATAATTTTCCATTCTTGTGGTTTTACATGATGTGGAGTTTCACTGGTTGTGTATTCATATATGACCATAGAACAGTTATGTCTGATTCATTCTACTGCCTTTCCTATTCCCGTCTCCTCTGCCTTCCCTTCATTCCCCTTTGTCTAATCCACTGATATTCTTCCCTCCTCTCCTTATTGTGTGTTAGCATCTGCATATGGGATTGGGTTTGATGCTTTGTATGTCTTGGTATATGACACATATTCCATGGGCTGTTGGTAGCTGTTGCACAGAGAGTTCTCCCAGCCTCATCCTGAGACCATCAGCACTCAATCCTTAGCTAGACACCATGTAGGCTATATAGTACAAGCCCATCCAGTAGTTCTAGGCCCTCATCATGGGGACAGGGACATGGCACCTGATAGACTTCACAGGGCTCTTCCAGACTCATCATGGAGATATTGGGGCTCCTAAGTAGGGTCAACACCAGGCTATTACATAAAGAATTTTGAGTCAGAAGTCTCACACATCCTGGCACCCACAGAGCCCCACATGTCTGCAGCAGCCTCTCTAAAACCCAGACTCCTGTGTCAAAGACAAACTTCCTGCTTGCCAACCGACAGTGCTACTGGTGCAGCCCCTTGGGCAGGCTGCTGGCTGCCCTTCTAGGTTCAGGGATGCCTGAATGAGTCTCCCTTTCTTACTGTGGGTTCAGAGCTGACTGGCCTCAGTATCTTTCTCCATTGGAAAGAAAGGCACACAGAGTGGCCTACTGTTGACTGTGCATGTATGAGGAAATGCATACACAGCCAGGAACAAAGGCAGTGTTATTTATAAAATAGACAAGGAGTACTTCAGAGAAGGTCATTTTAGCTGGGCTCAGAGGTTAGAATAGGAGTTTGCCAGGCAGCAGCAAGAGCACAAACAGAGCAGGGTTTGGTAGGTGGGGCCCAGCTGTACCTGCCACCAGCCCCTCAGTCCCCCCTCAGCTGCTCTTCATTGACAGGAGAGTAATAACATGGTGGTGCCCGCCATGCACCTGGCCAGCAAGATCCCGGACATGTCGGTGCAGCTGTGGTCATCGGCCCTGCTGAGAGGTGAGTACAGAAGCCACTCCTCCTCCTCAGCTCTGGCCTGGCCCTCCCTAGAGATGAACACAGCTGATGAAGCCCTACTCATCTGCTCAGACCATGGCCCCAGATCTAGTATGAGTAGGGCACGCTTCTCCAGGGGACCCTGTTTGAGGGCAGTGTATCTGGGACAGTTTAAGGCATCAGGTAAATGCAGGGTCTTGTTTGGTCTCCTCAGGACCTATGAGGATGGAACATGATCTCTGGTTGACTGATCAGGGATATGACCCGTGGCCCTCTTGGCCTTGGTTCTTTCCCTCTGAATGCAAACATTTGTCATCCCTGTCAGGTGGACCAGTCCTGGGTGCAGGGAAGGTGCTCAGCAGGTATCAGTCAGTGTGACTGCAGCACCTTACTTATATATAGAGGAAACAGATTTTGAGACTCACCAAGGGTCCTGGGGGGAGGCTCAGGGCAGGTATTGGGTCATGTTTGAGCTTGCTGGGCCACAGGTTGGGCATTGGGTGTCCTCTAGCAGGCTTTCACGTGCCCAAGGGCTGGCAAATAACTGGCCATTCAGCCTTCACCACCTGTCCAGCCCTGTCTACCCCATGAGTGAGGGTGGCACATGGGCTTTGATATCCCTGAATAGTTTTAGGATCTCAGATGACATGTGTCCCACCCTCAGACCTGAACAAAGCCTGCGGGAATGCCATGGATTCCCACGAAGCTGCCCAGATGCATCAGAACTTCTCACAGCAGCTGCTCCAAGACCACATCGAGGCCTGCAGCCTCCCTGAGCACAACCTCATCACGGTGCGGACACAAGGGAGGGCTGAAGGTGGAGGGCCCCTCGGGCAGGCTCACCCACCTGGGGGAGGAAAGGGCGTGTATGGCTGTTTTTCTTTTCACTGTCATAAGCTCTAACTCAGTCAGGAGATGCCTCTGATGAGGGAGACTGCTATGGGCACCCACTCCCCAGGGAGTGATGCAGGGAGCCCACAGACTCGGGTGTGGAGGACAGAGGTCCTGGCTAGGTGATCAGCTCTAGGGAACTGCGTTCCAGACTCTCCCTAGGAAGATTCTGTGGCACCTCACCCACCTGTGTCCTCTCCTTCCTACAGTGGACAGATGGCCCACCCCCCGTGCAGTTCCAAGCTCAGAATGGACCCAACACCAGCCTGGCCAGCCTCCTGTGAGGCCCCTGGAGGGGACTTCCCAGCTCCTAGGGCCTCTGTGGGGCCCTGTGTCCCCGACTTCCACCCAGATGGCAGTTGAGCTCTTCTGGAGGCACGCTCACTTGGGTTTCCCAGGTTTCTTCCCCAACTGTCTCTAAGAGCTTCCTAGTCCTGGGGAGTGTGTGGGCCAGTTCCTGCCCTCCTAAAAGGGACAGCTGGCCAGCCCTGCCTTGTGCCAGGAGCCCCTGGTGCTAAGGCTCACAGGTGGGATGTTGGAACTGACTTTCTAGAGCCATCCTTAAAAGTGGACTTCAACTACCAGGCCTGCTTCCACATCTGAGTCACACCTGCGGAGAGTGTCTGGTTGGGGAATGGGGCACAGACCCTAGCCAGCTCCTGATCCCATGTGCCAGGATGGGCAGTACCTCGGGGTCATCGCCTTGATGCTGGGCAGGGGCTGAAGTGTGTCGTCTTCTCTCAAAGCACCTTCCAGAGCCCAGAGGCAAGACACCAGTTTCTGGCCGTATTTCAGAGGGAAGAAGCAATGGCCCACATATGGGACAAAGCACAAATCCCAGTGCTTCTCCCAGCTTGCCTTTCTCTCCGGCATCTATTGCTCTGACAGCCAGGGCCTATAGTCAGGGGCCCTCAGGGACCTGAGAACTCAGCTTCCAATCATCTGCACCTTGACTGGAGTCACCCCCACGCCTTGTGGTGTGTGCTCGTGTGTGTGTGTGTGTGTGTGTGTGTGTGTGTGTGTACGTGTGAGAGAGAGAGAGAGATTCTCAAAGCTGAGACCCCTGCATTTCCCCTGTTGTGTTGCTGTGGAGAAGCAGTAAGCAGGGGAGAGGGGCGCTTGCCCAGATTTGAGACCACCTCTTGAGCCCAATTCAGGTGTGGGGCAGAAGCTCCCCCTCACACGGGTCAGAGAGGTCTTCTTCCTGGCAGCTCTGTGGCCTTTTCTGCAGAGGAATTTGTGGGCAGTGGCTCAGCCTCGTAACCCCACCCTCATCCCCACTGGGCCCTGGGGGATGGCACTGAAGCCTCTTCCTGAGCCAAACCCAGACAGCAGTGCTTGGGTTTATGCTCTTTTCTTTGATAATCAGGAAGGTGCCCCAGTGTTTGGTGGCACTGGGAATGGTGGTAGCAGGCACAAAGATAACTGCACCCCTCTGGCTTTCAGCACCTGGGAGCATCTTCCTGCCATGGGATGGTGGGCTTCCAGGTCTCATCACCCTTGCTTCATGAAGACTGCTTACAGCATTGGTATCTGGCTGAAGGGACATTAGATTATTCAGGGTTCCGAGGCCTTGGCGTGCCTTGGCTACAGGCAGATCATCAATAGCCCCATCACTTGCTGGGCCACCACCCACAGCCAGGCTGCTCTCTAGGTCAGAGGCAAAGCTGATCAGAGCGACAGGGCTGGTGGAGGGTGTCCTGAGAGGACCTTCCATCCCTGAGTTACCAGAAGGAGCCTTGTGCCTCTCAGTGATGCCAGTAGAAGAAGGTATGGCACTGGCCAACAAGATGTCCCTGTCTTGTCTTCCTCCCAAGCTGTGGCCTCTGTTAAGCTCTACCATGATGGATCCCCCTATAGGTGACCCTCAGGTCCTCCCCTGAGATGGAAATGGAACTCTTCCATCTCCATGACCTACTCCTGCTGCCTTGGACCCCACAATGTCCCCCTCTTCAGACCTGCATTCACTGTAATCAACGTTGTACATCATGTTTGTCTCTGCCTATTTATTTAAGTCTGTTTTGCTTCTAGGGCATTTTGTATGTAGAGCAGTTGAAATGAGAACCTCAAAACTTAACATCTGGCCTGATGTTAAAACGCTTTTAGTGACTATCCTGTTATGTATGTATATGTAAAGTTAAGGATAAGGTCTTAAGTTTACAATTAAAAACTTCTGTACTCGATATTTAATGTTCACTCAAGCGTTATGGAAGCCAAATTGTGTGTGTGTGTGTGTGTGTGTGTGTGTGTGTGTGTGTGTGTGCGTGCATGCTTGGGTGTGTGGGCATGCACACATGCAGCACAAGTATGTGCAAATTTAGAACCTCACCTTCACAGCAGCACCTTTCTGTCACATACAGCTTTTGATAAGTACCTTCCTATGAGTCAAAAGTCAGTTTCTATTTTAGTCATAAGAATGGAAGGCAGCTGGGCACGGTGACACATGCCTGTAATCCCAGGGACTCAAAGGGGCTGAGGTGGGAGGATTGCAAGTTTGAGGTCAGCCTCAGCAGTTAACAAGACCTGTCTCAAAAAAAAAAAAAGGCTGGGGATATAGTATAGTGGTAGAGCACGCTTGGGTTCAACCTGCAATAACCCTCAAGGAGATATGGCCTTCAGTGTCCTATGGCTGAGTATTCAGAAAGAAATGGAAACTCCAGATGGGGCAAAGGGCTAGCAGAAAGATTCTGTTAGCAGGTAGCCTGCTGAAAGCTGGTTAGATCATGTCACTGCCCACCCTGCAGGTTGGTGAGCAGGAAGGGAAACCCATGTGTTCCCTCACAGATAGATACACAGCTGTCACCTGCTGGTAAGGTGAGGATCTTCTTGGGACCTGCACTCGACCCTGCTTATTGAGGACACAGGCAGGGAAGTCAGAAATGCTGTCCAGTGTGATGGGTAAATTTGTTGGTTATGTCATCTCTTTTGCTAAGGTTTTGTAATAACTATGTTGGGCATAATGTCTTAATGGGTTTGTAATATTAAGGTTTTAGCAGCCCATAACTTCAGCTGGTGCTTTTAATCAGGAATTTAAAAATTGTAAATACAAAACATTGTTTAAAAGAAATAACCACAGAACATAGCTTCCTGTAGATTTCTTTTCCTGTATATTCAAAGTAAAATAATTTACAGGCTGTCAGTTGTCATGTCTTTGTTCTATCAGCCCCTCCTGGTGCCATCCCAGAGATGGGCTGTTGCCTTTACTCCATGGCCAACTGGGCCCCTATGTGTTAGGGATTACAGGGTCTTAAGCTAAAGGTGCAGGAATGCAGAATCAAACCCCAAAAATTTTTTTCTTTTTTTTTATTAATATTTTTTATGCCTTTATTTTATTTGTTTATTTTTATGTGGTGCTGAGGATCGAACCCAGGGCCTCACACATGCTAAGCGAGTGCCCTACCACTGAGCCACAACCCCTCTCCTCAAACCCAATTCTTGATGGGAGCTTGGGTCTTTGTCCCCCTTTATTGATGATGTTCCTCTGGTCCAGACCCACCTAGAAGGGAGGGAACACCTGCTACACTAGCACACAAGGCCCATTTCCCTCCCTCTTACCTTTGTCTTGCTGTTCCCTGCTCTGCATAGACAGACTTTCTCATACTCTGCTGTCCATTCTTAGACATGTGCCTGTGGTGGTTTTTTCTGTCTATGGAGGTGAAATTCAGATAATGTGAACTTAACCAGTTTTGTTACAGTCCTTTATTTGTTTTGCAGTACTGAGGATATAACCCAGGTGCACTTCACCCCTCAGTTACATCCCTAGCCCTTTTTATTTTTTTATTACAAGTCAGGGTCTTGTTAAATTGCCCAGGTTGGCCATGAACCTGTGATCCTCCTGCCTCAGCCTCCTGAGTTGCTCAGATTACAGGCATGTGCCACTACAATTGTTTTTTGTTTGTTTGGGGTTTTGTGTTTTGGGGACCCTGGGAATTGAACCTAAGGGTGCTTAATCACTGAGCGACATCCATAGCACTTTTTATTTTTAATTTTGAGGTAGGGCCTCACTAATTTGTTAAGGCTGAACTTAAACCTAATATTGTAATGCCTAAGCCTCCTGACCACTAGGATCACAGGTGTGTGCCACCGTGCCCAGCTACGTTCATCTTTTGATGGACGCTTGAGTTGTTCCCCACTTGTGGTGACTGTGAATAGTGCTGCTACAAACGTGTCCATACCTGGTTTTATTCAAATGTGTGGGGGGGTTAAATTTTTAGTACCAGAGATTGAACCCAGGGGCACTTAATCACTGAGCCACATCCCCAACCCTTTTTATTATTATTTTATTTGGAGGCAGGGTTTCACTAAGTTGCTGAGGCTGGCTTTGAACTTGCAATCCTCCTGCCTCAGCCTCCGCAGTTTTCCCATTTCTTTCATTTGTGGGGGGCTTGTTTTGTGTTTTTTTTGTGTGTGTGTGTGTGTGTTTTGTTTTGTTTTGTTTTTGTTTTGCTTTATGAATGCTAGCTAGACACGATTGGCCACACCCCAGCCAACTCATGTTTTTAATGTGCACAAACAGAATCAAGCTCACACTTTCACACCCATACAGTCATATGCAATGTAGTGGCTCAGCCTCTGATCTCAGCTACATAGGAGGCAGAGGCAGGAAGATCTCAAGTTCAGCTTCAGCAACTTAGTGAAACCATGTCTTGAAATTTAAAAAATAAAAAAAATAGGGGCTGGGGATGTGGCTCAAGCGGTAGCGCGCTCGCATACGCTCGCCTGGCATGTGTGCCGCCCGGGTTCAATTCTCAGCACCACATACAAACAAAGATGTTGTGTCCACCGAAAACTAAAAAATAAATATTAAAAAATTCTCACTCTCTCTCTCAATTCTTTCTCTCTCTCACTCTCTCTAAAAAATAAAAAGGATTGGGGATGTAGCTCAGTGGAAAAGTGCTTCTTGGTTCGATCCCCAGTGCTGCAGGGAAAAAAAAAAGCCAGGGAGCTGGAGATGTAGCTCCGTGGCAGACAGCTTTTTTAGCACATCCATCCCCAGGACCACACACACAAATATCTGTTGCTCTCATCAATGTGTCTTGTGCTGAGGGGAGTGTCCACCATGCTTTACTTGTTATGCCCATGGACATATAGGGTGCCTCTAAGCCATAGGCTTAAAGAATGTGCTAAGGTGGGCTGGGGATGTGGCTCAAGCAGTAGCGCGCTTGCCTGGCATGCGTGCGGCCCGGGTTCGATCCTCAGCACCACATACAAAGATATTGTGTTCGCCGAGAACTAAAAAATAAATATTAAAAAATTCTCTCTCTCTCTCTCTCTCTCTCTCTCCCCCCCCCACTCTCTCTCTTTATTTTTTTAAAGCTTTTTAAAAAAACTTTTTTAAATTTTATTTGTTTTTTTTTAAGAGAGTGAGACAGGGAGAGAGAGAGAGAGAGAATTTTAATATTTATTTATTTATTTATTAGTTTTCCGCGGACACAACATCTTTGTTTGTATGTGGGGCTGAGGATCGAACCAGGGCCGCACGCATGCGAGGCCAGCGTGCTACCACTTGAGCCACATCCCCAGCCCCCACTCTCTCTTTAAAAAAAAAAATGTGCTAAGGTGATGGGTTCAGTGGCCCATGTCTGTAATCCCAGCCACTCAGGAGGCTGAGACAGGAGGGTCACAAAGCCACCTTCAGCAAAAGGGAGGTGCTAAGCAACTCAGTGAGACCCTGTCTTTAAATAAAATACAAAATATGGCTGGAGATGTGACTCAGTGGTCAAGTGCCTCTGAGTTCAATCCCTGGTACCCCCCCCAAAAAAAATGTGCCAAGGTGAACTAAACAGGGCTTACTCCCCAGGGGGACTCATCTGAGGATTTCTTCAGGACATGATGGTGGGACAAAACTGCTGACCACTAAATATGCCACTGGGTTCACCAACATCCTGCCTGGGAGGGTTCACTGCATGGCACCCCCACCAGAGGTGCCTGGGCTCCTCCTGCCTCTTAGGACCAACTCAGCATCAAGCAGTGATTTTTCACCCAAGGTGGACTCTGCTCATCCCTTGTTGCAGCTTGAATGCTCCAGACAGACAGACAAGGCTCTGTCCATGAGCACCTCATCCCTCACAAGCCCTGCGCAGGAAACCAGAGTACAGTGTGGCAAACTGAAAGGACATAGTGCATCAGCATTCGAGACACACAGACAACCTCTCAGAACCTGTTGCCAGTCAGTGGTGATGACCAAAACATTCTGAGTCTGAAGCAATGGCTGAGGTGGAAAAGACTGGGTGGGAAGAGGTGTATGTGGAGAAGGACATGCTGGGAAGGTCCCGAGGACGGGAGAGGGGTCCATCAAAGGCAGTATACGCAAGAGAATAGCAAGCAAGAAGGTGTCAGCCAGGAAGGAGACCCACATAGGCAAGAGACAGGTACTACAGCCCAGGTGGGCAGAGCCTTCGGGGCTTGAGCAGATGTTGTAGGATTTCTTCCCAGCACCTGGGCTGAAGAGGTAGGGCCTCATCTGAGGAACCAGAGGATCCCCAATAAAAGAAGCACAGCCATCATCATCATTGAGTTTTTGAGAACCTCTGAGAGAAAGAGCAGTTGGTCAGGATAAACAGGGAGAATGAAGAGAAGCTATGGTTCTGTAGGACACATTTTAGAAAGTGAGCAAGAGGAATGCTATTAATATTTGGATATGAGGCATCCTCCAAAAGCTCATGAAAATATGTAATGTTTAGAGGGGAAATGATTAAATTATGAGAGTTGTAACCTAATTAGAGGATTAGATTTATTTCAATTTATTCATTTGATGGATTAAATTGAAGGGATTAGTGTAGTAGAGAAATTAGGTCTCTGGGGTCATGCCCTTAGGGTTACATCTTGTCCCCCTGGCTCGCTTGCTCTCTATCTATCTATCTATCTATCTATCTATCTATCTATCTGTCTATCTCTATCTCTATTTCCTGGTCACCATGAGCTGAGCTGCTGTTTTCCGCCTCACCCATCCTCCATGATGTTCTCCCTTACCTTGGGCCCAGAGCAATGAAATCAGCTGGAGACCTCTGAAACTATGAGCCAAAATAAACTTTTCTTCTACTAGGTTGCTCTCCTTGGGCATTTTAGTCACAGAGATGAAAAAGCCCACTAACGTAAATGTCCAAGAGGTAGCCACAGGAGGGGGACAGTAGTGGGCCTCATACTGGCCAGGGTCAACTGGCCTGTAAAGCAATTAATTGTTAGTCAAATTTGACACTTGCATATCCCAGTCCTCACACATTCTGTCACTCTATGCATTCCTGGCTGTCTTCATATCCTATCACTGAGTCCAAGCCCCCATGTCCCCGCTGGAGTCATCCAACCTCCTCCCTGGTTTTGGCTGCCCCTGTCCGGCACCTCAGGTTCCTGAGCATTCCTCACTCAGCGCCACCTGACTTCTGAAGACTTTGATAAAGCTCACCCCAGCCATGGCACCTGACATCATCCCAAAACCGCCTGGCTCAGGACTGATGAATGGTGGGCAGGTTCACTGGGCAGCCCAGGTTGCTGAGTGCATGTTGCAACTCTAGAAGGATCCAGCAGAGGGTGTGGTGGACACTCACCCATGATGTCTTCAGTGCTCTGCATCACTACACCAGATGCCCCTCAGAAATGCTAACAAGACCCTGCCGTGGTGCACCAAGAACTGAATAAAATGCTGAGTGGAGTAGTGCTCTATGGTACATGCCTATAATCCTAGCGACTTGGGAGGTGCAGGCAGGAAGATTATAATTTCAAAGCCAGTCTGGGCAGTTCACTGAGCCCCTGTCTCAAAAAACAAACAAACAAACAAAAAACTGAAGATATAGCTCAGTGGTAGAGGATTTGCCTAGCATGCATGAGGCCCTGGGTTTCATTCCCAGCACTGCAAAAAAATAAAATGTTGAGCAGAACCACCAATTCACAGCCTTTGTCAAGGTTGGTGGGGGAAAAATCTTAATGTGTACAGGCTCCTCTCCCTTGGCCTCACTGAATGCTTTGGGTTGACATTTCCCTACAAAGAACTCCACATAGGATCTGCTCAGAGCTGGATGCAGGAGGTCACAGTGCTACTGGGATCAGAGAACAGCAAGGGTGCCCACCCCACTTGGGAATGAGAAATGGAGGTGGGGTGGACAGGCCAGAGAGCAGGTACCTGATGTTTGCTGAGGTCACGCAATCTCTCCACCCCACCAGAGAAGGGGAGTCTAGGATTGTTTACAAGTTGTTTTTGTTTTGCTTACTGAATGGAATCCAGGGCTTCCAAGGCTAGGCAAGTACTCTACCACCGAGCTATACCCCCAGCCCTTGCTCACAATTTTTAAAATTTATTTCATTCCAAATTTGGACTCACACAGTGAGATTTCAGGGCAATTGGTTGGGAAAGGAAAAGAAAAGATGAATTTCCATGCAAATTTGATTTTCTTTGTACTTTGATAGTTTTGATACTTTTTTCAAGGATAGCAAAAGGGACTTTTACAGAGACGCTTTTATGAAAAATACAATACTTCCAATGTGTTAGCGCTGCTACAAAATGTGTCATTTTTCAATCACAAGATTCTCACACTAAATGAGGAGTTTGTGTTCCGGGCGTGGTGGTGCATGCTTGCAATCTCAGTGATTCAGGAGGCTTAGGCAAAAGGATCGAAAATCACCTCAGCAATTTAGTGAGGTCCTAAGCAGTTTAGTAAGACTCTGTTTAAAAAAACAAAAAACGAAAGGGCTAGGGGTATAGCTCATTGGGAAAGTGCACTTGAATTCAATCATCAGTACCAAAAAATAAAAATTAATAAATGAGGACTTTGTGGAAGACAGGTTAGCAGTACCCATGGTCCCCATCTCCATCATGTGTGCTAAAAAGCTCCCTGAAGCCAGCTACAGTGTTTAACTGTAGCTGTTTCCTGGTCACCATGAGCTGAGCTGCTTTGTAATCCCAGCTACTGGGGAGACTGAAGAAGGAGGACTTGCAAATTGGAGGACAGCCTGATCAACCTAATGAGACTTAGCCTCAAAATAAAATGTGAAAAGGACTGGGGATAAAACTCAGAGGTAGAACACTTGCCTAACAAGAGCGAGGTCCTGGGTTCCATTTCCAGAACTACTACTACTACTAATAATAATAATAATAATACTCCATGAAACACAGCTGTCTAGACATGGTCCACTTTATCAACATGTGTTTATTTTTTTAAATTTTTTTTGTAGTTATAGATGGACAGAATGCCTTTATTTTATTTTTTTAAGAGAGAATGAGAGAGGAGAGAGAGAATTTTTAATACTTATTTTTTAGTTCTCGGCGGACACAACATCTTTGTTGGTATGTGGTGCTGAGGATCGAACCCGGGCCGCACGCATGCCAGGCGAGCGCGCTACCGCTTGAGCCACATCCCCAGCCCCTATTTTATTTGTTTATAAAGGAGTTCAGACTCCACCTGCAGTTAGGCACATTCTGTCCTCAGAGAGTCTGGGGGGCCCTGATGATGTCCTTCCTGCTCCTACAGGGTTCTGAGCGTGAACACTTCCGTAAAGGGTTAAACACAAACTGCTCAGAAGTCCTGTCCTGAACCGGAAGTGCGTCTCCCACTGTCTTCATCTGCATCTGCTGCCACTTTCAGTCAGCAGCCCCGGGACCTGCTCCAACCTTGGCCACCAGGGGACACGGTGGGCCCAAGAGCTGCAAGGGCAGCCCAAGCAGTCTCCACCAGGTAAGGCGATAGGAGTCCCCAGACTGACTAGGAAGGGTGGACTGAATGCTGCCAGACCCATCTGGCCAGGCTCTGTCCTCATGTAAAGGGATGTGGGTGACGTTCCCCTCTCAGCCTTTAGATTCCCCTCCTGCAATATGCAGGGTCGGAGAAGACAAGGCCCAAGGTTCTCCAGGAATCAGTGTGACTTCATTCCCTCAGTTACTCCCTAGACACTTACTGAGCACTTGTTGTACACTGGGAACACAGCAGGAACACATGGGACAAAGTCCCCAGGAGAGTGGACATTTGACCTTCAACAATGGGCCTCAAATAGGAGTGTTGTCTCATCTGTGAGAAGGGACTAGCACATAGTGAACTGGAACAACCAGAAGGTGGGTGGGAAATGTTATGACAGGACAGAGGGGGGACCCCCGTAGACAAGCCAGTCTGAGACAACATCCCATTAAGACTCAGACGTCTGAGGA
Source organism: Spermophilus citellus (assembly GCF_964194105.1). Classification (NCBI taxonomy): domain Eukaryota; kingdom Metazoa; phylum Chordata; class Mammalia; order Rodentia; family Sciuridae; genus Spermophilus; species Spermophilus citellus. The sequence goes on from NC_138196.1 coordinate 838,949, forward strand.
ATCTGTGTCTACTACTGCCTCAGCCAAGTGTCCAGAGTGGTCCTCTCCTGTCAGGGTACTCCAGAGGGGACACCAGGTGGGCATTGGGGCTGCCAGACCTTACTATGGTATTTATGGAAGGCAGAGACTGCCATCAGTCCACTAATACCTTGCACACAGCTAACATCTAGAGTCATCCATGAGCACATCTGTGGGTAGGAAGATGGACAGATCCCCTTGACAAGGAAGGGATTGAGTGTCCCCTCAGGCTAAAGCCACTGTCTTTGTTCTCCTACCATTTCCAGAACAGAACCCAGGGGTGGGGGTGGTGCATTGGGCTGGGACACATGGTAGGCATGTGGGTCAGAGAGTGACAGTGCTAAGGTCAGTTCTTGACTTCTTTATATAATGTATAATCCAAAACCAGGTGCTAGGGAGCCAAGGCACCCAGGACACTGGACAGGGCTGTGGCCTGACTTATTCTTCACCAGGAACATGATCATCATCCAGGTGCTCAGGGTTGGGTCTCTAGTCTGAGTGCTCCTATGGCCATGTCTACTAGCCACCATGCTAATTTCTAAGCAGCCCCCTCATACCAGGAAGAGAAATTTCATCTCCCCAGGAAGTTCTTTGTGCATCTAGAACATTCTTCTCTGAAACATTCCTGGCACTGACAGAAGGAAATCCCCATTGGGCCTTACTCAGGTCCCTCATTCATAAAATTGATTTCTCTCTTGCCATGTAGTTCTTTTTTTTTAACTATTTTTTTTAAAGAGAGAGTGAGAGAGGGGGGAGAGAGAGAGAGGGAATTTTTAATATTTATTTTTTAGTTCTCGGCGGACACAACATCTTTGTTGGTATGTGGTGCTGAGGATCCAACCCGGGCCGCACGCATGCCAGGCGAGCGCGCTACCGCTTGAGCCACATCCCCAGCCCCGCCATGTAGTTTTCCTTGGACCCAAAGCCCAGGCGACAAGGGGAAACTTTTTTTTTATACTACAGTTTGAACTCAGGGGCACTCAACCACTGAGCCACATCCCCAGCCCTATTTTGTATTTTATTTAGAGACAGGGGCTCACTGGGTTGCTTAGCACCTCAGTTTTGCTGAGGCTGGCTTTGAATTGGTGATCCTCCTGTCTCAGCTTCCTTAGCACCTCAGTTTTGCTGAGGCTGGCTTTGAATTTGTGATCCTCCTGTCTCAGCTTCCTGAGCCCCTGGGATTACAGGCATGTGCCACCACACCCAGCTGATATTTTTTTTTAAAGAATTATCCATCAAGTCTTGGGTGTGTCCCAGATAGCCATTTGTCACACCTGGGTTTGCCTAGGCTGTGGGAACACCCACATGCATTGTCTGCAGAGTTTAGGGACAGAATGGGCTTTGCATCCCAACAGATACCACAACATCTATGTGACCCTGTGACAGGATTCATGGCCCACAGTAGGGTCACATCACTTCTTGCTAGAATATTCTGACCTCTATGGCTTATCTTAGTTCTTTTTTTTTAGTGAGAGGGGAGAGAGAGAGAGAGAGAGAGAATGAGAATTTTTAATCTTTATTTTTTAGTTCTCAGCGGACACAACATCTTTTGTTGGTATGTGGTGCTGAGGATCGAACCCGGGCCTCACGCATGCCAGGCGAGCGCGCTACCGCTTGAGCCACATCCCCAGCCCCTTATCTTAGTTCTTCACAACCAGTGAGGACCATGAGTGTGAACACGCTCCCATTCCTTCCCTCAAAAAGGGACACCTGATCTTAACTCCTACTTCTGGCCATTCGAGGAACCAAGCATCCCGCTCCATGTCCTCATGCAACATGATAAGCATCTGTGATGGATGGAAAAAGAATTTAGATCTCATAAGAGTTGTAGGCACCTATCATCAGTTCAGGATAACAACTTTTTACTTTTTCAGTCCTGGGGATGGAAGCCAGGCTTCTACCAAGCACTGTATCATAAAGCCACACCCCCAGATCTAAAGAAGACTTTTTTCCCCCCAGAGGTATTGAGGATCCAATTCAAAGTGTATATGCTAGTGCCCTACCACTGAGGTGCATCCCCAGCCTTCTAGAATTTTTATTTATTTTTGAACCCAGGGCATTTTATTACTGAGCTACATCCCAGTCGTTTTTATATTTTATTTTGAGACAGGGTCTCACTAAGATGCTCAGGGATTTGCCAATTTGGCAAGGCTGGCCTTGAACTTGCAAGCCTCCTGCTTCAGCCTACTGAGTTGTTGGGATTATGGGTATGCACCACCATGTCCAGCCCCCAAGAATTTTATTTTATTTTATTGGTGGTGCTGGGGATTGAACCCAGGGCTTTGTGCATGAGAGGCAAGCACTCTACCAACTGAGATGTATCCACAGCCCCTTCACAGAGGACTTCTAAAGCATGTTCATCCATTTCTCTCAAGCCACGAAAGACTCTGAGCTTCACATTTGACCAGTTCCTTAAAAGGCACCAAACCATGCATTCTTTCTTTCTTTCTTCTTTTTTTTTAATATTTATTTTTTAGTTGTAGGTGGACACAATATCTTTTTTTTTTTACGTGGTGCTGAGGATCGAACCCAGTGCCTCACGCATGCTAGGCATGCACTCTACGGCTGAGCCACAACCCCAGCCGCCGCTCCTCCTCCTCCTCCTCCTCCTCCAATATATTTTTAGTTGTAGTTGGACACAATACCTTTATTTTATTTATTTACTTTTTTATGTGGTGCTGAGGATTGAACCCAGAGCCTAGCATGCCTAGCACGTACTAGGCGAGTGCTCTACCACTGAGCCCCCGCCCCAGCCCCAAACTATGCATTATTAAGAGGATTATTCAAACCCAGACCTACTTCAGAACATGGAAGATATTGTGACACTCTGGAATGTATTTATACTAAAAGTATTCATGATTCATTTGACATTCAAATCTAACTGGGCTCTTTGTCTGGTGATGGACCCCTATAATCCCAGGGACTGAGGAAACTGAGGCAAGAGGATCACGAGTTTGAAGCCAGCTTCAGCAACTTAGTAAGATCCTGTTTCAAAATGTAAAGAGAAAAAAAAAGGCTGGGGTTGTGGCTCAGAGGTAGAGCACTTGCCTAGCATGTGTGAGGCACTGGGTTCGATTTTCAGCACCACATAAGTAAAATAAAGGTCCTTTGACAACTTAAAAAAATATTTAAAAAAGTAAACTGGGTATGGTGGTAAACACCTGTAATCCCAACAACTCGAGAGCTAAAGCAGGAGGGTCCCAAGTTCAAGGCCAGCCTCAGTAACTTAGCAACAACCTAAGTTAAGTGAAACCTATCTCAAAATAATGAATGAAAAGGTCTGATGATATTGCTCAGGGTTAAGTGCCACCAAGTTCAATCTCCATTCCCCCCACCTAAAATTAATTCATTAAAAATAAAACATAAGTAAGTGGTATAGAGCTGCTGGGTTCAACCCCCAATACCAACAAACAAAACAAAAACCCAAATGTAATTGTGCATCTCATTTTTTCATTTGCTAAACCTACACACTCTAGATATTTAATGAAATATATTTTTTTAATAGTACTGGGGATGGAACCCAGAGGCTACCTTTGAGCTACATTCCTAGCCCTTTTTATTTTCTTTTACATTTTTATTTTGAGACAAAGCCTTGCCAAATTGCCTAGGCTGACCTGGAATCTGCAATCCTCCCTCAGCCTGGGAGTAGCTGGGATTACAGACATATGCTACTACGTGTAGCTATTTTTGGTTTTTAGTTTGTTTTTTTGTTTTTGTTGTTGTTGTTTTTTTTTTTTTTTGAGACTCATACGTTCACTGAGTTGCCCACTTAGTTGCCTGGGCTCAAGTGATCTATTGCCTCAGCCTTTCTAATAGCTGGATCAATGACATCTTTGGATAACGGAATGGAGGAATGAAATAAGAGAGCTAGAAAATTACTGAGACCAAACAAAAAATTTAGGGTGGGAATGTGGCTTAGCTTAGCAAGTGCAAGGCCCTGGGTTCTAACCCCAGCATGATACACACACACACACACACACACACACACACACACACACACCAAACAAGGAATTTTATTGATGGGAATCACAGCTCACACTGCAGTCTTCTTACTTAAACACTCCCAGATCTGTATGGGCCTCTCTCTAGCTCAAGTTGATCCTGCCTGAGGACTGTGGCACAAGCTGATCCCTTCCCACTGGAAGGCTAATTGCCAAGCTGATTCCTCTTTAAAATTCAGATCTTTCCTCAAATATACCTGTTCCTGAGCTCCAGCCCCCTGCCCCAGTCAGACACCTCCCTAGTCATTGTGTCCTAGACTATATTAGTCTGTTTTTGCATTACTATAACAAAATACCTGAAGTTGGGGAACTTTATAAGAAAAATAAATTTATTGCGGCCTACCTCCTGGAGATCCAAGGTTGAAGTCTTATATTTGTTGATGGCTTTCTCTCTTTTATTTCCCCCCATCCCTCTCCCCACCCCCAACTTTCTTTCAAATCAAACCCAGGGGCTCACATATATGTTAGGCAAAAACTCTACCACTGAGTTACACCCCTAGCCCATACTTAAATTGTTACTTTTCTATAGAGTTTTGCTAAATTGCCCAGAATGGCCTTGAATTTGCAATCCTTCTGCCCCAGCCTCCCACCTTGCCTGGCTATTGATGACCCTGCTGGCAAAGTCCTGAGGTGGCCCAGGGCATCACATGTAGAAAGACAAGAGTATGTGAGTATGTGTATGTCCTAGTTCTATGCCTTTATTTTCTTTTTTAAATGGTGCTGGAAATTAAACCCAGGACCTCACACCTAACAATCTTCAATCATGAGAGTTCACCCCTGATGGCCTTATGTTATTCTTATCACATCTCAAAGTTCTCATCTCCAAACAATCATAGTCTGATTAAGTTTCCATTCTCTTCATACCTTACAGTGGGGGCTAAGTTTCAACACATGAACCCTTGGGGGACATTTTAGTCACATCCAAATAATAGCACATACTCATTATTTTATCTTCCCTTCCCCTCTCCCTACCTCCCCCATCTTTTCTGTCTCATTGTTTGGTTTGTTTGGTAGTGAGGATTGAACCCAGGGGCACTTTACTACTGAGCTACATCCCCATTTCATTTTGAGACAGGGTCTTATTAAATTACTGTGGTTGACCTTGAACTTGAGATCCTCCTGCCTCAGCCTCCTGAGTTGCTGGGATGACAGAAGTGCATCACAGTGTGCAGCACTTTTTTTTTTTTGGTGGTGCTGGGGATTGAACCCAGGGCCTTGTGCATGCAAGGCAAGCACTCTACCAACTGAGCTGTATCCCCAGCCCCACGCAGCCCATTTTTAATTTTTTTTAATTTTATTTTGAGACAGGGTCTTGGTAAGTTGTCTAGGTTGGCCTTGAGCTTATGATAAAATAGAACCTCCCTAAAAGGGACATGAAGAGATGTAAAGTGTTGGTGGCTGCCTGGGCGTATGAGGACTAGAGACCTGAGGGTCTGGGTAAGAGAAAGACATCTTTTCCTTTGTCCTTTTGCCCTCTGTTCTATCCCACAGTGCCTGGCCTAGTTAGAGCTTGTTAAATATTTGTGGAATAACTTATCCCACTAATACACCAATGAATGAGTGAACTCTTGAAAAGTTACTCATCCAAAAGAAGAAAATAAGGGTTGGGGGTGTGTCTCAGTGGTAGCAGGCCCTGGGTTTGATTCCTGGCACTGCACCAAAACCAAAACCAGGGCTGGGGATGTGGCTCAAGTGGTAGCGAGCTCGCCTGGCATGCGTGCAGCCCGGGTTCAATTCTCAGCACCACATACAAACAAAGATATTGTGTCCGTCGAAAACTAATAAATAAATAAATATTAAAATTCAAAACAAAACAAAATAAAAACCATCAATTACTCTCTTTTCTTCCAGACCACCTGGCTGGCTACCCTACAACCTGCCCAGTGCTAACCAGCCCCTCTAGGAGGGTGTAGGGCTGGGGTAATCCATGCTGACTGGATGGGTTTTTGTAAGTTTGAAGGAAAGTCTCTCCCAGTTTTCTTGTCTGTGTTTTTAGGAACAATCTCTGAGAAAATTCTCATAAAGAAGACCAGAGCCCTGGTTAGCAGAGGGTGTGTCAGAGGCCATGCAGCAGGAAGGACAGCCTGGACCTGTCTGGTCCAAAGCCAAAGGCAGAGAGTCCTGATGGCTGCTTCTCAGAGCCTGGCCTGGAAGTCTCAACATGGAAGTTGGGAATTCTGGCACTGACGAGGAAATGTCCCTCACTGAGACACACATGTGACTCACAGGACACGGCCTATGAATATCCAGAGCTCCACGGGGACTTCCAAATTCTACTCAAGAGACAGGTACACAGGGCCTGGGGATGTGGCTCATGCGGCAGCGCGCTCGCCTGGCATGCGTGCGGCCCGGGTTGGATCCTCAGCACCACATACCAACAAAGATGTTGTGTCCGCTGAGAACTAAAAAATAAATATTAAAAAAAATTTTTTTAACCGATGTGATTCTGCAATCTTTGTAATGTTTTGAGTAACCAATAAAAAAATTTTTTTTAAGGAAAGAGGTGAGAGAGAGAGAGAGAGAGAACGAGCACTTTTTGATATTTATTTTTCAGTTTTTTTTGGAGGACACAACATCTTTGTTTGTATGTGGTGCTGAGGATCGAACCTGGGCCACACGAATGCCAGGCCAGCGAGCTACCGATTGAGCCACATCTCCAGCCCTAAAAAAAAAATTAACAAAAAAAAATCAAAAAAAAAATGAGACAGGTGCACAAATCCTGGATCCCTTCACTGCCTGTTGACATTTTTTAGCAACCTCAAAAGGGCTACAAATCTCTCGGTAGCCTTCGAGATTCAGGAAGGCGTGTTGTCTAAGAGATCAACTTGGCTTTCCTGTGTTAGCTTGCTCAAGCCACACCTTCTCTGGGCTCTGTTCTGTGAGGTGTAGAAGATAGAGTGACTGATTCATTTCTTTTTTTTCTTCTGTAGTGCTAGTATGCACCCCAGGGCTTTGTACAAGCTAGGCAAGTGCCCTACTTCTGAGACACTCCCAGCCCTAAGGGACCCTCATTCCTCAGACTACTCCCAACCTCATCCCAGGATCAAGTGAGCAGTTGTGCCCCTGCCACTGGATTTCAGTTTTTGTTGTTGTTGTTGTTTTCTTTTTGCACTGCTGGGATGGAAACCAGGGTCTCTCTCATGTTAAACATATGTTCTACCACTAAGTCACAAACCTAGCCCAAATTTCTTATTTCTTTCCTTCCTTCCTTCCTTCCTTCCTTCCTTCCTTCCTTCCTTCCTCCCTCCCTCCCCCCTCCCTCCCTTCCTTCCTTCCTTCTTTTCTTTTTGGTACTGGGGATTGAACTCAGGGGTACTCAACCACTGAGCCTCATCCGCACACCTATTTTATATTTTAATGAAAGCCAGGGCCTCACTGAGTTGCTTAGCACCTCGTCATTGCCGAGACTGGCTTTGAACTTGTGATTCTCCTGTCTCAGCCCTGCCCACTCCCCCCAGCCGCTGGGATTACAGGCATGGACCACCGTGCCTGCCCCAAATTTCTGATTTCTTAACTTCCTCTTGGTTCTGACATTCTCTGTCATAGGACTTCCTCTATGAATGGGGGTCCTAGAGGAGAGAAATAAGCAGGTATTCAGAAAATGTAAAGATTCTAAGCACTTATTGTTTAAATGTGATTTACAGTGTATATATTAAGTGTTTATGTATATTTACTATGTGTTTATTGAAGAATGTAATTCTGGTGGGCATGGTGACACACACCTTTAACCCCAGAGACTCCAAAGGCTAAGACAGGAGGATGGGCAACTTACTCCAGAGTAAGTTGTTGAAGGACAGCCTGGGCAATTTAGCAAGATCTTGTCTAAAAAAAAAAAAAATAGTCGGGCACATGCCTGTAATCCTAACAGCTCAGGAGTCGAAGACAGGAGGATTGCAAGTTCAAAGCCAGCCTCAGCAAAAGTGAGATGCTAAGCAACTCAGTGAGACCCTGTCTCTAAAGAAAATACAAAATAGAGCTGGGATGTGGCTCAGTGGTTGAGTGCCCCTGAGTTCAATCCCTGGTATCAAAAATGAATAAAAATAAATAAATAAATAATGAATTGTCTCTGTGGTGCAATGGAGAGTGCATTGGGCTTCCCTGCTGAGGCCATTCAAAAAATTATAAAAATAAAATAACAAGGTAGCTTGGTGGTGAAATGCCCCTGGGTTCAATCCCTAGTACTTAAACAAGAAAGGAAGAAGGAAGGAAGAACTAAGCCTAACCACTTCATGGGCTGCATTAATATAAAGCACACAAAAAAAGAATATTATAAACAAAAAATATTAGTCACCAACATTTTCTCAACCCCCCACAGGAAGTGGAAAAGCTCAATCAGACCTGGAGATATTTTTCTTCCTTCCTTCCTTCCTTCCTTCCTTCCTTCCTTCCTTCCTTCCTTTCTTTCTTTCTTTCTTTCTTTCTTTCTTTCTTTCTTTTTCCTTGTACTAGGGATTGAATCCAGGGCCTCACTGATGCCAGGCAAGTGCTCTACAATTGAGCTACATACATCCCGATCTAATTTGACACAGCCAAGAGTATGGGGGAGATGTAAGCAAGTGCAAAGATCTCTGGATTTCAGAACCAGGTTCTGGTTTTATTCTGGGACCCTGGCCCAAAATCAAAAGCCATGAGCCTCAAGGTTCTCCTCTTTAGAATGGGACTACATCCTTCTACCTCATGCAACAGCTGACAGAAGTAAACGGAGAAAGGGAGGCAGAAGCTGGCCTAGCCAAAGGAACATGGGGAGCTATTTTCAAAACACAAAATATGAACCATGATCTACTAAAGGTGGGTTCCTTGGGACTTTTTATTTTTTTCTTTCTTTCTTTTTTTTTTTTTTTAATTTTAGTTGTTGATGGACCTTTATATTATTTATTTATATGCAATGCTGAGAATCAAACCCAGGGCTTCACACACACCAGGCAAGCACTCTACCACTGATCCACAACCCTAGCCCTCCTTGGGATTTTAATGTGTGTACTTAGAAAAAAAGAAAACAGGGGCTGGGGATGTGGCTCAAGCGATAGCGCGCTCTCGTGTGGCATGCGTGCGGCCAGAGTTCAATCCTCAGCACCACATACAAACAAAGATGTTGTGTCCGCTGAAAACTAAAAAAATAAATATAAAAAAAAGAAAACAGAGAAATATAGAGTGTGTGCTGCTTAGTATGTATAAGGCCCTGGGTTTAATATCCAGGACCACAAAAAAAAAAAAGAAAGAAATGAAAATGTAAACAGATCAGATGGCCAAGGGAGCTTGCATAGGGATGGGTTGGAGTATAACTCAGTGGTAGAACATGGGCTTAGAAAGCACAGGGCCCTAGTTAGATTCCCAACACGGGGGGGGGGGGATGATACAGCTTTAATGAAATCTTTTAATACTTTTTGTTTGTTTGTTTGTTTTCTAATTTTTAATTTTTTCCTTTGGCACTGGGGATTGATCCTAGGGGTGGTTTACCACGGAGCTACATCCCCAGGCTTTTCAATTTTTATTTTGAGACAGAGTCTCACAAAGTTGCTGAGGCTGGCTTCCAACCTGCAATCCTCTTGCCTCAATCTCCCCAGCCACTAGGATTACAGGCCTGCACTACTGAGCCTGGCTCTAACACTAGTGGCAATGGTTTACTTCCTCCTTTCAGCACATAAAGGGGAAAGATTAATTCCTCCCACCCCTGCCCCCAGGTACCGGGGATTAAATACAAGGGCGCTTAACCCCTGAGCCACATCCCCAGCCCTTTTTTTTTTGTAGTGGTGCTGGGGATTGAACCTAGGGCCTTTTACATGTGAGGCAAGCACTCTACCAACTGAGCTATATCCCCACCCCAGCCTGTTGTTTTTTTAACTTAAATTTTGAGACAGAGTCTCAGTTGTTTAGGGCCTTGGTAAATTCCTGAGGCTTGCTTTAAATTTGTGATCCTCCTGCCTCAGCCTCTCTAGCTGCTGGGATTATAGGCATGAGCCACTGCACTTGATAGATAATGCTTTTATTTATTTTTTATTTTTTTAAATTTTAATATTTTATTTTTTAGTTATCGGCGGACACAACATCTTTGTTTGTATGTGGTGCTGAGGATCGAACCCGAACCCGGGCCGCACGCATGCCAGGCGAGCGCGCTACCGCTGAGCCACATCTCCAGCCCTAGATAATGCTTTTAATTAGTGATTAAAGTTTATCACTAATCGCACTTAATTATGTCAATCAGAACCAGGTAAGATTTGCTTCTAGTTTTTCAACCTACAGATCCAAAAATCTTGACTGAAAGATCTCCTGAACTCCATCTGGACTCAATTCCAGATTTTCTAGCCAACCAACATCAATAAAATTATACTCAGTTCTCCACCCCTGGGTAATGTAGGTGCCACCTGACTTTCCCTGGGGAAGCAGCAGGATTACTTTGGTCAATACATTGGTTTGGATGTGTCTGTTTCTCTGGGGAGAATAGAAGGTGACTTCTCACTATTCTATCCTAGTTCCAACAGACCTACCAAAAAATAAAGATTTTTCATACATTAGGAACTTACATATGTGAACCTCAAAATGTTTGGCAAATTCAAATGGATTATGCTGTCCAAGAATCTTAGGAAGCATGATAGAGAGGCACTTTGCTGTGTCTGTGGACTGTTCCTGTTGATGAGGGACACTGGAGAACTTTAAATTCTTTCTTAGTACCCTTCCCATTGGTCTTAAGCAGTTGTCATTCTTCATTGCCAATGGGTACTACTTCCTTGGTCCAAGGATGTCTTGAAGGAGATCAATAAGAAGTCTTGCAAGCTGGCACCCACCCGGCCTTCATTTTTTTTTTTTAAGCCACTGAGGCGCCACCTCCCTTACTGCCTATGGAGTGGCCTGGCTCAGTTCCCATTTCCCTATTTGGATGTGAATGTCACTTAGCCAGTTTGCCCACATGATTTCCCAGACCCAGGAAGGGACACGCCTTGGTGCAAAGATGCAATCGCTGCTACCACCATGGAAAGGAAAGCATGTCCTTGGTATAGTCTTGTGCTTCTCCCCCCACCCCCACACCCTTACCCCCCACCCCTTAGGTCAGAAGCAGTGGCTATGTCATCCATTTTTTTTTAAATATTCTTTTTTTTTAGTTGTTGATAGAACTTTATTTTTATTTATATGTTGAGACTCAAACCCAGTGCCTCACGCATGCTAGGCAAGCGCTCCACCACTAAGCTACAACCCCAGCCCTGTTATCCATTTTTCTGTGGCATTTCATTCTCTCTGACAAAATTTCTTTAGCTTTGGGTTGATGATTTTCCAGCCAAATGGGTTTTTTTTGTGTGTGTTTGAGCTAGAAATTGAACTTAGGGCCTCACAGGTGTTAAGCATGCACTTTACCACTAAGTAACACACTAGCCAAGATTGCTTGTGCTTACAATTTCAGGCTACATGGATATCCCTACATCTAACTACTATCTCTACTTTGGGGAATGTCTTTTTCCAGAAAACCAAAGAAACTCTGTGCATTCTTAAGATAAAAAGGTGAGATTTAATAACAGGTCCTGACATTTCCAGGGGTCAGTCAGCAAACTGCATGAGGTGTATCCCTGAAATAACCTCACTGTATTTGCAAGCTCCCACTGACGAAGTTATTGTGGATGGACTTGACCCTACCAGGGTCCCCACTTGCCCTTTGTTCTGGAGTCTGGGGACTCTATTAAATATTAAAACTGTACCCAGAATCTCCATTCAAAGAAACACTTTCTAAAGTTGTTCTGAGAGAAGGAAGAAGCTCAGGGAACTTTAACTTTTTTCTTTATTTTTTTGTTTCTTATTTTGGGCAGTGCCAGGAATGAAACCCAGGATCATGAGCATGCTAGGCAAGTGTTGTACCATTGAGCTACATTCCCATCTCAAGGCTCAGGGCATTTTAGGTTCTTGTCGTTCTTCTTCTTTTTTTTAATATTTATTTTTTAGTTGTAGTTGAACACAATACCTTTATTTTATTATTTTTATGTGGTATGCACATGCTAGGCAAGCGCTCTATTGCTGAGCCACAACCCCAGCCCTCATTCTTTTTTCTTTTTGGAGGGGAGATTGAACCTAAGGCTTGGTGTATGTTGGACAAACATCACTTAGCTACAGCCTCAGCCCTTGTAAAATTTTATTTTGAGACAGGGTCTCCCAGGCTAAGTTGTCCTTGAACTTGGAATTGTTATGCTTCCCCTCCTGAGTAGTAGCTGGGATTACAGGCATGCAGCACCATGTTTAACTGAATTTATATATATATATATATATATATATATATATATATATATATATATGTGTGTGTGTGTGTGTGTGTGTGTGTGTGTGTATATATATATATATATATAGTAGTTGGACACAATAACTTTATTTTATTTATTTATTTTTATTTATTTTATTTTATTTTAAAGAGAGAGAGAGAGAGAGAGAGAGAGAGTGTGTGTGTGTGTGTGTGTGTGAGAGAGAGAGAGAGAGAGAGAGAGACAGAGAGAGACAGAGAGAGAGAAGAGAGAATTTTAATATTTATTTTTTAGTTTTTGGCCGACACAACATCTTTGTTTGTATGTGGTGCTGAGGATCGAACCTGGGCCGCACGCACGCCAGGCGAGCACGCTACCGCTTGAGCCACATCCCCAGCCCCTTTTTATTTATTTTATAATAAAAATCTCTCTCTAAAAAAAAATTAAAAAAAAATTTCCCTTCAGGAAACTGAAGGGACCACCAACAGGGTTCAGATTCAGGAAGGGCCACATATTTGTCTGTTGGGAAAGAGTGGAGGACTGTACAAGGAGAGCCTTGCTCGTGCTAGGCCAGCACTCTACCACTGAGCCACAACCCCAGCCCCTGAATTTTAGATTCTTAATATGGCTTTACTCTGCATAAATATTAAAGGACACAGGGCCAGCCTTCCCCACACCTTTTCTGTACATGGGCTAAGTTTGAGAGTTAGACAATGCAAGCTTAGGATTCATCCATAAAATAGCAGTAAGATATGAATCAGTCACGACTGTCCTGTGTGTCTCTAGGTTTCTCATGTATAAAATGATGGGGCTGGACAACAGGCTGCTCTTTGATCCCAGTTTGGTTCAACAACTATAAAGAAGTTAAGTGCAAAGCACTAAGGGATTACTTAAATGAACAAGGCTGGTTTCCTATACTAGGAAGGCTTCCTATTAGTGCCTGGAATAAAATGAAAAGTTTCTGAGCCCTACTGTGTAGCATGCACAGTGCAAATCACTTTCAGCTCACAATCCTCAGCAACCTTTTGAGACTAGTGTTCTCTTATATGATGAGGAAAATAACTGGCCTTTCAGGGAGTGGCAGGCATGGGTTCGACCCCAGCTCTGCCAGCCACCAAAGTCCAAGTGTTTATCGTCCACTCTGCCTGCTTCAGATACTTGCAGAATGTGGTAAGTGCCACAAGTAGAGGTGCCAACAAGGTGCTCTGGGAACATGTTGTCTTCATGTTTACAATGGCTTCTTTCCCTAGCCAGGACTCTGTCAGCCTTGGCAGTTGGGACTGAGCTCACTCAGGGTGTCAGTCCCCACAGGACTCCCTGCCAACCACCCGTCATTGTGACTCTCTGAATGTATTCTTTACTTTTCTTCCAGGAATGTCAGCCCACTTGTAACAATAACAATCATCCTTTCAACATGGTCACACTGCTTCTTCGTTTACAAAGCAATTTCACATCCATTATCTCATTTAATCACTTCCTCCTCTACATTCCTACAGCATTTTCTTTGTATATCTTTAGTATAACATTCTGTCTTCTGTAACAGGCCCATTTCCCTTTATTGGATTCATCTTAGCTCACAAGACCCATCATATAATTCAAGTATCTCTGCACCTTGCACACTTCTATGAACAAAGTAGGGGTGATAAAAATTCACCATACTGCATCCTCACAGTATTGGGGTCTGTCTCAGTGCTGCTTCCTTCATTACTTTGATTCAATGCACATTTGAATCATTTGGTTGCCTAAATTGGGCAAAGGTGAGGGACTCTGTGGCTCAGGGGTAGAGTGCTTGCCTAGCATGTGTGAGACACTGGGTTCAATTCTCAGCACTGCATATAAATAAAGAAAATAATAAAGGTCCATTGACAACTAAAAAATATTTTAAAAAATAGGGCAAAGATGAGCCCTTTGGGGGGAAGTAAGGTAAGAATTGTAAAACTGGAGGAAGATGGGTGAAGGCTTCTGATCCTTCATAGACCACAGTATATGCTACAGCACAAATGCTATTTGCAGTTTGGGGGGACAGATTAATTTTACATCGGGGCTGGGGATGTGGCTCAAGCGGTAGCGCGCTCGCCTGGCGTGTGTGCGACCCGGGTTCGATCCTCAGCACCACATACCAACAAAGATGTTGTGTCCGCCGAGAACTAAAAAATAAATGTTAAAAAAAAATTTACATGGAGGTGGGTGGGAAGCAGGAATGCTTGCAAGGGCCCTTCCCAGCAGAAGGAAACTGAAGGGACCAACATGGGTCAGATTCAGGAAGGGCCACATATTTATCTCTTGGGAAAGAGTTGGAGGACTGCACAAGGAGAAAAAAGAAGAAAGCAAAAAAGAAAAGAAAAAAAAAAAAGCCTGACTAGTGACTCAGGCCTGTAATCCCAATTACTGGGAAAGCTCAGACAGGAGGATCACAAGTTCAAGGCTAGCCTGGGCAACTTTGAGACCAGGGGAAGAGTGCTTGCCTAGCATGCCTGAGGTCCTGGGTACCATCCCCCTTAAAAAACAACCCTCTCAAATAAAACAAAACAAAACTGGGGGAAGGGCTATTTGGGCAGCTTTTCCAAAAAAGAGGAATAACTCCCCATAATATTCTAGGGGAGAGGAATCAGACGGTGGCAGTTCTCAGGAAAAAGAGCTCCCTTCCCACAACACTCAAAAAAATTGCAACGAGTACAACTCCCTGGCATTTCTTTAATAAAGACTGGAGGGGGCACCAATTTCCTACAGTCCTTTTCTGGGGAAAGGCAAGGTGCTTGAAGCTTAAAATGTTTCCTCTGGGGGGTGGGTGCGAACACTTTACCTTCAGAGATGATGGCTGGAGTGGGCCCGCAGCATCACCCACTTTTCTTCAGCGGTGGGACAGAGCAGTGGCCTCCAACAGTGCTCAAAGAGGCAGAGGTGGCTCCCCAGACGTCGTCGGGAAAGGCAGTGGGCCTCAAATTCCTTTAATTAACAGGGCGGGAATCCTGAGCCCCCAGGTTTCAGAAACGAGAGTTGGGAGTCCTAAATCTACAAAGTCATCCTTAGCCTGGAAACTCTCTACAGAAAAGCGAGCAGAGCAGGAATCCCCAAAACTCTTTTAGAAAAGGGCCAGGGGAGAGATTTCTGATGATTCTCCTCGGAACGGGGGCCAGGGAAAAGAATCCCGCGATTCTCCTCAGAACGAGGCCAAAGGCAAGAATCTCCAACATTCTCCTCAGAACAAGGTCGAAGCCGCAACTCCAGAGAGAAAAGAGCGCCGGGGCAAAGCCCCGCAGGGACAAGGCCCAGCCACGACTCGCCCAGAGACTCCTCAGAGGCGCCTCCCGCGGCCCCGCCCGCTGCCCGGCCCTGGCCGCCCGGCCCCACCCCTCATGGCATTCCCGCCCCGAAGTTGAAGTCCTGCCTTCGAAGGACCCTGAGTGGCCCGGTAGCCCGCTCCACTCTCCCATTGGCAGTTTTTCTGTCAGTCATTATGTCCCACCCACTAGGGCCCGCCCCAGCTACCAGCGCGATCCCGAGGGCCAGCCGGCCCACGCGCTCATTGGCCGCAGCATGCTGTCCGTCGTGAGACTGGCCACAGCCTCCGTGGGGTGCAGATCCTAGGAGCTCCGGCCAGACCTCATTGGCCTGCGGCGCCGCCACTCGGCTAGACGCGCCTCAACCAGGAAGTGTGAGAGGCGAAATTTGCCTAGCAACCGGGGAAGCCGGGCTGTGAAGCGGGCAATTTCAGTGTGAGACCGAGCGGCGAGACCGAGCGCGGCGCAGCAGCTCCTCCCGCCCGGGGTCAGCGCCCCGGCGCGCGCATGCGCACCCCGCTGCCCAAACGCGCCCCGCGCCGCCCGCGCAGTCGGTCGGTCGGTCGTCCGTCGGTCGGTCGTCGGTCGTTCTGTCGTTGCCGTCGCCGCCGTAGGCGCCACCTGAGGGAGCCGCAGCCGTGGGACGTGACTGGACCCGACCCGACCGCGCTGCCCGTGGCCGTCCCGGGTTTCAGCCGCCCTCGACAGGGACGTGGAGCAACTTCGGTGAGTGCGGGGCTGGCGCCGCTGGTGGGGGTCCGTGGCTTCTGGTGCCCGGGGTTCCTCTGGGGCTTCCGCTTCTCCCCGGCACCACGTTCGCCGAGTGGACCCGGTTCTCTGAGGGTCCCTCGCCTTTCTGAGGTGTGTCCCATTCTCCTGGGGACTCCTGCGTCTCTAGGGGACCTCTACCTTTCTTTAGGACCCATGCCTCTGAGGGAAACAGCATCTTTTCTAAAGTCCCGTCCACTTTTCTGAGGGTCCACCTTCCCTCAGGACCCCGGTCTGTTTGAGGACCCCCTTCTCCATGCCTCTGAGGGGAGCCCCATCTGAGGGACACTCCACCTTTTTGAGGGACTGCTTGGTTCTCTGAAGGGCCTCCACCCCCTTTTCTGAGGGTCTCTGGCCTCTCTGAGACCCTCTCCCCACTTTTTTAAGGAGACCCTTGCTATTATGGGAAGACATTGTCTGAGGGGCCTCAGAAAGTAAAGGGGTCCCTAGGTATCTCCTGCTTCCATGATGGGGGCCTCCTTCTCTAAGGAGACGTTCCGTCTCTCTGAGGGGACCCTCCTTCTTTGGGGATGCCCACCTCTCTAAGGACATCACCTTGCCTCTATAGGGAACCCCCACATTCTCTGAGGAGGGCCCCGCTTCTCTGAGCTATTGTTCCACTTTTTTGATGAGTCTCCTTCGCCCCCTACCTTTCTGAGATACTTTCCCTGCTTTTCTGGCCCCACTTCTTTGAGCAACTTTCTCCTTCCAAGTTTCCTCAGTTAATCTGGACTGTTCCTGCTTTCTGCAGAGTCCTTTCTGGAGGTGTTCCCCAGAAAGGAGTTATCACCAATTTGATGAAACCCTTATGTTTTTTGATGAGTTCCTTCACTTCCTGGTGTGTGTGGGGTACTATGAGATGTCCATACTTCTGACTGGATCCTTATTTCTCTGAGGTATACCCCCAACTTTCAAAGTATTTCTCTTTCTTTTGAGCTGTGTACTAATCTGTGCATGCTGCAATTTTCTGAGGGATTCTAAAGATTCTTCCCCTCATATGAGATGTCCCACTCCTATGGGTCCTGCCCATCTCTGAAATATGCCTCCACTTTTCCAAGATACTCTATTCTTTTTTTTTTTTAAATTCACTTTTTAGTTGTAGGTGGACACAGTATCTTTATTTTATTTTTATGTGGTACTGAGGATGGAACCCAGTGCCTCATATGCGCTAGGTGGGTGCTCTACCACTGAGCCACAACCCCAGCCCCTCCAAGATACTTTATCTTGCTGGGAGACACTGTGGATCATTTCATTTCTCTGAGAGGTTCCCTTGCATTTGAAGGGTTCCATTCTCACTTGCCTAAAGGTATCCCCCCTTTCTTGAGCCTTATTTCCTGATTCTCTAAGGAGAAACTCTCCCTTCATTTATCCTTGGAGTCCCCAACTTCAAGGTTCCCCTGTTTCTATTTGTGGCACTGTGGGGAGCCATTCTGACACGTGATTGGGTGACTCCCGTTAAGGGCCTGAGGCACTCTGGCTGTGTCGGAGTTATCCCGACCCTTTCCTGATGAGAGAGCCCATCCGTGTGGGGGTGTGCGTAACCACTGACCCTGGAGACCCAATCACTGACCCTGACCTTGGAGTACAGCCCCCCCTCAACCTTCATTGGATGGAATTCTCCCCTGAATCTCTTGTCCCCCCAAATAAAAGGCTGATCCCCGGCGTGTTCGCTCTCTCTCTCTCCTGCTAGCCCAGAGTAATCCTCGCTGCCCTGCTGAGCGGCTGGAGGCAGGGAAACAGGGAGACCGAGCCGTCTCGGACCTAGCATTAAAATAAGGTACTGTCTGTGTGTTTTATTTTGATCTCTTCTAACTAACTGAATGCCAGAACCTCATTAATGAAACCACTGCGCAGGCCGCGTGGTAGAATTGGCGCCCAAGAGGGGGGCATTCTGAATTAGTTAGATTGAGTGGGAGCGCGCGCTAAAAAGATTAAGGGAAAGAAATAAAGAGAAAGGAAGATAAGGAAATAGAAATAAAGAAATAAAGAGAAAATAAAGGAAAGTAAGGAATAAAGAATAAAGAAAAGAAAGAGGTGACATTTGGGTCACAAAAGTAATAAAGAGGATAAAAAAAATAGAAATAAGATAAGAGAAAGAAAAAAGTGACATTTGAGTCACAAAAGTACCAGGAAATATTGAAGGAAAGAGACGTTAATTTACTTAAAATGGGAAATTCTACTTCTTCGGATAAGGAAATGTATCTAACTATTTTAGACAGTATAATTAATCAGAAAGGAAAACAGATAAAGAAAACTCAGTTATTGCAATTCTTAAAGATTGTAGGTGAATATTGTCCTTGGTTTTGTGACCAAGAGTCTCCAAATTTACTTACTTGGGAGAAATTAGGAAGAAAGTTACAGAGAGTTTGTCTTTCTACTGAAATACCTGGAGGCATAGAGAATATACAGAAAACTTGGACGGCCCTAGAAATTTGTCTCTTTGAATACATGGACCAAAGTCCGTGGCCACCAGAAGAGCTTCTGAGAGGTATTCAAAGAGCCATTAGGTCTATTCAAATGGAAAATCAGCCTGAGGCTAAGTTAATTTCCTTTCCTTTGAGCCGTTTTAAAACAAAAGCGCTAGGAGCTAAAACAAAGGTTAGAAATGTGCAAGCTAGCCCGCAGACAGATTATACAGAACAGCATGATAAAGAAGAAGCATCTCTAATCTTGGAGAGCCCTCCAGAAGTGGTAACCAATCTTCCTGGAGAGGAAAATACAAAGGAAACTCCTAGCGGGGCTCAGGTTTCTTCTCAGCCACGTGAGTTAGAAACCCAAATTCCAAATGGCGATAGTACAGAGTCTGATAGCAGCTCGCAGTCTGAGGAAGAAGAATTAGACATAGAAACTCAGGACTTAGAGAGAAATTTTAATAGATTGCATTTAGCACCACCTGCCCAAGCCTTTAAAATTCAGCCGATACCTGCTAGAAGAACCAAATTTAACAGGTGTGCTGAATTAAAGATGACTTTTCTTACCCCAGTTCAGCAAGGTATTAAGAAGGCTCAAGAAATGGGGGAGGATACTACTGGTTTTCACCTCTTTCCAGTTTTTGAGCAAACTGATGAGCAAAATCAGAGAGTTAGAATTCATGCTGTAATTCCATTTAAAACTATCAAGGAATTAAAAAATGCATGTGAAACGTACGGCCCAAATTCGCCTTTTGTTCAGAGTCTGATAGAAAATATCTGCTCACAACCCCTTCCTCCTAGTGACTGGGTTTTTTTAGCCAAATCTTGTCTGAGCGGGGGAGATTACTTACTTTGGAAAACTTACTGGACTGATTTTTGTAATGAACAGGCAGAAAGAAACAGAAGACAGGGCATAGAAACGCCAGTAACGATGTTTTTAGGGACTGAAGATTTTGCTGATTTAGAAAGACAGTTAAATTATGATTTTGTAGTGTACAATCAAATAACTGATTGTGCAAAACGTGCCTGGAGGCAAATTGTCCCCAAGGACCAGTCCAATTTAGTTCTTACCAAAATCAGACAAGGTGCCAGTGAGACTTATTCAGATTTCGTAGCCCGACTATATCAGGCTGCGAACAGGTCCATCGGAGACCCAGGAGCTAGCGAATTTATTGTTAGACAATTGGCTTTTGAGAACGCAAACAAAATTTGCCAAGATGTTCTCCGCCCCCATCGTAAGAAAGGAACAATTTCTGAGTATATTCGCTTGTGTTCTGACTTAGATTCCACTCAGTTGCAAACGGTAGCCTTAGCAACAGTATTAAAGGAAACTTTGGGGCCACAAAATTCAGTTCAGAAGTCCCGCAGCAAGTGTTACGTTTGCGGAAAACCCGGTCATTTCGCCTACGAATGTCGCCAACGCAAATTTAGGTTTAGGGCTCCATCTACTGGCGATAATAGATATTGCAGGACTCGGCGCCACGTGGTTGATTCGGGTGGCGCGGATGAGCCCGCCTTCTCGCCACAAGTATTTCCTCCTAGCGAGGGGACAAAAAACTTCCGTTCGGCCCCTCCCCGGGCCCAGAAACAATATGGGGAGACGTCGCACAGTGTGACGTCACTAGCGGCGCCGACCAGGACAGTCCGCGATTTTTACCGGAGCAGAGACATGGATCACAGACAGTTTTCTTAGGACCTTCAGAGACAGTTGAATTAGATCCTGAAACGGGACCAACACAAATCCCTACTGGGATTTTCGGGCCGCTTCCTGAAAATACTGTAGGTTTAATTTTGGGGCGTAATAATTTAAAGGGAGCTATTGAAGTAATACCTGGTGTGATAGATTCAGAATTTAAAGGGCAATTATATGTTACTGTAAGATCCAATTATGCCCTAAGACTCACCCCAAAGGATATTTTTGCTCAATTAATATTATTGCCTTGTGTCCCAGAAAGGCACCTACCGGCAGATTCAGTTTCTAAACCGCCGGACAGAGTATATTGGTCCCAGTTAGTGCGACAAGAACGCCCTTTATTAAAACTTAGAATTAATAATAAAAATTTCCTAGAAATAATTGACACAGGGGCTGATAGTTCAATATTGTCCAGCCGATTTTGGCCCAGGCAATGGCCTCTGCATACAGCCTCAGCTAATCTAGAAGGAATAAAAAAAATTTCACAGCCTGCTCAAAGTGCCAACTATCTCCGTTGGGAAGATTCTGATGGGAACAGTGGAATATTTAAGCCTTATGTGTTAGAGTCTTTACCAGCTAATCTATGGGGAAGAGATATACTAGCCAAAATGGGACTGCTACTAGTCACCCCAAATTCTATAAGGTCAGTTGAAGAAATTAATCAGAGGTATTTTCCTGGAGATGATAGGGAAAACTTTCAGGAAGAATATCTGTTTACAAGCCAGTCTCCACGACAAGGATTAGTAAATACTTCAGGACAAAATTTTTATTAGGGGCACTGAGTACTTCCCCGATCCTTAAAACAGCTGAAAAAATTACGTGGCTCACAGAAGAGCCTATTTGGATTTCTCAGTGGCCCATCTCAGGGGAAAAGCTTAAAATAATTCATAGATTAGTTGAGGAACAACTTCAAGCTGGTCATATTGAACCAACACTTAGCCCTTGGAATACACCTATTTTTGTTATTAAGAAAAAGTCAGGAAATTGGAGATTATTACAGGATTTAAGGGCAATAAACCAGGCAATTCGGCCTATGGGATCATTACAGCCAGGACTTCCCTCCCCCACAGCCATTCCTTTAGATTACAGCTTGATGGTAATAGATTTAAAAGACTGTTTTTTCTCTATAAGGTTACATCCTGAAGATTGTGAAAAATTTGCTTTCACTGTCCCAGCAGTTAATTTTAAGGAACCTGTTAAAAGATACTGCTGGAAAGTCCTTCCTCAGGGAATGCGTAATAGCCCTACACTGTGTCAAAAATATGTTGATCAGGCAATAGATCCCATTAGAAATAGCTTCCCTGATGCATACATTATTCATTTTATGGATGATATATTATTGGCCCATGCTAATTCAGAAGTACTTTCAGAAATTTTTACTCAGTTAGAGACCTCACTTACAACTATGGGTTTAAGTATAGCTCCTCAAAAAATTCAAAAGGTATCTCCTTTTCAATATCTAGGTCAGATAATTCAAGGGAGTACAATCCGTCCTCAAAACCTTCAGATAAGAGTTAAGGAGTTACATACCCTTAATGATTTTCAAAAACTATTAGGAGATATTAACTGGCTAAGACCATCCTTAAAGTTAACTACTTCTGAGTTAAGTCCTTTATTTCAGATATTACAAGGAAATCCTTCTCCAACCTCTCCACGTCAACTAACTTTGGAGGCCAAAGCAGCCTTAAGAAAAGTGGAAATTGCAATTAAAAATGCACAGCTTACTAGAATAGATCCTAAAGAAATAATATATTTATTAATATTTCCAACTGAACATACCCCAACAGGAGCCATATGGCAAAGATTAGGAGTTATTGAATGGATTTACTTATCTCATTCCCCTCAAAAGACATTAATTCCCTTTCATGATTCTACAGCTCAATTAGTGATTAAGGGTAGAACTAGGATTTTACAATTAATTGGATCTGAGCCTGATATCATAATTATTCCATTTTCTGTTCAACAGACTAATTGGCTTTTTCAAACTTCTAGTTCATGGCAGATAGCCTTTGCAGATTTCCCTGGCCAGATAGATAGCCATTATCCTCGTGATAAGATTGTACAATTTGCATCATTAACATCACTTATTTTTCCAAAGATTGTACTTTCCCATCCAATAGAGGGAGCTTTATCGGTGTTCACAGATGGTTCCAGCTCTGGTAAGGCAGGTTTCTTCAGCCGTGTTCACACAGAGGTAATACAAACTTCTTATACTTCAGCTCAAAGGGCAGAGCTTCAAGCCCTGATTTTGGCCTTAGATTATTTTTCAAATGAGCCTATTAATATCTATTCTGACAGCTTATATGCAGTAAGAATTACCAAAAATATTGAAACCTCAGTTATTGGGTTTACTTCATCACAGGAGTTATTTGAATTATTTCATAATTTACAAAAGACAGTGCTAATGAGGAAGTACCCATATTTTATTGGACATATCCGAGCACATTCTAGCCTCCCTGGACCTTTGGTTGCAGGTAATGATAATATTGATAAATTAGTAGCTTTTTGTCAACAGATGTCTTCATATGACTGTGCCCTAGCTTCCCATTCCTTACATCATCAAAATGCTTCTAGCTTACGTAAAAAATTCAGTATTACCAGAGAACAGGCTCATCAGATTGTAAGCCAATGTCCTAAGTGTGTTATTTACACTCCATCTCTGCCATCAGGGGTAAATCCCCGTGGTTTAAAACCAAATCAAATATGACAAATGGATGTAACTCATATTCCTCAATTTGGTAAGCAATGTTATGTGCATGTCATAGTGGACACTTATTCTAGATTTATTTTTGCCACAGCACGTACTAAGGAAAATACTCAACATGTAATTTCTCATTGCTTAGCAGCTTTTTCTGTTTTAGGGTGTCCTATGCAGATTAAAACAGATAATGCTCCAGCTTATGTAAGCTCTGCTTTTCAACAATTTTGCCAAAAGTTTCAAATTAATCATAAAACAGGAATTCCTTATAACCCCCAAGGTCAAGCCATTGTAGAACGAGCTCATTTATCTATTAAACTTCAATTACAAAAATTAAAAAGGGGGAATAAGATAATGACTCCCCAAAATAGCCTTAATCATGCCTTATTTGTTTTAAATTTTTTAAACTGTGACACAGAAGGTCACACTGCTGCTGAGAGGCAAATGTCTCCCTCGGTGACAGGCCCTTTAGGCAGAGTTCTGTGGAAAGATTTACAGACTGGTCAGTGGAAGGGCCCAGATCCGGTAATATCATGGGGCCGAGGGCATGCTTGTATTTTTCCAGAAGGTGCTTTTCGTCCTATCTGGGTGCCTGAACGTGCTATCAGACATGGAGGAGATAGAACCCAGACTCAAGCGACTGAGGATAGACACGGAGGAGCCACAACCCAGAAGGAGGAGATATCGGAAAAAGATGAAGAAAGACCAGATTGAACCAGCCGAGAAGCTGATTTCATGGAAAGATGTGAAGAAATTGACAACCCAGGCTTCCCAAATACTTCGACGCCTAGGAAAGAACAGGACACCAGTCTTGATGGTAGCGACAGTAATTGCCCTACTGAGCTGTCAGGTAAAAGGGAATCAAGTAGACACTTATTGGACTTATTTCCCAGATCCACCCCTGGTACACCCAGCTGTGTGGACTGGAGAATCTATTCCAGTATTTACTAATGACTCATTCATGATGGGAGGATTTACAGATACTCATATTACTCCCAGTCATGTGACTAGATTTAATTATTCTGGCTACAGTGCCCAATTACCTTTATGTTGGTCACATGATAAACATGCTGGCTGTCTGAAAGTATCATTTGAAGAAAAGACAGCGATTGGTAAACCTAGACTGACAAATAATTCTATTTATGGAGACTTAAAACCTAATACTAGATCAGTAATTAAGATGGGACTTTCCCATAACAAGCCAGTCATTTCTGCAAAACCTCCACCGGTACCCCACTGTCCAAATAGTTCTATAATTGAAATTGGCACCTTTCCTAAATGGATGGATTGTGTAAATACCTTTCCTGTACAACATAAGGTGTCTAAAGCTAGTGGGTATATTTTAGACTGGTCTCCAAAAATTGATAAGAGACAATTACGAAGAAATTCTGCTATGACACCTGCAGGATTTGTTAGTAATATTTTGACTTATAGTGAAGGAGGCATTCAAAGAGATATTTGGCGTTTAATTGCTGCCTCAGAATATTTACATTTTTCAGATAAACCTTTACCAAAATTTGTCGGCAAGAACTGTAAAGAGGGATCTTGCTATGGCCTAAGAGCCTGTGTCCAATCTCCTTATGTTTTAATTATTGGAAATGTAAAAGTTAAATGGATAGATGATAGATATTTTGTTACTTGTAATAAGTGCAACCTAACCAATTGTATTTCTAGGTATAATGGAGGAAAAGGAGTGCTGATACTTCATCAGCCCTCTTTTGTTTTATTACCTGCTAATATTTCAGAGCCATGGTATGCTGATGCTGGTTTACAAGTTTTACAGCAAATTCATGCCCAGCTAACAAGACCTAAACGTACTATTGGAGTCATAATTGTTGGTGTCTTAGCACTGGTCTCATTTATTGCCTCAACCGTCTCTGCATCTCTGACATTGTCTCAGAATATTCAGCATGCAAAATTTCTTAATAATTTAGCTCAAAATACTTCCAAGGCTCTGCGTAATCAAGTAAATATTGATGAAAGGATTGAGACTAAGTTAAACGCCTTAGAGGCGACTGTTATTAACATTGGTAATGAACTTTCAGCCTTAAAATTTAAGGAAAGGCTTAAATGCCATGCTAATTATAAGTATGTATGTGTTACAGCTGCCAAGTACAATGCTTCTCTCTGGGATTGGGAGAAGGTTAAAAACCATTTATTAGGCATTTGGCAAAATAGTAATAATAGCTTGGATATTCTGGAACTTCATCACCATATCCAAGACATTCAAAATAATAGAGCTGATTTTTCAGATCCTTCTTCTTTGGCTAACCAAATATTGAAGGAGTTAAATGGATTCAACCCTGGAAATATTCTTAAGCACTCCGCTTGGTACCTTATTAGATTATTCTCTTTGCTGTTAATTCTTTTTTGTATTGTAACTATAGGATGGCGAGTCTTTCAATCAAGAATCCGGGGACTCCAGAGAGTGAACCGCCGCCTCATTGTTAAGAATAAAAAGGGGGAATATGTGGGGAGCCATTCTGACACGTGATTGGGTGACTCCCGTTAAGGGCCTGAGGCACTCTGGCTGTGTCGGAGTTATCCCGACCCTTTCCTGATGAGAGAGCCCATCCGTGTGGGGGTGTGCGTAACCACTGACCCTGGAGACCCAATCACTGACCCTGACCTTGGAGTACAGCCCCCCCTCAACCTTCATTGGATGGAATTCTCCCCTGAATCTCTTGTCCCCCCAAATAAAAGGCTGATCCCCGGCGTGTTCGCTCTCTCTCTCTCCTGCTAGCCCAGAGTAATCCTCGCTGCCCTGCTGAGCGGCTGGAGGCAGGGAAACAGGGAGACCGAGCCGTCTCGGACCTAGCATTAAAATAAGGTACTGTCTGTGTGTTTTATTTTGATCTCTTCTAACTAACTGAATGCCAGAACCTCATTAATGAAACCACTGCGCAGGCCGCGTGGTAGATGGCACCATTTCTTTGTTGTGGAGGGAGAGACCAGAAATGTTCCTCCACCTCCTTTTCATTCTTTCTTCTAGGCAGGGGGTTTTCTCTGGACTTTTATCTCACCTTTCATTGGCCTGGAGGATTTTGTGACTGGAGGGGAAGTTGGAAGACTTAGAGGCAAAAACCAAAAAACACCCCTTTGTTTTCTCTTGTCCTTCTTAAGACCTGCAAGACTTGGGAGTTGGGGATTGTTGCTAGATGACCACCTTGGTTACTTCATTTTCCAGCCCTGGGGCTACCACAGGCCAGTGTAAGGCCAGTCTGGAGGCCAAAGGGACAGAGTGGAGACATTGTCTCTCCATTATCACATTGTCAAGCTGTGGAACCAACCTACTTCCTGTCCTGTCCCTCAGTACTCCCTTTGCATAGTGTAACTCACCTTCCCCCGCCCTCCTGCCCCCTACAAAAAAAGGGGAAGAAAATTCTCCTTTGGGTCTTTCTGCTGCATTTTCTCTCCCTGAGCCTTCTGATTTACCCCTTGATCAATAAAAGATCTGTTGTGCTCCTGGTTTGAAAGGCAGGGCAAGAGGCAGGAAATGGGTCACATTAGATCCAGAAAGAGTGAAAGAGAGGCAGGGGACAGAATTTGACTACATTGCCATAAGTTTTAGGTAACTTCAGCCTGGCCCAAAGGAAGTTTTTACGTGGCTATTGCAAATGTCTATGTATTTTTTTAATGGCCCACCCTGGATTCCAGGTTCACTCCAGTAGCTAATTTTATCTGCTTTGCCAAATGCAGAGTTCTCAGGAGCCCAAGTAGATGAATGCTGGCATTGAGAGATTGTCCAAAGGACAGGAATGAACTCAGTTTGAAACCTGAGTAACTTGTAACTACTTCGTGTCCACATACAAGTCTCAAACTAAAAACATGGGGAGAGCTTGACTGAAGTGGAGTTCTGAAATATAGGCTGAACTCCAGTTTGGTTTAGCATGTCAACAGGTTCTTCCTTCTGACTTTGCTAGAACTGCAGTTCACTTTACAGTTTAACTTAAGGCGGTCTCTCTCCTGTTCTTTTCCATCTGGGTCTTACTTAATTTGAGTCCTTTGTGAAGACTTCTACCGAGGCTATAATTTGAGTTCCAAATCTGTCGGTGGACCATGTGGACACAAGTTTCAACTCGAGCTATTTTCTTCTGTGGAGAGGCAGTTGGAGAGTTTCCTGGGCCCTTTGCTCCTGGGATAGTCAAGTCCAGGCAGGATGCTGCTGCAGACCTTTTACTCTTCTACTGCCTCTTCCTGGTCAGCTGTAGGCACTGCCCTGAGGTGAAGAGGAAAGATGGTGGGGACTTTGGGGCTTAGACTGTCCTGAGATGAGTGCAGAGATGTGAAATGAAAACCATAGGAGGGGCTGGGTTTGTGGCTCAGTGGTAGAGTGCTTGTCTAGCATGTTTGAGGCACTGGGTTTTATTCTCAGCAGCGCATATAAATAAATAAAACAAAGGTCCATTGACAACTGAAAACAAAAACAAAACAAACAGGACTGTGGGATAGAGTGATAAAAAGGGAACCTGGTGTCTTTGAAGTCAGAAGGACTGCCTTAGTCTGTTTTTTTGTTACTGTAATGAAATACCTGAGGTAGGCTACATTGTAAAGAAAAGAGGTTTATTTTGGCTCATTTTGGAGGTGCAAAGGCTCATATCTTGTGATAGTTTTCTTCTGGTAGAGTCCCAAGATATGTCAAGAAACTGGGATCATTCCATGCATATGTGTTTGTGGCTTCTCTCTCTCTCTCTCTCTCTCTCTCTCTCTCTCTCTCTCTCTCTAAAGTCCCCAGGAGTTAATCATGGGACTCCACTCTAACTCTAATCACTTTTCAAAGGTCCTACTTCTAAACATAATAGTTGGATTAAATTCCCATCCTCTTAGTACATCACAATGGGGCTTAAATTTTAACATATGTCAAGCCTTGGGGGGATGCTCAAACCATATCCAAACTATAGCAAGGTAGTCCTTCTTTCTTGAGACTTCCCTCCTCATTATCTGAGGGAGAAAGTCTTCCCTCATTTATCCTTGGAGTCCCCAACTTTAGGGTTCTCCTGTTTCTGTTTGTAGCACCCACTTCTCTCTCCCTATTGTGAAGGGAAAGATTAGGTTCTGGTTGTGCCCTTCCTGGTTGTGTGGCTTTGGACAAATTATGGCACAAAATTGACACGTTTGTAAATATTTGAGGGAAAACATGCTATGAGTTGTGTGAGGGCACCTATTGCTGTGAGATGCTTCTTAGATGAATGAGTGAATCTGAAATAATGAACTGTAAGCACCTAGCACAGCTCACCATATATGATTGACATGCAATAAGCATTGGTTATGTTGCACATGATATTAGGGTCCTGGTCTGGACTCCCATACCAGGAAGTGATTGACATTCTGCCAAAGCTAAATGTCCCTGAAGAGAAAAAAAGCTTGATTAATCTGTTGGAAAACCCATTGCCCCATGAGTCTCTTTGTAAAAGTTTTTCTGTGTTCATCTCACCAGATGTGAGATAAATTTGCTATGTGGGCTATTTGTATTTGCCTTGTCTTTGGCATCTCCCTCTGTCAAATGGGTGTAATTTGAGAGTTAAGGGCAAGTAGGGAGATGTATTACTCTAATTAGACCATAGGCAAAATAGAAGATTATAAGAACTGAAGAATTGTGGGAAGATAAAAACAGGTGAACATAAACTTAAAGAATCTTATCCATATTTTGAGACTGCTTGATTGAGAGATATGCAGGAGTTACCTGGTGAGTGATCTGTTCTTTTTTTTTTTAAGAGAGAGGAGAGAGAGAGAGAGAGAGAGAGAGAGAGAGAGAGAGAGAGAGAGAGAGAATTTTTTTTTAATATTTATTTTTTAGTTCTTGGCGGACACAACATCTTTGTTGGTATGTGGTGCTGAGGATCGAACCCGGGCCGCACGCATGCCAGGCTAGCGCACTACCGCTTGAGCCACATCCCCAGCCCGAGTGATCTGTTCTTATACTTTAGAACTTTGAAAGATGAACTGTTCTTTCATGGTAATAGATCAGATTTGGGAATAAAAGACTGGGAAAGCGTTGTACAAAGGCATTTGACGCCACACAATAATAGTACTTGGAGAGGGCCAGTGTATGGCTTAGTGCCCTCAAGAAGATCAGAATTAATTCCCTCACTCCTAGAACTAGGGTCTATTAGAGCTGTAGTGATAATAACAGCTCTTTTGGGTTTGGGGGGTGAAGGCAATACTGGGGTTGGAGGGGAATTTCAGTGGATTGGGAACAAGGTGATCAGGACTCTATCTATCTATCTATCTATCTATCTATCTATCTATCTATCTATCTATTTTTAAGAGGGCTTTTGCTTAGCAATTAGTGAAAGCCCTAGAATCATGACAGGTGAATTGGGCCTAGCCTTCTTCACTTCTTAGTATGGGGACAGATGGAACTCTGACACTGCCCCTGATGGATAAAACCTAGGGGGAAATAATGGGTGAAAATCTGAACTAGGCCCCTAGTGGGCTGTTCCCAAGTTTGAAAAAAAATGGTTTTGTTCCTGGAATTATTAACCCCCTCCCAACATACAAAATGACTTTGTTATTGAAGCAAAGGAAAATTTACTAAACTTAAATATGTGTGAATTCTTTTTTTTTTTTCCTTTTTGAACTGGGGATCAAACCCCAGGGCTTTAACTTCAATTCTTTTAAGGATACATATTCCAATATATGAGAAAGAAGCAAAGTTTATTATTTTAAAAATTTAAAAAATAAGGTAACAACTTTAAAGTGATCTCTCTCCTCTTTGAAATAATGCTGTCTCTTGTGTACCACAGACTTCACTCTGGTGGATGGTGGCGCCACCACTGTGTCTCTATCTAACAGGAAGTTAAATTTTTTTTTCTTTTTAATTGAAGGATCCTTACAGCAATAAAAGACCTTGGATAGTTAGAAATAATATTGATCTAGGTACATTTATTTGATGTAATGTATTATGGTTATCCATTGGTGGGCAGCTTTAAAAGGCATGTGGGTCCAAACACTGGTCAGCTTCTAACTCTGGTTTATAAACTGTTGATTTATATAACTGAAATAGCTAGGAAGTCAGGGTTTCCTTCCTGTTGGAGACAGCACTGGGGGCATTCAATCCCTATGGGATCTTGATGATAAGAAATAAGCTGACCTCTTTTGGAAATGGGATAAAACTACTGTATGGAATGGTTTCACCCAAATGAATGGATGGTGTTATTTTTAATTTCTAGTATTAAGTTTTGCTTTATCATCTCTGACGCCTTTGTTTATAATGGTATGGTTGTTTGAATAGAGTTTTTTCTTCTAAACTGGCTTATAAGGGACATATGAGCACTCAAATAAGAGTTTTAAACTCTTATTTGAGTGCTCATATGTCCCTTATAAATATAAATATAAATAAATATATTTATTTATTTTATAATAAATAATAAATATTCATTTTTTATTAAATAAATAAATAAATTTGTAATTAACTTATTTATTTAGTGCTGAGGATTGAACCCAGGGCCTTATACATGTTAGGTAGTTGCTGTACCACTGAGTTACATCCCCAGCCCAGCCCCTTTTTCTTTCTTCCTGTTAGGGTCAAGCCCAGGGCCTTGAAAATGAGTTTTTAAAAATGTAACTTAAATTGGATTAAACATTTGAAAGTGTTAAATCTTCTGGTTGATGTGACTTCCTATGTCAGTAAAAATTCAGCAACAAATGTATGTCTGAGATGCATGTGCAGGTGCTGGGGTCTAGTAGTGAGCAGAATTGTTGCAGTGGGCCCTCCGGGACCTTGCATCCCAGTTGAAGACAAGAAGATAAACGAATGAACTAATATTGTGGGGTCTCTTTGGGAATCTCCCTAAATACTGCAGCTGGTGTCATTGAGAGCCTGGGGTGGAGTTTCTTGGAGCTTTAGAAGCAAAACCTCCTTACCTCTTTTAATTTCCTCTCTAAACTTATTTCCTCCCTCTAAAAGGAGGCAGAAATTATGGCATTTTTCCCAGTTGATTGTTGGCTGTTGGCAGTAGTTGATCCATGATGACTGTGGCTGTAAACTTGGAGAATTGAGAGTCTGGGATGGTCACCATGGGGAATATTTTCAGCTTTTCTTTTCTTTTCTTTTTTTTTAGAGAGAGAGAGAATTTTAATATTTATTTATTTTTAGTTTTCGGCGGACACAACATCATTGTTTGTATGTGGTGCTGAGGATCGAACCCGGACCGCACACATGCCAGGCGAGCACGCTACCGCTTGAGCCACATCCCCAGCCCCAGCTTTGCTTTTCTTGACATTGGTAGTGGTGTGTGTTTTTGGAGTCCTGTGGCATTTCTTCATGGCAATGCATGAATAGCTCTAAAACCCCTTTTTGCTTTGCTTGAAATTGTGTGTGTATGTGTGTATCAGGGACTGAACCTAGAGGTACGTAATCACTGAGCCACATCCTCAGCCCATTTTTATTTTTCATTTTTTTTAAAGAGAGAGTGAGAGAGGGAGAGAGAGAGAGAGAGAGAGAGAGAGAGAGAGAGAGAGAGAGAGAGAGAATTTTAATATTTATTTTTTACTTATCAGCGGACACAACATCTTTGTTTGTATGTGGTGCTGAGAATCGAACCTGGGCCGCACGCATGCCAGGCGAGCGCGCTACCACTTGAGCTACATCCCCAGCCCTTTATTTTTCATTTTGAGACAGGGTCTCACTAAGTTGCTGAGGTTGTCCTCAAACTTGTGATCATTCTGCCTCAGTCTCTGAGTCACCGGGATTACAGGTATGTGCCACTGCACCTGGCTGAAATATTTTTTGTTTTGAGACAGGGTCTGGGTCTCATAGTGTTGTCCAGGCTGGTCTTGAACTCCTGGGCTCAAGTCATCCTCTTACCTCAGCCTCCTCAGTAGCTGGGCCACCACATTTGGCTGGCTTGAAATCTTTTTTTTTTGGGGGGGGCACTGGGGATTAAACCCAGTTTGCTGAGTTATATCCCCAGCCCTTTTTGAGTCTCACTAAGTTGCTTGAAGCCTTGCTAAATTGCTGAGGCTGACCTTAAATTTACCATCTTCCTGCTTCAGCCTCCTGAGCTGCTGGGATTATAGGCAAGAGCCATCATGCCTGGCTGCTTGAAATCATAAAAAAAGAAAAAAAAATTCAGAGAAGAAGGTGCTTGGCTGTTGTTGATCACATAGGAAAAGTGAGATTTCCAATAGATGATTGCTTTGTCATGTATTGGTAGATTCTTTGTGCATGGGGTTTATTTTGTCCTAATGTTCCCTCTTCCACTGGGACTGGGAAGATGCCATGTATTTATATATTATTTTGCAATTTGGGGGATTGAACCTAGGGGTGATCTACCATTGAGCTACATGCCCAGTCCTTGGGACAGGCTCTTCCTAAGTTGCAGAGACTGGCCTTGAATTTTTGATCCATCCTCCTGCCTCAGTAACTGTGCTTCCTGAGTAACTGTGATCATAGGCATCCACCACTGTGCAGTGCCTGGCTGAGATGGTGCTTTTTTGACTTTCCCATATTAGGGCGAGGTTAGAAATCTTAGATTTGATGTGTTGTCCCACCCCCACCCACCAGACTTGGAATTGAACTCAGGGCTTCAACATGTTAGGCAAGTGCTCTGCCACTGAATTATACCTTCAGCCCTTTCTTAAGATTTGATATTAATCCACATAGGCCAATTATTTAACAGGTGATTTTCTTAGGTAGATGGATCTGTGAGGGGTGGAGTCAGAGAGTAGGGCTAGATTCTCATTTAGGGCACAGAGGGGAAAGGGAGGAGAGTGTTATAATGAGAGTTCTGGTAGTCTGTTCTGCCTGCCTCCACTCTCAAGTAATGACTCTGGAGTTGGAGAGACAGGCTTAGGCCGGAAGTAGATGTGGACAAATAATGCAACTGTGCATGTGACCAGGCTCCCACCTCTGGGCTCCTGCTGCCCTTGGGAAGTAGATGCTTGCTCCGTCTTCACTTCCTGTTCTTTCTCTCTCTTGGCTTAGTACTTGGGCCCCAGTTTGAACATAGAAAATATGTTCAAGTACTCCTTTTTTTTCTTGTAAGTGGCTTACCTTTAGAGCTGGAAGCCACCTGTGGATTTTCACTTGGCAGTTCTTGGGGCTCGGCTAATATACACACAGTACAGAAGCCTATTTGGCAAGATGGCCAACGGGATAGTTTCCTGTCACATTTTCATAATGTTGCTCTCAGGAGCTTATCTTCTCCCAGGGCTGTCCTGGAGGTGTATATAGAACTTAGAGAAACAGAGAGCAGATAGGTGTTTCAGCAAGAGTGTACTCTTTTTTTTTTTTTTAAATGTAAATACCTGAGGAATTCTACTCATAAGTATTTATTTATTTATTAAAGATTTTTTTAGTGTTGATGGACCTTTACTTTTTAATATTTGTATATGTTGTTGAGAATCGAACCCAGTGCCTCATGCATGCTAGGCAAACGCTTTACCACTGAGCCACAACCCCAGCCCCAAGAGTGTACTCTTGAAGAATGGTTTGTAGTTATTTATGTCTGTTTGTGTGCAAAGGTACTGTGGAAGTCACTATGTGCAGTAGAAACTTTAGAGCCAGAAAACTTTGGGTTTGAGTCAGGATTCCATAACTTCCTGGTCTGTGACCTCAGGAAAATGGCCTAAGTACAAGTGGCCTAATCTTTTTGATCCTTAGGTTCTTGATCTGTGGTATGGGCATGGTGTACAAGTGGCCAGATTATTGTAGGTGTCTGGTAAAAGTATTGTTACAGAATTATATCAAGGCTGACTGTCCCTCTTGAGGTTGGCATTCAGGTTTGGACAGGTATCTACAGCAGTTAATACTGCTTAAGAGCAAGCTCATCCATGTTGGGACTCAGGCTGGACATGTCTGAGAGCTGTTGTTGTGGAGGTTCCTGGGTTGACTTATTTTTCCAAGTGAGATCCCTCGGTTCATTGCAGCAGTATCACCTTAGGATACTTGCTATATGGACTTGCAATGCCTTCTGAAGCATGACGGGGTAAATGAGGGAAAAACTGAATAGCTAAACTCCATGTGGCTGCATATCTACTAGCAAAAGCCTACCTTCTAAAGATATGGAAATACTAATTTAACTTGTTAGGGGTTAGGCATTTGGGTGGAGATAAGAGCTCATAGGCTACCAAGAAAAGACAGGTGCAAGAACCAATGAGTGCAGCAGAATGCTACAGTTGAATAGAGGAAGGAGGAGGGATAGGGAGAAACTACTTGTTAGGTGGCTAGGCATTCTGGTACAAGGAATTGTGTGGGTGGCAAGGATCTGCAAATAAAAACAGCCAGGTAAGTTCTCTCAATTTTATGAGGTATCCTCATCTTAAAATCAGAGTTAGAACAGAGCACTTCAGCAAGAAAAGCTGAAGTTACTCAAAGGTAGAAAGTCTTATAAAATGTGCCATAATGGGGCTGGGGTAGAGCACTTGCCTAGCATGTGTGAGCCATTGGGTTTGATTCTCAGCACTGCCTATAAGTGAGTGAATAAAATAAAGGTTTATCAGCATCCAAAAAATATTTTTAAAAATGTGCCATAATTGAATTCAAGCTGGGCACCATGGTGCACACCTATAATCTCAGCAATTAGGAAATCTGAGGCAGGGGATTGCAAGTTTGTGGCCAGCCTCAGCAATTTAGAGAGACCTTGTCTCAAAATAAAAAATAAACAGGCCAGATGTGGTAGCCTGTAATCCCAGTGGCTTGGGAGGCTGAGACAGGAGGATCACAAATTCAAAGCCAGCCTCAGCAATGGCGAGGCATTAAGTGATTCAGTGAGACCCTGTCTCTAAATAAAGTATTTTTTAACTGGGCACATTTTTCATTACAGTGGCTGTAATCCCAGTGACTCAGGAGGCCGAGGCAGGAGGATTGCAAGTTTGAGGCCAGCCCCAGCAATTTATCGAGGCAGGCCCTAAGTAAATTATGAGACCCTGTCTCAAAATTAAAAAAAAATATATCCCCTTATACTGGGGATTAAACTCTGGTGTGCTTAATCACTGAGCCACTACAGCCCCTCCTTTTTTAAAAAATTGCTTATGGCTGCTTCACCAAGTTGTTGAGGCTGGCTTCAAACTTGCAAACCTTCTGCCTCAGCCTCCCCAATCTCTGGATTTTCAGATGTGTGCCACTGGGTTGACCTTCAGCTGGTCTAAAATATATATATATATTTTAATATTTATTTATTTTTTTTAGTTTTCGGTGGACACAACATCTTTGTTTGTATGTGGTGCTGAGGATCGAACCCGGGCCGCACGCATGCCAGGCTAGCACACTACTGCTTGAGCCACATCCCCAGCCCTGGTCTAAAATCTTAACACATCAAGAATAATTTTTAAACTTTCATGATGTTTTCAAGCTTTAGGATTTATTTTTAACCTCTCAAAGTATCCCTATGGAAGTTTGACTTTTGACCTAAATTTGAAATGAAAAATTTTCCTGAACCAAGAGGTAGTGAAATATAGGCCTGATTAGGCTTTCAAGAGGGTGTGGTTCTTTGTTATCACTCTGTGAAGGAGAAAATAAAACTAGAAAGACCCTCCACCTCTATGGGGGAGGGGGCTACCTATCCTATTAGAAAAATACTTGGAGGAATGTTTTTTCCTCTTTAGAAAACAGTAAGTTGGATAGTTTGCCAGTTTAACAACTGGGGTGTGAACTGGATGCCGTTTTCCTTTTTGTCTAAACTAAGGATGTTTACTGGCAGACCCAGGGATGATGTGACTAACACTCTTTCTTTGCAGAGAGCAGGTTTGAATAGGCTGATATCTATACTCAAGACTGGCAGCCTTTTTAAAATTTTAATAGTACTTTCTGCTTTTTCTTCTTTTAATTTCTTTATTCATAGGACACATAGTTTACTTACTAACTTTTCAAAGACTTAGCATTGATCTAGATTAGGTGGGAACATATGTAGACACAAAAGAGATATTCCTTGCCAACTAGTGAGACAAGCAGATGAAGACAGTGGGAGATGCACTTCTGGCTCACAAGAGTTCTGAGCTGGCTCGGGTTGTGGCTCAGTGGTAAAGCTGCTTGCTTGCCCAGCATGTGTGAGGCACTGGGTTTGATTCTCAGTACCACATATAAATAAATGAATAAAGCCCGTCATCAAAAAAATACATACAAAAAAAAAAGACTTCTGAACAATTTGTGCTTAACCCTTTAGAAGTGTTTGTGCTCAGAACCCTATAGGAGCAGGAGGGACATCATCAGGGCCACCCAAAGACTCACTGTGGAAGGAACTGCCTAACTTCAGATGGAGCCTGAATTCAACATTGCCTAAACTCTTTTTTGTTTCTTTTTTTTTTTTTTTTTGCCTAAACTCTTAAGTGTAAGGAATTGTGGTTACAGACACCATTCACAACAAAACAAATGCATGTTGACGAAGTGGACTAAGTTTACAAAGCTGTGTGTCAGGGAGCTTCAGGGAGGTCCCCCCCCCCACATGCTGAGGAATTGAACCCAGGGTATATATGACATTCTCAGCCCCACAGGGGACAACAGTACTGTTAAGCTGTCTGTCTCCCATTAACTCTTCATTTAGTGCGGGAATGTTGCGATTGAAAAATGACATTTCGGGCTGAGGATGTGGCTCAAGCGGTAGCGCGCTCACTTGGTATACATGCGGCCTGGGTTCGATCCTCAGCACCACATACAAAGATGTGTCCACCGATAACTAAAAAATAAATATTAAAAATTCTCTCTCTCTCTCTCTCTCTCTCTCTCTCTCTCTCTCTCTCTCTAAAAAAAAAAAAGAAAGAAAAATGACATTTGTCGCAATGGTAACACATTGGAAGTGTTGTGTTTTTCATACAACATCACTGTAAGAGTACCTTTAACTATTTTCTGGTCCTTGAAGAAGTATCAAAACTATCAAAGTACTAAGTAAATCAAATTCAGGTGGAAATTAATCTTTCCTTTTCCTTTCCCAGTCAGTTGCCTTGTATTCTCACTGAGTGAGAATGGATTTGCAGTGAAATAAGTAAAACGTTCCTCCCTTAGTTATTGTGGTTATTTCATCCTTAAATTCAGTGAAAACTGCCAGGTGTGGTGGCACAGACCTACAATCCCAACTTCTTGGGAGACTGAGGCAGGGGGATCACAAGTTTCAGGCCAGCCTGGGTAACATAGTCAGCCCCTGACTCAAAATAAAACATAAAAATGACTGGGTCCGGGCTGGGGATGTGGCTCAAGCGGTAGCCTGCTCACCTGGCATGCGTGCGACCTGGGTTTGATTCTCAGCACCACATACAAAGAAAGATGTTGTCCACCGATAACTAAAAAATAAATATTAAAAAATTCTCTCTCTCTCTCTCTCTCTCTCTCTCTCTCTCTCTCTCTCTCTCTTTCCTTAAAAAGAAATTAAAAAAAAAGACTGGGTCCTAACTCTGTGGAAGAGCACTTCTGGGTTCAATCCTCAGCATTGGTAGGGAAGTCAGCAAAAACAGTTTAAACTTTAGAATAGTAAAAAAAAGTAAAGTAGGGAGAGCAGTCAGTGTTTTTTCACAAGGATAATAATAAATAAATAATTTTGTATGTGTATGTTAGTGTTACCAGGGATCAAACTCAGGGCTTTGTGTATATTAGGCAAGTGCTCTGCCACTGAGCTTACCCCCAACTTTTGGGTGTATATGAGTGTGTGTGTGTATGTGTATGCACATATGTACATTTACAGTCATTCTGTTCTTTTGTTCACCATCTTGTCAGCTTTTGGAGAGTGTGCCTTCAGGTGCCTCAGCCCATAAAAGTCTTGGGATGAGTTTTTGTCATCTAGTGTTTATCATATTAAGGCATCTTGTATTCTGTTCACCAGAAATTTCAAAGAAGGGCTGGGGTTGTGGCTTAGTGGTAGAGTGCTTGCCTCGTACATGTGAGGCACTGGGTTTAATCCTCAACACCACATAAAAATGAAGAAATAAAATAAAGGTATTGTGTCCATCAACAACAACAACAACAACAACAACAAAATTAAAAACAAAAGAAGGGGCTGGGGTTGTGGCTCAGTGGTAGAGCACTTGCCTAGCACATGCGAGGCCCTGGGTTCCATCCTCAGCACCACATAAAAATAAATAAATAAAGGTATAAAAATTTTTCAAAGAAATTTTCCTTTCTCCTTCCTTTATTTAATTCCTTCTTTCTTTCTGTTTTTCTTTTCCTTTCATTTTGTTTTTTAATTAGTGGTTGAATCCAGGAATGCTTAACCAGTGAGCAACATCCCCAGCCCTTTTCTTTAAAAAATTGAGAGAGGGGCTGGGGATGTGGCTCAAGCGGTAGCGCGCTCGCCTGGCATGCGTGCGGCCCGGGTTCGATCCTCAGCACCACATACCAACAAAGATGTTGTGTCCGCCGAGAACTAAAAAATAAATATTAAAAAATTCTCTCTCTCTCTCTCTCTCCCCTCTCTCACTCTCTCTTTAAAAAAAAAATTGAGAGAGGGACTCACTTAAGTTGCTTAGGATCTCACTAAGTTTCTGAGGCTATCTTTAAACTTGCTTCCGCCTCCTGAGTGCTGGGATTACAGGTGTGCACCACTGCCCAGCTCGAAGAAATTTTCTTATAAAAAAGTATAATACCTTAAACATTCATTCACTAAGGTGATGCTACTCCTTTTCAGGCCATTTGACACTGCATCCAGGCTTTGGCCAATTTCTGCTATAAAAGGAGACATAAACATGGAATTAGGCTCCAGTTTTTTTCTTCAGTTTCTCAATTGTGTAGGAAAGGGCTGAGATGGTGTTTAGAAGTTTATATAATAGTATATTTGGAAGATAGACAATTTTACAGTGGATAGGGTGTAAGGAGGCCTGACTACTGTTAGCAAGGATTTGGTCTATGAAAGATATAAAGCTTAAAATGAGTTTGAAAGAAGAATTTAAATAACAAGTGTTTGTGTGTGAGTATGTGTGATTCAACTTGTAAGGTCCTCATGTATGCTAGGCAAGTGCTGGGGTCACAGCCCAGCCCACAAGTGTTTTTAAAGTACTTATTTATTTATTTATTTATTTATTTATTTATATATATGAGGTGCTGAGAATTGAACTCACCTCAGACATTCTAGACAAAGACTCTACCACTGAGCTACAACCTCAGCTGTACAACTTACTCCCCCCTCATAGACCTTTATTTATCTATCTATCTATCTATCTATCTATCTATCTATTTATTTATTTATTATGTGGTTCTGAAGATGGAACCCAGTGTCTTATGCATGCTAGGCAAGTGCTTTACTACGGAGCCACAAATGCAGCCTGGACAACTTACTCTTTTTTTTTTTTTTGAGAGAGAGAGAGAGAGAGAGAATTTATTAACATTTATTTTTTAGTTCTCGGTGGACACAACATCTTTGTATGTGGTGCTGAGGATCGAACCCGGGCCGCACGCATGCCAGGCGAGCGCGCTACCGCTTGAGCCACATCCCCAGCCCCACAACTTACTCTTAAGGTCAGGGGAAAGCTGAGAAAAACAGGATTCTAGCCCAAGTCATCTCTTAGTTTCTTCAGGTTTACAATGTGCAGGTGATTGCATCATATTTCATAATCACTAGCTGAACTATTTGCTATTTAGTCTATACTAGGCATCCAGGCAGCAAGGATTTTAGTCCAAGCAGCTAAGCCTAATCAAGGACCCACAAACAGGCCTGGATTCACTGCCATTTGTCACTTTATCCACCTATACACCTGGTTTTCTTATCATATAAATAAACGCTGTAGCCATTTCACCTTTGCCCACTATCCCCCATTCCCTGACTTCCTCACCTGGAGAAGCTGCCACTGACCTTTGGAGCAGCCCACTAGTCACCAGTGCATAACTCAGACCACAGGGATGTGTCATTAATATGTTATAGCTGATACCTCCCTCTTTAATACAGGGTAGTTTGTCACTTTGGTGACTCACAGAGGGCTTGCCAGCTCAGGCTCTGGAATCCTTACATTCATCTCAAGTCTCAGGTCTCTATCCTGACCACCCTCTACTCCGTTTTAGTTAATTAAGTTGGCATTAATCAAGACTCATGTAAGGAGCCATGAAGTAATATTTTGCTTGTATTGCTTTAATATACATCATCTGATTAATCATCACAGCATGAAGCAGTTCTTAAAATATACAACCACTGTATTAGAGTGAAAATTCTAAATATTTGCTCTTATCTATCCTTGCACATGGCATCCGGGAAGTATCTGAATTCCTATACCAAGTTACCTGTTTGAGAATAAGAATGTTTTTGTTTGGTGTTTAAATTTGAACATTTGAATTTCTTTGTAGCAGAGCAAGTTGCTGACAAGAAAAAAAAAAAACACCAACAACTGGGTCAGAGAAACCTTTAGAAGTAATCAGTTTATATTTTGTATCATTTTTAGGTTGAGGAGTGCTTCTCTTTTGGTCCAGGGGAGGTTGTACCAGATGTTTTTTTTTTTTTTATTTTATTTTTTAATATCTTTATTTTACATTTATATGGGGCTGAGGATCGTACCCTGTGCCTCATACATGCTAGGCGAGCATTCTATAACTAAACCACAACCCCAGCCCTGTACCAGATGTTGTATTAAGTATTTGGAAGATTTTGGGGGAGGGATCAATGAAAAAAGTTGCCAGGTGTGTGAAACTGGATACAATTAAAAGGGGGCTTTTGGGAACTTCCTGTTTAGGAGGGGTCATATAGCAGAAAAACAATTTTGTAAAACTTAGGTTCTAAGTGAAACTTTTTTCTAGATAAGGGTAGACACCCAATAGTGGGAATTACATTCTTGTTCAAATGAACTACAATACGAAATATTAGAATATGTTGCACGTGGTAAAATTATATTTGGGGAACTTTAAAATTGTATATATGTATGGCATGTTATAAAAAAATTAAATCACTACTCTTCAGGAGTCTAGGCATCTCATCACAAATTGCTTTTTTTTTATTTTTCACAAATTGTTTAAATTGGAAAAAGAACACGGAAAGAGTCTGTTCTGGTGATTCTTTGCCTTGAAAGAGCCTTGTGATAAAGTGGTTTTGATGTTGTCTATGCTTAACACTGGATTCTACCTCATTTGCTTTTATTTTTAAAGGGCTGCTTTGAAGGGTTTCTGACCCTCTCAGCAAAGACTATAACTGAAATGTAAGGTTAGGGTATAATTCAAACCATCCTAAATCAGATTTCCAAGACCTTGATCTAATCAGTAGGCTGTTGCGCTTAGCTTCTTGGTCAAGTTCATTAATTCACTCAGAATGCATTTATTGAATATATGCTGTGTCTACCCTTGGGCCAGAATGAAATAAGATTAGTTGATGAATTGAATCCTGTCCTTTAGGAGTTTATAGTCTTATTGAACTAAGTGAAGGAAATAATAGAATGCTGTTTAAAATGTATGATGGCTTTTATACTTTAAATATGTTAGAGGTCTTCCATGTCAGGTAATTGGCATTAACTGTGACTTTATGCTTTTGAAACTGCATTATAGAGTATTTTCTTTTCAGATCTATTTCATGGTTAACATCACAGTTCTTTTTGAAAGATGCTTTTGTGATTATAGTTATTCCTCACAAAAGGGTTTTTGTGAGATTACTAGAAAGAATCACTGGCATTTCATGGTTTGGGTTTCTATAGGTTTGGGAGGATTTTTAGCAGGAATAAGGAATGAGAAGTTGAAACCTCATTTTTTTAATTGAAGCAAATTGTAGCATAAAACCACTGTCTTACCATCCCCCTCCAACCACCTACTGAGTGCCGTTATGCTCTTAAATGTCATCTCCCACAACCAAGATAAATTTAAATAGAAAAGTAACATACACTAATTTTATTTGAGGTCTGAGATATAATGAGGTTACTTTCTTATTTGGGAAGAAAAATAAGAATTCACGTATGAGTTTTTGGAAAGAAGGATTTCTCCCATGGTTATTTTTATTTAGAATGGAAATCTGTAAGCAGAAAATACTTTCTATTCTGCTGCCTTATAGTAACTTCCTTTTTTCCCCTATTCTCTTTCTCTTATATTGTGTTTCTATGAGACCCATTTGCAAGTTATAGACTGGTAGTCACTTTGATGTTTCTTACTTATTTTTTCCTCCTAATTAATATTTATATGTGCAGTTGATATATAATTTTCTTCAATTAATTATATAAAAGCAACCTTAAATTTGCATCCACAATGAGGGATAAATGATCAACAAAAGACTACTTAACTGCGTCTGTTCACAGGCTAGAAAATATTATGATTTGACTGCAACTTCTTTAAGGATTAAATGTTTATGTATCTCTTATAGTCACATTGTTCTTCTATAGCACATACATCTCTTGCATACTAATTAGATCATCTACATTTTTTGCCCCTCCTGGCACTCCTAATTAGGAAGAGTAATAAGATTTTGGTTGTCAGAGTATACAAGTTCTGATGGTTAAATTCATTTGACAGTAGAATTTTATTTCCACTTTTCTTCCTCTTCCTCTCCCTTTCTTCCCCTGCCCTGACCCTTCTTCTTCTTCTTCTTTTTTTGTCTGAATACAGCTCTGGGAGGGAGGGCAGTTCATGAAAAAGTGAAGGATTTGTGTCTTCTTATTCACCTGCACTTCAGGAGTTCTTCAGCCATCTTAAGGACTTGTGTTCAGGCACTATTTTTTTTTTTTGTGTGTGTGTGTGTGTGTGTGTGTGTGTGAAACATTTAAAGTTGTGTATACTGTCAAGGGCCTGAAAATGGGACTTGTGGTTTCTGACTCCATAGAGATCTGATTTTCTTATAAATCCAAAACTGATTTTGTGGCACAAAATCTCTCTAAATGGGAGACAATGCTAATGAAGAATGCCGAAGAACTTCCTTCAGTTTAGTTGGAGGAAAATGATCGTGGGTGGAAGATCACAGATCGGAATCTTCCACTGTCCCTTTCTTATTATTCAACGATAAGGAAGATAAGGTATAGACTTTGGGTTGAAGGGTCAAAACTGATGTTCATTAGTAGCCTTGGTGAAAGTGAGGGAAGGGAATGCCATGTCACCCAAATGTCTTTATTCAATGCCTCCATTTTTATAATGACCCTTGGAGGATTATCTACATTAAGTGCTTTGAGTGCTGCTGGCAAGTTTTATACGATCACTTCCAACTACTGA
The DNA here is from genome assembly GCF_964194105.1 of Spermophilus citellus. Classification (NCBI taxonomy): domain Eukaryota; kingdom Metazoa; phylum Chordata; class Mammalia; order Rodentia; family Sciuridae; genus Spermophilus; species Spermophilus citellus. The sequence continues at coordinate 882,061 of NC_138196.1, forward strand.
AGACCTATCCACCCTTCATAGAACCTCCTGGGGAGGAATAGCAGAGACTAAAAGGATTAAGGAGGGCTGGACCCTGGCTGGGCTCTGACACAGTTGATCATTGATCAATGGTTGCACAATTCTGAGCTCTTTACTGGATTCCACGCTCCTTTCCTGGGTTGTTAGGGCTGCTGTCCTTCTTGCTCATCTTCACAATTTCCATTTCTTGGTGGGGTTTTCGGAGGCCAGTGAGCATGTTGAGAGATCACCTTTCTTTTAGGGTACAAGTAAATATTACCTTCCATTACTGATAAATTTTATATCCAGCATTCTGACATTCTGACTTATATGGAAGAATAAGTGGGCTCTCTATTACTGGTTTCTAGAACGACATAGCCCACAAAATGACATGACATGTGGTTCTCAGAGTCTCTCCACCCTTTAAGTGGAAAAGAAATGTGAATTGGTACAATTAGGATTTTTTAAAAGTTCATCACAAAGAGATATATATGATTGGTCAGGAAAAATGAAAACTCTTTAGCTCACAACTCACCTTTAATAATTACTGGCTGCACACATAGTTTTTGTGCTACAACCAGAGGTAAAATATGTGGTTGGATGAAATATTAGTATGGCTTATTGGAAGTATGTCTTATGTACTTAGCATTTTCTTACTCTAAACATTATGATGAAAAAAGTGCTTGAAACAGTGTATTTCTCACCTGCTAATTTTACCTTCTCTTCCTTGAGCCAGAGACAAAAAAAATGTTATTGCTGAAAATAAATTGTCAAGTTCAGTGCACATCGGTCTCGCTTAGGAGTTCTGAGTTTCTAAGATGAGACCAATCCTAAACCTTTAAAGAAAGAAACTGAAATAGAAAATGAAGGGAAAGAGAAGCACTCTTTTAAGAATGTTGGCACAGACAGAAGCAATGAAGTAAGTGATATGATGGAAATCAAGAGTCGAATAATGATTTTCCATTGCAACAGGGTCTTATTAAGCCCATGGCAGTTAAAAGAAATTAAAAGTGTTTCTAAAACTCAGTGCAGATGAAGGAACTGAAATTCAGCAATTAAAATAAAAAATCCTCGGGTAGGTACAAGAAACTATGTGTGGACTTTTGTAAGGAGATTGTAGAATTACAATTTGTTCATCATACTGCTGGAGAAAAAGTCTACAGATGCCATGTAATAATTTTAGCAGATGTGTTTTTTGGCTATCCCAAAGATTTCTCCAGGCCCTATGTCATTCGGCTACTTTCCATTACATAGGCTGAAAAAAAAAATGTCTCTTCAATATGCTCAGTGTTCCTTCCAGATGAGGTCACATATGACCTTGGTATGGCTATGTACCATGTAAGGAGGGTCTTTGGGGAGTCTTTGGAAGGGTTTCTCCTTTTCTCTTCAGACAGAGATACTTGAGGGGGAGACCTCTTTCCAGTACCACCCCATAGATGCTGCCATCTTGTAGCCACCCAGAACAGCACAGCAAGAACACCACAGGCTCTCAAATCTTTTAGTCTCTGAACCAAACCAATGTCAGTAACCACTCATTTCCGGACGTCAGAATGTGAGAACACTGTCAGTCAGAATTTTCAGTTATACAAAACTGAAAACATTCCTAACTATTCTGAAAGATGGAGACCACACTTTGGGTCAGACATCTATTTTATCATCTGTATTTCATCATGTTTTTTTTCCTGGTCAGTTTGAAAGGAAAATAATCATCACAATTCATTTCTCACAGATTGAAATGTTACAAGATATACCAAAAATATAATGAAAAATTTGGAAAGATGATGACTCAAAAGACCCAGATTACATTTCTAGTCAGACTTGATTCAAACCCTAACTTGACTATTTCTAGGTATATGATCCAATCACAAAAGCAGGTATAAGAGTCATTTACCTTATAGGGTTGTTATAAAGATTCCATGTGCTATTTATAAATAACTAGTCCAGTGCCTGGAAGATTAGTGTGATTATAATTTGTTATTTTATACTCTGAAATTATTGACAAAATAAATACTCAATTTTATAGTATCTTGATATCACATTGCATTTTTCCAAAAAAAAAATCCTTATTCTGTTTTTATTTCAAAGATTTTAATTTTTCCCTTCTTGACAAAATTCCTACTGGTGACAAATATTTTTTCTGACTGGCTATATCATTCTTTTTTTTTCATTGTACTGTTCTGTGAGGATGAGATCAAAATGCTTGTAGTATTAGTGTTGGGGGAAAAGGTTGAGTGTAAAATTAACTGAAGGTAAGTATCCAGCTCTGAAAGAGTGAAAACATACCAAAGAAACTGCAAGGAGTTGGGGCAGGAGTGGAGCAGAAGTTAAGGTACCAGTGGTTGATGCTTTTACACATACAGTGAGCCAAAATGAAATAAAATCAGAACAAGAAAGAATACTGACAAATGGCTACAACAAAACAAAACAAGAAACAAACAGAATATGAGACATTGAAGTTGCAGGTCTTGGGCAAGACTGACAATATGTCTGCAAGTTAACTATTTATTAGAAAATCATAAAAATGGTGGGAGAAGGGGCATGGATGTTGGGAGAGGTAAGAGAGGAGGGTAAATGGGATGGAATACAAGGCTTACTGGAGCCACAGACCTTGCCTTGTAAGTGGAAGAAATCCCCAATTCTTTGGTTAACAAATTCATGGTTTCCCTTGTCTTTGTCATGTATTTTGATGTGAGGAATCACCAAAATATGGCTACCTCCCAGACCTGGGGAGAAGGGAAAGAATCAGCCAGTAGCAACATTTTTTATTTTATTTTTGAATATAAAATAGAAACATCCCAAAGCACCCCTTTTTAAAAGGGCAAGCTCCAGTTAGGAAACATTTTTATTACAGACTTGAAATCTCCTTGGATGAGTTGATTTAGAGAGGCAATATCAAGGAGCTAATTCACTGGCCCATGGTTTTGGCTCATTCATTGAAAGCACACGCAAATGTTGAATTTAAAATTGCCAGTTTGCATCATGGTATGTAATTCCACTAAGTCCTGCTAAACAATATATTCTCCACTCGGATCTTACACAAAACTCTCCAAACTCAACATCTCTAAAGGTGACTTATTTCTGATTCTCCAGTTCTGTTCGTTGCTTCAAATGTTGGCATCACCACCCATAATGCTGGAGGCTTAGGGGTTACTCTTGATCATTTTATCTTTTTACCATTCTTAAAGAACCATCCACTGCTCCCAGGAAGTTCTTTCCTCTCTAATCTGTTGTTTTCCATTGCTTGCTTGCTCATTCAGGCAACCATTATTTCCTACCTCAATCATCTCAACTGATCTACACACTACATCTTGTCTGTCTTCCTACTGTATCTACTCACTGGGACCAGAGTGGAACTTTTTAAAAATGCAGATGTGATGTGTGTATTTGACGTCTTCAAGGATGTCTATAACTGTAAAATAAACTCTAACTTCCTTAATATTTTTGGAAAGTTTACACACAGATCCAGTGATCTAAGCCTATCCCTTACCATAATTTTCTAAATATGCTATATTATGAAAACAATGGAAAATCTGCTGAGAGCCACAGTGGAGTCAGAATGGCCCCTGGCATTTTGCCAATAGTATTGGTTGAGAGGCAAGCCATTAAGATGATGCTGGATTGATTTGGTTGTACATTAGACATTTACTGTCCGCCTCAGCCTGCTACTTTGGAGTTCCCATGGGGATTCCCAGAGAGTTCCCATTGGTTGAGGAAGTGCGGGAGGAGGGATTTCTGGAGGAGGGATTTCCGGTTGTTGGTTCCTGGAGGAGCCGAGTGGTGTTCGGGAGAGTTCCCGGGAAGCGTGTGGAGTGTGCTGGTAGAGTTCAGAAATAAAGTTTGCTCCTGCTTCAGTGGCTCGTGATTTGTGCCCAGCCAGACTGAGGCATAAATCTATAAGAATTGGCCTCTTGTATTCAGTTTTGATTTTTTTTTTCACATATGCAGAGAAAGAAAAGTATGTATATATGGATAGATATAGATATATATGCATCTTCAACCCCACTTTTTGTTTTCTTATCTTTGTATCCACCATAATCCTTATTAATGTCAGTCAAAGATGTCAATCCAGTCACTACAAACCAATTAGCAGAAATTTGCTAGAAATTTGACTTCTAATCCAATTAATGTTCATTAACAGTTTTTTTTTTTTTAAAGGTAAAATCTGAAAAGTTTATGTCAGAACACATTATAAAGAGGTTTGGAAATGAAAACAGGCTGTGATTAAATTAGGTATCCATAATTCTTTTAATTTCCGATACAGCAAGCCTGGCTTTGCATACTAGATACAGATACTACATTCAACCGAACTCTTGGAAAGTACTTTTTTCTCAAACTATTCAAAATTAAAATGAACAAATTGCAAGTGAGCGTGCTCTGTTTTCAAGAAAAGGCCTTCACACACATGGAATGTGCATGCACAATGAGAGGTAAGTACTTAGAAGCCAGCTGATTGGGGCACTCGATTCCCACTAAATAATTCAGAATCTCTAATGGAAATCAGATCCAGTGTTTCCCCAGTGGAGGAGCAACCCTTCTCGGTTACCCAATATTCAATGGGCTACTCAAGGGCTTTAGAGAACAATAATAAAGTATAAGGTAAAAATATTTTAATGGCATTCATATCCTCTTAGGGGCTTTCTTGGCATGAAGTTCCCAACTTCCTAGCAGCTGCTGTGGTTGTGAAGAGGCAGGGAGAGTGAGAGAAAGAAATCAATATTTAAATCTGAAACAGCCAGAAAGTTCTGTGAGGGGTGCCAGTATTAACTGGTTTGTGTATGTGTTTGGCCTTTCAAAAGTCCCCAGTCTTAAGAGGACAGAAGGTATTCTAAGTAAACAAGCCATTGGGAATCACACAGCCAGGCTCTGGTAGCTCACGGACAAACACATTTAATTGAAGGAAGAATATTCATGTGAGATTTTTGTCTAGAAATCTCAGTAAGAGAATGAACTGTTGCATAAAATAATGTGTGTTTTTTCTTTCTTTCTCTCTCTTTCTCTCAAAACAGGAAGAGAATATTGATTTCCCAGTCTTGGCCACCAGTCCCACCTCTTCTCACTATAAGTATTGAGATGAATGAGTTGGAGTCTCTAAAAGCACTAAGCAATCTTTAAGAGAGTACCGCTTTATACATAGAAAAAGCTTTATTATTATTGGGTAGAAATGTTAGAGAGAAAGTTGGAGCTCTTATCAAAGGCTGTTGGTGCCCCGACATTTGCTGTCAGCTCTGAAAAGGTAGCTGTGAAACTCATTGTATCCAATCCTGGCTGGCTTTGGGCCCAGCCTACAGTGGGATTTCTGGCCAATGGCCCTGTACATTGGGATGGCTGGCGCCTGGCCCAGGGATTAGAGAGTTTTCATTTCTTTGTCTCATTGATATTAGTCACAGAATCTCTCTTTTCATGTGCAACCCAAATCCGAGTGGGGGCAGGGGGAGAAGGCAGAAGCAGAAATTGCTGCAAACTCTGAACACTTGTACCCCAGGAGTAAGAAGAAAATGCCCATTTTCAGCTCAGTTATCCAACATCTGTATCTAGTTTGTTGTGCTCATTTAGCAGGAAATGGATAGTCTGCTGTATCCTTGAAAAGAAAATTGCTGTATAGCTATAAGAGACTGTAAGTTACCCTTGGAAAAACTAGGTCTTCAGTATGTTAGGGCTTCTGTTTCTTTTTTACTCCCCCTTCTCCTTCCCTTTTCTTTCTTCTTCTTTAATGAACTAAATTCTGAAATTTCATCTCAAGGAATAATTTGGTAAACATAATTTATGGGCACATTTCCTTCGGTTGTTAGATATGTGTGTGTATAGCCTTTACAGAAGGCCATATGTAATATATCATTTGTTGACAGATTTTCTCAGGTTACTTCCTTTGTGTGTGTGCATATAATTGTGTATTTGTGGGCAGATATGTGTGTGTGCTTTGCAGAAGCCATCTGCAATAATATGTCCTCGGGCACATTCCACTTGTGTCTCGGAAAGTGCTCTGCTGAATTCCATAGGATAAACTTTGGTCTAAAATAATAATAATATTGTCTTAGATATCCATGCCCAGTGGAAACTGAAAGTTATTTCCAAAATGAAAATAAGACCATGAATTATTAAATAGCAACTGATTTAAAAATAAACCACAGAACCCCCACACATCCTAACAAAATGACTCAAGCTCACATCTCTGCCTGATTCTCCTTAAAAAATCTACTGATGCAAGAAAAGAAAGTTTCATCTCTTGAAGTCTAAATTGAGTACACATGTATAAGCTTGTTCCTTTTTATTATATTACATAATTGCTATTATTGGGAAATCAGTTAGTCTCAGGTATAGATTATGTACACTTTCTGTACCAGTGGGAAGGTAGAAGGAATCAGGGTGAGAAGAACCCTCAAATAACACCTAAGTGCCCCCATAAGGATTAGCCTCCGCTGTCTCAGCCATGAAGCAGTGATAATGATATCCATCCTAATTGGGTTCATGATGTGCATTCATTGATAAAAGATCAATCATGAAATATTTTGAAAACTTACATTATTCACTTGAAAATGTCCATATTAAAACAATTAAAATAAAAGTAGATAGTGTCCTTGTGAATCCTCACCCAATTTTTTTTTAATATAAGGGCTTCTAACTTTCTAATTATAATTAAATGCCTCAGCCCATAGCAGCAGGAATCTTAAAGATTGCTAGCTTTACATTTTAGGGAGAATAAAATGGAGGCAAAGAGTCATTGGTGATTTATCCAATGTCAGAAAATGATCACTAGATAAAGGATGCCTGACTCTGATCATTTCTAACTGCATATTCTTGTGGGGTCACTCCTTCCCCATGACAGTGGGATGTGGGAGCAGTGTGCGGGGGGTGGGTGGCTCTGGGTGGCTGAGTACACCCAGGAAGACTCCATGGTGTGGTGGGAACTTGGTTGAGGGGTGGGATGTAGGTAAATGTGACAGAACAAGGAAAACCTTTTAACTACAGAAAACAGCCAGAACCTAGGAGGACAAGAAAAAGCATGCTGTGTACAGAGGCCACAGGGAAGAAGAGTTGGTGGCCATCACAAATACACACTGAGGAATGCAAGAAAAAAAAAGTACAAGCCAAATTTTAGATGTTGTTTTTCAAGGAAATTTCACCTGATGCTAAAAAAGTTTAGATTCTTAAACAAAAGGCTGACAGGATGACAGGGGTTTAGTAGATGGTCTTTCTTCTTGGCTGTCTCCCTGCTTTAGACATCTGCCAAATGTGACTTGCATTGTGTGAATGTGTTAGGAACCTTCCCTTGTCTCTGTGGTGTCGGGTTAGTGCAGACACATTTAAGATGGGACACAGAGCAAATTGCTCTCTGCAACCCAGGATGGCTCCTGGATCTGGTGTCCTGCTTCAGTGGAGCCGATCCCCAACTGTTGTCACTGAGGGCACAACATCTTAGTTCAGGTTCAATGTCATGGACATAGCTTTCTGGAGGACAGGGCACGTGTATGCAGCATGAGCTGATCCCGAAACAGAATCTGAAAGGGTGGACCGGTCAGGCACTATACACCCTAGACATCCTTCCAGATGGACTCAGTTAAGCCCCTGTTAAGAAGAGGAGTGAGCAATCTACTTTGGGAAATGAACCAATGAAAACCGATTTCTTTTTCTTTTTAAAAAACTTTTATAAACAAAGCTTTATTGGAATAAAGTGGCTCCTGTCTATGTATTGCCTATGATTGCTTTCACACTGTAACCACAGTTAAGCATTGGCCACAGACTCCATACCTGAGAAAGCAGAAATACTTCACATTAAGTCCTTTACAGAATAAAAAAATCACTGTCTACAGGATAAAACAAAACCAGTAGTCTATTTAATATTCTGTCTTGATTCTTGATAAAATACTTATTTATGTGAATCGTCAGTTGAAATGAAGAGGTTATTTCTGGAAGACATGGAACATAGCTTTTCTGTAAGAGAATGTGTATATTTAGACTAGTTACTTCACAGCATACCTTTTTTTTGTTACATGGATAATGCTGCATGCGGTTTAGAATTTAATTCAGTGATGTAAAATTTATTTATTAATTTACAGATGGATAATACAATGTAATGCTCTAAAGCAATGTTCCACACATGCCTAATATTCTAAGCAAATTTAGGGGGAAGGCACTGATACTGTTCTTACTTTACTACTGCAAAATCCAAGGCACAGAGGGTTAAAGTGACTTACCAAAGGTCACACCAGAAATTAAGAGGCCTAGGTTTTGAAATCAGGCAGTCTGGCCACAGAGTCTACTATTTAACCACCATACCATTAATGCTATTTTATTTTAAAAATAGTTTACTGAGGTATCTTAAAGAATTTCAGTTATGTACAATAAAATGAACCTATTTTAACCCCACAGTTTGATGACTTTTCACAAATACATATTCCATCTAATCACCACCCAATAAAATATTTGCTGGTTCTATCAAATTTTTCCTAAACCCAGCCTGCAGTCTGAGGCAACCACTGATCTGTGTTTTGTCAGTATAGATTATTTTTACTTTTTCCAGAATTTCACATAATAGAATCTTACAACACTTGCTCTTATGTGTCTGACTTATTCAACTCAGTGTGTTTTTGAAGTTAATTCATTTTGTTTCACGTATCAGTAGTTTTCTTTTAATGATAAATAATGTCTGATTGATGGATCTTTGATTCATACATTTATCAATTTCCAGTTTGGAACTATTATGAATAAAGATGCTATTCATATGTATGTAAAATGTATAAACCTTTATGTGGGACACTTTTTTTTTTCCTATAAGTAAGTATCTAAGAGTAAAAAGTTTTGTATGTCTACAAAAAATCGAATCATATGTTAAATGTATGGTTAATTTATGAGAAATGGTCACACTGATTCTCCAGGTGTCTATAGCATCTCACATTCCCACTAACCACTGGGTTGCCAGTGTTTTATGTTTTAACTCTTTAAGGAGGTATATAGTCGTGGCTCATTGAGGTTTTAGTTTTGTATTCCCTTAATGGGAAAAATGATGCAAAACATTTTTTCATATTTATTGGCATTTACATATTTTCTTAGTGTCTGCTAAGATATTTTGTTTATTTTTATTGTTTTTATTGACTTCGGATGATTGATTTATATGAGATCTTGGAAAGTTCTAGATCACAATCTGTCACACATACATTTTTACTTGCATTGTTAGAATTGCTTTATTATTTTTTAAAAATTTTGACTTTCAAAGAGCAAAATTTTAATTTTAATGAAGTCAAATATATTAATATTTTAATACTATTTTATACTTTTTAATGTCATAGGTAAGAAATCTTTGCCTACTACAAGGTAAAAAAAGATTTTATTACATTATCTTTTAGAAGTTTTATAGTCTTTGCTGTTACATTTAGTTCTATGATCTATTTTGATTTATTTTTTCTTTATATTGTCAAGTATACTTTTTTCCATACGGATACTTAGTTCTTTCAACTTAAGGTCATCTATATGCAAATTCTATCCTTCCTACAATGAAATATATTTGTGTATCTTTGTGAATGGATCATTACTCTCCCTCATTGATCTATAATTCTATTTTTATGCCAATACTGTACAATAATCTTGTTAGAATATAGAATAAAATTTGATTTTTAAATTTTAACTTGTGTCCAGCTAACATCACTCATTAGTTCTAAAGTTTTCCATGAATTTCTGATAATTTCCCATGTATGCAGTGAAGTTGTCTGAGAATAAAGACAATGCTACCTCTTCCTTTTTGTTCTTTTTAGTTCTTTTTATGGTATTTCCTCATTGGCTAAGTTGTTAGTATAATATTCAGTGAAAGTGGTTAAAAGTGGTCATTCTTCCCTTTTTCTTGATTTTTTTTGTTGTTTCTTTATAGTTATATATGACAGTAGAATCTGTTTTGATATGTTTATATAAACATATCTTATTCTAATTAGGAATATCTTATTTTAATTAGGTTCCCAGTCTTTTGTATATATATACTTGATGGTGATATTCAATGTGGTGTTTTCACATATGTACACAGAAAAGTTATGTCAGATTCATTCCCCCTGTCTTTCCTTTTCCTATCTCAACCTCACTTTCCTTCATTTCCTTTTTCTAATCCACTGAACTTCTATTCTTTCCTCTGACCTTTATTGTGGGTTAGCACCCACATATCAAGAAAACATTTGACGTTTGGTTCTTTGGGGGATTGGCTTATTTCACTTAGCAAGGTAGTCTCCAGATCCATCCATTTACTGGCAGATGTCATAAAGCCATTCTTCTTTATTGTTGAGTAACATTCCTTTGTGTAGTATACCACAATTTCTTTATCCATTCATCTATTGATGGGCACCTCGATTGGTTCCACAGCTTAGCTATTGTGAATTATGCTGCTATAAACAATAATGTGGATACATCACTGTAGTACGCTGATTTTATCTCATTTGAATATATACCAAGGAGTGGGATAACTAGATCAAATAATGATTTCTTTGCAAGTTTTCTCAGGAATCTCCATACTGCTTTCCAGAGTGGTTGCACCAATTGCAGACACACCAACACTTTATGTGTGTTCTTGATTTTTGATGGAAGCATTCACTGTGTAAGTATCACTTTTGGCTGGAAGCTTTCTCTTATCAAAACAAGGATATTCATTTGTCATCTTAAGTTGCTGAGAATTATTACCAATGGATGTCCAATTTTGTGAAAAGCTTGTCCTATGTGTACTTACATGTTCCTTTTCTCCTACTCAATCATTTAATGTGGTAAATGATATTGTTTGATTTTTACATGTGAAACCAAACTTGCATTTCTAGGATAAGCATCCAATATTACATACAGTATTCAACTTTTTATAAATTACTGGTATTGATTTGGTAATATTCATTAAGGGCTTTCATGCTCATGTTCATGAGAGCTATTACACAGTAGATTTAGTTCTCTCATATCATGTAACCAAAATTCTTTAGGTATTTTAGGCCTGATTTTCTGTGCAAATCTAAGTAAAGTCATTGTACAAGTCCTGTTCTTCTAAAATGCTTAGACAAATTGAAACTCCCATTATTTTAAGTTTTTGTTAAGAAGGACAAGGTTCTATCCCACTCCTTGGTCTACACCCAAAGGATTTAAAAACAGCATACTACAGGGACACAGCCACATCAATGTTTATAGCAGCACAATTCATAATAGTTAAACTGTGGAACCAACTTAGATGCCCTTCAATAGATGAATGGATAAAGTGATATATATATATATATATATATATATATATATACACACACACACACACACACACACACACACACACACACACACACAATTTATATAATATATATCTGTGGTATTATATATATGTGCTATATATATCGATAGACATAGATATAGATATAGATCTGTGGTATATATACATGATGGAACATTACTCAGCATTAAAAGAGAATAAAATCATGGCATTTGCAGGTAAATGGATGGAGTTGGAGAATATCATTCTAAGTGAAGTAAGCCAATCCCCCAAAGCCCAAAGCTAAATATTGTCTCAGATAAGTACATGCTGATCCATAAAGTGGGGGAGGGCATGGGAGAAATGGAGGAACTTTGGATAGGGCGTAGGGGAGGGTGGGGTAGGGAAGGGGTAATGGGGGTAGGAAAGATGGTGGAATGAGATAGACATCATTAACCGAGGTAGATGTATGATGATACCTATGGTGTGGCTACTTTGTGTACAATCAGAGACATGAAAAATTGTGCTCTATTTGTGTACTATGATTCAAAATGCATTCTGCTGTCCTGTATAACAAATTAGAGCAAATAAATTAATTAATTAATTTATAAAAGGACAAGGTTTAGTGGATTAAGTTAAGCTAGTTAGTTTCATAAGAGACTGATAAAGCGTAAACGTATAAAATTTCAGGAAAAAGTTAACAGGCATTGTTGGTTGGTTGCTTCCCAGATTGTTTCTACCTCTTCATTTTGTGGGGAATGCTCTGTGTAGCTAAGTGGCTGGGGAGGCTGACCCATTCTCTACTAAGATTTGAGTCCATCTTCATTTTTTTTGAGAAAGAGAGAGAGAGAGAGAGAGAGAGAGAGAGAGGAGAGAGAGAGAATGTTTTTTAATATTTATTTTTCAGTTTTCGGTGGACACAACATCTTTTTTTTTAAATTTTTGTTTGTATGTGGTGCTGAGGATCAAACCCAGTGCCCCACGCATGCCAGGCGAGTGCTGTACCGCTTGAGCCACATCCCCAGCCCTTCAGCTTCACTTTTAAAAGCCAAATATGCCTGAGACTCCCTGAGACATATTAAAGAGCCTTTATTTGACAACTGAAGGTGAGTAGACAAAAGACCTAAGTCTTGGAAACTTTGAAGGACACATTTTATCAACCTATTTTTTTTGTTGAGATAAATTCCTGAATTGTTGAAGTCATTTTTACTTATACTTTCTGTCTTTTTTGCAGTCAAAAAAGAGCATAAATGTTATGAAAATATATCTAATATAAATAATTATGTAGATAACAGATATGTGGTTTTATAATCTATCACACTAATTATAAATACTTTAAAAAATTTTTTATTACATTTAAAGAGAGAATGAAACTGTATTGGAACAGATTCTATCAAACTGTGACTACTTGAAGAAATGTCCTGTTGCATTCTAGGAATGTTGATGACCTGGGAGGGGTCATCAAGAATCCACATGTCCTTCCAAGGAGACACTCCTAAAGAAAGATGATGAATTTTCACCAGGTTCCCGCATGATTTTAAACTTTATGCTGATCACCCTCCTCTTTTTACTTTTGCCACAGAATCAATGGCCTCCTTTTCAAATCACTTGCCTTACTTGCACTTTAGCCTAGCCACAATATGCAGGGGGTTCATTAGTTATGCTGGGAGAGCCTGAGTGCCCATGTCATGCAGAGTACAATGGAATCCTTACAGTGGACGCAGGCTGAACATGGCCTGGCCTGTTACTGCCCTGGAGATTGGCCCACCTCTCCAAGTTGCTAGCATAGTGGCCTCCTCACTGTTCTGCTAAAACTCAGGCCCAGGCAAGGGCAGAACCCAGAGCCTTGCAGCTGCTCATCCCTTCGCCTAGAAGTTCCTCCCTCAACTCTTAAGTCTTCACTCAGACTTCACCCCAGGGAAATTTTCTCCCCCAAATGGACATGGTTATTTTTCTTCATTGTCTTATTTTTCTCATGACACCATATATTTTTTTCTAAATTTAATTAATTAGTCAGAAACAAAAATATAAGCTCTCTGAGAATCAGGATTTTTGTCTGTTGGGAATATAGCTCAGTTGGTAGAGTGCTCACCTCACATGCAAAAGGCCCTGGGTTCAATCCCCAGCAGCAAACAAACAAACAAACAAGAAAAGAAAATCAATCAGGCTGGGATTGTGGCTCAGCAGTAGAGTGCTGGCTTAGCACAGGTGGGACCCGGGTTCGATTCTCAGCACCACATAAAAATAAAGGCATTGTGTTGTGTCCATCTACAAAAAAAGATTCTTTCTTTCTCTCTCTCTCTCTCTCTCTCCTTTAAAAAAAAGAAAAAGAAAATCAATCAAAAACTGAGGTACTCAAAGAACATTGAGGCCAAATGAATTAAATGACTTTAAGTCTTGAGTTAATAGAGCTATGCCTATTAATGAAGTCTGAGATTGAGCATAAAAGGATATATTGAAGAGTATGTTCTACTTAGACTTGGGTGAAAATGAATTAAATTTGGTCTAATCTCATTCTCATAGATTTCTATAATAAAAACTCTAACTTCTTTTTTATTTCAAAAATACAATTATAAATAATATTAGTCAGAACTTCTCATTTTTGACCCTGTTATCATTTTGAGCCAAATAATTCTTTGTGGTAGGGGCTGGCCTGTTCATTGCAGGATGTTTAGTCTCTTGTCTGTCTGCCAGGGCAACCCCTTCCCTCAAGCTGTGACAACCAAAATGTCTCCAGATAATGCCAACTATTGCCTGCAAGGCAACAGTGCTTGCAACAGAGAACCATCAGTCATATGTATTGTATATAATTATGTAGTATATGTTACATAGTGGGCTGGGGTTGCAGCTCAATAGTAGAGCTCTTGCCTGGCATGTGTGAGGCACTGGGTTCAATTCTCAGCACCACATATAAATAAATAAATTAAATAAAGGTTCAGCGACAATTAAATATATTAAACAAAATATATGTTATATACAATGTTATGTTATTGTATGACACTTTTGATAGCATATTATATGTATATGCTATCTAGATTATATATTATATAACAATGATTATATAATATATACTTATATAATTTGTAATTATTATATGTATATATTATATACTATATGTGTATCTATATTATATATAGTATATATTTTTTTCATAACACCTATTGAAAAAAAACAAGATTGTATTTCTGATATAGCACATGTAATTAAGTAGAAATCATAAAAAATTCATGCTTACTTTTTAAACTGCATCATCAAGCACCACAATCAAGCCAGCATGGTTCATGTTAAATGGTTGTCGCATGTAGCTCTGGTAGACGTGAAGGTAAAGTTCAGGAAGAGAAAAAGAAAAGATACCCTTTATTTGGGCCTTGGAGCTCCATTCTTGTAAAGAGATAGGAAATGCTGAGACATCTCTTTCAATAAAGGATCTGGGAAAAATAATAAAAAATGAGTATATGCCCTGCTATGTGATTTATGTAGGTGCAACAGGATTAAAACAAAGATTGTTTGCTTCTTGGGGAAAATGTAATCATAAAAGAAAAATATATAACCTAAAGTTTAAGATTAGATGGAAGAGAATTTGTTATATTGATTTGTTTATTTATTTATTTCCTTTGGGGGTAATTATGTGTGGAGAATTGAGAATTTGATTGGGGCTGTAAATAAATATAGACTTTTATTTTTTTTTTTTTTGTATTAAGCCTCTTTACCACTGAGCTACATGTCCAGTCTTTTTTTCTTTTCTCTTTCTTTCTTTCCTTTTTTTTAAGACAGGCTCTCAATAAGTTGCTGAGGGCCTCCCTAATTTACTGAGTCTGGCTTCAAACTTGCCATCCTCCTGACTCAGTCTCCTGTGTTGCTGGGATTATAGATGTGTGCCACCTCACCTGACTGTAAATAAAATCTTGATGCTTCCTCTTTTGATTGATAGGTTGATTGATTTATTAAAGCTCTACTTGCAGGAACAGGACATCTGTCCAGGTAGCAGTCAATAGAAGAGCTCTGAGTCCCAAAAAACTATCTGCCATGAAAAAAAATGCCCCTAATTTGGGGATTTAGGAATGGTCCTAAGAAATGTAAATTTTAGTTATATACAGGGCTTAATAAGCACTTGTCGAGTTGAATCCAAGAGATGCAAACTCAGAACTATGGGAAATGGAAGTATATTCTACAACTAATTTGAGGGTGGCAGCTAATAAACTGAAAGGAAATAAAAGGTGCAAGCCGAGGAGCAGGAAAGAACTAATGAATGAGGTTAAAATCTCAATACTTACATTTTGAAAATGTTTGGGTAAATACGTTTTATGCTTCCTAATCATTTTTATAATTTATCTCATTTATATCATAGATACTGGTCTATGGGAGACTCATCTATTACTTTAGTCTTTTTCTTCAACTAAAAGAAATGCAAGTTCCAGAAAGACAGGATCTCCAATCTCTGCATTTTACAAACCTCAAAGTTTGAGCCCCTTGGATTAATCCCCTGAATTCTTGAGTGCTGCAGAATCATGTCACTAAATAGGTCACTAGAGGCACCAGGAAGCCCCAAAAGGAAAAAGCCCCCTAAAGGGAAGTGGCACTTAATTGGGAACTTTCAGAGATCTGCCACTCTTTGTGACAATCCAGAAAAAATACTTCGCAGGTTTTGTGACTGCAGGTGGGCTGTGACTGACAGCTGAAATTAACTGGGGCTCCGTGCAGGGAGGGTGGTTGTCAGGGGCGGGGGAAGGAGCGGCTGGATTTGAAGACTGTGTGAATATCATCCTTTCAATTGTGCAAATCCCAAACTCTCAGCTAAAATGCCATCGATTGTCCCTTTAAGGCATCCTACTCGGTAAACAGGAGCAGGCACCCATAGAAAGAATAGGTCGTGCATGGAGTTTGGAAAAGAAATATCGTGTTGGGGCTCTGCTGAAAACAAAACCATCTTGCATCTCCTGGCCTCTTGGTTCAAGTCCCTTTTCGTGCTCCGTGGGGAGAGACTGCCCCTGGAGTATTCTGCTTTTAATAAGCTTCCCAATCAGCTCCCGGGCCAAAGCGCTCTCCCTCCCTCGCCCAGCCTGCGTCCTCTCAGCCCTCCCCTTCTCCGTTTCCCTTCCATCCCCTCCCAGTCAGGGAGTAATTGAGTCAAAGGCAGGATCAGGTTTCCCGCCTTCCAGTCCAAAAATCCCGCCAAGGGAGCCCCAGAGCGTAGGAAAATCCAAAGTGGAGAGAGGAGAAGAAAGAAGCCAGAGCCATCCGTCCAGGAGGAGCAGAGCTGCAGCCGCCCAGGCGGGAGCAGAGCAAGCCCTACCTGGACGCCGCTGCGGCAGACAGACCTCGCCCCGTGCAACAAAGGCAGCCTGCGCGCCCTGAGGACATCTGCAACTCCAAGTAAGTGAGAGGGAACGCGCGATCCCTCCCTGGGGTCTCCGATCCCGGTGCCACTTCGGGCCGCCAGCGGATGATGGTGGTAGGAGTGGGAGAGAGGCTGCCTGGTGCCTTTGCTCTCAACACTGACTTGCTCCAGAGGCAACCCGAGGCTTATTTGGGGGGATTCGGATCAGGCTGGTTAGGGTGCTCTTGGATGAGAGGAAGGAAAGCGTTTGCAATGTTAAGCGAGCTTGTGTGGGGCCTGGGGATGGTGTCCTAGCTACCTGCTGGGGAACACGCTGGTGTGGGCCCTAGAGGGAACGGTTCCCAAAACCTGGAGCTTTGGTAGGTGTGTCTGAGGCTGGTAGACTGAGAGGGAGGGAGAGAGGGAATGAGAGGGAGAGGGAGAGGGAGGGAAAGAGAGAGAGATGTCTCTTTCCCCCATTTCCTCTTTGCTTCTCTGGATGCCCCAGAGTTTGCAACCCATGTCTCTTGGTTGGCATTTCTAGGTGTGGTGCAGGGGCTGGTTGGTCCTGGTGCCTGCTGACACAGCACATCTCCAGGGCTGCTGGCTGACATTCCTGGACTTGCTTGGTAGTCCAGAAATGGTTCAGTCCAAAGTTTCAAAGACACACCTTGAATCCCATCTCTCATTTGAATGCTAATTTTAATAACCACCCTGCACACAGGCACTTGAACTTTTAATTTCACCCACATAAACCTGGGGTGCGTTGTTTTCCAATTTGCCAGATACTTAGGATTTCAGAGTTGATGCTTTTAATAAGTTAAAATATTTTTTTGAAAGGGTGAAACATGAACCTGAACACACACACACACACACACACACACACACACACACACACACTCACACACACATGCTCACATACCATACCTTTCTCTGTGGGTGGGCCATGAGAAAGGGAATGAATAATGTGAATATCGAAGTCCTAGTCTTTTAGCATTTCTTGCATCTCTCCTAAAGTGTTGTCAGGCATTTTGCTCCTGCAGAGAGAGAGAGAGAGAGAGAGAGAGAGAGAGAGAGAGAGAGAGAGAGAGAGAATTGGAGGGAAGGGCCTGGGAGGAGATTTAGGAACTACCAAGAGAAGCTTTTGAACTAATAACATAATGGAGTAATTTCCTGATTCTAGACAAATGTGGAATTGATGAAAGAACAGAGCCCATTTTAGCCTTTTGATCATCTGGGAATGAATTGATTTGCAGAAAATTAAAAGGTAATGGGAATGAAACAAAAGAGAAGTCTGCCAATATAGGAAATAAAACTTGTATTTGCCATCTTCCTTATTTTCCTTTTTAGTAAATTATGTGCTTTAAAGACCAAATCATCAAAAACAGAGTGCAGTTCAATTCAAAGGTAATTACGGGGGAATACTATCTTTTTCTCCCTCTTGGAACCTGAGATATTTGTACCAGAGGTTGAGATGTTTTAATTATTTTATTTTTTAGAAAACCATAGTGCTATTCTTTTGTGCTTTATGTTTTTATTTTTTTACTTTTTTTTAATATTTATTTTTTTTTTAGTTCTCGGCGGACACAACATCTTTGTTGGTATGTGGTGCTGAGGATCGAACCCGGGCCGCACGCATGCCAGGTGAGCGCGCTACCACTTGAGCCACATCCCCAGCCCCTGTGCTTTATGTTTTTGAAAATGTACTTTAAGTCTTTAGATGGTGACCTTCCTTCTCCTACAGCTCATGAATCTTCTTCAGGACATTTGCCCCCTATTTAGTGAACAACCTTAAGAAGGAGCCCACTCCTGAAGCCAATATGTACCACCTTAGATGCTGGATTCTAACCATGTACTTGTGGGAACAAATGTATCTTTTTTCAAAGGTGCAGCTATGACAGAAATGAAACTACTGTGAACATATGGCTTTTTAATTATCTGGCTATTAAATGAGATATCATAGAGAATGGGAATAATAAAATATATCTGACTATATATTGTATAATATATATTTTATAAAATATATAATGCTATGTTTTCCTGGGTCTCTTTCTATGAAATTTGGAATAATAAACTTAGTAATTTATTGGAAGTTTTCATGTCCCTTATTTGGTCTTCACATACAGCAATTTGTAACAAGATCTGCATTTTTAAATTTTGTGGGCATTTTAAAAAATTATTATTCTACATAAGTCAATGCCCAACTTTGAATTTTCATAAAACCTAATCATTGAAAAGAACATAAGAGAAATAAGATCCCCAAACACTTCAATCATTTTCATCGGTGAAATCAAATATTTTGGGCTTAAATGTTTAATTTTCCTTTGAAGATATTCTTGCTTTCTCACCTAGATGACATTCTCAGGTGAATTCTGATCAGACTTTTAATTGTGATGTGGAGATTTTATTACTGCTCAAAATTTCCCCAGCAAACTGACTTAGCTGGCTTGTTCAAAATCGTTTTACGAGTTAAAGGTACATTGAGAGTCAGAAGTCAGAATATAAGATACAGTTTTGCAAACACTGAACATAGTGACAAGGGAGTTGTCCTTGATTTCTCTTGGGGGGGGAGCGTGATGTCCAAATTGAGACCATCCGGGACCATGCAAATGTGCTCCCCCATCTCACACAACTTCGAGATGTGGTTTGCTCTGCAGCTGCTGCTCACCAAGAGCCTTCAGCTGCCTAAGCTCATGCTTTGCTTAGTTGAGCTTCTCCATAAAGTTCAGGATGTTTTCTCCTCTGGTTGATATTCTAATAAATAAATGGAAAAGCTGCTGTGTCCTCCTGGCATCAGGCCAGGCCATTGCCTAGGAGTGGAGGTCAAGTAATATGCAGATAGGGGACTTCTTTTTACAAGCTTGGACTACTTTTTTCTACCCAGAGTCATTTGGCTTCAGTGGAATTTGGGCCACAACCTCACTTTGGAAAGCTTGTTCTCCATTCCTGATGTTTATGGCCAATTCAAGTTTCTACCCACTGGGCCATTTTTCCATCCATTTCAGGTTCAGTCTTATATGTGCTGAAATTTTCATGGTATCATTAGGATCCTTCTAGATTGTAAAATTTAACAATCTTTTTATAAACAATTTGGGTTCTGTAGGTTAAAAAGATAGTTATGATGAAACATTGTTAAAGGACATTATAATTATGGTAATATTATGGATTTATCATATAGGTAACAATCACCATAAATCTCTCTGTCTTAAGGATAGGCAAGAAATCCAGTGATGGTTCATGTATGAAATATTTTGAGAAATAAAATTTAATTACTTCTAGCATTCTTTATTCATCATGGTGAGTTTCCTAAAAGCAGAATTCTTAGATTCTTAAGCTTCATACATACTGTAACAATAATAACAAAGGAAATCTATTTTTGCATATTAATCTTGAAAGAAGTGAGTGATAGTAACTAACAATTGAGCTCTTTGTTCTCAGAGTTACTTCTAGCCTAAATCTGTTTTCAGTACCAATTCTCTCTCTTCCTACTCAACTAGACTTTTCCACTTTTGATTCAGGGACTGGTAAGGTCTGCTTACACTCTTATCGCTACAGTAAAGTTGGCTTCATTCTCTTCCTGGATTCCTAACTTTAGCAGAGAGCCTCACTAGGGTTGCTCATCTCCATCTCAACCTCCCAGCTCCATCCAGACAATGCAGTTCTTCTTGGTGCTGTGGCCAATTTAACCATATTTATTATACACATGTTGGGGTGCCTGATGCCGTGCTGAACAACGTAGCATATTTAAGAAATACAATGCAGCTTCTTTTCTCAGAAACTTAGTTATTTTTAAAAAAAATTTAACTTGAAATTATTTTTAATTTTTTATCAATTTATTTGTTTGTTTTAACTAGGTATATATGATAGCAGAATGCATTTTGATTCATTGTACACAATTGCAGCACGAGTTTTCGCTTCTCTGATTGTACACCATGTAGCATCACACTATTTGTGCAGTCATGCATGTACCTGGGGTAATGATGTCCATCTCTTTCCACCATCTTGAGACTCACAGTTTTATAACTTTAGACACTCTGTGTTTGGCAGGAGGTGCTAACTTGTGAAATCCTTTTATAGAAACTCTTAAAATAGATTTCCAACAAACTCCATGATTCCCCCACCTATCTCTGAAAACAACAACAACAACAAAAAATAAAAAAACTTTAAAAGTCACAGGCCATTTCATGAAGTGATGGCTCTTTGCATTTCTTCCATGAATTCCCTCACAGCAACACTGTCTGCTGATCCCAGCTTCTTGAGGTTGTCCTTCCCTGTGCCCACCCTGCCGAGCTATCCCCTGCTACAACTTCTCTGCTTCTCTGCCCAGTCCTCCTTTCATCTTTAATTTTTTTTTCTCAATGTTTGAAGTGGACATTTGGTCTCGAATTCTCTCTCTTTCTTCAGATGCCTCAACACTGCCACAGCTCTTCTTTGAGCTTCAACTCTAACTTTTATCAGGAAAATGCTCAGATCTCTCCTGAGCTCTATTCTCACATTTTAAGTTTCTCTCCTGTCCCTTCCCTCCCCTCCCCTTCCCTCCACCCAACCCTTCCTTCCTTCCTTCATTCCTTCCTTCCTTCCTTCCTCCCTCCCTCCCTCCCTCCATCCCTTCCTTCCTTCTTTCTCTTTATCTCCTTCTTCCTTTCTTTCCTTCTGTACTGAAGGGAACCATTTGGCCACAGTCTTATTTGGAGGTGGAGAGCGAAGTAAAGTAAAGCAATTCTTGTTATTTTATTTTTATACCTAACAGACTTCTACACATGATGACATCCCTGCCATGTGCCATATAGTATGATAGGGGATATGAAGATAAATAATATGTCTTCAATCAGTTTTTGGTCTACTCAATGTATGTGTAAGAGTAAGACACAAACTACTTCAACACAAGAGGTGTGTATGTATGTGTGTATATAACTATATACACCCACCCCATTTTTGTCCTAAGCACCTACAATGACAAAGAAAATCACATTTTTATGAGAAAAAGAAACAATAAAGCTTGTTAAAGACTAAACAGTACTAAATACTTATTTGAAAAGCATCCCTATCTTTTTGTTCCTTTAATATAATTTGTTCTGGAGGAGAAATGAAACCATCATTTTTCTGATGTTTTCATTTCACATTTGCCACATAATAGAGAAGAAAAAAAAAGATTGGGTGTGATAGCTTGAGAAGTCACTCCGAGTTTGTTTAGAATAAATATAATTTTGAAGGCATGCCACCCTAGATGTCTTTTTTAGGAAAATCTATGCAAACTTGAGGTGGCTTCTCTGCACTGAAAACATACACACAGAGGGAGAGAAAGCAAATCCAGCTACTTCAGCTGTGGGATGTGGGTGAATCTGTAAAGTCTTCAGAAACTGAAGGCACAAAAGGTCTTAAAGGCAAAGCCTCCAATCTTCCCATCTTCTCTTTAAGCCCCTCTGTGGCCCCTCCTCTGTCAGCAGGGTTGCTGCTGAAGAGCTGGCAGTTTGCCAGCACAGCTCTACCCACCCATACCATGTACCTCTTGAAGACAGAGTCTCTCTCACTCATCCAGAGAGCTCTAGGGAGCTAGCACGGGCCCTTGAAAGATGTCCAGTAGATGTCTGACAAATAAGTGAAAAAATAAATAGATAACCTCGAATATTCTTTTCCAAATGATCCAATCCTTTGACTGTCTTCTATACCAAGCCTCTTACCTTACTAACTATCACCTGGTGCCCATTTCCTGTCTCAGACCTCCAGGAGAAGCCTCTCCAGCTCTGTCCTTCATTCCTTCACTGGCAATGTCACAAGTGTCTTGCAGATCTGAGAGCTCTCTGGAGTGTCTCCGCTAATCACACTCTGCCCACCTGGATCGCTCTCAATTATCATGTTTTTTGACTTACTGCTACCTCCAGAATGGAGAAATCTCCCTCTTCTTTTCCAAACCATTTATTATTCAAAGCAACAAGACTACTTATTTGAAGCATTAATTTTACCATAACATCAATGTAGCTAGGGGGCCTTTGCTTCTAAGAATTTTCCATATTCTTTTTCCAATCTTATTTTCATAATAACCTTACTCAGGCAGGCTGAGTAGGATTTTTTTTTAATTGATAAAGAAACTCAGGGTCAGAGATGGTAAGGGGGCTGTATTCAATGACATGTGGGTAATAAGACAAACATCTTTAAATTCTAATTTGGGTATTTTTCTTTCCATTATTTACAGAATGCCCCTTCTCCTTTTGGCTAATAAATTGTTTTTATCTCCTAGTTGCCTCTCACTTCAAACCTAAAATCTAATGTATATATACTAACAGGCCAAATAACAGAGCAGCGGTTCTGTCTTTAATGTTCAGCAGATTGACTAGTCATATTTCAGCATCCATATTCCTGGGACCCAACTTTGGTGATTCTGATTTAAGAGGTAGAATCAATGAAGCTGGATGGAGTTGATCCATTAGAAATATTAGCCCTAATGGTCCAATATCAAAGCTCTAAGATCAAAGAAATTGAGCCACAAGCCACCTTGCTTGTTATTAGCTGTGTGACTATGAGAAAAATATTGTGGTCTTTCTCAGGTCAACATCCTTCTCTCTAACATGGGGGCACTGATACTTATCTTCAAGGATGGACAGGTGAGTATGAACTGAGGCAACTGATGTAAGGTGCTGAACACACAGAGGACTTAATAAAGAGAAGATGTTAATGTCGGTGAAGCAGCCCTGGATGAAAGGCCCCTTCCCCGCTGACTCCTGCACTGTTTGACTTTGATCTTTCCCATAAAATCATAGAGAGCATTCTGCAAACAGGGGACTCCAGGTGGCAGCCACCGCACCCTGACCTTGGTAATACCCATAGTCAGGTATTCATCAGCCCCTACTGATGGAGCCTTCAGTCCACAGGAAGGAGTTTGAATTTGGATTCAGGAGGCAGCATTTCATTTCCATTTTTCTTGTTATTCAGTTTAGGATGCTAATGAGCCACCAAATTTTCTGCATGCTTAGATTTTTTAGCTCTTGGTTGGAACTGATGACAATGCTACTTGTGTTGTCCACCTGGAAGGTTGGTGGGAAAGGTAAATAGGCACCATGTAACATTCATAAACTGTAAACTATTATACTGAATAAGAACTCCCATTATTAAAGCCCAGTAGGGCATGTTCTGTCTTTTTCATTACCGAGTTTTACTTCTGTCACTGTCATTTTCTCAGGATACCAAGAGAAGGCTTAAGATGCCCGAAGGTAAGTTTGA
The DNA here is from genome assembly GCF_964194105.1 of Spermophilus citellus. Lineage (NCBI taxonomy): Eukaryota > Metazoa > Chordata > Mammalia > Rodentia > Sciuridae > Spermophilus > Spermophilus citellus. The sequence goes on from NC_138196.1 coordinate 905,781, forward strand.
CCCAGTGAAGTGAGAGGAGGAAAGATGTGTCACAGGAATGAAGAGAAGGCAATCTGAGTCATAGATTAAAAAAAAAGTGAGAAGACAATCCTAGATAAGAATACATTAAAGAGTCATGACTTCTTTTTACTAAATACTGTATCCTAGTTCCTTCTCTAGAGTCTTAAATGGTATGTACCAGATTTTCAGCTGGTTATTCTTACTAAATTTAGGTCTTTACAGTTGTCAAGAAACTGCACCCAGTTTAGACAACAGTGGTGCCTCTTTTACCTTCACATGCATCCCAGATACCTGCAGACCTTACCAAAATGCAGATCCCTATTCCATATTTTGCTTCTCTTGACTCTGGGAGGGGGCTCCAAGAGATGACATTTTCAGTAGATGCCCAGGTGACAACAGCAAGGTTGTCCTGGGGAATTTCACTCTAAAGTATCAATCCACCTAGTTGAGTTCAACAAACCATAGAGAACACAGAGGGATCAGAACACAGCACTCATGATATCTGTAGCTTAACAAAAAATGTGAGGGTCATAGATAGTCACTCCTTACTACCTGCAAAAACTGCTTGCATTTGTATCTTCTCATGTCCAAATATTTAAAGTGTTTGTTTGTGAAAGAAAGTTGTCCCACCTCCTGAGTTTCAACTGTCTTGGCTAAAGCCCCTAAAGAGTACAAGGTTGGGGCTCTGTGTGTAGGGGTCCTCTTTACCCTGACTGCTGTTAAGTCTTTCTCTGAAGATGGGGTAAGGGATCCAGATGTTGCCTTTTTAATTTGCCTTAAAGCTAATGAAAAGTGGTTAGGACATTCTTAATGTCAAAGAGATATATTATAAAAGGCTTTCTTAGTGTTATTCTCTTGTTTTCAACTTGGTCTTAACATCTTTCACTGGACTCAAACTATCCCCTGCTATAATAATGGAAGAAGAGCAGGTATCATCCATGTATGGGACTCTCTGGAAGACATTGGGCTGGCCAGAGAGCAAGCCAGGGCTTTGGGCCTCACAGGGCAGATTTAGTCAACAAGGAATATAATTTGGTAACAATCTCGAATGACAGAGAAAGTCTTCATTCAGGCTAAGACAAATGCAATCCATACAGCATTTTTAGAACAATGTTTTCCTTATATCCTTCCCTGTTTGCTGAGAATATGGCCTTTTCTAGTTTTAGCCATGGACCACTGCTTCCAATACCAGAACTGTCTTTTTGGTTTTAACATATGGTGACCTTCATTTGTGAGCATAAGATCATCAGAGGTGTAGCGAACATCTGCCAAATGGCCAAGTGTGGAGTCCATGGCAAGCCAGGATTTGAATTCTTAAAAAAAAATGCCCTGCAGCTTAGGAGAACCTGATTGCAATGGTCAATTTAGCTCTTTGAAAAAATATATTCATTACAAAAAATTTCCTTCTGTGCTGAATGCATTTTTTTTTAATTTTTAAATTTGTACAATGCATTTCTTAAAAGAGCTTCAAATGGGGAAACCTAAGGCTTCTATGGGAAATAAAGCAAGTGATTTATTAGATCATGTTGAACAAGTGTATGTGCTTAAATCTTGCACCAATAAAATAAAATCTTTCTTCTCATTTTCTTAAAATATACAATATAATTTCATTTTTAAATAATGTCTCTGGGAACATGCAGATTCTCAAATACTATCCAGTCCATGTCAAACTTGTGAATACATTGATTAATTTTAATCATATGAAATATTAATGAAAGGATATTTTTAATTTTTATATTGTTATTAGGAAAATACAAAAATACTGAAAGAAACAGCCCTTTTCCCCATTGTAGGAAAATACACATTTATAGTACAAGGTATTCACATTTTATGGAAAAACATACTCATAATCCTCAAAATAGATATTATTAACACTCTCATATACCTTTATATTTTCTGGCATCACTTTAAAAAATATTTACATGCATAATTGTGTGTCCTTCATTTCCACCAACATTTTAATTGATCCATGCAATGTTTTTTTTTAACAGCTATACACACATTAACATGTGCATTTCTTGCTACCAAATGAATCAATTAAGATGGAAATTCAATTTATTTAGTTCAATATGGGTAAATTAGAATCACAAAAAAATTGCTTAGAAACTTTATGGATTCTCATTAAAAATCTGGAAGTAGAAAAATGGAAACAAGCAAACATCCGGTACAGCGAACTAAAAAAGTCTTTGTCCCAGCAAACAGTGTGTTGTTTAGATGGGAACCAATAATGCTGAGGAACTGGCTTGTGCCAGTTAAAGATCAAGCTGACTAAACACTGTCTTCCATTCTTCCCCTGGAGGACTCTTCCACATATCCAAGGGTGAGAGTCTCCCCAGGGAAGACACAGCTGCGGGGCTCTGGTAGGTTCCATCTAACTCCTCAGCTGGTCCCAGGAGCCTGGGAAACTTCTGAGCTGCCCTGGGGTTCATGGGAGTGGGCCTCTTGCACTGCAGGTGGGTAAACTGCAGGGCCAACAAACCTCTTTGATGCATGTCGCTCTAGGGCTTGGCACCCTTCAGGGAGTTATTTATTTGTTCTGTTATTATTTGGAATGACTAGTGTACAATTGGCTCTAGTTGAAAGTGAGTCAGATCAAATTTGGGTCTGACAACCACATTCTTGATCACAGAGAAGTGAAAGTCAAATGCCTTTATTGTCTATGCCAGTATTAGGATTCCAAGCAACTTCAGCCTGGAGTGGGGTTTTTAGCCTTTTAAAGTAGCGATTTTAGTCTGATGTTGAGGGAATCACAGAGTTTGCCTTCTGATATGTGATATCTGGGGATTTGAAGATGTAGTTCAAGGCTGTCATAAATGAATTTGGTTTCGAGAAGTAGATCAAAAGCAATTCAGCTGGAATTATAAGTGGGTAGATGTGGATTTCTACCAATTTCTCTCTAAACAGATCCACATTTCTAAATGCAGGCTAAAGCTGTGGGTTTCTAATATGTCATCCCATGATGTGCTTTTGCAAGAGATTAAATGAGAGTTATTAACTTCAAAGGCAGCAGAATCAAGAAGACAAAAGAAATAAAAGTGGGCTTGAACTGAAACCTTAGGGAAAAACTCCAAGAACATGGGAGAGATAGAAGCCCTATGCTTGGAGAGAGAAGCTACAGACCTTATAGAAAATACTATTTACAGAGTGTTGAGTTTCCCTCCACCATGGATTGGGCAAATGTCATTGGGTCCTATGGGCTATCCCTGGAGATATATTTCTGGGGTGGGTTTGTCTTGTTTGCCTTCCAAATTTTCTGGGCTCCAGATGTCTCTTGCCATAATGATCCCATGAAGTCAATCAACTCTGGAGCAACCCTGTACCCCCTTTGCTGTTCTCAGAGCGGGTATTTGAAGACAAAAGCAATAGCAGCTGTTCCAGAAAAGAGTTTCCTCACTATTAGGACCTTCACTTCCTGGGTATAGAGCCAGAGTTGGGCAATCTGGTACCTGGAGCCAACTCTTCCCGAATGCTTCTAGCCCACTGTCCCCATCCCTGTGCACCCTTGATGGAGGATCATGGAGCAAGAGGACCCTAAGAGGCTTCTTTCATGGGCTGGAGCACATAGGCTCCCTTCAGCCCACAATGTGTCTGTACATCGGTCTGGCAGCTTGCTGGACTGTTTTTTACCTTGATTGCTGTTCACCAGCTGTACTGAGTAATGTTAAACAATTCTGTTTCAATTCAAAAAGAGTATAGGTTCTATAATTTCTTTTAAATGGTCTAATATCATTTTGAACCATAAAAATTTCTCTCTTCCCCTCCCATCTTACATTGGCCCCTTCCTTATCCAAGTCCATAAACAGGTGTAACCAATTTTGTCATTACCATGCATTACACCAACAGAAATTGTAAAAACAAGTATAGGACATGAAGGTGGAGTGTTTCTTCTTACCATGATTTTGGTTTTTTTTTTTTTTTTTTTGGTTTTTTTTAGCAAAGAAAGTCAACCCAAGTATTAGAGGCCATTTTTTTGTTGTTGTTGTTCTCACACTGAAATGGATTCCATTACTTTTTTAACTGGACATGGGATTGCTATCTTGACTCTTGGTAGCATTTAACAAAATTACAATTTGTCCCTTGAGAAAGTTCAAATAGTTTTATCTATTATACATCAATACTGAAGTGGGATGGGAGCACCTTTAAGACTTGGAAAGAGATCAGGAATCTCCGAATTGGAGGAGTAGAGAAGCTTAGACCAATGAGAGCAAGAAACAAAATCCTCAATATGGGGGCGGGGGTGAGTGGAGAAACTATGGAAACTGATAATCAGATGATCAGTGGAAAAAGGATGGGGAAAAGTCCAGTGAGAAGCATTGTGTTCAATTGAGAAGCATTCAAGGAACATACTAGACAGAATAAAGCATGGAAATATGAATCAAGTTTAGAAAATCTTCAGGAATTATGTTATATCCCATGAGACAGCATCTAACTGGTATTATTTCCATCTGGAGGTTTCTATATAAAGTAACTTCAAATGCCAAATCATCTTGGGTCATTTCTATTATGTTCAAAGGAAGTCACAATATTACTTAGGAGTATGTATCTTTTTTCCTGGAACTCACTTTTCCTAATACATTGCTAGTAAATTGTGTCCAGTCCTTTTTCTTTTCAATGCCAGAACTGGAACATAGTAGGTGCTTAATCCATGTCTGTTGTTGTTCAATTCATGGGATTGGAATAACCTTTCACTTAGTGTCTACCTGTCCCTCTGCTCTCACCTCTAGCTCTCTATCAAAGAGAAGTAAAATATTAACTGGCTGCCCTAGCCAAAAACTGTGTCCTGAACAACAGTTTTCTCTGACATTTCCAGTCTCCTGCTCTATCCTTTGTACTTTGAGGTATTTCCATTGTCAGTGCTCATGTACCCAGAGGCCACTCTCCTGCTATATACAAATACACATCTGGTGATCTGCCTTCATGCTGGCTATTTGTGTCTTTAGTTCCCTTGTCATGCTCTGAGGATAGTGGCACTATGTGAAAGTTCAGTGTCCACTAGTACCTCTGAGGTGTTGTCCCTAGGAATGGCCAGGGCCAAGGAGACTTTGTTGTCTACCACCAATTGCTTCTAGAACCTGAAGACCCTGCTCTTTGCTTATCACTTCCAGCTCTTTTTCTTTCCTGAGCACCGTTCACCAACATTAGTACCAATAGTTTGTGTTTATTGAATGTGTCCTATCTGGTGGATGCCATGGTACTAAAATTTTAGAATCAGTGCTAGACCAAATGCTCCTAATAGGCCTATAGGGTAAAGACTCTTTCCCCCACCCCTGCTAAATGAAGGGACCAAGTCTCTGAATGGTTGAGTGACTTACCCAATATCACAAACTAGTCAGAAGCATAACTGAGATTGAAGCCCCAATACATCTGACCACACAGGTCTTCAATACCATACTCTTCTACTTTCATCTCCCTATTCCATGATAAGGACCCAGTGAGTATTTTGGTTCAATATTTCCCTCTTTCCTCTTGGAATATGCTCTATGTTATTTTTTTTTTCTACTACACTGCATTTGGGAGAATGCACTCCCTTGCTTGACAAATGCTGTCATTAGAGCAGATCTTCTTAGCTACATCTCATTGCATTCATTTCATTCCCCTTTCCAGGACAAAGAGCACCAGTTTGCCTGGTGTGGTGGTTCGACCAGCCAGTGCTGCTTACTGAGGAAGGGCTCCCCTGGGAGCACAGGCAGAAATGTCCAGGAACTGCTCCTGCTGATGCTCCACCTGCCATCACCTGACTGAATTGTTTGTTGGATTGCTGTGTTCCAGCCCTGGGGGAGGCCACAATGCCGAGTTTGTTTATGGACAAGAGTCTTTGGATTTGATTAGCAGCTAGTTCCACTGCAGCTGAACACACAATAGGGACCAGAGGATGGGGAAAAAGAAATTCTGCTACAGTTTCCCATAGGAAAGCATTTACTGTTAAACTTGAACACCCAACAGTGGGACAGGGATGAACAGAGGCTGGGAAAGGTTAGGTGATGGATTCTCCATGCCCCTCAGCTTGTTGTGTGTGATGAGGTCACTCTGTTACATGAGGTGTGGAGCCTCTGTCCTTATAAATGTCTTATAATTCAGGTTTGAGACTGATATCCATGGAGTTTGATGAGGGACAAAACCTGAGCACTAGAAAGCATGAAGAAGCCCCATGATTACAAGAACCAGGGCAAAGGCAGCAAAGGTGATTTACCTATCACCAAGGGCTGGTCGTGCAGTTAAAATGTCATTAGTGGGGCCATGTGAGGCAAAAATAACCATAGTTATAATTCTATCAATGAAACAGGAAAGTAGGAAGTTTTGCTTTAATTTAAAATTAGTTTTGAACACAGTTGTAAAAGCATAAAGAATGTCCATATTTATAGGGTACACGTGATATTCTGATACATGGCTACACTGAATAATGTTCAAACCAGGCTCACTGCATCTATCGCTTCCAACATTATCCTTTCTTTATGGGGAAAACATTCAAGTTTTTTTTTTTTTGCTTGCTTTTTGAGATATACGAAACATGGCCAGTATCTACTGTCACCCTACTGTGTGCTGATACACCAGAACAGTATGTAGAAAGTTTTATTTCATTGCATAGACAAAGTCAGTGATTTCTAGACCAAACTGAAAGAATTTTCTTTCTTCGCTCTGAACCAGTCATAAGTAAACCTATCATCTGAGCACTCAGAATCACAAAATGTCTGCATGAAGCGAAGGGCTCATTTCTCCTTAAAGCAGTATTTTGATTAACAAGAGTTTTTCATTCATGGATTATTTGTCTGAGACATTGTGCATGTTACAAGATGACTGTGGCCAGTATCCTAGCCTGTGCACACATTAGCAGGGCCTTCCATCAGAGAGACAGAGAAGACGTAGAGTTAGACAATAGAGCATTTAATTAAATGATAAAAGAGGTTCAGTCAAGCTTTCTAGAGGTGGAAGACTTGAAATGAAAAAGGAAGACTATGTAGGAATAGGGTTTTCTTTTTTTCTTTTCTTTCTTTTTTTTTTTTTTCTACAGAGATTGAACTCAGGGACACTAAACCACTGAGCTACATCCCCATCCCTATTTTGTATTAAAGAAAGAGTCTCACTGAGTTACTTATCACCTCACCATTGCTGAGGCTGGCTTTGAACTCATGATTCTCCTGCCTCAGCCTCCCAAGCTGCTGGGATTACAGGCATACACCACTGTGCCCAGCAGAAGTGGGGTTTTCAAAGACAGAGTTTTTATGGCAAAGAGGTAAAAGAAATGGAGAATTAGGTGATGCCAAGCAAGACATTGGTGTCAGAGGACAAATGGGCCTGATTTGTGTAGAGTGGCCACAAATGGAAGTTAGAGTCAGAAAAAAGTGTTGGGGAATAATAGCAAGATCCTTCTGGTGCAAGTTAACTTGCTTGAATTCTATTGTGTTAGATAGAATAGGAGTTGATGAAGGTTCTCTACAAGAGAGATTAGAAAAAACTTGGTAAAAGTAAGGTGTAGGAAAAATTATCTTTAGAGAAGTAGCAGTTTGGAGGCAGAGAGAATCAGTTAGGTTATGAGTAATCCTCTGTGTATCACCCGCCCCCAAGCCCTTGATCTTATTAAATTCTGGAAATCCTGTTCATGCTCCAGTGCTTTACTTGAATACCATCTCTGCCATGAAAATTGTCTTTACCCCCTTACTTAAATAGAGTATTTTTCCCCTTTTCTGTTCCACAACTTTCTATGATTCTTCACTTTTAGTTTTTCATTATCCATGCAAAAATATGTAACGAACACAACATGCCCAGCTCTATGTTAAGTGTCAGGAATACAGAAACGAATAGGTCCCAGTTCCTGCCCTAGATCACACAGTTCTGTGGCAGGGAACATGCAGGCACATAAATAGCAGGCGAGTGTCATGGTTCTGATAGGCACTTGTGGAAGCACACAGGAGAGACACCTCAATCAGCAGAGTAGGATGGGGTAAGCTTCCAGAAGGATCTAGAATATTTAAATACAAACCAGAAGTTTTAAAGACTGAAGAATATAAGAGAGAAAATGTAAATGTGAGTTCTATGAAGAGGTAATGGTGTAAATCTTTACCTCATTCTTTTCAAATAATAGTTACTTTAAATTATTCTCTCTCCCCACTTGACTGTGGGTTTTGTTTTAGCCCAAATGCTTTCCACAATAACAAATGAATGAACAAATTGATAGTGCCTGGGTGTAACTGGATAGTTAGGAGGGATTCTTTCTAGAAAGATGATGGAAATATAAAAGCTTTCTAGAGCCTAGACTTTGGGATGAAAGGTGGAAGGAAGGGTGAATCAAAAATTCATCAAGAAGAGTAAATAAAAAATGAGATGTTGAAACTGATCGCCTTGAGAATTCTAGTGCTTTAGGTGAAAGAGGGAATTCTGCAGCAAGAGCTGATTCAGGGAAGGAGTTGGATGTTTGATTGTCCTTGGAACTGAGTACGAACTCTACACAGGATCCTCAAGTGTCCCTGAGCTTTGTGGGCAACCTCAATACCTGTGGGGCCTCCTGATGAGGAACAGTCTTGGCCATGTAGCTACTGGTCCATGGGGATCCAGTTCCAGCCTCAACTCCAGATTTCCAAGCTCATGGCTATAGGTACCTCCCCAGGAGTTCTTATAACATAATTTCCCTCGAATGCTGTAAGGCCATGTAAACAGTTTTATTTTATGGAGCCTCGCTTTTCTTACTTTGATTTGTATTTAGGGGTTTCTTAGATGCAGGGACTTTCAAGAAAGCTCAGGTCTGTATATTTTACATGCATATAAAACAACTTGAGGCCACATCTTCTGAAAGGGGCTAATTGGCCTAGGGGAACCTTCTGTAGTTCAAGTAAGTACCTTTTAGAGGCTCAGATTTACCAACGTTATATGTGGGCTGTACTCCTGAAACTGCTCATTGTCCCATGCTCCAGTGAATGATCTGACAGTCTTGTAGGGTCATTACTTCTATAGCAAGAAAGGGAAAGCCAAAATGTAAATGCTCAATAAATACTGGTTAAAAGGGTGAAAAGGCCCTTTCCTGGGAGCATCTTTTGTAATGGGGTCCCTTCCTCCTCCATATGCCCTGCTGGGATATGAAGATGCTCTCTTCTTTTTGTATTTTTTAAAAGCCAACTCTAGGAACCCTTCTTCATGGTGAGGGCAGAATTGAGGGTAAACAGACCATTTTTATTATTATTATTATTATTATTATTATTATTATTATTATTATTATTATTAGCTTTGCTAAAATAAATCTCAGGAAGTCAAAATCATCTGGGTTCTAATCCCCACTTTAATTATGAGTCAGAAGAGGCAGGAAATATCCTGGAGACAGAGATTAGACTAGATATTCTCTAAGAAAGCCATTTAGCTCAGGATATATTTTATTTAATGTGGTACCAGATGGGAAGGCAGCTTAGTCAGCAATTTTTGGTCTGGGTAATTGGGGGTCTATGAGGGAAACATTCTGTGATTTCATTGAGGGTTTGCCTCCTCTGGTCCCTTTGGCCTATTAGGAAGCTTCTGACAGGATGAGTCTACTATAGTATTTCTAAGGCTCATTATCTGTAGATGACACATTAGGTATTCAGGAAAGAACTTCAGTCTCTCTAGGCTTTTCCCTAATGACTTTAACAGCTAATATTGGTGTAATATTTTAGTGTTCACAAATTGCTTTCATTTATTGTATCTCATTGTATCCTCATATCATTTTCCTCTCTATAGATGAGAAAAATGAGATTCTGAGGGTGGAGGAGACCCATCTCAGGTTTCTCCAAGAAGAGAGACAGACAGTGGCCTCCTCCTCCTCAGAGGATCGCTTGGGGAAATTTCGCAGCCTGTGAAAGTATTCGGTAAAAACATTCAAAGAAATGTTGGCATTCTGTTCTTTTCTATTCATAGAATCTGTGGCTTAGAATGTTGCTTTCACAATTTGAGAGCAATGCTTCTTAAAGAACCCTTTGCCTATAGCCTCCACCTTTGAAATCTGAAAATTTTAGCTGAGACTTCAGGAATGCTAATTTTTAATACCTCAAGACTCCTTTCATGAACAGTAAATCTTGAAGACCTGAGTGTGTGTGTGTGTGCATGCACGTATATGCACATGTGTGCACGTGTGTGTGTGTGTGTGAGATGTTCAGCTGATATCTATTAAAAAGAGGGCTTATTACAAAACTAGGCTTCCAGAATTGCTGGGAATAGATTCTAGGATGTAGACCCAGACTTCACCACAGTCTAACTCTTTATTTTCAATAAATCACTTGAATTTTTCTGGATTTCTTGTCCTCAATTGTGAAACAAAGGCTTAACTTGGGGACTTCTAAGATCCCTTTAAGCTCTTTGATTCAGGGCTTGTGCTCTTGCCATGGAATCTCTGATTTTCCCCCTCTATGAAATTTCCTTCTGATTGTGCCTAAGATACTGATTCTCAAACTTTGGTTCCCAGATCTGAGTACACAGGGACTCACTAGAGCTGCATTTTCAGATAGTGCCCCAAACCCTAAGGATGGGATCAGCAATCTGTGTTTTAATATCTTCTCCATGTGAAATGCAAGTATATAATTCTATAATTACATTTTGTTTTCCTAAACCCATGCTGGGTTATGACTAAAGGTGACTCAATGAAAAGCATTAAGACTGTTTTTTTTTTTTTGGATATGTGACTTCTAAGAATAAGAACCCAATTTTCCATGTTTCTAAAGTGGCTTCTATAATATATATTCAGAGGTCATTCGAAAGTTTGGCAGAGAAATTAAGTTTTCAATTACTGGCAATCTTTACTTTGCATGGTCCCAACACACATGTCTTTTAGTTACTGAAGTTGAATTAACACCAGTCCTCTGACAATGTGGCTTAAATTCTAGTAAAGTAGTGATACGTAATTGTGGAAAGCACAGATTTCACTGCTAGTTACTCAGGCTACAAATCACTACATGAATGACAGATGTGTTTTCTAGTCAGTGACCAATCACATCCCTGCTGTCATCTGTCTGCAATTGGTCACCAAGCATCTGTTAGTCATTTTTGGCAGCTTGTATAGGGCATGTGGTTTTGTCATCTGTCTCCCAGTGGGGAACCAGTAAGACATTTTTCAAACATGGGTGATCCAAAGAAGAAATTGGCCAACAAAAATGAAAGTGCCGACAAGAAATGGGAAGTAATTTAAATAAAACTCCAATCCAACATGAATGGAGTTGGAGAAGATAACTGAAGGTGAGAACATGGGTGCCGGTGCTGTTGGAGACTCTTCCCCTGGAGGCAAACATTTAGGAAAGGAAAAATCAAGAACATAAGTACCACAGGTGCTCATGATAAACAGGGTGAAGCTGTCCCAAAGGACTATGCTGCCTACTAACTCACTTTTGTGGAATTCTTGAATCTATTTTGTAATATTGAGAGTGAGCAGAATTAAAACACTGATAACTAATCCAAACCTAGTAAGAAGTATGGAAATTTGCTAAGGTAAAGAAAATATAAGAAAAGGTGCCCATTCTGTATTGTAATGGGTACTAAGAGAACAAGGAAGCAACTGATTGTTTTAAATAAGTGTACATTTTTATAGATGATAGTAAAAGAATTTTTCCTAACTAGACAAAAACTTTCAAAGGTCATGGGACAATCATATTTTTCCCACTGAATATTAAGGTTGCTTTCCACAGTTTCAGATTCAATGATCCTTTTCATAGTTCCACACTACGGTGCAAAGGAAGGACTGCTAATATATCATCTATAGCCATGTCTATATCATCTTTATATATCTGTCTACATATCACTCCTGAAAAACAGTTCTGTGAGAAAGTGCTACATTTTTAAAATAGGGTGCAGAGGTCTCTGATGGAAAACATTTATCCATTTGCCCAGCCATCAACTATTTATGGAATGCCCACACACTGTTCTTTAAGCCCCAACAGTGCTGGGGTAAAGACATAAAAGGTATCTTCTTTTAGTCTCAGCAAATTAAAAGCAAATAAGTAGACAGTAGCAAGGATTTTGAAAAACATGAAAGAGGGAAATGAGATTTAGAAGGGAAGAAAGGTGGGTGAGTAAGGAGGGTGTCAGGGAAGGCCTCTGGGTTTCAACCAGATGGGTTTCTGCTCCTGGGCTGGGATAAAATAGCTGTGAAGTCTTATTTGGTACTATTTCAATGACCAAGTGGAAAGTTTTTATTTTGCCCTTTGTTATGGTTTAGATAGGAAATGACCCCCAAAGCTCAGGTGGGAGACCATGCAAAAAGGTTTAGGGGTGAACTGATTGGGTTAGGAACATCTTAATCTAATCAGTGCTAATCTCCTGATGGGGATTACCTGGGTGGTAACTCTAGGCAGTAAGGTGTGACTTGGCTGGAGGAGGTGGGTCACAGGGGCATGCCCTTGGGGTTTATATTTTATCCTGGTGAGGGGAGCTCTCTCTCTCTCTCTACTTTTTGGTGCCATGTTCTCAGCCTCTTTCCTTCACCACACCCTTCTGCCATGATGCTTCCCCTCAAGTAGAGCCCTAAGGAATGGAGTTGGCCATACTCCATTCAAATGGACTGAGACCTCTGAAACTGTGAGCCCCCAAACAACCTTTTCTTCCTTAAAATTGTTCTTGTTGGGTCTTTTGTTCACAGCAGTGAAAAAAACTGACAATTGTGTTACAATGTATTTATAAAAATTAGTTATTAATATGAAACATATCGTCTTACTTATTCTAGTCTTCTGTGGCCTTAGTAAGACAAATTGAAAAAAAAATAATTTATGGATAGAACTTTAATTCAAGAGTATGAGAACTTTTTATTTCATAATTTAAGCACTAAATAATCAGTTTAATTTTTGCTGTTTACATATATTTACATTTGCAGTCGAAAGTGAATACCGAAGTCTGTGGTCATAGCCCAGCTGAGTAACAGATATTAATAGTGTTGGGGCAAGAAGAGGAAGCCATGTGTGCTGTTGATTAAAACCAAGAAAAGCCAGTCAAGCTTTAGTCAATATCGAGCAAAAACAGTATTGTTATAGAAAAAATTACAAAGCCATATGTAGAATATCTTTTCATCTAAGAGCTTGACATCAATGAAAAATACTATTAAAGATAGCAGAAGACTCTCACTAGTCTTGCAATGAGCCTGTGGGGATGAACAAAGGCACGGGGTTACCATTTTAGGTGATGAAATGGGAAATGTGAGCTGTGAGAAAAAAACCTAGGTAACAGTATTTGGTTAAAGACTTATTTTAAAGTCAAGGAGGCATCCAAACCATATTTGGTTTAAAGGATTTTTATTCTTCCAAAGCAAACATCTCTTTGATTCTTAGCCAAGCTGTGAACAGGTAAAAAGCCTGGCCTTAAGCAAATTTGATAAATGGTATAACTGAGAGTTTGGAGGAGAGCATGGATGGGGACCTGCTTGTTTAGCTGTGTATGCGTTATGTAATTCACTACCGCCTGGAGCAGGAAACAAGATTGGCAATAGCCAGGGAGTATGAACAGCTGTCGGGTCATTGCCTTAACTGTCCATTAGCCTGGATGCTCTGAATAAGACACCTGTTGATACAGAACACAGGGTGGAACACACATTATAGAGCCTGGGTACGTACTGTCCACCTATAGCTTGCTTTCAGTCTGTGAAAAATAAAGCCAAAAGTTATAACGGCGTGTTCTCCCAATCCGAGTTTGCTCTGCAAGAAGAATAGCAGCCACATCAAGATGTGTGAAGAGAAATAACAAGGTGTCCTGTGGGGTAGGTTGACAGTGAGCTGCAGGACCACAGGAAGCAGAGAGCGGGTTTGTGTAAGGCAACTGCTGTTCCCATTGAAATTCAATTGACAAGGGAGTGTCAGAGGAGAAAGAGAAAGCATATAATGCAAACTTGGGGAAAACACCTACAGTGTCATAAAAAAAAAAATATTTATTTTTCTCTGCTCAGTGTCCAGAGTCATATTATTTTCTTCAATGCTCCTGAGTTCTGCCTAAGCTCTCTTCTCCATCGAAACCCCTTCAATGCATTTGCTCTCTCAGCCATTGTTTTAAGTTTGATATGAACCCAAAGTGCTTCCAATCTCTATAGAAATATAATTAATTTGGTATTATTTATGCAAGGGCAGGTATTAAACTCTAAGAGAAAAACAGCAGTGCTAAATTTCCTAGAAGTGTGCAATGATTTATTTATTGTCCTATGACAGGATGCTTTGAAGGTATGGTCTTCATTTTTAATTTGAAACTAAAATTATCTGCTCTACAGAAAAATTCTGCAACCCCCTTGTGGCTTTTATTCTTTCTGTTGGGTAAGTACAAGGTGAGTATGAGCATTGGGGGAAGGGGTGCATGGAGTGTGTGGGAGAATTCAGTGAAAGCTGAGCAGAAAAAGAAAAAAATATCTCCTCATGGTCTAAAATAATAACAAAATTAAAACTGCTTACATTTGTTGAAGTATGAATACATATATTTATGTCTTACAAGCTAGCAGGCACTGACAGAGAACACACAAATTTGGAAAGAGGAAATTTTCTGCTAGGAAGTGGGAGGTATTTGTTTTCTGCCTTCTCAAATGTCACAGAAGCACAGACATGTGTGTGTGTGTGTGTGTGTGTGTGTGTGTGTGTGGGTGGGGGGTGTTGTAGCAGATGTACCCAAGAGGACCCCAATACGGAGCAGGTGTGGACTGAAAAGGGACCTAGACTCCTGAACAAAATGTGAGCGACTTAGCTACTACCCTAAATGTAGGAAATGGTACCATGAAGAATTATAGCAAAGCCCTGTGGCTGAAGCTAGGTTGCAGGCAGCATACCTGACCCACTTCAGAAAACGAGCAGGGGTCCTGCACCCAGAGACTCCTGGTCCTGGCAGTCTGTCCCTATTCCTCATCTGTCCAGGTTTGAATACCCTTTTGGACACTGGGAGACAGTCTGAGATTCGGTGAGATTCTGATAAAACTGAAAACAAAACCCTATGGGGGAGAAATCCTGGCTTTCCCATTTCAATGACTACACAGGAAGGAGACCTGCTAAAACAAGAGCTGTGAGCTGAATGAGGAGGCCTGCAGGCTTGGGAAAATGACAAAGAGACATTTGCTTGCAGCCCCTTGGAGCAACTTCAGGTTTTAGGAAAGATTCCTTCAAGAACTCTCCAGTTATGGTATTTAGTGAAAGCCTTCTTTGGAGACGCAAGTTTCCTGAGAAGAAACAGAAGGGGTAAGGCTGATATTCTGTGACTCCTAACATTTTTTTGACCCGGCACCTCTGATACACTTGGAATGTATATGACTCTATGAATTCTGGCAAGAAATTTTTTAAGATGTGAAATCTAACTAATCCCATTTTACAGATGAGGAAATTGAGGCCAACGGGTCATAGGGAAACCTGGTCTCTTCAGATACAAACACTTGGAAAGTGTGTCTGTTACTCCAGAGCTTGACTAGTCAGCAGTTATGCAAAATCAGTGGGAAAAGGGCAAACTGATGGATACAGAAGTAGACGGATCGAAAAGAACACCCCTCCCTCCTGTCATAGCAGTATAAAAAGGGAGAGACACATTAAACCAACCATGGAAAGGCCATAGAGCAATCAAGGAAACACGGGTGCTTTTGTGTGGGGGGTTAATTCT
The DNA here is from genome assembly GCF_964194105.1 of Spermophilus citellus. NCBI lineage: Eukaryota > Metazoa > Chordata > Mammalia > Rodentia > Sciuridae > Spermophilus > Spermophilus citellus. The sequence goes on from NC_138196.1 coordinate 921,333, forward strand.
GTTACCTGGGTGGTATGGTCACTGCTTTAATATACCTGATCTCACTTGAAGCATTTTTGTTCTTTTTTCACAAAGAAGGAAATGGGTTTTACATAGGCAGATTTCTCAAGGTCATCAGCCAGTTATCAGCAGAAGCTAGATTTGGACTTAGATTGTCTGACTATGAAATCCATGCCATTTATCATCTCATGGTGACTTGAAAGGACAGGAAGGTGGATCACACCATTCAAAAAACAATCTGTGGCCATTTATCCATTCACTTATTCATTCAAGGCACCCGCATTTATGTATCTGCTCTCTGAAAGACCTGGGGGTACCAAGTTAAATGAAACCTAAAAGCTTACCCTTTGTGGTCCTAAAATTATATATGATGAGCTTAAAGCATATTAAAAAGTTATATTTAATATGGAGCTACAGATGATAAAAGACTAGATGAAGGGATTTGTAGGATTCCACCTGAAGTTTCTGGAATTGCTGAATCCCTTTCAGGGCCAGCTTGGGAAGAACAAGGTGCTTTATGGCACACTTGGCCAACTTCATACCTTCTCCAATGGGCTTTCTGACCCCAAGTGACTTCCTAGGAAGAAAAGTTCAAGTCCACCTCATCAAGTAGTGAGCATGCTGCAGCCCACTTGGTATCACTCCTTGAGTTCCCAGGGAGTTACTCCTGTGTCAGTCAGTATCTCAGTTGACATACTCTTCCAGCAAGACTAGAATTTGTTGGAGGGAGCAATTGTGTATGGCACAGTTTTCTTCTGTACAGCATTATTTACATGTTACATGCTCTCTACATAATTATTTTTTACTGTATTTAAGAATGGTATTCTTGCTGGGTGTGGTGATGCATGCCTGTTATCTCAGTGGCTTGAGAGGCTGAGGCAGGAGGATCATGAGTTCAAAGCCAGCCTCAGCAATGGCAAGGTGTTAAACCACTCAGTGGGAACCTGTCTCTAAAGAAAATACAAAATAGGGCTGGGGATGTGACTCAGTGGTTGAGTGCTCCTGAGTTCAATCCCCAGTACCAAAAAAAAAAAAAAAAAACACACTGAGAAGGTATTCTTTTTAAGAAGACCCAATAAAATTCAGAAACAGAAAGAAAGTAAATACCTGGTTACTTGTTAAAGAATTTATTGCTGTGTTGCTGGAATAGTTTGAAGGTTTTAAGATGAAGAGGAAATGAATACAGTCTCAAAGTTGACATGATTTCTCAAAGAGGGGACAGACACCCAGACATGTGGTCAGGTAGATGTGTGGCATAGGGTTGCCACACGGAGGACATCTGGGATTCCTCCCACTGTCTACCCACATACTCAATACTCAGACCTGTTGAGAGCTAGAAAATTGAAAGAAGAAATGATAAATCTAGAAGTGCTTGGACATTTATAAAATTCTTGATATTTAAATGTAACCATCATACACAATATGAGAAGACACCTAAAAGTTGTATTCTGATTTCTGCACTAAGGACAGAAGGAAGAGTGTCTGGAAGCAGGAGGAGGAGGAGGGGAGCAGAGCCTGTTCCCCACTCCCTGCTCTCCCAGGCCTCTGCTCATCAAGCCTGACAGCCCCAGCCATGGATCCCCTGAGGGCCTTAGAACAGCTCTAGGTGACTGATGTGCTTTCTGATTAAGTTTGCTGTGCATGTGCAGAAATGAGAGGCAGAGAGAGACCACCAACCTGAGAGGAACCCCATATCCAACAGAGAGGCCTGCCTGGGGACAAACAAAGCAGCTAATTGTGAACAGTTCCACTAAGGGGCCTGGGAAACTCGAGCACAGAGGGGTGGCTGTGACCCATTTGGCACCAGCGGGGCTGGTCTTGCATATTTCAACACCCTAGATGGTCAAACACCTGGGTTCCCTCCTGAGTGCAGCCCTGTTCTTAGAGATTTATGATGTTCCCCAGATCTGGCAGCTGCCTAATTTGCAGGAAAGGTACTGCTTCAAGAGCCCTGTCTGCAACCGAACACTCCCCAGGAGGGCTTTGACCCACTCCTTAGTTCCTGTCAAAATGCCTGGACATTCTCTCCTGCAAAGAAAGTGCTCTCTGCTCTCCTTGGGGGCCGCTTGATTCTCTGGTCTTACCTTGGTCATTTCCAAAGCAGCTTCCTCCTGTTGGAAAGACTTGAGATTCCTGTTATTAATGAAAGGTGACCTTGGCTTGTCTTTGTAATCTTTTCTTTTATTGTGTCACTTGGCATATATATTCATAGAGAATGCATTACTTTGAATTTCTTGGAAATGTTTGTTTATCTTCCAGTGAGAATTTCTTGTGAGATTTGTGTTCCCTTAATTTAGAAGATGGCTCAAGACTGAAATTCTGGAGTAGAAATTGAAAAATAGGAGAATCTCCTTGCTCCAAGTTTACACAGCAATGAGTGGGGAGACTGAGAATTGAGCTGAAGCAGTATGAGCTCAGAGAGCTGAGGATATTGATTTCTGGCAAGTTCCCAGGTGACAGTGATGCTGGTGGTCTGAGGACAGGTACTTCGGACATAAAGAAGCATCTCAGAACCAGCTGTATTTGGAGCAAGAAGGGCCATGAGGGGTTATTTAAAGAGGTTTATTGAATCATTTCTGTAATCTTTAGGGCTCTGAAGAAGGTCCTTAAGCAAGATGTAGTAGGCAAAGGGCAGACTTCCCATTATGATACAAGATAGAATCAGAGCAGTTTAATTTTTATCTGTCTTTATATAGGACTTTTATACATTGTTTTACTTGTTGCTACTACCAATCTATTTTCTTTTCAATATGAAAATTCAGAAACAGAAGCAGAGATAAGATCACAGAACTGTATGACTAGATCTTTCTGGTACCTGATGCCACCTCCCATAATCTATACAATTTAGATGCATGTCTATGCCAGATACTGTATGCCTGGATCTCAGCTCCAACCCAGTCTGCCAGTCTCCACCCTAATGCTGGCATTGGAACACTGAGACCACAGTTTTGTTTTTTCAATTGCCACCATAGTAGGCTATCAATAAGGGCAAATAGAAGGAAACTCAACCAAACTTACATGATTAAGACCCTGGGTTTTTGCTGAATCCTGCTAGATCTGTTTTTTTCTGAGTGTCAGGAACGGTCTTCTATAAACCACATCCTCATCTGCACGTGAGAGAACTGATAAAATAGTAATGTCCACTTAGATTGTAATTCTGCAATATACTCAAATTAAATGTTGGGCTTGATTTTTAGCAGAATCAGCTCAAAGATTGTAAGAGATGAGACTCCTTTAGGGCTTCCACTTAAGTTCTCTTCTGGGATTTGAGAATTTAGACTCAACCTGTCCCTTGTTTCTGTAACTGTTCCAGGCTGTTCATAGGAGTCCACCCTACTCCACAGTCCTCAAAGTCACCATTTCCTCCATAATGGTAAGGACAGCTGCCATCTGGGTTCTGAAGGCACTTTATTTACCAGGCATTTATCACCATCAACCACAGGTGTTCATTTAACAGTGATGCCACTTCAATGCAAAGTTATTGGCACCCTGTTTTCCTCTGGCAAGGAGCCCATCACTGCATTGTGTTCAAGTTCAAGGACACAACCAACCCAATCCCTAACTCTCATCTCTGGGGGTCTGATTCCTGATCTCAGGCCTACTATCAACTTCTCTATAAATTAGGACCAGCCAAATGTAATCATTTTAACAGAAACAACAAACAAATGATAGTTAACAACATATAAAGTTATTAATTAGGTAACTGAAATAAGGCATTCAGGAATCATGAAGCATCACAAAGTAGCACATAATAGGATGGCTTTAGACCTGAGAGATAATAACTTAAAGGTAGGCATAATGTACACTATACATCTATACATACAGTTTCCTTTGATGTTGAAGTCTATCTCTGGAGATAAGGGTCTATTCTTACAGCTCTTTTCTTCACAATGCATACATTGAGGTGTGCTTTAAGTATTTTTATACATGTCTACCTTCCATCAACTTTGCATACCCCACGGATGACTCACTTTCAGCTCTACCAGGTGCCAGAGTACATGGAACAGGGTAGCATAATACACATAGAAAAGAATAATGAGCCACAATAATGCTGAATCTGTTTCAGTTAATGGGATATGAGGTTAGGCAACTCTTTGTTGCTTTGACAAAAATATCTGATGTGAACAAATTAAATGAAGAAGACTTTATACTGGCTCATGGTTTCAGAGGTTTAGGTCCATGGTCAGTCTGGCTCCATGGCAGAAACATCTTGACAGAAGGGGCCAGGGACAAGATATAGTCCCAGAGGGCACATCCTCTAGGATCCACTCCTTCCACTAGATCTCACTTTACACACAGCCTCCAACACCTTCCAGTAGTCCATTCAGCTATCAGTGGATTGATCCACTGATGAGGTCAGAGACCTCATGATCCAATCACTTCTCCAAAAACCCACTTCTGAACATTGCTGAATGGGGGCCCAAGCCTTCAACATGTGAGTCTTTCAGGGACATTCCAAATATAGACTACTGTAAATTCTTAATGTACATCTATTCTGGAAACTCTGTTTTGGGATCATTTCTTTTAGGATATTGTGCAGTCCTCTGAAAATGTCAGCTATGCCTCATTGTCTAAAGCTGAGCTTTGATGCTTCTAAAAGTGATACTTTCTTCTGCTTTCCTTATTTTCTTTATTTTACATTATTGTAGTATTGGGGATCAAACCCAGGACTTTGTGCATGTTAGGCAAGCACTTAATCACTGAGCTACATTTCCAGCCCCCTTTTCCTTTTCTAATGGGATTTTCCACTCCTGATCACATAAGGAAAATGGGTTCACCCATTAATAGATTAGTGAGTAATAGACTAATAGATAAAAGTAAAATAAAACCACAGATAAATTAAGATAAAATAAATAACACTTTTTTTTGTTTTGTTTTGTTTTTGCTTTCAAAATGTGATTTCCCAGTTTCTGCTCATAATCTATCTAGGAGCTGATTAAAGAGGCTGAAAAAAGAAGCTAATTAAAGACTGGGGACCTACTTCTGATCCAGTCTAAGGTGACCATTCAACACTAAGGAGATGTTCAATTACAAGAGGGTACAGGTTCTTCCTGGGTTCTTAAGTGGATTAAATTATGCTTTTCAATCCAACAGATATGACATCTGTAGTACATTAGATTTCATATCTTTGTTGGAGCTAGAGAGGACCTTGCCTCATTAATTTCCAAAGTTGTTTTCCATGTGTGAATTTGAAGTGAAACATATTAGTGAGAATTTATTGCACTCTTTGTCCATTATCAAGATTAGCTGAGAGAAGAATTTGCTAATAAGGTCAACTTTTAAAAATTGCAAACATCGAATTCTCTTCTGGCTAGTGAAAGCCTTGGGAAATTGATTAAGGGACAGAGATGGTTCCCTCAGTTATCCTAAGAGTTGAAGAGGCAGACTTGGGGCTGAATCTCTGGGAGGGCTCCTAAGGGCACTCTGCAGAGCTGGGTCATGATGAGAAAGTTTAGATTCAAGAAGCTCTACCCTAGCTGTGGTTCAAGTGCCGTGCCATTTCTGTCTTGTGAAGGAAGGAAGGAAGGAAGGGCTCCCTGGCTGGATCCCAAGGTCACTAACAGAACTGCTATCTCTAGACAAAGGTGTCCCATCACAGCTCTCCCCTGCAAACCACACACCCTACCTTTGTCCCTTTATGATTTGGTTCTCCAAGTCTTTTAGGAATGTTTCTGACTGACAGCTACCAAAATCACCTTCAAAACTACTGTAAGAAAGACTGGGACATAGAATAATTATTTTTTAAATTTGTCTTTTTTTTTCCATTTTCTTTCTGTTTTTTTTTTTTTTTTTTTTGCTTTTTATTTTCTGCTGACCAGAGGAAAGTTGGTGCCTGACATAGGCTTGGAAATGGGGAAATGGATGGCTCCAGGAGTGTCTCTGCACACACATGTAGGGAGTGAGGGCATTAAGGAGGGCTCAGTTTCTGCTGATGGGTAAGGGGTGGGGAACCAGAAAAAAAAGAGAGGTTACTAAAATACAGCAGTGAAGTATTCTGTAACAGCAATGTCAAATTATAAATAACACTTGACACAGTATATACAACATTAAGTATCACAGTATAAAATTATTTTCCAGTGTTTACTATGTTGAATCATTTTTATTTTATTATCACAATAATCCTGTGCAGTACATAAAACATAATGAATTTGTTTGAATTAGTTTTAATATCAGGTAATTCTTTCACTCCCCAGTTTATATTATACACATGTTTTATAATGCACTATTCTAAACTAGATTATAACTATTCAAAATTTAAGATTTACAAATTTTTCATTTAAAATAATGGAATTTTCTAGTCTCCTTAACTTTTTGTCTCCTCTTGGAGGAAATGTTGAAAAAAATCTTTCCAGTGGTTCACAGTTTCATTAAATATTAATGAATTAAATAATAAATAATTAATTAAGTAATTCTTTATTAAGTGATTAATAAAATTATTTTTATTAATAAAATTGTATTCACTTTTCATTAAATATGTGGGAAGGGTGTGGGAGTGGTAAAAAATTAAATAGAAATTTCCCTGAAGGTATGCTTTTAAACAGAATTTGAAGGCTGAAGTCAAGGATGTCTTGGAAACTGCAGAGACTGCAAGGAGGCTTCAAGTAAAGTGAAAGGGCAGAACAACCATCTGGACAAAATGTCAAGCCAGGTGAATTTGTCCTTGTGCATCTTCTGCTTCTCACATTAGTAAGCTGCCCACTGCTTCGTTCCCTGTCTCTTCACCTTGTTCTCTGTCACAGGCAGAAAAGCAAGTGAAGCATCCTTGAGCAAAACTTTCAGAGATGCACACTGCAAAGACTTCCCAAACAGAAACGAGTGGATTCCTTTGGCCACCTCATGGCTGCATATTCTAATTTATGTGCATTTTCACTGGAGAAAGATTGCAAATGTATAATTTTTAAAAATTGGCTTTGCTATTGGCCACCAAAGGGACAATATTTAATATCCTCTCCTTTAATTGGGAAAACATCACAAGTCTCGCTTGTTGGCAGTGTCTGGTGGGTTTAATAGATGCCACAGTGCTTCAGAATTGCCACCTGTATTTTAAAACCAGGTCTATCTACCCTTCTCATACACAGTCCATTGATGAAATAAACCCATTTCCTAAGGTATTCCAGCCTTCCGGATTGCAGAGATATTGTATCCAATCCTCATTCTGTATTCTGCTCTAGGGTAAGTTAATCTTTTAGGTTTCAGGGTAACATTATTTCCATTTGAACCTGCCAGGTATCAAAAAATATCAGTCTCAATTGATTTGGAGTGATCCAGTAAATTCAGAGTTATCCCCAATGAACTCCAATCTTCCTTTTCCTTTTGAAATCTATAGTCCCTAGAATAGTTGTTACATTCAGGGAATTGACTGAAAGCTAATGTGCTGGGGAGAGGTTGAGAGTTAGATGCACATTGGGTCAGAGAGTTTTATCCTTGGACATCATCTGTTAGCCGCAGAAGTTATAATCTTCATTGTATCTTAGGATATAGAATGTGATCTGATTAGATCACTCCCTTGTGATGATATGTGGTTCCTTTCATGATCTATGTAACAAAAGTAATTGTCTTTTTAAGATATGAATCCTAGTACCTGCCAACAGCCTGGCATAACCTGTCATGAAAAGGAAAAGACGCAGATGGACAGTCCCCCTAGTAATTTCAATAGGTTTTGGTCAGCTGATTTGATAAACTAATCACCACCAGTAGTATGTATTCATGGATGTAGAGTTGTATTTCTGTAAAATAGTGATGTGAAATAGGATTGGCTCTGAACTGATTTTTCTTTTTCCCATTGGAAAATTCAGTTTTTTTTCACTTTTTTTTCTTCCTTTGAGAAGCTGGAAGAAACGTAAGGACAGAGGGAGGGAGGGAGAGAGGGACGGGGGGGAGAGAGAGAGAGAGAGAGAGAGAGAGAGAGAGAGAGAGAGAGAGAGATTATAGCAAAATACAGGAAAAAAGAGTAAAATTCATGACTCTTGAATAGCAATAAATCTTGGAGCTTCCAAAGCCATGAGGGACTCTGGACATTAACTTCATAATAATGAACAATGAATTGGCTCAGCAAGAGGTAGCTCTTCCTCCCCCTGGACTAGATAAAAAAATTTATAGGCTGTAAAATAAACAAGCTGGAGGGAGCAAAATTGCAAAAGCATAGTGGGGTCCCTCAGTGGGGACTCAGTACCCCTCCCTTTGGATGAAAGGGAAAAGAAAATGTAGCTCTAAATACTTTGGAGATTCCATGAACAGAGGAAGCTATTTCTCATTTCCAAAGAACACTGCAAATCTTGTATTCTTTCACTTCCACTCATGGCAAGGGGCGTGGATCAAGAGCAGGAGCAGAAACTGTTTTTCTGGGGTTTAGGCAGAGGGACTCAAGGATCTGCTCTCTCCATGGCTCTGCCCTTCCTCAGACTTTGCATATTACTCAATATCCCTTTCTGATGGGAGGTGATGGTGTGGGTGGTGTTTGGGGCCCACTATGAATCTCAGAATTATAAGCCATATAACATAACAAATTGGACTAGCCAAAGTAACTATATCTAGTCAGAGTTCTTAATCAAGCAAGAATGAATTTTAATTTGTTGGTTCTCATCAGAAATAAAAGTTAGAGATAAATGGGTAGTTTGAAAGAAAAACTAGTATAAATAAATTCGCTCTTCATTAAGTTAGAGGCATCCTGTATATAGGATGGAATTTTAGGTTCAGGAAGCTAATGGACACACACACACACACACACACACACACACACACACACACACACACATATATTTAAAGGTGCCATTCAGTGGATTCCCAAACCTTGTACCTGGAAACCACTCAACACTTGTTCGTTAGAATTAATCATTACACAAACATTTAAAATGAAAGGCTACACATATACACATACACACACATGCGTGCACACACACGCACACACAGAGGCTGAGTCTGTCCATAGGGAAGATAAAAGGTCAAAAGTCACTAAAGCCCAAACTTCAATCTAGCATTCAAAGTAGCTGGCACGTACGTCATTGATAGCTGGATTGAATTTCAGGTTTTCAACTAAGTATCGCCTGTATGAAAAATGGGAGTCAGATACCAGGGAGTTCTAGTTGCTAGTGTGTAATATGAACCCATTATGTTCATAAGAGGAATCTGAACCTCCAGAAAGTGCTGTGGCTGCCCAAGATGGTGTGCTAGTGGAGGCGAAGCCAGAACCAAAGGTGGAAACTCCTGCTTTTTAGCTCTGTGGATTTTCCCCATTGCACTGAGCCCGAGCTACCTAGTGAGGACTGATTACTATGACCTCCTACTACAAATATGATCTTCTAAAACAGTAAATGGGATTTCACTTTGAGGATGTGCTTAGATGTCTCAACAGCTAGGGAGTGGTTGTATTTAGTGGTGCAGAATAAAGATGAGTGGATATTAGCTGCGAGGTAAATAAATGGTGAATACATTTCCAAATCTGCTGGAAGATGAAAACTCAGCTATTTTTGTTATCCTTGGTCCAGATTTCTCTGCTTCTATTAAAAAAAATAGTGAGTTAAGCTGTATTGGCTTTGGCATTTTTTCAAAGTGTTTCTTTCATTTCGCAGAAGACCTCATTTATTCCTAGCTCTCCTGCTCTCAGGGGGTTGGAAACTCAGCCAGGGCATCTGATTTATATAATTAGCCTTTGGTAAGTATGGATGGCCTCTCACTCTAGCATGAAGTGAGGTGAATTTGAGGAAAAAAATTCTTGCTTTATCATCCTTCCTACCCTCCCTCCCAACTCCAGTTCTCATTTGTAACCGGATTTACCAAGGAAAGCAATGATTCTGCGGTCCAATGTGATCTCACCCTGTCAGAGTTTTCACCAAGAAAGACTTAGAGCCCATCAATTTCATAATAATGGGTGAATAATGATGGTCCCTTTGGTATTGCTCTCACCCAAATCCCCATTTAAAGACTGCAACTGGCAGGACAAAGGCTAGTGTTTCAGGAAGGGCAGATTTAGGGTAGATCAGCCATGGAAATCAGTATTGGCACACATGTCCAGGACCTAATGAGAATCTGGCAGAAGCCTAAAAGGAGTTGAATCTACTTGGCTATGCATTCTCGTCCCTATTTTGGTGCTTTTCATGGGAATCTGAAGAACTGTAAGGAGAGGAGGTGAGGAGGCAGAGCCGGCAGGGGACAATCACAAGAGTACTTGTTACAGGTTAATCTTAGTGTGTTTCTTCTTAAGGGACAATTGATAGAGCCTCTGATCAAGTGGGATTCCCCCCACTTCAATGTCCCATTGTGTGATTTCTGATGGTGCTCAAATTCCCCGCCCCTGATGGTGGTAAGTATGGATGGTGAAAGTATCCACTTGGTTCAGGCTGATGTAAATTTGCCAATTGGACTGTCAGGCACTTATCCCCCATGCTCATATGTCACGTCTTCATGCATCCACTTATGCTTGAAAACTGACAGTCCTAAAAAATGTAGTCAGAAAATTGTCAGAGGAGATAGAGGGAAAGTGCAGACAGACATTTAAAATCAATGCCAAATTTCCTGGTGAAATCATCTTAGAATTCTCTTGGAAAGTGGGTGACGCATAACACTGAGAAAGTAGGGGGATTTATTTCTTGCAAGTCTAGACCCTATCCATCATAACAGTCCAGGAGATGTTCATTTTGTGTGTGAAAAATAGGTGAAAGGAGATGGGATACCTCTTGTGAAGCATATGGTTACTTTGGTTCATCTGGAATAAAAACTCTTTAGGGTCTGAACCTGAAAGACAGTGTTTGTGTGACAAACATGACAGATTTTCAGAAATACGATTCATAAATTAGGAAATACTTCTATCTTTTGGGGGAAGAAGAAATACAGTGAATGCCACAGAATAATTGGAAGTCTACCAATTTTTGAGTTTGATGTGAATTGAATGCTATTTTTTTTTCATATCTAACATTCTTAAATTGAGAGGAAATGCACTTTCTTTGTTGACCTCTATGTTGTTACCAAGACTATTGACTGGATCCATTGGATAGTTGGATTGGGGCACTCTGAGATGTTCAGCCACACTGGTTGAAGTATAGATTGGCTGTAGGAGTGGCCTAAATAATGTATCTGCTGTCACTTGTTTTCTGATGTGTAGAAACATTTCCCATGCATGGGTGTTGGATGTTATGGGTGGTCTCAGCCCCCAGCTCTTTGAGTGGACCCGATCCCAATGAGGGTCCCTAATGTCTAAGGAAGTAGAGTCTCACAGGCTCCATGTCTTCTCCTATTTCAGGTACACTGCTTTGTTTGAAGACTATGAAATATAATAGAGACTCATTTTGGAAACAGATTCATCTTCTGCATTTTTAATTTTGAGCACTTGCCCCTGGCGTTTCTTGTCTCTTGCCCTTCCTAGATCTCCACTTGCTTTTCAGCCAGTAAGGCTTTCTTCTTCATCTCCTGCTTATTGATGAATGTGTTTCATTCATCTCTCTCTCTCTCTCTCTTTTTGTGGGGGTGGGAGGGGTTTGGTGGGAGCAGGGTGGTCTATGAATAGCTATAGACTCTGCCTGTTCCCATTTTTCCACTTGGCTATTCAGTTCCATGGAGACAGAAAATGGAGGCAAGCCTCGGGGTGGGAGGCACCAGGGTCAGAGGTCAAGAGTGGTCACCTTTTGAATTAAAGCTTCTGATTTCCACTGAAGATAACATATTGTAACCCAAAGGAACTGTGCAAGGACTTGACTCTCAGAAGGCTCCACACAAAGGGAGGGAGGAGAAAAAGAGGGAAAGATCAGAGAAAGGGGGAGGAGCGCAGATCCTGGGGTCAGTTGACATCATTTGCAGTGCTTTTGAAAACTGTTTGGTGACTTTATAAAGAGTCATTGTGCTTGGAATCCCTCTGCCGATCTTCTCAAGGGTCAGACTTGGCATTTATTGTGTGGCCTCTGAACACAAGATGAAAGCTTTCCCACCTCACTGATGACTTTATCTAAAAGAATTTAGGTGGCAAACTGTTGTTTTACATTGAAGCATTTTGGGGTAGGAGAAGTGATACTGTATGTGAAATTCATTGTCACTAAAGACTGTGCAAGACCAACCCTCAAGAGGCTGTCTCTGTGCATATTTTACATGCACTCAAGCCTAGTGATTTGGTCTTGTGGCTCAACTGCAAGAAATTCAGTAGTAACAGTGAGTTAATTTGCTTAGCTTTTCGATCCTGTGGGCTATTTTAACACCCCAAATTTAATTTTGACTAGAAATGAATTAACATTAAAACCAAAGTAAAATTTTCCTAGTGAATTTCAAAGCCTTGATTTCCATTTTATTTGTCTTTATACCCATAGCACAGATCTCTACAGCACTTCATAACTGTGTATGGAAAGGATAAAATGATGAACAAAAGAAAATAAGAATTTTCTAGGCATCTTAAGTACTTTTTATGTGCCAGGAAATTACTTGGTTAATATCAGATGATCTAATCAGATGAACAAATTACTTGGTTGTGTCCACTAATTCTAATACCAACTGGGAATCATAAGAGAAGATTAGGCTAGTTTTGTCTAGGAAAAGGTTTCATTCTACTAATATAATGACAATCTGATTGAATCCTCAAAACACAATGATTCAAACTCATTGTATATTGAAATAAAAGGCCATTACATAAGACAGCTGTTTTAAAATCAAATAGCTCATCAGAATTACCTGGGAAGCAATTTTCTTTTGCTATAGGCTCTATAAGTGGTGATTTTGAAGTGTGACTTGTTTCGTAAACTACTGTCACAGGACAGGGAAAGTAAAGAAGGAAGAAGACTTTCAAAAAAATTCTCCAACTCTACAACACCTGGTAAGATTCAGAGCCACATACAACAAGATTGCATTATAACAAGAGCAGCAATGAAATACAGCAAGAGTGTTATAAAACAAAGCCATTTCCATGTCTCATGCAGCTGGCCCATACAAACAGTGGCATATTGATAGGATCACAATAAATGCTATATAGTGAATATACACGAACGTCAAGTGCTCTCTCACTGAGGCCATACAAGGCATAGCCATTGTTTCAGTAAGGAACTGAACTGCTCACAGTGTACATGGACAGAGTGGAAGCAGAGCTGAATTGATGCACTTTTGTGTTATTTTGCCCTATTTATGTAACCTCGTCTGTCCTGCCATTAAATGGTGTATGCTATCTATCCCCACCATGCGCCTTAACGAAAAAATAAAATTAAATAAATAAAGAGAGGGAGAGTGAAAGCTTTTGAATTATAAAAGCACCATGCAAGTTTGAGCTGGAGTCTTCTATTACATTTTTCTTCATTATAATAGCAACACCAACAGTATCAGACATCTCCTGAAATTCCTTGTCAGGAGCGTTAAGACAGAGACCTTGCTCAGTAGTGAGTTGAGGAGGAAGGGGCCCATGCGCGGTGAGACCCCTTGTGGTGTCTGCGGTAGGTTAGAGGTGGAGTAGGTCCTTTGCGTGCATTTCTGATTTCCTTTCTTTGCTTTATCTAGCCCAGCCTTCCAAATTTTTTCCACTGACTTTCATCTGATGCTAAAGCTGTTTATTATCTCTATAAAAGGAGCCGTTCTCCCAGCAGTTGATATTCTGTTGCTGTCCTGGCAACATTCAACTAATCTGGTAACTAGTAATCAGAGAACATGGGGTGCTGTTTCTGCTTCCCTTCTTACTAGCTGTGTCAACTTCTTGGTGACAGTTAACTTCTTGGAGGATTAGGTTTCACCTCTGGATGATGGAAATTATACAAAGTGCCCTGTTTTCTTCACAAAATGGTTGAAGTCAAATCAGAAAATACGTGCAACATTCTTTGTAAACCATAGGTCATTCTGTAAACAGAGACTTTCTAGACTTTATTATACTGATGTTTCTAAATCTCTAGATAATTTTTTAAATTTTACACAGAATATACAATTTTTTTTAAAAAGGAAAAGTTTTGAAATTTCATATTTGAGAAATCAAACAGTAACAACGAGGGATGATAAAATTATTGAACTCTAAAGGGACACTATATTATCATTGTAATTATTGTCCTGGAATTTTGACATGCAAGAGTAAAGAAGTTTAGGATTGTATCTGCCTTGCTAGGTCTTAATCTTTAAATGCTACAGTACATTTTTAAATGATGACATTAATTTAAAAAACAACAGGAGAAAACATACTCCTTTGAGTTCAAAGGACAGGAGAACTGTTAGCATGTTAGCTATTTGTTGTTTGAATTTGTGTCCCTGGGACTCTGCTCATTCTGTAAAAAGTCTCATTGGTACTTCCAAGGAAATCCAGACTTTAAAGTTAGGTCCTGCAGAATTCTGCACTGAGTAGCCTCATCATACATTTTTGTTCATTTTATATTCATGATTCTCAATCTGTTTGGCACCCTCAGGGAAATTGTGAACCTCTATTTTTCTGAATTAACTAAACATGTGCCTTATCCCTCTGTTTTTAAATGTCTGGTCCCATCTTCATGCAGGCTGGTTCACCTTTTGACCTATAACCACTCTTGTGGCTCTGTCTCTCCTGATGGGTTTGTGGAGTTGAGTGATATCCTATCTGTCATCTCCAATGGTCTTTGCAAGACCCTGGGCTCCTCCAGGGAACAAAAAGCCTCTCCTTTCAGGGTTGCTCTTATACTGGTCTCTTCCTGCAGTCTTGCTATGGTTTTCTCCAAATTGCCTTGGTTATTGCTTTCTCTGACACATTCTACACCTATTCAGAGTATTGCTAAGCAGACTCTAATCATATAAGAATGTCCATTACAGGAGCCAGATTTTCACCAAATACGATACCACAGTTCCCATGATTTTTTTTTTCTGTCTGGTCACAGTGGCTGATGCCTGTGAAGTACTTGATAATATCCATAAGAATAAATGCACAAAGAAATAAAATAGTCTATTTTTAGTAAGGAATAAATTATTAAGCTCATTTGAAATAGCTGATAAATTCTATGCTTTTCAATTCATACAACTGGAATCAACCACCCCTGACTTTGGCCCTAAGGCTGCTCTCATGACCATAAAACTCTGGGTGTGACAGAGTAAAATATATAAAAATGTCTGTCATGAATTTTAATGTAATGCTAATGTTCTATCTATCTATCTATCTATCTATCTATCTATCTATCATCTTTAATCATCCATCTACCACCTATCTATTGAGAAACACAGGAGGATTAGTGTTTTAGAGTGAGAGGTGACATCTCTCCCACAGAATGGATGGTCACCTCATCTCGAGTCTTTATCACACACTTGTCCCAAAAGACTTCGGACAAAAAGTCATAAGCTCTCCATTAAAGGATCTTAAACTTAAACCCAAAGAGGGAAATTTTGAGGATTTGTTGTACATGGTAGAATCTGGGACTTCTCTGGCCTTTTAAAAGGGGTGCCTTTTACTATGGGACCACAGTGATTCTGGGACCAGAACCAGGATCTCCTGACAAAGGGTCAGGAAATTAATCTTCAGGGCTGGTTCTTGGTCAGAGAAGCAAAACACTGAGGTGTTCTCTTTCTCTGATGTCTGTCCCTTGGACAGGAACAGAGATGAGTCAAGGCAGGGTCTCTGTTGAAGATTAGAAGTCACAGGTTCTTCCAGGGGCTTGGGAGTCTGAGGCAGGAGGATTGAAAGTTCAAAGTTTTGGCAACTTAGTCAGGCCCTGAGCAACTTAGCAGACCTTGTCTACCATACTTTCTTATAAACCTCGCCTAATGACTTGATCTTTTTAAAACTTAGTTTTTCCATTTACAAAATGGGGATTGACAATCATCTCCTAATGGAGAGATGAGAAGGATTAACTAAATTCCAAGCAAAGGATTTAGTGTTATACTAGAGCCAAATGAAAAAGAACAGTAACAACAAAAATTCCAGTTAGTGTTATCTAACATTAACTTGATAGGTGAGTTGGAAGTTTGTTATAGTTTGAAAGCATTTATTTTGGGTACTGGATATCTGGATAACATAATCTGAGCAGCTACCAAAGGTAGGAAATTCAGCTGGAGATATGGGTGATAAATAGTACTCTAGCTGAGGATGTTCATGGGTAAGAGCACAGACCCAGAGAGGAAACAGGAGAAGGGAAGAGAGCAAATATTCATTAAGCCGCTGTGGCTCTTTGTGCTCAGTACTAAAGACACTCTGCAGAGTTCCCCAGTTATGTGAGTTTGAAGCTCACAGAATCTCACTCAGAACTGATTCCCTCAACGAATCTTGGAGAGTGTACCGGAGAGACAGGGCTGCCGCTTTGCTCCAGCCTGGTATTAGAACCAGGCCTGAAGCCATATCATTTCTCTAAATCCCTGGATATATTACAAATCGGGTTCCCTTTCTTTGCTCACAAGCTGAGTTCTGGATAAAAAAAACAAAAACTAAGAAAAAACAAAACAAAACAAAACAGACTTACTTGTTTTGAAATTCCTGGCAGAGAACCCAAAGCCCTGCTGGGAGGTGGTGCCAAGAGCAAAGGTTGCTGACAGAGTTGGATGCTTCCTGCTACCCTGGGCAGGAAGGCAGGAAATAGTCCTGCTTCACAACTGTGATGGGCCACAGGGCCAGGATGAACTAGGGGCCTCCATGGAAACAATCTGTGCTCAATACAGTGTGCTGAGCACGGAGGACAGACTGTTCAGAGTCCCACCAGGTCTCACTGAGTCAGTGGCCATCCATCCAGGGACCATGCATTTTAAAACATGAATTATACCAAACAGTTTATAACTCTTTAATTATCAACATCTTATGTTAAAACGTATGGAAGGATCCAACAATTTTTAAAAATTCATATTAAAGAAAATACCATATTAAATATCTGGAATATACCATTTTCTGTGTAGTGGCTAGGTAGAGACTCAGTAAGCTTTTGAACAGTTCAGGTCAATAGCTGGCTAAGTCAAGGAAAAGAAAATCTAAAACATATTTACTCTCCTAATGAATACAGAATTGGGGATTAGTTCAATCAAAATATAATCAAAACTTAGATTAACATAAATCTCGGGATTATAGAAAATTCAAGATTAGAAACAATATTTTTTTAACTGTAGGAATTCTTATGGACTGTTAAAATTATCTGTGGGCCTCTTATCTTTTTCTACTACTTAATCCTGGCTTTAGGTATTTCCTGTTAGATCTCAGTAGGACAGCTGCTTCTAACCAAGTTCTCTGCTCTCTGCAGTGTGAGCTCTCTGACATGGGACAGTATGAGACAGATATTCAGAGCAAACTTGTAACAAGGGTACTGACATAAACAGCTCCTGTGAATATTTCCCCATCTTACCATCACTGGAAAGCTTCAAGTCCCATAGATAACCTCTTGGTCTAATTTGTAAGCTCTTGTGGATAAATTTTTATTTATTCTATTTGCACCTCCATTTCTACTCTCTCCTACCTTCGCTGTTCTACTGTGTACCAGGAGGCTAATTTTTATGGAAAACATCAACAGATTCCTCCCGCCCCCAGTCTGGCTTTGGCTTGGCTTTGGCCAATGGAGGCCTGTCAGGAGATCAAAGAGTTGGAGAAGAATAACTCTCCGGTTGTTTATTTTCCTCCTCCTTCTCTGCACATTTGTGAGCTTTGGGAGTTTGTTCTTTTTCGGTCTGCACTTTCCTACAGTTCTCCTCTCTTTAGGTTCCAACAGTGACCTCTTCTACTTTCTACTTCTGACTTAGATGGTAAAACCTTTTGGTTGCTCAACTCACAATGTTCCAGTGTCTCTCCTTGGACCTTTAACTCTCTTCATATCATTGCAAACAATACATTCACTAAATGCTACTCAGTGCCTCCACTGGAGTATGCCATTGCTTCCCGCTGAAACTTTCTCCCTAAGCTACTCCATTCCTTCCAGACAAATTTGCTCACGGTTCTTAAATATCTCTGTGATTTTGCCACATTGGATGCCCTTGCTCTTTTACTCCACATCTAAACTAAATTTAATATACTCTTATGAGGGAGGTGATGGTTGGATCTTTCTTTGGGAAAAAAATGGCCATGCACTATTTTATAATATACCCCACTTAAAAAATATTTTAATTTTCCAATATTATTCTGTATGTCTTATCTTCTGGAAACTTCTTGGAGCAGTTTTCTTTCATTTCTATGCCTTTCCCTGTGGTATGAATTGCTTTGTCATGCACATTAGAAAATGTATTCATTGATGGAAATTAGCTCTCATTTGAAATACTTTTTGAATCTTTGTGCAGTCCAGTTAGCACAAAACAACTCAGCTTTCCACACTGCCACAAACTTCCCAGACTACAGCAAGCAGAGCCAAACAGGACTTCTGAGGCCCTCTGATCTGCCTTGATTTTCAGGGTCTAATGGAGACCAGGAATTTTGCACCCAGCTCAGATACTCAGGAAAATAATCGTGTCTCTGTATTCCCCTAGTGTGCCATTGTAGGCTAAGTGGTGTGGTGCCTGGTATTGCTCAGCCAGAGATTGTACAGAGTCTCCTCTGTTTCAAAGCTTCAACTTATGCAGTGTGAAATCAGAGTCCACCCCCTGCCACCACCACAGAAATAAACAATTGACCAAACATAAATAGGGAGAGGGCTTTATTTTTCAGCAGTAGTGTTTTAATGGCTACTACAGGAGAAAATTCACTGGAAAGGTAAAAAAAAAAAAAAAAAAAAAAAAAAAAAAAAAAAAAAAAAACTCAAAGTGATCGCCTGGCATCAGACAACTCATTAAGAAGTGAGTTCCCCAAACTAAATTGTCTCTTCTCTTTTGCATGCATGCCTCAATTGTAAATTCCCATCTCTTTAACTCTCTTCTTCCTTTGTCAGCCTGTTTATTCATTATTTGTTTGAATTTTTCAATATTTGTTTGAATTTTTGTTGGTTTTGGAAATTCCCCAGAGTTATGATATTTTTCTCTCACAATTTTTCTTGATTGCTTAAAGTAGTTATGATGATGATTATTACAAAGGATAATAATGGCAATAGGCTTTACAATGTATCAGGTGATTTCCTATATCTTCATCTCACTTGCTCCAATATTATCTGAAAGCTAGAGGAAGTTTATTTTTATATTCATATCTAAAGAGATAGAGATTCCACAACATCTCACGATTTGCTCTTATCCTTCAGTAAGTGGAAACTCTGAGAACAGAGAAATCAGGTTTTCTGATTACCATCTGCTGCCTCTCTATTGCATCAAGCTCTCTAGGCTTTTCAACCACTTCACTAATCACTCAAGATACAAGTGACCCTTCAAACAGGAGAGAAAAAGTGGGCTGAGGTATCTTACAGTGCCCTAGCCAGGTTCAATCAAGTTCCTCCTTAAGTTCATTCCACAGCTTCCTGGAAGGCTAAGCTCCATTTACTGTGGTCATTGGCACTGACAGAATGGAAAGAATTAGTATAGAGAAATGCTAGCCAATAAAAACATTATGTGAGCCACATATGTAATGTCAATTTCTCTTGCAACCACATTAAGAAGAAGCAGGTGAAATTAATTTTACCAGTATGTTTTATTTAATCCAATATACATGCAATATTATCATTTTGCTATGGACTCAATATAAAAATACGAATGAGATACTTTATGTTCATTTTTTTTTCATACTATATTTGGAATCCAGGGTGCATTTTACACTAACAGCATGTCTCAATTCAGACTAGCCACATTTCAAGTGTTCACAGTCACATGGGACAAGTGGCTCTTTTAGTGAACAATGAGGCTCTAGAGCAATGAGAAAATGCGCTTTTGCCTGGTAGCAGTTGGCAACTGGCTCCTGGTTCACATCTTTTGGCTTCACATTTCAGCAGGCGACAGTGGTGTCTGTTCAGGAGTATCAGAAATATAGTCAAAGACTTCACGTGAAACGTTAAGCCATCACGGAAGAAATTTTTTAACAAAGTCGGCTTGCCTTTAAACTCAATAAAGGCTCAATCTGAACCTGTCGGACTCATTGCTCTATTTTTAATAACTACCCACAATGGCCAATTCTTGAATAAAGAACTGATTTAATAAATGATTATATTTGAGATATTTTTAACTTAAGCTAAGTCTTCAAAATTTCATGTGTATTTCACACTTAATGATACACCTCAATTGTTATGACCTCATCTCATAGGCCCAATAGTCACAAATGGCCAGAGGCCATGGTGTTAGATGAGGTCAAGATTGTAAAGATAAAAGATAGACTCTGTCATCCACCAGGGATGACTGGGAGCAAGCAACTTCTTTTTTATTGCTTGTCATACTTTCTGGAACTCTGAGTTCAGAGTTTACAATTCTGCGAGCCACCTTACAAAAACAGAAAAAGCCAACATATCTACCATCCATGCCCCATTCTACATTATTATTATTATTATTATTATTATTATTTAAAAAATTTTGTAGTTATAGATGGACACAATTCCTTTATTTAATTTGCTTATTTTTATGTGGTGCTGATGATCAAACCCAGTGCCTCACACATGCTAGGCAAGCACTCTGATGCTGAGCTATAGCCGCAGCCCTTACATTATTTTAACAGTTATATTTATTACCAAGGTTATCTTTATTACCAATCCAAACAATTTGGCTAATGGAAAAGGCCAATCACTGTATTTACCTCCTCACCTTCACCCCAATGTGCAAATGAGCAATACACCAAAGGCATATACCTAGACATACTGCAAGGAGAAAAGGAAGACAGGGTTGCTTAATGGGCTTTTCAGTAAGTGCATCTTGGCCTCTTTTCTGGTGGCTGGGGTACATGGCAGAGAAATTTGCTAACAGGCCAAACTCTCTTGGTGAGGCATGAAATGACCCAGTAGGGAGCAAATGACCCGACTTTGGCATCTGACTAGATACTTGACTGCCAAGCAAAGAAACCAGAGGCAAACTTTACAAAAGAGATTTTCAGGATCAGGACTGGTGCACATGGTAATGTCAAATGTGCCCTGTCCAAGGACACCTAAGCCAGGGGGACAGTCGGAGAAAAATACATGACTGGTGTATACTGCCATGGGTGTGGGTTTTCCTTCTTAAATTTTGTGCAAGTTCACCTGATGGGCCATCAATAGCTCTCTTTAGGACCAGAGCAGGATGTGTTTAACACCAGAGTTATGTCCAGAATTTTAGACATCATTTCATCTGAAAATGCTAAGTTAAAAGCTTCTTAACAATCACAATCACAAGACACTGGTACAACTAACAAAAGATTCAGTGTTCTGACCTTCATTAGCATGATCTCTATTTCCATAATAAATGTTCAGTTCAAAAAGTGAAGTCATAACACAGGGTTTTTAGGGCAGGTGAAACGACACTGTGTGACATTATAATGGCAGATACATGTCATTATAAATTTGTCCAAACCCTTAGAATGTACAACATCAAGAGTGAGCCCTAATGTGAACTATGGACTCTGGGTATTAACAGTGTGTTCCTTGAGGTCCATTGTCTGTAACAAACAGACGACTCTGGTGGGCAAGGCTGCACATGTGTGGGGGCAGGGGATGCACAGGGAATTCCTACACTTTCTTCTCAAAATTGGTTTGAACCTAAAATTGTCCTGTACAGTCTATTAAAATAAAAAAACAATTAAGAACTATCAGTTTATCATCTTCGTGATATCCTTTAGGTAGACTCATCCGAAGTGTTACTTTCTAGAATAAAATATTTCTGTCTTCCTTGAACAACTGTTTCCAACCTTAATTACTAGCACTTCAAATATGATAGATTAGAAACTTCACTGGTATGACGATGACCCATCTGAAGATATTTAGGGATGCTTGCTCTTTTATTCTTCCTCAGTGAAGAGTTATATTGCTTGAGAGGAGGAAGAGTACCTATTCCATATCAGCAAAAACTGGCGTCAATCACCTATTTCTAGTCCCATGAATCAGGAAGGAGCAGCTGATTTCTCTCCCATCTGTTTATGGATTTTATCTTTTCTTGCTTATTTTCCAACTCGACTCTTGTTGTTCAGCTCTCTCACAAGACAGAGTTTATCTCACCCCATTTACATGACCAGGAATACCTCCTGCAAAGGAAAACAACTTTGGGTGCTTGTTTGAGGCAAGCAGGCTGCTGATATGGCCTGGTACCTACATATCTTTGTCTAATGTTTTCGATTTGGGAAATTGGTGAAAAGTGGAGAAATAATTGATACATCAAACTACTGCACCTACTTGGTAGGCATTGTGCAGTTTTTAAAAATAGAAATTGAGACACTACATAGAAGCATGGGAACATTTTTGTAACTTGATAAATTTTTAGAAGAAGAATACCAGATGGTGACTATTATAGGATGGCAGCCATGTAAAAACAAATAAATATGTATGTGGGAAAAAGACTGAAAGTAATTAAAACTTAAAATAATTTTGATGGTATGTTAAGTCTAAGGACCCATTCTTTTTTTTCTTTTTCAAAATGTTAAAATATTATGTTATGCCACATTTTGATTACACTTTTCCTTTTCGAAGGTGACTACCAACATGCCCAAACTAACCCACTCATTTGACTCTACATGGAATATTTTCCATCGTTGTCAATGGACTTTAAATTCATGTACACTTTCATAGTTTCAGGGCAGGCCAAAGACCCAAGGTTTCTCATGTTGTATCAGAATCCTAGTTTTCTTCTTCAGACATAATGGAACACAGGAGTGAATGACATAGACGAGGATGCCTAAGGACACAATTCCAATAAGTGTAGGAGTTTGAAACCCTGGCCAAGTTACACCTGCCGAAGTATGTCAAAAGAGCCCATGGTATTTTTTATCTCACTGCCTCTGGCTAGAAATGGATACGTTTCAGCAGCTCTGAATGGAAGCTCAACTCAAGAAGACATTTGCACAGTTCATGCAGTAGAAAACGAAGGAAGAAAATTTCCCTCAACTTTCTTCAGTTGGAGTTTTGAAAAATCAGAAGTGTTTCCTTGGGCTACCTTCAGTGCCTGGCACACCTTAATGATCTGGGAGGCTGTTGGGGACTTGAATTGGAGCTTACTCCAGAAGACAAAATATCTGGGGGAGAACAGAAGAGAGCGCATGTGATGGCCTGCCACAGTCTGGCTGGGCACAATTCAGGAGACACTTGTCAAAAGAAACAAACTTTATTTTTAGAACACACACACCAAACCACAGGGCTCCTCAGGAGAAACCTTCAGAGCCCAACTGCCACCACCAGCTTCCCACAAGCCTCTTAACCTCCCCCACTCCTCCTGCTCTTGAGGCTGATTGGCTGGGTCATGTGGGCAGAGCCAAAAACAGTCCCCCAATGAGCAGCTCCCTGGTCTAAAAGGGCGGGGGAAACAGCCCAATGAGCATCACCGCAGAGGAGCCAATCAGTTGGCAGCTAGAAGTTTGCTGGGGCTGCTGTGAGCCAATCATCAGCTGGCAGCTGGAAGTTTGCTGGCAGCTGGAAGTTGCTGGGGCCCCTTCGGCTGTGGCTCTCAACAATGGCCACTGCAGCAGAAGATGCAAGCTGTTGATGTACAAGTGCACAGCCACACAGGTAGGAATAAATAGTGAATTGATGAAGATGAAAACCTTCGTTTTACTTCACAAGCTTCCTATAGACTCCAGGATGTTTTACAATAACCATGTTGCTTTGATACAAGTAGACCCAGAGATACTTTTATTCTGTGAAATGAAATATGGTTTAGTGTCCCAATATTCCACATATACTATAAACTACAGTATTTATAAAATGCAGGAAATTTATAAAAGTATTAGAAAGAAAATAAAATTTACCACATTCCAAAGATAACCTCTGTGAAAAATTGGGTTTATTGTGTGTGTGTGTGAATGTGTATGCATGTACATTAAAAAAAACAACAAAAAAACCCAAAATGGATTTCTCTTATATAAATGAGATCAATAATTTCTCATGAAAATAAATATAGATCATAAATATTTTTTGTGGATTACTATAGATCACATTTTAATGACACACCGACTTTTATAAGTGCATTTAATGAATCCCGTGTTGGCTATGGACAATTTTTTATCATAGAGCTTCAATCTTTTTAAGGCTTTATTCAAACTTTAATGAAACCAGTTTGAATTAAAAAAAAAGCTCCACATCACATTTAATGAGGAATGCTAATAATTTTTTTACCCTACTGAATTGTAGTAAGTCTCAAATGATAAAGTGAATGTGGAAGTATAGTGAACACTCTGAAACATTATTTACGTATTCTTATTAATAATATTATCACATGATTAGATGACCAAAGGAATTTAATGCACTTGCTGCTTATTTATACACCATCAATATTTTCTTATAAATGCGCTTGCAGAAAATTGATGGTACATTTTCTAGATAAGGCAAATCATTTTCAGATTTATCTGAAACACCCATTAAAGACCCAATCATAGGTTAACACTGTTGTTTTATAAATGTAGTAACAAATTACTATCAATTTAATAGTTTAAAGCAACATCTATTTATTAGCTTCTGATTCTGCAAATCAATTTGCAGAAGTTTGGTTATGAAATGGTGGATTCCTGGCAAGGTCTTGGCTCAGATCCAGGTGTTGGCCAGACTGTGTTTCTTCTTTTTAAGGTTTTGGGGAAGAGTATGCTTCCCAGCTCATTCAGTTTGTCAGTCATATTCTGCAACCTGCAATTGTAGGTTGAGGACCCTCTCAGCTGGGGGCCACCAGCTTCTAGAGGTCATCTACATGCCCTATTAGCCAACTTCTCCACCTCAAAATCCTGGGTCAAATGTCTCTCTCACTTGAATTTTTGACCACCAGACACAGATTTAATGGCCTCATGTGATTTTATTAGGCCCACTCAGATAATCTCCCTATTTTAAGGTTGTCTAATTTGGGATCTTAATTTGCTTTGGTGAAACCCCTTTACAACAACACTTAGTTGGTCCTACAATGTTGCCTACCATACACCTCCCTGCAAGCCAAGGTTTTTCTCTTCCAAAGATTCACAGCACAGCTCTTTGCCACTAAAGAAGAGCTATTTTCTCATAAAAGTCATCAGAAAGTTCAAGTTATAAGGACCGTGAGGACCACATTTCAATATCAAAATTGTAATTTCACGATTAGAGCTATATCCCCTCTGCTTCTTAGTCTGGGGAGACCAGACTTAGAAATGAAATATACTAAGTTCAGATTTTGTTTTTATCATTACTTTTATGCATGTAGTGAGCAATGGGTTTAACCTGTTCTATTGTGTTTTTCTGCCTTGCGAAGTGTGACTGCTAAATAAGAATAGTGCGCACACAAAGTCTCAGCATGGCACCTACATGGAAGTGCAAAAATAAATAGTAATCTTGGTGTTGTTTCCTGGGGAGGTTCAAATTTTTATTCAGTTGGGCAGGTATATGTTATTATTAGATTTATATTATTTTCTTCTCTTGGCCTTTTTAAATTAAATGCACCATCCAGCAAACATGCTGATTTTGCCTTCTGAGTGCTTTTCCTGAAAGTGAATATGTTGTATATAATTTCAATTTCCTTGAAGAATGATAGGTCCAAACTTTCCAAACTCCACATGAAAGATTTGTTTTTCCCCCATAAATGTTTCTTTTCATCTTTATGCAGATATTTATTCTTTGATTGATAGATCCCCACACTAAATTGAAAAAAACACATTTGGTTTTAGGTAAAATTAAATCAATACATTTGATGTGTGCTCCTTTAATTGGAGGGTGCTAGAATGTGGCAAGATATCCTTTAAAGTAGAGAAAATAATCATAAATCACATTTAACAAACTGGGTAGTCCAGAAATGATCCATGTCACCTGGATCTCTAGGAACAGAATAAAGATTGATTCTGGGCAGAGTTTCTGGTTTACTCCCATTATTCTAGAAAATATCAGACCTGGAGGATAAGGTGTTAAAGCCAATTTATAGCATTATTGCTTCATAATACTCCTGAAAGCCAATGGAGCAAGCCTTCAAATTCATCTGGGCTAATTGCTCTCCCATTAGAATAACTGATTGCATACTTGGGTAAACAGCTTGCTTGTTAAATGACAGTTCACAAGACTGTAATCTTGGTTATGGTCCTATTGCAGTAGCCTTTTTCTGATTGGTCTTTTAGGAGGAATCAATAGTTGACATTGTCATAAATGTGTTTTATAATATAGAAAAAACTTTATTTAAAGAAAATCAGTTATTTAATAAATCTCCTTGACTTCAGAATAGATTGTGCTGTAAACATTTTGAAAGTGCATATAGTATAAGGCTTTTAATTCTATGGAATATTTTGTCATATTGAGCACAGGAATTGTCTTTTAAAATTTCCTGAAAAGCTTCAAATTTTAGTTTCTTTATAGTAAAGGGTTCTATATCATGTTTATTTTGTATTTCTATGGGTCTTATTCATGACATCATGAAATAAATTCTAGTTGAAACATAAGGAGGATAAAGACCAATTTAATTCCACTCTCCATTAAAATTCTCTGAAATAAAGTCTACATTTTGTTTGTACTTAGATCACATCTCGAATGATCCTAAGTATAAAGAAGCTTCATTCTATCCCAACAATATCTGACAAGCTTTAAATATACATAGTAAAAAGGTTTGGGTTGTTCATAAATTACTTTTCGCAATTTCTCTGGAAACAGCAGTTATTTCAAAGAGGCACTATAAGTAGGACTAACAACGAATTGATTCATAAATTCTGCAGGTGGAGTGTTGAGAGAGGAGGCAGAAAAAAGTTCACTAGCAAATCAGCAAATGCTCTCCCATTTGGGGTATAAGCTTCATTTATGCTGCTTTGTAAACATAGCACCAGAACGAGATTTCAACCTATGAAACAGTGTAGCTAATGTTTTCACATTCATGAAGCATGGATGAGAGAGGGTGCGTAATCAGCAGCAATTACTAATTAGAACTCAAAGTTAACTTCTTGTCTGGTTTCATGATTAACAAGCTTTATGTTTCAGAGAAAGTTGGAATTTTATATCCTATTAACTGAATATGGACACCTCTCATGTTTGTCTCACAGTGATGTTTTAGAATTGAGCAAGATAGAAGGATACCATTTTGGAGTGGGAAAGCAGTTGATGCTTATTTAGACTTACTAAGTATGGAATCATGATGTAAGGGAGGAAATTTAGAACCGTATATACAGTTTTTGGTCATGTCAGATCTTGTGATTTTTTAACTCCTTCTGAAAACTTTCTTTCCAATATTTATGTGTTTATTTTCCCAAAAGGGGTATATTATGTCTGCATTTTCACCATCCATCTTGGTATTTAGAGTGCATCCACACATATTTGTTTATTGTGAATGAAAAAGTGGGGGGGGGAACCCTTTAGCTCTTGAAGAGTAGACTGGCTCATTTCCCCTGTTTTCCTTTTTCTTATATTATTTGTTAAACCTATTCAAGAACAGGATATGATGTAATTCTACCACTCTGAGTTTCCATGATCATTGAGCTGAAAATAGGAATTTCTCTTAAGGGACATCCCTTCTGGAAGCTGGTAATATGTGTTTCCATGAGATTTTCTTGAAGCGTAATGAAAATGAGACTTTCAGGATCCCAGGCATAGCCAGTGACCACGAGTCATTGGGTTTCGTTAAAGAGCTGAAGGCTTGTGCCTTCCTGAACGAATTATTTCAAATAATTACCTTTGTAGGTGTAGCCTTGTAAAAAAAAAATCGCATATACTTTCTTATCTTGCTGATTGCATACTGGCTTATAAATAGGTTGCATTTTTATGATCTTGGCTATCTTAATGGATAGCATGGATAGCAGTACTGTGAGGCTGTGAGTGATCTCACCAGGAGAACAAAATGAGTTATTAGGAGTTATTTAATTCTATCATAAATGACTCCAAACTCTCTGCACATGAATTTTAAAAACAATTTCCCTCTATTTTCTATGTTTTTATGCTGATACTGACATACTTGGCTATAATATCTATTTTTCTTTCTTCTAGTTTACTACAGAAAATCAGATAACCAAGTTTACTGAATGATACATAAAATTCAAGAGATAATGACTAACATCCTAACAGTCTCAACCGTGAGATTTTGTTTCATTGGGTTTGGCCAGTAAGTCTTTTTTAAAATTTCATCCATTTATTTGTTCATTCATCCATTCAATCTTTGCCAATTGCTAAGGTACTTTACTGGCCAGAGGGGTAGAAAGATTAAACAGAACATATATATATATTTTTTTCATTGCATCTTGTTGCTGGGTTTATATCACAATTAAAAAGAAAACATGTTAGTTTTAACAAAATACTAGCATCTGGATTAACAACTACTTCTACTTTAAATCCAGTTAAATTTTGCAACCGTAAGATAATAATCGCTAATCTCTTTGAGTGTTGTTCTCTGCTGTCATAGTCACATCAGACATATGATAATCCAAGTTAATTCTAGATCTTATTGTCTATGAATGAGTGGGCAGGAATTCAACCTCATTCCTCTTTGATAAAAGTTAAATTAAATTTACAATGAAGTAAATGTAAGGAAAAACTTTCTAACAATTTGAGATTCTCAAAAGAGTGATAGAGCCAGGCACAGTGGCACATGCCTGTAATTCCAGGGCCTTGGGACTGAGATAGGAAGATCATGAATTCAAAGCCAGCCTTAGCAAAAGCAAGGTGCTAAGCAAATCAGTAAGACCCTATTCTTCTAAATAAAATACAAAATAAGGCTGGAGAAATAGCACAGTAGTTGAATGTCCCTGAGTTCAATCCTGGATTCCCCCTCAAAAAAAGAAAAAAAAATGGTATGTACTCATTTGCTCATTAGCTTTGTTTTGCTATCTATGTTTATCATTTGCATATAATTACTTTTGTGATCAAGTAAAACATTCACTGTATCCTGTGAATCACCATGAAGCAAGTCATCATAGTCCTTAAATTATTAATTTAAATGCATTCAGTTGCAGGATTTTACAGTTCTTTTTTTTTTTAAAGAGAGAGTGAGAGAGGGGGGAGAGAGAGAGAGAGAGAGAGAGAGAGAGAGAGAGAGAGAGAGAGAGAGAGAGAGAGAATTTTTTTTAATATTTATTTTTTAGTTCTCGGCGGACACAACATCTTTGTTGGTATGTGGTGCTGAGGATCGAACCCAGGCCGCATGCATGCCAGGCGAGCGCGCTACCGCTTGAGCCACATCCCCAGCCCCTACAGTTCTTGTTGGTAGCTTTGATTAATTTATTTAAAGTTAACATTGGATTCCATTCCAAATATTACTAACCTTGATGCTATCATCAGTGTAATTTCACATTTATCCCAATTTTTGAGTAACTGCACTTGAGCTAGAATCTTTTTGATGCTTTCATTCCAGTTATTAATAAGATCTTTTCCAGAACAGGTTAAAGAAAGACTCTTCCATCATTTTCTCCAAGTTGACTTCTTTAGAATGTAGTCATCAAGTTTATCTACCTTCTCATATTATTGTATAACTCAAACTTCATTATTGTACTCAGACATATATTTTGAGAACACGTCCTAAAACCAAGATACTCTGTGGCATTGAAATCACTATGATCTGAACATTTTCTCACAAAACTAAATAAAGTTTATTGGGGATGACTGAACCATTTTGATCTCTTAGTGGAACTTTGATAAATTTCAGTGGTAGTTATAACCCTTAGGCTAATTATTTATCCAAAGGAGGGAGGTGAATGAGAAGTTCATCTGATGCTCCCAAAGAGAGGAAGAAAAAAAAACTTAACTACCTTTTTTTTGACTGGATGTAAATAATCAGAGTATCTCAAAGGGGCAGGAAGCAATTGAATCTCATACACCATTATGAGACCTGATGTAATCTTCACATTCATTTATTGATCTTGCATACAGTGGATCATGAGGTTGAAGGGAATTTGAGTGGGACCATGTGTAGGAGAGAAGACAGTGGAAATAAGGTCCAAATGACCATGTATGCAGAAAAGAGATTGAACTTTAAGATGACAGGGTCAGTGGTCAGAATCACCATCCCTGATTTTTGGGTTTTTAATTTTCTATAATTCACATTCATTTTTAGCATATGTTTTTCAGTAGTACAAACTTCTTGCTTTGTTAAAAGTAAGATGTGGAATGCAAAGAATGTGGCAGACAGAATGGATGGCCTTACCGTACCAAATCACAAGTGCACTCAATGTTTCAAACTAACCTGAAGTAATGTTCTGGGTTTAGAAGATGTCACTAGGTCTCTAATGAATTAAGTTTGCCAGACTTCTAACAAGATTTTCCTCTTTCCCAAAGCAACACTTTGCATAATCAATTACGCCTTTCCTTGATTTCTTTTCTTGTTTTTCTTTTTACCCCCTGTTCTTCTTTATTTTTTTAGTCAATGAGCTCAGCCCTAAATGAAAGCTAGAGTTGTATGAACGGAATCGGCTGGAAATAGCAGCTGAAAGGCATGCAAATCAAAGCTGGCAAGTTGTAGCTCTTCCGCTCTTGAAGGAGAGGCTAGCTTCAATCCAAATGGCTTCCTGGGCAATTGTTTGATGATTCTAGGGTTTTGTCTCTGGTATGGAAGCAGGCATTAACAACCCAGCATTTGCCAGCTGAGACAAGAAATACACATTTCATCTTTACCTTGTGATGCCTTAGTACCCATCTGCACTCTGCCCAGGACTGTGGGAACTGTGTGGGAAAGAAGTTTACATCATTTGTGGTACAGGGGGTGGTGTGGGGGTATTCCTGATACTTCCTATTCTACCCTAGCCTCGCACAGGGCTCAAATCACAGACCCAGGAGAATCTAGGAGCTCTGGAAGTCAAGGGGCCAGAACTTTTAATATGTTTATGGGAGGTACACATAAAGCCATTTTCTCTTTCTCTCTCTCTCTCTCTCTCTCTCTCTCTCTCTCTCTCTATCTCTCTCTCTCTCTCATTCACACACACAAACACACACACACACACACACACGCATTTTGGGAGAGTAAAACTTATTTATAATGTTTCTTTTTAAAAATTATTTGCCTTTAAATAATTTATTTCTAAATCATCACTAAGTGTATTCAAAAATTCCTGCAAAGTGACAAATCTAATCTAATAAGGTTTTCAGCTAGAGTGAAATTTTTGATTGCTAAATATCATTATTTTATAAAGTTGGCATGATGCCTTGTTATGTAGCCATTTTTAACACTACATTAAAATATTTTGAGTTTTTTTCCATATCTCCAACATTTTTGAAGGCCTTAAAAAAAACTCTATTGTAACAGACAATGTGAATTTAGTGCTCAGTGCACAAAATGACATGAATAACTGCAGTCAGTTCCTGGCCCTCTATTTTGCTTCTATGCTGGCACTTTCTCCATCATGTCCCATTTTCTCCTTGAGAATAATAAAGTATCAGTCAAAATTTCACATGCTAAGGATGTGGAGGATGATCAACCTTGTAAAATGCCAATTCTCTCTCAGAAGGTCCAGGCAGGAACCTGAGTCTTCCTTTGTAGCAAGCACCTGGGCATATTGATTCTGCTGGCCCCAGAGTAGCACTTTGTGTAGTAAAGAGCTCCTTGGTGCTTCATAGAAGTATCTAGTATTCAGTGCATCAGACTCCTTGGGGCATGACTGAAAGCAGTGAGATGGTCTCTTATTTCTTACTCTTTTATGACCAAAAGCTTTGTCTCTCTAGCCATCATTACCTGCAAGAGTCTTGGGAGATTCCATTTCTTTGTCATCCTTTTGAGTGATACTGACTCCTTTAGTAGTCACTTGGGGCCTTGACTCTTGGGCAGTCTTTCCTCTTCCACTGCATAAGTTCTCAAGCCATTCAGGATGCCGCATTGAATATTTATTAGTCTCTTCTAACACAGTAACTTGGCTGGTCACACGGGATAGCCACTTGCCAAGAAACAGTCTGTAATCCAATGTCATCTTAAATGAATGGTTGCTTCTAAAACAGCAATATTCTCTTCCAACTTCATGACTTACTAAAACTCTCATTAAGCCTTGATTTAGTCAGTTTTTTCGTCACTGTGACCAAAAGACATTGACAAGAACAACGCAGAGGAGGAATAGTTTATTTTGGCTCATGGTTCCAGAGGTTCAGTCCATGGTTGGCTGACTCCATAGCTCTGGGCCCAAGTGAGGCAGGACATCATGGCAGAAGGGCCTGGTGGAGGGGAAGCAGCTCAGGGCATGGCAACCAGGAAGCAGAGACAGCTTTGCTTGCCAGTGACCAAATATAAACCCCAAAGATATTTCTCCCACTAACCTACTTCCCCTGGCCACACCCTACCTGCCTATAGTTACCACCCAGTTAATCAATACCAGTAGATTAACCAAGTGATTAGGTTAAAAACATCATAATCTATTCATTTTATCTCTGAAAATTCCTGCATTGTCTCACACATGAGCTTTTGGGGACACCTTATATTTAAACCATAGCAAGCCCCACGAATAATTTTTTATTGCTTATTCCCATTGGCACCTAGCTGAAGAATTTGATCTTTTTCATAATTTCTTCCAGAAAATTTCTATTTGCAGCTCGTAATTCACTTATGACAGAACAAGAATTTCTTGCCTCTTGCTTGCCTTTTAAGTTCTTATTCTAAGAGTCCTCTAGTTGTGGTTTCCTTCAGCAATTGCAAATCTTTCTTCTCATTCAAAAAACTTTTTGGATTGTGCTTTAATTTCTATGTCTAGACTAGAGCTGTCTTCCAGATCCACATCTACTGTCTGCTTCACTTTAGATATCCACCTTGTGCCTCAAACTTCACATTCCAAAAGGAATTTTATTACCTTTCCTTACTTTAGTTTCTTAACTTTCTTTGGGATTTAATTACTAATCTGAAATGTAGCATTAGTAAAATAATGAAAATAATCAGATATTCTGAGAATTAAACCACATTTCATATATGTCAGATGCTTAGCATACTGCTGCTAGGATAGACCCTGCAGGTATGTGTTATGTAAGAAACTGCTCATCAACCCACATTGTCTAAGTTGGCAACATATCCATCAGAAATCTGGAAGATAGCCTAGATGTCTTTTCTCGTAGAATATCCAATTAATTTGACAAGCCAAGTAGATCTTATCTACTAAATAATCTTTCTCTTTCCCCTCTCCTCACACCTTTCAGTGTTACAATTTAAGACTTTTCCTCTCAGCTGGGCTGTCAAATGGCCTTCTCTAAGTTTCCCTGGGTCAAGCCTCATCATTCTCCATTCACTTTGTGAATTGCCTGCTGAGTGCTTTCAGAGAAACCCATACATGACTATGCCCCTTCTTTGCTCAAAACTCTTCATGGTTCCATGTCTCATGAAGTGTGCACAACACTATGTTTCTCATGTCACCTTTATATAGGACAAGGAAGAGACGTGAGATTAGTCCCTTCTCTCTCTGCAGTTACTTTCTCATTTCACAGTTTTTCTCATGGATGCTACAGCAACATTTAACTAGTGGATAGTATCTGGAATAGAGATCATTCTTCCTTCAATCGACACATTTTCCTAAGTGTTCTTCCTTTCCTCATTTAATCTGTTATTCAAGACTAAACTCAAAATTAGTCTCCGTTGGAAGCTTTCTGTGTTATTCAAATTCTCATCACTGTGACTAACACCTGAGAAAAACAACTGAAAAGAGGAGAGATTATTTGGGGTCATAGTTTCAGTACATGGTCAGCCGGCTCCATGGCTTTGGCCCTATTATGGTTTGGATCTTTAATGTCCTTTGAAAAGCTCATGTGTTAATGCAGAGATTTTCAGAGGTAAAATGATTTTATTATGAGAGCTCTAATCTAATAATCTGATTAATTAATAATTTGAATGGGCTTCTGGATGATAACTGAAGGCAGACAGGGTGTGGCTGGAAAAAATAGGTGGCTGCAGGTAGGGCCTTAGATATCCTATCTTGTTCCTGGTTCCTCTATCTCTTCCTCTGTTTCCTGGTTGCAGAAAATCATAGCTCAAGGCCATGGTGAAGGAAAACTGCTCAACTCATGACACTCAGGAAGTAGGAAGAGGGAGGAAAGGGCCCAGGGACAAGTCATACCTTTCCAGGGCATGCCCCAGTGACCTACTTTATCCAACCATGCCTCACTTCCTACAATTTCCACCACCTTCCAGTAGTCTGTTCAGCTATCAGTGGACATTCCAGATCCAAATCTTAACATTTTTCCTTACAGTCTCTGAACAT
This sequence comes from Spermophilus citellus, assembly GCF_964194105.1. Lineage (NCBI taxonomy): Eukaryota > Metazoa > Chordata > Mammalia > Rodentia > Sciuridae > Spermophilus > Spermophilus citellus. The sequence goes on from NC_138196.1 coordinate 955,288, forward strand.
ACCCAAGGAATTTTTATTATAGCATTTTTCTCATTTTGATGCATCGTAATTTCATCAAGAGTTTTAGAAATTGAACAAATTATATTATTTTTTGCATCTGATGAGATGATCCTGCGATTTTTCCCCCATTGTTTTATTACAGGTTGAAGAACCTTAATCCTAAAATCTGAAATCCAAACTGCTACAAAACCTGGAATTATTTTTAGTGCACTATAGCTATACATAATAATAGGGTTCATTTTGACATATCTATGAAAGTGTATAACATACTTTTCTCCATCCCAGTCTCCAGTATCACCCTGTTCCCTCCCTCCCTTCCTCCCCTGGATCTTCTTTTTCTACTCTATGAAAAATCCTGGAATTTTTTGAATGTAGACATAACGTCACAAATGAAAGATTCCATACCTGACCTCATGTAACAGGTTGTTGTCAAAATGTGTCAAAATACACAATCTAATCAGCTTTCTCAAGGGAAAAAGGATCATTCCAGATACCTTCGGCTGAGGTCTATCTTTTTGAAACATACTCTAATTTTTCTTGAAGCATGCCCACAAAGGGCATCTTCTTATGTATATGTGAATATGTCAAAAACAAAAACAAAGCAGAACAAAAATGATGATGACAATAACAAAACACAAACTGAAATCCAAAACACTTTTCATCCAAACATTTTGGATAAAGGATACTCATCTATATTAACACTCAATTTGTAAACTGACCTAGTATCCTGAAATTGTTTTTTTTAAATATTTATTTTTCAGTTTTAGCTGGACACAATATCTTTTATTTATTTTATTTATATTATTTATTTATTTATTTTATTTGTTTCTGAGGATCAAACCCAGTGCCTCATAAATGTTAGGCAAGCACTCTACCACCGAGCCACAGCCTCAGCCCCTGAAGTTATTTTTTACTAGATTTTTTCTTTTCTTTTCTTTTCTTTCTTTTTCTTTTCTTATCTTTTCTTTCTTTCTTTCTTTTTTTGCTGGATTTGGTTTGGTTTTATACTATTTAAAAAATATTCTAATGTTTACATGCATTGCATATTGCTTTTCAATTTCCTGTAACATCCTTGTCAGGTTTTTATTTAGTTCTGGAAGTGTCTGATTGATGTGTTTGGAAATTTTGTTATGTGAATGTCTTCCTGATCAATATAAACCATTCTACTTAGGAAATAATCCTATTTTACTAATTCTCCCTTTGTTGATGTCTAAATTGACTAATACCACTAAAATCACACCGGCATTCTTATAATTAATGTTTTTGTGAAAAAAACTTTTCCCATCCTTTAAAAAATATTTTTTAATCATTTATAAATAGTTGAAATATGTCTGTTTTAGGTATCATACGTTTGAATATTGCTTGACAACTGGCTTTCTGATGGATATATTCAGTCAGTTTATATTCAGTGCAATTAATAATACGTTTAAGGTTAAATATTCTTTTATATTTTTTATTTAGTTTGCTTTAAATATTCAATTTATTGTGCCTGCTTTAAGTAGTCACCTATTTAAAAATTAACAAAAAGCATCTTATATTTGTGCATGTATTTTTCCTTATTTGTGCCTTTAATTAATTCTATTCTGTAGATCTGAACTTTCATATATCCATAAGACAAGTGGACAAGTTGGGCATGGTGGCACACTTAAGTCTGTAATCACAGTAACTCAGGAGGTTGAGGAAGGAGTATCACAAGTTTAAACTCAGCCTCAGCAACTTAATGAGGCCTTGTCTCAACATAAAAAATTAAAAGTGCTGGGGATATGGCTCAGTGGAGGGTAAGTGTCCCTGTGTTCAATCTCCAGTATCAAGAAAAAAAAAAGACACATGGACATATATGTTTATATGTTACATGTATGTGTAATACATATAAAGCAAGACTGTAGTCAAATACAGTATGTAATATTTCCAGTTAGTCTGAAGAACTTCAGTTAAAATATATTGCATAAAGAATTTACTGGCATCAAATTCTTTCAGGTTTTTAAAAATATATCATAAATTTTCAGAAAATATGAATTCTATTTTGCTGTTTTTCTTCTATCTGTTGCTGTTCCACTCTCTCTCAACTTCCATTATTTTACTTAGAGACAAACAGTCATCCTCACAGTTGTTCCACCCTAAGAAGTATAACTTCTTCCTTGAGTGCTTTTAAGGTTGTTTTGTTGTTTTTCGCTTTGTTTTAGTTTTTAACAGTTTGAATATAAAGTGTCTATTTCAGATTTTCTTTGTATTTACTGTACTTGGGAGTTGCTAAATTTCTTGGTCTTTCAGGTTGGTGCTTTGATGAATTTTAAAAGTGTTCAACTACTATCTTTGAATACTTCTGGTGGCACATGCTCTCTCGTCTCTATTTCTAGAACTCCTAACTGGAGTATATGAGACTTAATACTTCCCCATCATTCGCTGAAGTTTTATTCATTTTTTTAAAAGTAATAGTTTATCTTAGATTGTCTCTATTGAACTATATTTAATGTTTTAACCCTCTTGTGATGCATATATTCATCTACTAATCTCATCCAGTAAACATTTCATGTGCATTTTTTTATTCCCCCTTTTCTGACTACATTTGTTATTGCAGGGCTTCTGTCTTCTCACAAGAATGGCTGTATATATTTGTCATATCCACAGCATTCTTGTCAGCTACTTCCAACATTATTGACCTTAATATTTTTTGGTCAACCATGGTATCTCTGGATTATTGTCCCATTTTATAGTTTTTCAGTGTCTACTCTTTTAAAGCTTTATTTAGTTTAATCATCAAACTTCACATATTTGATCTGTTTATTGGATGACTATTTATTTATGAATATACTTATGAAATTCCAAAATCAAGATAATGAATATGTCCATCAGCTCCAAATGTTTCCTATGCTCTTTTCTATTCTTTATCTTACCTACCACCCCACTCCCCCAAACTTCGAATCTGTGTAACTACTGATTTTCAAATTCATACATGTTGCATGTATCAAGAATCTTTTTTTTTTTTTGCTTAGGATAACATGGATATAGTACAAGTTATTTATCAGTTCACCTGTTGGTGGGCATTTTGATGATTTCCAGTTTGGGCTACTATAGGAAGTAAAGTAAGCTGCTATGAACATTTGTGTACAAGGCTTAATGTGGACCTAAATTTTTTCTTTATTTTTTTTTGTGGAAAAATACCAAGTTAGTAGAGTGGTTGAGTTGCACAGTAGATATATTTTTTAATTCTAAGGAAATTGCCAAATGTTTTGAAAGGGGTTGCAATTGTCTAATAGGCCCACCACCAGAGTTGGATTGTGAAAGTTAATTTACATCTTTGTCAACAGTCTTTAAATTGCATTCAGTTAAGTGGGCTGTTTAGTGGTATTACAGTGAGGTTTCCTAATGCTGTTGACTAAACAAATATTTTCATGTTAGTTGGTATATGTATTGTGGATCTTCTTTAATAGTTTTCAGTTCATTTACCTATTAAATATATGTATATATCTACATATATGTGTATATCTCTATATATCTACATATATAATATATACCAATTATATGTATAAATCATATTTATATGTGATATATATATATGTATATATAATATTTGTATACTGATCTTATATCCTGCAACATTACTAATTTAGTAATGTTAGTGTACACTAAGCCTTGTACACAAATGTTCATAGCAGCTTACTTTACTTCCTGTAGTAACCCAAACTGGAAAGTAGCTTTAGCATTTGATCCCATTGGCTTGGAAATATAATTCTATTTCTTACAGGCTCTTTGGTAATTCTATATATCAAATTATGCAACCTGGTACAGTCTTTTAGATACAACCAAGTTGTACTGGGTAAGACTTTCTACAATTTATTTTCTGCTAAGAAAATAACTGTGAAGCAAGTTCATTGTTTGTGTACCCTTTTACATTTCAGGAGGGAACTCTAAACACTTCACTAGTATCATGCTCCAGTATCAATCAACTTGCACCAGACTGGTGAAAAAGAAAATTTACACAAGTTACATAAAGCAACTCTGTTACTCGCAGATAGGCAGCAAAGGATAACAGAAACCTGGAATTCATGGTGAGCCAGTCTCATGAGGCTAATGAAAGCTGTTCAGGATCGAGTCTTAATGATATGTGCCCCACAGTGTAGTGCACCTTACGGATCCTCGAAATCCACTCTGTGTTGGGTTTTATACACACAATAAGTAAATTGTCTAGTCTAAAATGTTGCAGGACTTCCTTTCTGAGACAGGAGGGAACAGAACTTGGGCTGCTATTTCCAGTTTTTCATAATCTTGGGATGTTATATTATCAGCACATTCTACTATTACTCTTGAACTATAAACAAGGAGGGCTGAGTTAGGTCTCCGAGGCCATTCAGGGACATATCCAATAATAATTAGTTTCTTCTCTGCATCAGCTTAATCATTTTCATCAGATTAGTCAACAAATTAAGATCTATTTTTAAAATTCTCAGTTTTCAGATGAGCACTTTGATTAGTTATTTGACTGTGGCAGATATAGAAGAGCTTTGTCTCTGAGTTCACTCATACTGCCTTAAGAAATCTGCCTCACACTTATAACCAAGATCAACCAGATAATTTTTATTCTTCACCTTCCCTCAAGTACATGGAAATATAGGACACTCTTCATTTGCTTAGTGGTATGCCAATGAACTTGAAAATCTGCATGCTGTTTTGTTAATTATGTTTTTAATTGTGTTATTCATTTGAACAAAGAAAGTCAACAGTTATTAAAAATGCTATCCGAACTCAGCAGTTAATGAAACCATTATTTTAAAGCAATATGAAAATATGGTAACAATCCTGATAGAAAAAGTTTTATTTGAAACTGAGATTTACATATTTTAAAATATGGTCTCAGGCTGTATGAGAATAGATTTGTATTTTCAGTAAACTTGGAGCATTTATCCATAACTAGTGAGTACTAGAGATTCTTACTTTGAGAAACTGATTTGGTTTGCAATATAGAAGACTTTCTTTTGGTTTTTACTGCCAATATTTAAGACACGTACTTTTAATCTCATAAAAGAGATTTTTCCAAGAATTTTATCATAAACACTTTTGATTTTCTTACATTTTTTTTCTCACACAAAAATATGGCATATACTGTTATTGTTTTAGTCTCCTTAAAGAGTTTGCCATCTGTAGAGTTCATTGTATCATATATAATTCTCATCTGCATCTCCCTTATAATTTAGGATACTATCTTGCATACAGGAGGTGGTCACTATATAGTCACTAATACTAATTATAATTTCTAAGTTCTACCCACTATGTACACCACATTAACTTCTTTTACTACCAAACCAAACTAACTTCAAATCGATCTCTTGATTTCTCACCTGAAACTGACTTATTTGATCCCCTTCACCTTTGGAATTACTTTCCATTCCAGATTTGCTAATTGTACTAGTCAACTTTTCATTGCTATGAGCAAAATAAATGTCACAAACAATTTAGAGGAGGGAAAGTTTATTTTGGCTCATGGTTCTGAGGTCTCAGTCCATGGTGGGCCAACTCAATTGTTCTGGGCTCAAGGAGAGGCATGGTGGAAGGGCATGACAGAGGAACCAGGGTATCAAGATCCCCAAGGGCATGCTCCCAGTGACCTAAGTTCCTCCAGCAATGCATCACCTGCCTCACCATTCAAATCAGGATGGACAAATTAGGTTACAGCTCTCAAAATCTAATCATTGTACATCTGAATATTCCTGCATAAACACAGGAGCTTTTGGAAGACACCTCATATTCAAACCATAGCATTTATCATAATCGAAATCATCTTTAAATGTTGTCATATCCCCCTCTTCATGAAGCTACCTCTGATATCCCTTCAGGGAGATGTATACTCTTTCACCTTCACCATCAGAACTCCAAGGGCTGCCATTGAAGAAGCACTTACTACGTGCCTGACAAAACATCAGGCATTTTATATCTTCTATCTCATTTTAATAATATAAATCATGAGTATACATAATAAAACTCTATTTTCTATAAGTAGTGACATGATTTAGATATTAGATGTCCTGGAAAAGCTTATGTGTGAGACAATGCAAGAAAGTATAGAGGTAAAATGACTGGGGTGAGAATTTTAACCTAATCATTGCCTGAATCTCCTCATAGGAATTAACTGAGGTGTGCCTGTAGGCAGGTAGGTGTGGCTGGAGGAGGTGGGTCACTGGGGCATGCCTTTGGGGTTTCTGTTGTTCCCTGGTGAGTGGAGTCTTTCTCTCTGCTTCCTGGTGTAATGTGCCGATCCATTTTCTTCTTCCACACTCTTCTGCCATGATGTTGTGTCTCATGTTAATACCCAAGGAATAGAGTTGGCCATCTATGGACTGAGATCTCTGAAACCATGAGACCCCAAATAAACTTTTCTTCCTCTAATTGTTCTTGTCAGGTCTTTTGGTAACAGCAATGAAAAACCTGACAAAAACATATGGGTTAATGATAATGGAAGACATTGATTACTTTGTCCAGATCACAGATATAGTAAGTGATTAAGCCAATGCAGAGGAAATTGGACTGACTCCAAAATCTCATTATACTTCTGTTAGGCCTTGAGATTGGATAGATGAGTGATTTTTAAACCCATTATTATTTGACAAATAAAATATTTCAAGGAAGTCAATGATTAAAATAGTTATAGAGGACCCGTTCTAACCAAAACTGAGATAAAGGTGGGGGAACTCTGAAGGGCACATGCCTCTCAATACACCTGCTAGGATCCTCCTAATGCTTTGCAGCAACCCGTGATGCCTCCCTTTGAAAACTCCTGTGCTCTAAAAAAATTACTGCTTTAGCTCAACTTTGTTTTTCTAAGAGAAAATAAGAATTTGTTTTTCTGTGTGTGTGAGTGTGACATTTTGGGGCCTTAGAGCTTGCTCTTGAATCCCAAATACAGTACTTTTATAATAAAAAATTACCCAACATTGAAATACTTAAACATCCACAGAACTGATGAACCAAAATAAGAGCAATGTCAAAGCAGTAGCCAAAGTACAATGCAAAGGACATCTGGATGAACTATTCAAATGGAGGCTGAGTCTTTGTGTGATGACTATGGTTCAGCCACATTGATATGGTACATGGCCTTTTCTTCCCTCTACAATCAACCCTACCACTTCTCCAGTCTGCTTAGTGAATCTGTCTTTCTTCTAAACTCCCTCACAGCTTCAGGATTCACCCATTTCCTCTTTCTCCTTTCAAGATCTATCCCCTACTTCTGGCTACTGTCTATACTGTAACCACATTTTGTCTCTGAATATTGCAGAACAGTCACCTCCACACATTGGCTTATGTGGACTCCGCTGCCTGCAGTTTCCTTTCTTCCCTTCCTTCTTCACTTAGGTGTCAACATTGCTTTTTCTCTATCACCTTCCATCCTACTGAACAAGATCACTTGGGCCTGTGTACTCAGATAAAATCATATGTATAATAATTTCACAATATTTACTGTAGTGTAACATCATATTTATTTATCTATTTTTCCCTAGATCATGTTCATTTATCTATTTTAGTTCTCTGCATTTCATAAATAAGGTGGTAAAAACTGATTTAAATAAAAAAACTCTTAGGGAGAGGGCTGTATCATACTGATTTCTCATATTCCCACTCCCCAACACAGGTCTAGCTCTTAGTAGTTTCTATAAAAATTTGTTTATGAAGGTCTAATAAAAATATCCTAAAATATACTTCTCCAGTGAGTGCCACCATGCCGTTAACATGGTTCAGTCTGAAAGTTCCCTATTTCTGTAAATTAAATGTGTGCCCTACTTTATTAGTCTAACTGATATGCACTTAGTTTAAGCTGGAACTTGGATTCCTTTCTGTGCCGTGTGTAGCTGCAACTGAAGTTCTACACTCATGTACTTGGCACTTTTTAAGGCTCGGTGTTTAAATAAGGCAGCACTAGAAGACCAAAATGACTGTAGTGACAGACTTTATCAAAAACATAATCTCTGCTTACATGTGACCATAGAAATTGAAGGCAATGGTCAAATCATTTGACAATAGACCAGTATAAAATGAGTGAGAGTTCAGAAGGAAACGTATTCTATAAATAAAGAAAAATAAAATAGAAAGTACAAAATCCCCCATAAGAATACAATCCCTCAAATATAATATTGAAAACAGAAAACCACCATTTCTGGTACATTTTTAAAGCAGAATGATAAAGTAAAAATGGCATGTCTACCCAACAGTTCTTTAGACTTTGTAACCTTAAAGTTAGGCTACTCCTAACAGTTCTTTGTATTTCATAAACAAGGTAGTAAAAACTGATTTAAATAAAAATTAAGGTCCTTTAGTTTTTTTAAAAAAAAGTCAGAATTAAGATATATTTTAGCTGCTATGGCAGATAATGCTCAGGGCTCAGCATAACCCCTGGGGTGTGTTTTTACATTTCTTTGTGCTTCCCCACCTGTCTTCAATGTGATCTCAACACCAGCCAGAGCTGCTGTTCTTCAGAAATCTGCCCTCTTGGGAGAGAGAGAGATAATTAGCCAGCAAAAATAAAGCTATAGTACAGACAACATTAATTCATGCTGTATGAAGACCCAAATGATGTGAATATACTTGGTATACAATCAGAGATATGAAAAATTGTGCTCTATATGTGTGCTATGAATTGCAATGCCTTCTGCTGTCATGTATAACAAATTAGAATAAAAAATTTAAAAAAAAATAACTCCAGGTAAGGGGTCAGAGATATGTTGGTGAGTGTTATTTTTAGATAGCTTGGTCAGTTACTTGAACCCAAGCTGGTTTTTTCTCTTCTATATTTATCTTATTCATTTATTTAACAAATACTTGACAACTATGCTGTCCTTTGAAGGACTCATTGATTACAAGAAAGTTGTATCTAAGTGAGTAAACATGTTTACTATTACATGTACACATATTAAACAGTCACGCATGCATACATACATGTATTATCCAAAGGCTTTGATCTTCCTCAGAGGCTGTTTGGAATGTCAGCCACTCTGATATCTAGAACTTCAAAAGCCCATTGCTGGGATGGCTGAGAGCTATTCCTAAGATGAGAATTTGTGACCTGACTATGGTATGGGAACCAAACACCCGTCAATCAGCTGGGAAGAATTTTAGTTGTGTTTTGAGTATCTGCCTCACAAAACAGCTTTGTTATTTTCTACATTTTGTTTATCACGATTCTAATGTCTGATTTTGTTTTATATTGTTTAATTTTGCTTTTCATTCGATGTTTTGAAAAGAAGTAACTGTAGGAAAGAGATAATTGCTAGTATTGATAATAAAAGAAGAGAAAATGAAGGGGTCTAAAGGCATGATGGCTAGCAGACATCTAGACAGCTGGGGTCATTTTCTTTTCCGTTTTGCATGCTACCTGATATGGAATCAATAACATGAGTCTCATGTGTTTGGGAGATGTAAGTGAGAACAGTCTATGGAATGGATATAGCACAGTGCACTCTGAAGGTAAGAAGATATCATTACCCATGCAAAGTCTTCATTGAGGGTAAAATCAACTTCTGAGGCCATCAAGTTTGACCAGGTAGAAGGATTTGAGGAAGAACTTCCAATCACACAGGACAGCAGAAGCAAGAACTAGTTGATTAAAACACTGCTTCTGGGTTCAAAGAAGAGTAAGCACTTCTTTCTGGCCAAAGATATAGAGAGCAGGTATAGGAAGAGAGGGGATGAAGGGGAAGGGTGCCTATGAGAGAGAAAAGTTTGAGCTAGTCTAGACAGCGAGGCTTCAGGGCAGTACAGGTTAGAAGGAGAGAAGAAAGGCAGCAGGAGTGTGTCCAGGGACAGGACCATGGCGTGGTGAGGGGGAGACCTGCGTTGCCAGGTTTGCCCAGGAACATTCAGCATTGGCCTTCAATGATGGGATGGCGTCTACGCAGAGGGTGAGTTTGTTGCTTCAATACAGTTAAAGGTGCAAAGGCAAGAAGGCTGCTGTGGAAGTTAGGAAAGGAAACAGAGGAAAGAAAGATGGGTCAGCCCCGTGCCAGGCACTGTCTTGCCTATTTTTTATGCAGAGTCTTTAATCCTAAAATATTGTGAGGAAGATATTATACCTATGTCTACAACTAAGGGAAATACATTTTAGAGAAAGGAAATGTATTGCTTCCCATTACCCAGCCAGGGTGGGATTCTAACCCAGGTCTGCTTTATTCCTCAACTCTTACTTCTTCCTCTTACAAATTGCAGCAGATAGAGTATTAAAAGAATGACAAGGAAACTAGAAAACTCTAGAATTCCCAAAGTCAATCTCCAGGTTCTTATGATTATAATCAGTTCAAGCACTCAGGGAATCATACACAACCCAAGTCCATTTTTAAATCATTTGCACTGCCAAGTAATGGCACAAACACCCACAGTTATATTATAAAGGGAAAGCCCGATACATTTCCTCTGAATACTTGTTTTAGTTGATGTATTTTTTTTCTTCCTCCTTCCTGCGTGCTTCTGTGTATTTAGAGTTCAGTTAGAAGTAGAAAGCAATTTTCAAGAAGCTTATGCATCTTTGTACAGATTAATAGGGGGCAGAGGTGAAAGGGTTCCTCTTCAAAATGAATTTCCTGCTCTATTACTATTCAGAAAATATAAGAGATGAATATTCTGGTATGTTGCATCTAAATAAATAATGGTCATCATTATATTTCTTGGAAAAGGGAAACATTAAAATTGATTTGTTTAGTTGATATTAACTTTGAAATTATGATATTAGGTATTAACTAGATTGTGAGCTGGTAGGACTTCAGGTTTCAATGGGTTGAATCCTGTGGTCCAAGAGGAAGGATAAATTGATTTGTTAAACCTAGGAAGATTAAGTGGATATAAAGATCACAGTAGTATGGGGAGAATGAGGCCAGTTAAGAGCACAAATGGCAAATTATTGAATTCTAGGGTAATTATAAATGTTTGGAGGAAAAAACATGATAATCCAGCCTCAGAAGAGAAGGGAGAAGATGAAAAAGTGATAATTTGGTTCCATAATGCAAAATATTAATCAGTAAGAAATACTCTCCTCCACTGGCTCTTTCTTAGTCATATGTTCAAAGCCCTGCAAGCCACCCCATCAGTCATCTTTCTACAATCACCCTTCATCAATCATCTTTTAGATTTTTTTCCCCAAATTTATCACCATTGTCAATTATTTTAATTTTGAATTTGTTTACTTGCTACTTGTTCCTTTGTGAACTTTTAGCTTGTATGGTGAGGTTAGAAATCTCATCATCTTGATTGACTCATCTCCAATCTCAAAGTTTTTAAATAATTAAGTAGATGGATACATTCTCAACGATGATTCAATTATCAGTTAATATCAACCTAAGTCAGTATATGCAAAGAACTAAAAATGAGTCCTGCAATAGAGCATATAAATATATTTGTTAACTAAATAAATACATTTCCAACTGATAAATCAATATAAGTAGTTCTTAAACTAAGTTAAAATTATTACTAAGTAAGGAAATATAGGAATTGGATTATTTGACTAAAATAAACAGGAAATGATTAATAGTTTATACTCCCTAATTTCTGTCTATAAATGATTTCAATAACATTATGCAAAAGCTGGTGAAATTCTATCTTTGGCCTTTACTGTATCCCTGCTTTAAATTACTTTTTAACAAACAGAGGGAAATACAAATTAGTTGCCTTTTCCTTCTTCTTCCTGATTTTCTTTCTGTACTTTTTAATCAGAGCATAATAAACTGTAATTGGCTATTTTGCTTTTTGCACTGTAAACTTTATTGAAGCGCAAGCTTCACAAGGACAAGCCAAAATGCATATTTCAGCATTTGTCACTGGTGTATCATGAGAATATCAATCCATGGCTGGCATAGGGTGGGTGCCCTCCAAAAGTTTAGCGAAATAATGTGTTAATTTTGGGAAGAAGGAGATATGAGGATGTTTTGGGGATCTTCCTGAATCCTCATATGAAAATAGAGGGAGCAAGTTGATAGATGGTAAAACCAAAGCCATTGAGAGATTTAAAGCAAAACTGGGGACAGATTATTTCCCACAAATATGAAAATAAAAGTGGGTGAGAGCAAATCACTAATAGCCTCAACACCTTCAGGCTACTGGTGTCTGAGAGGAAGCTGATCAGGGAGAATTCCCAACCCTCCCCACACATCCACAAATCATGATGAGCCAATTTGAGAATAAAAGCTAACCTACCAGGACTCCCTTTCAGGTCAGGACCTGACAGTGAGGATCAACAGCTGGGAATAAAACTGAAATTGATCAGAAGAGCACCAGAGAAATAAAGCAAAGTCCAGAGAAAAAGTATGTAGAAGAAAATTGAACCAGAACACCTCAGAAAGATAGCCATTATGTTTTAATCATAATCTTGAGGAGAAAGAGGGAGGAATCCTGTGAAATTAGAACAGCTATCTCCATGTAAATATGAACAAGAGATACATATTGAAATGAAATTGCATTCAATGTGACCATTAAAAAGAGAATACAGAGCATGAGGACTGAACTAATAACCCTACAGGCAACGAAAGCATATTTGTGTGAGCATATTTGAATATGCTCAAGAAACAGAAAAAAAAAGAACTCTGACATGTATTATTATTGTTTAGTTGTAATGTACCCTGAAAGCCCATGAGTGAGACAATGCAAGAAAGTTTGGAGGAGAAACATTTGGTTGTAAGAATCTTAACCCAATCAGTGAATTAATTCCTGTTGCATTTAATAGGGTGTGGCTGGAGGGGATGGGAATTAAGGCGTGGCTATGGGGTATATATTTTGTATCTGGAGACTGGAGTCTCTCTCTGTTTAATTACCAAGATGTGAGTTGCTTCCTTCTGCCACACTCTCCCACCATGACAATTAGCCTCACCTTGAGCCCCAAAGAATGGAGCCAGCCTTCTAGGGACTAAGACCTTTGAAACTGTGAGCCCTAAAATATATTTTTCCTCCTCTATAGTTGTTCTGGTCAGATCGTTTAGTCACAGCAGTGAAAAAGCTGACTAAAATACATATTGTTGCAAAATGAGCTAGAAAATGTTAAGGAAGCAATTCAAATTGCTAAAGAACACCACATCCTCCTCATCAGGAAAACTCAGAAATAGGGTGGCAAAACTCAAGAATTAGAAACAAAAGTAAAACATTTTAGAAATGAATGCTAAACTAGAAGGAACACAAGATTGAGCAAACACAAGTCATATCAATATAAGTTGAAGATAAAACAAGTAATTTTCTTTTAAATTAAAAAATATGGAAAGGATTTGAGAGAAGTCATAAATGCTCAAAATAGACAAAGAAATTTGGCCCATAATTATCTGAGAATCTCAGCCCAAAATAAACACCACTAAGCCATATGTTTGAAAGATTTTTGCACTTTAAATTATTATTAGACTTTTCAACAGACATATTTTATGATGAAAGAAAATGGGTGAACATATTTTAGACCCTTAAAGGAAGAAGCCATGAACCATGGAGGTTACATTCAACAAATGTCACTCTTACAGATGAAAGGGCCAATTTGTTATCAATATTTGATAAATTGAATACTATTCCTACAAGCTTTTCTATAAAAATCTACTGCAGAATGAGATTTGGATTGACATGATAGGCACCGATATAAAAACTAGTGGTCAACATAAACATATAGCTGTTTTTATAACTAAAATAATGAGAATTCAAAAAGATGACATTGCAGGTCATGAATAAAATGTCTGAAGACGGATTAGGAAGCAACTGCAAAAATTTGGGCTAAAAGAAGATGGTATATGCAAAAAGAATTTAACTGCTTTTAGGATTCATAACTGGTATTTTAATATTACTATATATGAGTTTATTTATGTAATGTAGGACAAATAAAAATATTAATTTTGTGATAGCTAATTATGTCATTTTCTATGTCCAACATCCTTATCCAGATTTGGGCTTGAAACATCATTTATTATCAAAACAAAAAGAATCCGTGTGTGAGTGACTGATTTCAGATCTGAGGCAAGATAGACCAGGGACATGTTAGCCTACCTGAGCAAGGACCTTATCCAAGATTGCAAAGGTTATGTCCAAAGAATTGAAGAGTGAACTTAGGAGAATCACACTGGCCAAAGATGGCACAGTTAGAGCTTCAATAAAGATTAAGAAATGTGCTGTCTTAAAACCCCTAAAATATGAATACATTCATCAATTTATAAGATTAAAGAGGGAAAGTAATTGGCCACATTTTAATAATAATAGGAAACAAATGCATAATCTTGAAAACTAGGTGATTAAAAGGAAAGAATACAGCATTTATCCAGCATTTCTTTACAAAATGTAAAATGTATAGCAAACTATTAGACAAAGGAAAACATTTCTTTATGAAATTATCTCACATAATAAATGAAAATAAAAAGGTAGAATTAGGATCTCACCATTTGGCAAGCTCCATCAGTACCCATCAAACACCAATCACTGCAAACATCACAGAAGAGCAAGAGCAAAATATCATGCAGCTCCTGGTCAAAGGACAGGACACTACTTATAGTCTTGACAAAGAGAGAGCATCTGAGTCTGACCTGAGTCTCTGCATCTAGCTGCCAATCTGAGGCTAAACACAAGAGTGTTGCAGTCCAAATTTGCAGTCATCAAAATGTAATACTATTGATTAGATGGCCCGGGTTTTGCAAAAAGTAAAAAGCAAGAAATAGAACGCAATGGAGGGCCATCCTATTTGTTAAAAGCAAATTAAAATACATGTTAAAGTTAGGCAAGTCTAGGGAAGGACACAGATAAAGCCCTTGAGTAACGCTAGGATCTAATTACTATTTAAGTTACTTTTAGAGGAATGGGGCTGGGATTGTGATGAGGAACACCTACACCCTTCTGATGTCACTTTTGCTGTGATACTGCATGAGCACTGTTGTTGTAAACTCACTTTCTTAAGTACATTCCACATCTTGTGGCATCAACAAAGGCCAGAGACATTTCAGCATGAATGCTCACTCCTCCATTTAATGCAGAGATATTTTCCACCAGCAGAATTTTTAATGAGCATCAACTAAACCCTAGAGCTGGTCTTCAGTACTTTTATTAAAAAGAAGAGGAAGACTGCCTGGGGGGACGTAAAAGTATAGTTGTAAGGAGAGAAGCTTTTTCATGTTTCACACGAGCTTAAGTACATCAACATATTTCCTAACTCTCAACACAGGACCTCTGGACTCAAAAGAAATACCATGGGTGAAGATCTGTGAGTTTGTATTATGCATTAAGAGTAAAGGCAAGATGAATTTGTGCCCTGATAAAGGTGAACAACCCCTTAGTTGGCCTTAATTAAATGATGTCTCTCTCCGTTTCTTTTTTGTTTTGTTTTGCATTTGGATAATACTAGATCATGTAAAGTGTATGCTTGTTTTTTTCATTTTCTTTCTTTCTTCTCTCTCCTCCTTTTCCTCCTCTTCTCCTTTTTCTTCTATAACAAACATTTAAGTAAAGAAGATGTAAGGGCAAACCAATTTTGCTCATCAACTAATAATATATTTCTTCATATTTGGAATCATCTATATGTCTACGTCTTGCTATCATTATGACAATCCTCATTAGCAGTTAAACTACTGTCCTACATGGTATGTCCACTTCACAGATATGAAGAATAACTCCATTCAATAGGGTTTTCCAAGATACTCCCCCAAAGTAAAGGGTGGTGTTGAGGTTTTAGCCAAAACTTCTGCCTTGAAATCCCATATTAATCCATTCCAACAGATCCCCAGGGGATATTTCCCACCATCCCTGTCTTGAGTTTACACCAGATGTCACAATCTTAAAAATTCTAGATCCCATTACAATGCTTTAGGAAAGGTGAGCTCTTTTCTCCTAATCAGCTATTTCTCAAGAGAAGAGATTGGCTCTTAATAAGTGAGCACTGTCCCTTAGGGTTAGTTTCCTGAAGATGAATCCTTGAGTTTCAGACTTCATTGAGATAACAATAACTTCTGGACACCACCATTCTTCTATGGCAATGTTCAACTCAGTTGTTAAACTGTAGGAAATTACATCTTTTGGGGAAAGTGCAAGAAAGAAGGCTATAAAAGGAGGAGGTGAGAAATAAGTAAATAAGCCTCATTCTCCCACTGTTTTTCCTCAATATGAAAAAACAAATGTCAGTTTGTTAAGCACAAAGTTTATGCTACTAGGCTCATTTGGCACCTCAACACCACCCTTTACTTTTGGGGAGTATCTTGGAAAAATCCCAACCAATGGAAAATCCCAACCTTTGCTGGGGAACAGGCAGGGTTAAACTCTACACAGGGAGAGCTTTTGCCTTCACCTGGTGCTTAGGACAAATGAACAATCAACTATGCAAATACCACAAGCAAGGGGAACTATTTATCTGCACATATACTGATTGCTCAAGTATTTACTAGGACAGGGAGGCACCAGCAGGCTAATTAGGTATTGTTGAGGCACATTTGATGTCTGGGATAAATTTAATAATCCCATTTCCAAACCTCTTGCTCTTTTGCTCTTTTCTTTTAAATAACTTTTATTCCTTTTTATCTACCCAGAAAATCTAAGTTCTCAAGATACAGACTTAAGTAGCATGAGGGGCAAAGGAGGAGGAAAAGGAAGGGAGGATGCAAAGAAGAAACAGAAGCCTGGGCTGCACACGTCTGGCGCAGGCAGCTCACGGCAAACGTGGGCTTGTGCGCAGTTTTCCCTTAGAATATTTAAGGGCTGAAATTCGCAACTGACCCACTCCTTAAAATTCTAAATTGCTCTGAATCAATATCAGAAGCAGGCAGGGCACATTTCCTTTGACCATCTCTCCAACTCTCATCCCAGTTCCCATCCCCCCTTCTTTCTACTCAATTCATAGTTCAGTTATGAGCATTCATTTAGTGGATCACTTTGGGACTCAAAAATACACATGAGAAGGAAATTCTTGGTCTGCGTGGCTTTTTATCCTCTTCTCAATAAGTGAATGTAACTTGCTTAAGAGATCTTGAAAATAACGTTGAAAGTAAGAGATTTGCAATGTAAAACTAGAAATGCTGAGGTTTGAGTTTGTGTACGACAGCTCCTTTGTTTCCACAGCTCTGGTGTATGTGTGTGCATGTGTATACGTGTGTGTGCATGTTATTGTGCTATTTGTGGAAGGTGGAGTTTGCTCCACTTCTGCCAAGTGACCATGGTTCCCTGGAGGACTCCAAGGTGCTTCTCACCCCTCTTCCTGTACATGTGCTACCAGAGTAGGGTGGATCGTCCCATTCCTTGGTCAGAAATTTTCCTTAGGAGCTGTATGTTCTCAGTGGGAATTTCCAAATTCTCATAGTAATCTAATTCACAATAGGCTAAACACGTCAGGTGTTCCTAGGTAATTGTTAAACATGAAGGCAAATCCATGGGGTGTTTTGGAAAGAAATTCATTAAAATTTAAAAGTTCAAAGCTGAAAAGTTGGTTGAGTTTTAAGAAAAGTCAAATGAAAAGGTGACAAAAACTCAAATGAACAGTTTTTCTTGCCAAAGTGGTTAGTCACAGAAAGAAGGCTCTCAATCAGCCTTAGGAGAAAGTTGGAAGACATCCATTTTGGTTCACTTTACAACTAATAATTTTAAATGCTATGTGAATGTTATGAAAATTGTAATCATAGAGATGCCCAGGGTACTCAACTGTGAGAACTCTTACAAGACTTGGAAACCAGGAAATCTAGATTGGCTTCTTATGTTATTCATGCCCCATGAAAAGCACAGCAGAAAAAAAAACCCTCGGAATCAATAAGAACCTTCCTGTGTGACCATTATTTGGGCACAATCATAAAAATTTAGTATTAGGAAGAATGAAACATCCAATATTAGAGTGTAGAAAGTGATGGAGATGGTTGGTGAATAGCTCGCCAGGGTATGTGACTCAATGAAATGACTAAATGACCAAAACATTAATTTTAATTCTGAAGTGAAATGAGCCTTATTCATACAATGGATCCCAAGTGATTGGTTGAAAAATAAAGACTAATAAGAGACAGCATATCCAATGTCCCTGAAGTAGGGACAAATTCACCAAAAATGGTATCATTTCAAAGATATTTTTGAATGAGAATAAAGTGGTCTCAATATTTTATATATATGAATGGTTTTATTTGGATTAGAGTGTAAAAACAGCTAAAGTCATCTATTGCCACATTTGGAATAAGAAGTGTTCCGAGCTAATGACCATAGACATTTGATCCCCTGGGTGGCCCTGGGCCTTCCACTGAGACTTCTTTCAGGGGTGTATTGGCGATGTGACCTATATCTATATGATACTAGTTTGTCACAAGTGGCTTCAAGATCTAGAGGGTCTTTCTAATGTTATCTGGGGATTTTGATTCAAGTCAAATGTGGAGAAGAATTTCAATTATGAGTGAATATAATGACACCTCTCTGCATCCTAGAATTTAGAGACTCTTTAGAACATAAGTTCAGAGCTGGTGCTGCCTGTGTCACAGGTGTGCTAGTTTTACTTCTGTGCTCCAATCTGTGGTCGATTAATGAATACCGGAATAATGATGAGTGAAAAGATCCGGGAAAGCAATAAAACTATCAAAGCCATTAGTTATTAGCAATGCATCTAAAGAGAAGAAGTAAACATAGTCTTGTATGAGATAATATTTCATTATTCAAATGAGCCCTGTAAACTACAATGCCCTGGTTGTTTCTAGGAATTATCAGGAATTCTGAAGATGGTTGTAGCTGTTGATGTTACCAAGTGATGCTATCAGCAAAATTTGCTATAGGAGTCTGCTAAAATACATGTCTTCAAAATTCTTTCACTTCCATAATTCCTGGAATTATGTGGAAAACTTGCATTTTATCTGTAAATACTTGACTGGTCACAGAAGATCATGTATTTCGACAGCTACTGGGGAGAAGAGATAAAATTCTGCTTATAATAGTTGACATGCATCTTTCTGAAAGCCAACATTCCACAAATGTAAAGTGGAGCCCTTCCTTCGTCTCTCTGTCTGAGGTTGACATCTCTGTTTCTTCTTTCTCTCGTTATTCCTAGAATGCAGTCCCAACAGTACCAGCAGCAGCGTCGAAAATTTGCAGCTGTCTTCTTGGCATTCATTTTCATTTTGGCCGCTGTGGACACTGCTGAGGCAGGGAAGAAGGAGAAACCAGGTAAGCAGCAGAGTTAGGATGGCATGCCTCATTGATTAATAGCCATCGAACCCAGCTCCCCGCCTTTGTTCCCAGCTCCCTTGCCTTTAATCCCTCCTCCCCCCCTTTTTTCTTTCTTTCTTCTAATTATTTAGAAGCAGCAGAGACATCTCCCTTATTTTTTCCTCACTGTAGGTTCTGGAATATGATCATATTAGGGGGTCCCTGTATAGAACATTGACTATTAATCAGGTGCTTTTATAAAAGAAGAGATTCTTATAATGAAGCCTAAAGAATGTGAGGAGATGCTGTGTTAGAAATAACAGCTCTTAGTCATTTAAATATGTCATCTCTCTTCCCCAAATAATGTCACACAGGATGTTTGTTTCAATCTTAAATTTACAAAGAAGGAAACTGAAGCCCATGTAGCACCTTCCCTGTGTCACTCCCAGAGTCAGAACAGGCTGTGGAGTGGGGAGTCTGCTTATGTCTGTGTTATGTCTGTTATTCCATCCACAAGGCAGAAAGGGATGTCCACCTGCAGTGAAATAGATAATCTAATAACTGTTGGTTCTAATAGAATGTTTTCTCTTTCGGCCTAATTTTTTCTGAACATCTGATTTTTAAAAATACTTTTTTAGTATATTTGGAACACAATACCTTTATTTTATTTGTTTATTTTTTATATGGTGCTGAGGATTGAACCCAGCATCTTGCATGTGCTAGGCGAGCACTCTACTGCTGAGTCACAACCCCAGCCCTTGAACATCTGATTTTTTTTTAATATAAATATTTGCTTGTAGAAAGAGATGTCAGTAAATCACTTAGTTTAACACATATAGGAGTTAAACTAGTAGTAGTTCTAGCTCTTCCTTCAGTTTTATTTCTCTCTTTGCTTGATTACTCATTGATTCGATCAGGTGACTGACATCTGTCACATTCCTCCTGTTTACTGGACAGAAGGTAGAGGTAAACAGCTCTCTACAGTTAAGGCTCTCAGGATGAACCTAGTTTTATCTAGGAGATAAACAGTTTTCTGAATGTTGGTTATTTTTGGTTCATTACTTCCAGAAAAAAAAGTGAAGAAGTCTGACTGTGGAGAATGGCAGTGGAGCGTGTGTGTGCCCACCAGCGGGGATTGCGGGCTGGGCACCCGGGAGGGCACCCGCACTGGAGCCGAGTGCAAGCAGACCATGAAGACCCAGAGATGTAAGATCCCCTGCAACTGGAAAAAGCAATTTGGAGGTAAGACTCTTTCTACTGTGCTACTGCTTTAGTCTATTCTGAGATAATTCTGGTGTATTTCCATCAAATGTCTTTTTGAGTTTGGGTACTATTTCTTTCTAAAAAAGTTTATTTTATCAGCTGCAAGATGACCACACATCTTGTCTTAACCCCAGGATTTCTCAGCTTCTGCACCAGTGAGACACTCTGGACCAGGTGATCTCTTGTTGTCTTATGCAGGATATGTCCTGTGCTTACTGGTTTCCAGTGACACTTCCCCCCCAACAGATGAGTAAACAAAAAATATCTCCAGGTATTAATGGCCAAATTTGAACTAACTTCTTTTTCAAGTTTCCTCTTTCAAGTTCCTTTAATTTTCTTTCCCCATTTTATTAACTTCCTTTTCCTTATGTCCCTCTGTTACACTTAAGCCCTCTCCCTTTGAATTCCTCTCCTCCCTTCACATAAGTTTATAGATTCACTTATCGATCAAACAGGGGCTGGTCATGGCCAATTTTTATAGATTTTTTTCCTCTCACTGACTGCTCAGCCTCATGTGGATCTGATCTGTATATCTGAGGCAGATTCTCTCAACACTTTCAACTTCAACTCAGTATTGAACCCCAGGTGCTTTGTCTTTTGTGGCCATTGTGGGACCTAATACCCCCAATGTAATACCTGTGTGATGGAAAAATGCAATGTACACTGGTCTATTGGCAAGTTGAAGAAGGCCAATGCATGTTTCTTTCTCTCTGTAACCTTTGGGGTACATTTTTTTCCAAGTTCTGGGGACTGAACTCAGGGCCTCACACATGCTAGGTAAACACTGTACACTGAACTACTTCCCAAGTACTTGGGGTACATTTTTGAATGATGAGGAGCTCAGTAAAGGCACACTGGGCTCTGGTTCAGATGCATTTTAGTTTTGCCTATGGGAACCTTAAAATTCCATCTATGAAAAGTTTAACATCTTTAAGGATTGGCATATATATATATATATATATATATATATATATATATATATATTGACATATTATATATATAATGTTTACAGATACACACACACACACACACACACACACACACACACACATATATATATATATATATATATATATAAACAGGAAAAATATGAAGAAAGTACTAGTAAAAAAGTGAGCAAAACACATTAGCAGACATTTTAACAAAGATAATACATAGGTGGCCAATAAGCACCTGAAAAGATATTCGACTGTTTTTCTCCACCAGGGAACTGGGAATTGAAACCATAACGAAATATCACTATACACATGTCAGAGTGGCTACACAGAGCAGCTACACAGACAAACATAGTGGTAAAAATACTAAATGCTCGTGAGTGTGCAGAGAACCTAGATCACTTGTAGTGCTAGAGGAAATACAAAATTATTCAACTGCACTTGAAAGGATTGTGATGCTTTTCTCTTAAAAAACTAAACATGGATTTACCATGCAATCTATCAGTTTCTTGGTCTTTATCCCAGAAAAATGAAAACTTCTCTTTCTACTAAAATATGAAAGTTTATAGTACTTTTATTTGTAATAGCTAAAAAGTAGAGAAAGAAAAATAAACAGATATCTTTCAACTGGTGAATGATTGACCTAAATGTGGTATAACCATACCATGGAAGGCTAGTCAGCAATAATAAATGCAGTCTATTGACACATAGAACTTTGGTGGATTTCCAAGAAATTATGCTAAGTAAAAACAAGACAATTTGAAAAGGTCAGAGACTGTTTAATTTCACTTACATAACATTCTTAAGATGACAGAATTAAAGAGTTGCAGAAAAGATTGGTGGCCAGGCATTTAGAAGTTAGAAGACTGTGTCTATAGATGACGATGCACAGGACCTCTGCATTAGGAGCTGCTCATGGCATTGGTAGTGATGTGCATTGACATGACACACAAATTTAAATAGACACACAGAACTTATTCTGTGGCAGGTTTTGTGGTGGTGCTACCAGGCTAGAGTTATGCAAAATACCAGGTTGGAACAAACTGGGTGAAGACTATATGGAATTTCTTTGTATCACTTCTAACGACATCTGTTAATCTATAATTATCCCAATACGAAAAATTAAAAACAGAAGTCTACCGCCATTACCATGGCATCAGAACAGAATCTCTCAAAGGTTTGTGTCTTATTTGACCCTACCTGCTTTAGCCGAGTGCAAGTACCAGTTCCAGGCCTGGGGAGAATGTGACCTGAATACGGCCTTGAAGACTAGAACTGGCAGTCTGAAGCATGCCCTGCACAATGCCGACTGCCAGAAGACAGTCACCATCTCCAAGCCCTGCGGCAAGCTGACCAAGCCCAAACCTCAAGGTAGGTCCCTGTCCTTCTTCCACAACTTGAGTATTTTACTGGACTCAGGCACAATCTCCAAATGCGGGATCCTAAATTTTCTAGAAGGAAATCTTAGCGAGCCCCTTAAGAAAGTGATTGGAAAAGTCCCAAATACTGAGCAGTGCAGGCAGCCAGAGAGTTCAAGTTGATGTCTTCTGCATAGCTGACAGGGAGGCAGGGAGAGGTGAGTAAAAGGTGTCAGTTGTCAGTTAAGCTGTCAGATGTGTATTCAAGATAGGTGGACATACATTCCAAACTCTAAAACAGCAGAACTAGGTCCTGAGGAGACAAACTTAGGGGGTTCACAAGGCAGATTTTAAATCAGACCTCTCTGACATTATCTGCAATGGGGTTTTCACAAAGTCCAATATGGCCAGTGTCCTTCCAAGAAGAGGGACTAGGACTCAGACACACACAGGGGTACCATGTGAAGACACAGGGAGAGGACAGCCATCTACCAGCCAAGGAGAGAAACTTCAGAAGAAATCAGACCAGTCAGACACTTGGATCTCAGATTTCCAGCCTCCAGAACTCTGAGAAAGCAAATCTCTATTGTTTAAGCCAATAATTCTGTGGTACTTTAATTACAGAAGCCTCAGCTAACCAATGCACTAAGTCTCAGTGAGCTCTAAATTAAAATGTCCTCTTGGATTCTACTCCTATTTGAGCCCTAAAATAATCTTCCCCAAATTCATAATACCAGAAAAATTAAACAGAGAAATTCAGAATAATGACCATATGATGAATAAAAACAGAAAATAGTAAATCCCCAAGAAGTGGAGGAGGAATGGCTAGTTGGTACCTGAATTCTTTATGCATGTCCAGCTCTTTGGCCTCTGATGGAGTTGTCCATGAAATTGTTTACCTTCAACTTCAGGATGGCCAGGTATGAGGTTGGACTTGTGAATGATCACTCCAGGATTCAGGCTGCCCTTTCCAGATTATGGAAATCTCCATTTGCATTAGTGTGTTTTTAGAAAGCACGAACTGGGGCTAAGGTTAGTGCTGTGGGTAGCTGTGCCAACTTTCTAAGTATTATGGAAAACCACATGGATCAAATTAAAACCAGTCACTGCATCTATGAAGTGTAAAACTTCTCCAAATCAATGAATTCAGAGGTATAGTCTTCAAATTAGTTTCTTTTAAACCAGCTGTTAAATATATTCAGCATAAATATAAAATGGAAAGAAAAAGAAATGACAACCTCTGCACCCCAGCACTGTGATCCTCAACCTAAGCTGCACGTTAGAATTCTTTGAAGAAGCTTCTAGACATCCCAGTGCATGAGCATAAACTAGAGCACCTAAGTCAACATCAGTTTTTTTTTTAAAAAGTTAAATGATCCTTAGACAGTTTCACTATGTATTCAAAATTCAGAGCTGCTATTTTCTAATAAAAAAAAAACACCAACAACAAATCAAGCGGGGATACACGCATTCACATTGTTTTTGGAACAGAGGGAAGGAGAAACCACCCCTTAATAAAAGGGGAGAAAAAAGTGAGAATGTGATTAGGTAGGGGATGGTGGGGCTTGGTGAATGTGAAAGATGCTGATAAGTTTAGAACACACAGGCCATGACTTAAGAAAGACCCCTAAGGGTTTAAGTAAATATGTTCAAGTCTTTTAATTGAACTGGTGGATAGCTCAACTTTTTACCTTTCCCACCTAGTAATATTTGATGAAGGTTAAAAGTTTGTTTCAGGCTTTCAGCTTGAATAATGGTGGAAAAAAGTCTTCCAGGTGGGTAGACATTCTGTAATGTTCATAAATAATAATGAGCTAAATTATGTAATTAATTGAAAATGGATTAGCCTAAGTGAGTGCCATGTTTCAACTACTAGTTATGCATTTTCTAGGTCATTAAAATGTAATTTTCCCTCTGTGCATAATGTGCTTTTGTTAAAGCCAACCAATCTTTTCCCTCTCAACAGAGGAGGGTTTTTATGAATGCCATTTTTGGCATTAGACACTCTGCACAAAGAATAATCTTATTGTAGGAGTTGAGCCAGGGAGATGTGGCAGATAGCAAATTTTCTTAATGGGAAAAACACACAAATTCCATGATGTATTTTTCATGGTTTAAATACAATATAACACCGGGAGCTGTGGCTCCAGTCAGTAATCCCATTGGTGCCAGAGACTGAGAGTCCCAAATTCAAAGCCAGCCTCGGCAATTTAGCAGGGACCTAAGAAAGTTAGAACTTGTCTTTAAATACAATATAAAAAAGGGCACGGATGTTGTTCAGGAGTTCAGCCCTCCTGCATTCAATCCCTAGTACCAAATATTAATTAATTAATACTATGTAACAAGTGGCATGTATGAGTTTATATGATTCTGTACTATTTTACTCAAATAAGCTAGGTTATGGATTATTTGAAACCATAACCTTAAGATAGCTCATTTTCTTCTGATCAGTGAAATTAGCATTCATATTAAAATGGAATCTGTAATGGCAACCTTATTCTGTTTCCACCCCTGTGCATTGCTCAAAGTATTTTGCATATATTATTTCATATAATGCCATATGTCCTTACAGGTAAATATTATTATAATAGAAACTGAGCAACAGTGGTTAATTTGTTTACTTAGGGGTACATCTCTAATAAATGACAGAGCCAAGATTTGGCCAACTCTAAACTTGTGTTCTCTTTTGCACTTGCTGATATCTTATCTAAATCCCATATAAGTATGGGATTTATTTTCCTTTGAAGTAGAAGGTTAGCTTTGTAAAGCCCAAGACAAGTGTGTCAAATGGAAGAAGACGTTTTCTGCAATATTATTTTTAAGACAATTCTGGAAGACTTTCAGCAGAACATGTTTCAGGAGAATAGGAACCTGGCCTTTTTGTTTTCTATTGTATCCCTTATGCCTAGAACAAGGTGGCACATAGTAAGTAGTGAACATATAGTTATGCAATAAATGAGTGCTAAGCAAAAAGGTTTTGCACCTGAAATCCATCAAACCCTAGTGGAAACTGCAGTGGTAGTCCTTTACCCAAGCTTTTCCCAAAGTGGTCCAAATAGAAATGACTTTCTTCATTCAGGAAAGAATAAATCAATAATCCCTTCTCTTATTTTAAATCAATGCAGGAAGAGGAGAAAGACAAGTAGAAATACACTAATTTTAAGTGGGCACTGTGATAGGAGCTCTTCATCACTTAATTTAAACGTCAAAGCAGTTCTACGCAGTCAATTTTATTTATCCTGCCTTATATGAGAAAGCACAGGCTCAGGGAGGTTCAGCAACTTGCCTGAGGTTTCACAGCTTTTAAGTCCTTGAAGCAGGATTTAAATCCATAGTTCACTGACATCAAACTCCGTCTGCTTTTTCAATGACACCATGCTTTCTCTTGTTACCCCAAACTCATGAAACTCTGGTAATATTAGATAATTTTCCCATCTAAAATCATTAAATAGTAGAGTTTCTGGGGAACCTCCCTATCTGTGCTAATGCTCAGTGTCAAATGACAAAAAATCAATTATTCAGCCATGTCTTTCCTGTTGTCTAGTGGAATCAGTTTCAATGTTCATTCTTGCTGAGATCTTTTATATTTTTTGTCTTTTTTCAAACAGGGACTATTGGACTTTTTACAGCAGACTTTCAAAAATAAACTGCATAGGATATCATGGTCTTCAAGAAAAAAATAAGCTTAATTATTTCATGTAATTTAATTAATGGGTACATAAACAAAAACATGTTTTTCCTCCATCATTATCCTTCTCATCAAACCCATGATCAGGCTCAGTTTTGTTTGTCTTGTTTTCATTTTTTTTTTCGAGAACCCCTCAAATTTACCTCTTTTACTTTCTCACCTGTTCTGTTTTGGGAAATGGTACTGGATTAATATAAAAACTGTTTGATTTCTAGTGTGAAAAACCCATGCTTAAATTTTAGAATGGAACATAAAGATATGAATAAGGTTGTGACTTATTCAAGAGTGAATTGAAGAAGACTGAACAATAACCTTGATTTTGACAACTACTAATAAGGCTAAAAGATTTTTATAAGACTTTACTGAGAAAGAAGGGGAGGTTTAATATCTAAAGTCGATATTTAAACACTTGGTTAAAATATACCACTTAGTTTAAAAATTGCTTTCCAATTCACCCTAGTGCAGGCCAACATCAGTGTCACTCAAGGTATAGAAGGTACCCTTCCTAGTGCTCTGAAAATTCGTGTTGATTCTATAGTCTAGCTTGAGCCCATAATTTCAATGCTTATCAATGTCACATTGGAGCCTCTACCTAAAGATTCTTTCACGTGGAAGCCCCACTTAAACCAAAGAGAACATTCAATCATGCAATTTTATTTTCCTCTGCAGATATAACATTGTAAAGATGCCTATTTGGAAGGCAGCTTACCTGGGAATTGAAAGTCAGCTCCGAGGAAGGATCATTACTCAACTGAGAAATTGAAACTGGAATGTGCTTAACTATTAGAAGAATTTAACATTGATATATTAGTGAATGATTGTGTTGGAGACTTCAGCTTTTATTTTCTTAGAAAAAGAGATGAAAAGTTTTAATTAAGTTTCATTTAATTACTGAAAAAAATCCTATATCTGTCAGAGTTTGGGGCATAGCAAGATCTACTCCAGATATTTTAGGAGAAAGGTGTTTATTCAAGGGTCTTATATAGTTCAAAGACTCTCTGGGAGGGCTGGAAGATCTGGCTTGAGTCTTGCAAAGCCAGCAATAATGAAGCCAAAGGCAATAGATTCAGAAGAAATACCTAATCACACATGTGACTGATCTAGCTGAAACCCTTTTACTGAAATTACCCACTGCCTGGCATGTATGATGTGAAGAATTGAACCCTGGAAACTCCACTATAGCTGTCTCCCAAACCAGACACACATCTTTTCTTTCCAGAATCGTCAGTCTCTCTAAGTTTGGCCACTGTTGTGAGTTACTAACTTTTGTCTCCATCCATTAACCTATCTACCTGGTAGAAACTAGATTGCTCCCCTGCTGCAGGGGAGTCTGGGAAATGTGTGTTTGGCTTTCCAGACTATACCTCTAAACACAAGAGGGGATGCTGAAAGGGTCTTGAATTGGTATTTTGTGAGCTCCTCTGCCAGAGTGAGCAGGAATGTTGGAACGTGTTAGAGTCGATCATTAGAATCATCCTGCTTCTTTTCTTGGACTAGATGAGGCCCTGATGCCTGGAGAAAAGGTGGACAGAAGTGGTCTTATTTGGGACAATTGAGTGTCCCATTATATAGAGAGTTAGGTTTTTCCTCTTTGGAACCATTTGAATTTTTTTTCTTTTTCCTGTGGGGCTAATTGATCTGTGAAATAGTGAAGAAAACTGGAAATAAAAGTCAGTTGTGCTGACAGCTCTGTGGAGAGTCTCAGAGTAGAGGACTCTTCAGAGGATAAGTAACTCTTTTCCCAGCCTTGGCTGTTTCTCAGGGATCCCCTTAGACGGTTGGTTCTCTATGGAATTAGAGGATTGCCAAGACAGGGAGGGCTTCCAGGAGACACCCATCTGTCTTGGAATCATGGCCCTATAGCCAGTCCCATCTGTGTGTGGTGTGGCCTCAAGGAGCACGCATCAGTCTCTAGAGTGCAGAGTCAAGCTGGGGCTCCGGCTGGGGCTGGGGCTGGGGCTTGTGTGGGAGGAGCCAGTGAACTTAGAATTTTCTGGGGGGCACAGAAGATATTACCTGATGATCATCTTGGAACATTCCAGGGTCTTGGATTATTGTTCACATGGCAGTTGTTGGTCATTGCTTTTAAAATAAGATGGACAAATAAAAGATACTGTGAAACTCCTTTAGGTCTTGACAAAGTTAGCATGGCATTCATGGCGGCCTCTAAACTTGACCTCTGAACCTGCCAACAGAAAGGACATTCTCAAATGGTTCCTGGGACAGGCAGAGGCAGGAGTCCCTGGATAGATGTTGGGTTGTAGGTGGTTGGGGAATGAGCGTTAATCCCTCCTGCCTTCTTTAAAAATCCACACTGTGCTGCAACCAGACACTTGACCAACTTCCCTGCTCATGATAACCCCAACTCCTTTTATTTCTTCCCAGCTATTTCTAAAAGTTCTGCCACTGTGCCACTCTCTTTTGGACAAGTGCCCAGCCTTCTCTTAGGTTTGACAATTTATCTTTGAAAATCAAAAAAAAAAAAAACAGTAGCTATTTAAGTCAAGGCTCCTCTGTGTGCAGGACTCAGTGTTTGGCAGCTGATTATTAAATGGGAAAAGGGGTCAGTAAAGGGATAGTCCCAGTATTCTCAATCCTTTGTCTATTAAATAGATGCTTTTATTAGTTCCTTTAAAAATAAAAAAAGTTCTCCAACATTTCTATTTTCTGGGCTCTGATACCCCTCAGGAAGGAGCGTAGCAACACTGTATAGATGGGCTTTGCTAGGCTGAGACTTTGAGAGAGGCAGAGGGGCAGAATCCCACCATGGGCTATCCCAGGACCTCCCCCTCCCCCACCATAACCACTGACAGGGGTGAAAAATGGGGGCAGGGATACTGCCTACTGCCCTTGAATTTGACCTGGAGTGGTAGCATGGGATACCTTGTGGGAGTTCTACAGTTCGCGTTATCAGAGGAAGAACTCGTTCTCAGTTTGGTCTCAAGATTTTTAAATTTCGTATTCTGCTTGTGGAAATTTCTTTTAACACCTATATTTTCCTTCCTATGATATTGCACTTGAGGTAAGAAGATCTAATTCTGTTCCTTTCTTATTAGAATGATATGCTTTGTCTTTTGTAAGTTAGTGTTAACAATGAATACCTCATAGCGTTGTTGTTAAGATAAAATTTAAGGACTATAGTTAAAAATTCTTGGTAAATGTGCAGTGGTTTTGAGACTGTTTCCTTTTTTTTCCAAATAGCTTTCTTGAGGTAGGTGTTTCAGCAATTTTTCAGGCAAGAGAAGAATTATGCTGATTATAATAGTATCTATAGTTAATAATTATTTAGTGTCATAGTTTAGTACATTGTTGACATGCAAAGTCATTGAATGTTCACAAAACTCTAAAATAGTATTATCATCTTCAGTTTTACATACAAGGAAACAGAGGATGTAGTGAAATTAAATGCCTAGGGCAAGGTTATAGTGCTCATAAGCAAGGCAGTCTAATGCAATATCCCCTGCCTTATGAAAAGTTCCTTCTCTGTATCTATTTGATATAGGTATCCAAGTTTCTCATGTAAACATAATGAGACATCCTGCTCATGAGTCATCCTAATTGGTCTCTTGCATGACCCATGGGCCAGACATTGCTGGTACACTCTGCCCCAGTCAAGAAGACCCCCAGTCCTCAGAAGATGGCAGGATGCATTGTGATGTCTTATGCATCTATTCTCTGCACCTGTAACTCTTTTTCTCCTATCATTCATTCTATAAAATCTAGCTTGCTCACTCAGTGGCCAGGAGATGGGTCACTGGGGGCATGAGTGGATGATAGGTGCATTATTCATTCCTTGAGTGGGTGTTGTACACTAGAGTTAGCACCAGTGAAAAAATAATGACTTTAATGGGATTATAAGTGGAGCAGTAGAGGCAGAGAGATACATTCCAGTGTTTTCACACCAAGTAACAAATGCTATGAAAAGGAAGACTAGTCCTTTGGCACCATTTCTAATTTATTCACTTATTTATAAAATCTAATACAAGCCCTACAATGGGGTGAAGAGTATGTTAAGTGCTTGTGATACTTAATAAGTAAGTCTCCCCCCTCATCCTTTTATTGCTATGTTCTACTGGAGGTGGACAGAGAGTGAAAACATAAAGAAATAATAATTGAAGTGATAACTCCATATTGGAACAGGTGACCTTAAAAACCAAATTGACTGAAAGGGAATAGTGTAGAGAAAGTAACCAGGGAAAGTCTTTTTCAGAAGGTAACTTCTGAACTTGGTCATGATAGAGAAGAGGTGAACCAATTTAGAGCTATGAATGAAACATGGTGAAGTTCAAAGTCCTTCAGGCCAAGAATTTTGCTGAAGGACTAGAAAAGATATCAGAGTAGAATCTTGCCAGACTTCTTTTCCTAAATATGAAGCCACCGACTTCTCTGAAGTGGTTTTTCTGAGAAGGCACTAACTATGCTGTGCTGAGCGCACATCTACCTTGCCTCACACAGAAACTCCTATGAGTCACATCTTATTCACCTTCATAACTTGATGCATCTCAGAGGACTGGTTCATGGGAGGAACTCAGTTAAGTGTACTGACTTGCAGGAATGAAAAAATATGATGTATTTGGCTAAATTGTCCTGGTCTGGCTCACTAGGACACCTCATGCATTCACTGGCTTCAAATATATGCAGAGAAATTGCGGTTAACAAACAAGGAGCTCACCTGAAAGAGTAGTTATCTCAGTGTTTCACATCCATCTTTAGTAAATAATTTTTGGTCCTAATTGTCAGGGCAGATGTGAGAACTAGGAGCTATAAATATAGGTAGGGTTTGCTTCATACTGTGTGTCTACTTTCATCTCCCTGGGTAAATTCCACGCTCAGAGACTCATTAGTTGTGCACACAGAAAACAGCCATACAATAATTAATGTTAAGGAAGGCAGTGTAATAGAACAATGCTCACACTAATTACTTACTGGGTTGAGTATCTGATTTTTTCTCCCCCTGAAACTTTTGCATTTTTCCTTTCTGACTTCTGAATGGAGAATTTCTTCTGGTGAAAGTTGTAGCAATTGTCATTTACTGAGAATCATTAAAGCAGTTTCTATTCACTGAATATCTGTGATACAACAGAATTATGCTTAACCGTTAGCATGCTTTGTCTGCATTAAACCTCATGGCATCCCCAAACAATTGTATTCACATTTTACAGTCTAGGACACTAAGATTGTAACTTATACAAGGTCACCCCACCACTGAATGGTCAGTCTTGAACTTGAAGATAGGACAGTGGATTTCTAGTTCTTTTCAGTTATACCACTACTTCCCAAAGAGGGTGTCTTTGATATTCTAAATGATGATGATGATGATAATAATAATAATAATATTTTGTTTTGATAGCAATCATAGGCTATTCCTATAGGCATATTTGGAATGATTTATGTTTGACTCCTATTAAATAATTCCTGACCTGAGCATGCCTTTGTATAATGATTGAAGCAAAGCCAAAGGAGATGGGTCACTATAGGTTGCTGTTGTGCTGTATTTTTCAAACAGGGATCAATTATAGGAGCTTCATTTCTTGAAAGTTAGAAATATTGGTGTAAGACACCTTGTTCCACTGAGCATCCTCCCAGTCTAGACCCTAGACTGCACTGTCTTCTCTCTGCTGTGAAATTCACGGAGACTGTGCTTTGCCAGGATCTTAGGCACTGCCATACTAGAAAGCGGTGCCATTGGTGAGGATACATCACATGCTCGCAGTGACTCGACTCAGCTTTGCACTGATGCAAAGCTTCCAGGAGTCCACAGGGAAATCAAAGCAGACTGGCTGGTGCTTAGCGTACAAAGGCAGAGGAAAGAAAAAAAAATGACTTTTTCTAGAAGAGTAAACATTATTTGTAGAAAAGCTCATCAGAAATTAAGAGCACAAGATGCAGGTAAAAATTTCTCTGGTGTCCTGCTGCTCAGGCACATAGGAGGTAGGGCCCAGAGATATTTAATTCAGATAAAAAAATTCATAGCACTCTCTTTCAAGGCTATTGAAAATAATTTTCATTCTACAAAAATAAAAAAAAAACATTATTTCAGATCCTCACTCAGATGCACAAGAATAATAAAATTCAATTTTGAAGACTGCTGTCTACAAAATGTAAAGAAGGGCAGACAAAGCTCTTTAGGACACTTGCTGCTTCTATAGATAGAGCTTGAACACCTTCCCTGCTTGGAGTTGGGAGGACAGACATGGAGATGGGTGAAAGAATTAATGCAATGTGCATTTGCGAAACCATCATTGAGCACAGAATCCTATATTACATACTATTGCAGTCTTTAATTATTTAAAATTTAGAAAGAAATTTTAATTCTGCTGGACAAATGAAAAATAATAAATATGCATCTTGTCCCTCTACAGTGAATGAGGATACTCTAAAGCACATACAGACATCTAATTTGTGGCTGCATGTGTTTGCCGGGGCTGCTATAACAAAACACCACACTGTGTGTGGTCTGAATAGCATAGATGTGTTTCTTTACAGTTCTGGAACCTGGAAGTATGAGATCAAGATGTCACAGGTTGGTGCTTTCTGAGCTCCCCTTCGGCTTGGCAGTGGCCATATTGTTGTGTCTTCACTAACGTGTGTGTCTGTTCAAAGCTCCTTGTCTTCCGAGGACATGGTATTGGATTTGGGCTTACCCTAATTATCTTGATAGAGCCTCTGTCTCCAAATATATTCACACTGTGAGGTATAGGGGTTAGGGCTTGGAGTGCATTGAGGGATACCAATTGATTCTATTTCTGTGATTTTTTTTTTTAGTCAATGCAATCTTTTTTATTAGAGCATTTAAATTATACACAGTAGTTGGGTTCATTTGGACAAAATTGCATGCATGGAATTTGATTTACTCCATTTCAACTCCTGTGCCTTGCTTTCCCTCTTCTGCTTCTTCTGCCTATTCCCCTTCCTCTTCTCTACTGACTATGTCTATAATTTTTTGAACCAAAAAGAAACATCCATTTGGAAGCAAATATGGAAGGATTTATGGGGCTGTATGTACTAGGATTTCACACGTGATGGAGTTCAAAATTTCCCCCTTTTCATAAATCATAATTTGATTTTCTAGTAACACTGGTCATATTATGTTAAAGTAGGCATCAGACATGATAATGGGAAATAACGATGTACTAAGTAGGAACTACTTACTATTGCTTATAATAATATGCTTTATTTCTGACAGAGGCTAGATATAACCTACAATACTTTATGAAAGGGCAAGTTTTTTTTTTTTTTTTACCTATGTCCTCATTATTGCAGATATAAGCTCTTAAATATTTAAATGTCATATACGAGACAGTTTTTCTTCCTGGTTTGGGATAGGAGAAGTCAGTGAATCTATTTGGATGAGGAGATCACTGTCAATAAATAAAATGTCTTGAAAGTGGCCCACAAATTAAGGAAGAGACAGAGGTTTTTGCTGCATAAAAGAAAAGCAAACATCAGTTTCTCATCTGGGTGTGTGGAGGGGGAGAGAATAGGTTTAGCTCACGTATAAGAATGTGATGCATATGTGTTAATTAAAATTAGTTTACCTTGGTGATTTTCTGCCTGGTGCACACAGTATAAAGATTTTTCTGCAGGACATCTGAGCATTGGCAGATTTGCCCACTTCTGACTCTACAGTACAAACTGCCTCCTAAAGAATTGGAGAAGCCAGTAGATACCTCTTTGGCTTCCTCTAATGACAGGCCAATAGAGAGATAGGAGGGGAAAGAGGCTAAACACTTAGTGTCAAGGGGTCTGGATTCCACAGCAATGATTTGACTTTATATTACTTACTATATTTACTCATGTGTTACTATTATTATTACTTATTACTTATTACTATTTTATTTATTAATCATTATTTGCTTACATTCATTAACTGATGTTGCAGGACTTGCTTTGTAGGAAAACAAACAAGTTCAGGGACTCTTACTACTTTTGCTCTATTTGGTTGATGAAATAATTTCCTTATTTCCTCCACTAAACCTTCAGTTGCATCTACATTACTCACTAATGCTCTCACGGAGGATCTTTCGATTTTGAGGATTGCAGTTAAGAGCTGAGCCATTTCCCAAAGTGAGTAGGAGCAAAGTAGAAGCTCCTGAAGGGCTGTGAAGATTGAGTTAATGTCTGCACATGGGTGCATGCTCTATTTTTATTTCCTTATACTTGATAGAAGGCATATGTGTTGAAGTGCAGATAGTTGAGAAGGAGAGGGAGGTGATGTGATGATATGGAGAGAAGATGAAACAGGAGGACAGTGAGGGCAGGAAAGTGTCAGAATGTGGGTAGCACTGAAGGGCAGTCCTGTGTGTATGCAGGTAGTACTGAAGGGCAGTCCTGCTTATGCATGTATGCATGTTCTGTGGGCAGCATGTATTCTGTGCACGCTCCTAGGAGTTCATGCATGGAGTTCATGAGACAGGAAATGAGGCAAGTGGTACAACAACACAAGAAGTCAAAGAAGAAGCAAAATTACTACACATTTTATTCAACAGAAGCTTATCTGTGAATAATATATTAAATGAATTTTTTAAAGAGGATACTTCAATTTTCAAATAGATAGAAATTTCTTTCTACATTGTGCCACTTAATATGTGCTACTCTGATTTAAATGGAAATGTTTGGAAATTGAATGAATGGTGCCATGTTAAGAAGCCCAATCTACTAGAGCCTGGACTTTGGATGGACCTTCAAGTTGTACATTCACAATCCAACAAGTCTTATTATCAGTTCTGAGGTACAGTTGATGTGGTGCAAGGAATTAGGTCTCTCTAAGTAGCTGATCTTTAGGGTGAGTGAGTTATTTTAGTAGGTTCAAGAAGGACTAGAAGGATCTTGGTGATATCCAGGATTTAGGGTGTATTTACATTGTGATTTACTGTCTGATAGTGATGTGTTCTTTTTCTTTCAATGAGTTCTTGTGACTTATTGAACAAGTCTCCTGAAACAAACTCATAATGGTTTTTATGACGTCCACAGCCACTGGCCCTTGACCTCTGAATCTGAAGTGTGCATTTCTGAGTGTGTCTACCATCCACAAAGTATGAATTTTTAAGGAACATGTCTCTCATTTCTAGTCTAATCAATACTCCTTCCCCTGACCAAAGCCTCTCAAGTCAGCAGCAAACAGAGGCTGACTGAGTTACAATGTGAGCTCCTCTCAATTACTTTATCTCCTGACTTCCCTCTTAGTTTTCTGTGCATACAGCAGGCCATCTGAAATGAAGTAATCAAAGCAAAGCCTTTGACTGACATTAGCCAGTTCCAGAATTCTCAGCTCTTTGCTTCTTGAAAAAATCATCTTCAGTCAAAGTCTTCAAGAAACCTTTAAATTGATGTTATTCTCTCGAGGCCCTCTTCCAACCCCATTTCTTCCAGAGTTCCCCTATATAGGTAGTGGGAGTAGATGTTTACTTGTGCCAACTGCAAGGCAATTGTATTCCTAAAGGACCTCTGAATAGATGGAAAGAGATGCTGTGTGTTGTTTGATTTTTTGCCTTTTGAGAACAAGATTGCTATGATACACTCTCACATAAATTGCTAAGAATTTGGATTGGCACTTCCTTCCTGGACAGAAAGTTGCCAGTTCTTACCTAGAACTTTAAAAATGTCCTACTCTTTGATCCAGTAAGTATTCTTCTAATAACCTATACTAAAGCAAAATTTAAATATGTTATGCTTTGTGAATAAAACTACCATTGAATTATTATTTATAATAACAAAATGTGGAATGATTCCAATGCCCTATAAAAGAAGAAAGGTTATAGGAGAGAGGGTGACACAAAGGGATTCTATTTGATCATGTTTCAAAGTACACGTGATGGAAAATAGATGCAGTTGAATATTAGCATAAAAATATTCCTAATTAGCTGTTACCATATTCCCAATTAAATCATAGGAAGAAAACATAAATAGAGCCCATAATTAAACATATTGAGAAATAATGGATAATTTTTGTTAATAAATGTATATGTATTTCTTTATTTTAATATAATCTTGGATTGCCTTTCAAACCAGAAAAGTAATTTATATATTTTTTTAAATATGAAATAACTCATAGGGGAGAAATTATATTTTTTTCTTCAGGTTATCACTGATAGGCATATTTTTTCTCTCTAGGAATTCATTCTTCTTGTTGATATTCAAGGTTTTACATTATGTATATCTGGAATGTAATGGTAAATGAGAAGCAAGAAAAACGGGCCTCAAAGCTATAAAAGTAGCAACCACCTTTGCCCATAATTTTTAATATGAACTTATGTGCAATTCTGAAAGGTTGATATAGGGATATCTTAAAATTATTACTTATATCAGCTCCATGAGGACAGAATTTTGTTCTGCTCATCACTATATCCCAGCATCTAGAATTTAGCCTGATAGAGTGGAAAGGGAGTACATATTTGCTCAATGAATAAATGGAAAACTTTTGGACAGCAGTGGTCAATTAAGATCTCAAAGGTCATAATCCTACATAATACTCCCAATGGCCCTCTGAGAAAGATATAGATTTTTATAATCCCCAGGTTATAGGAAACAGATGCAGAATGATTGATTTCCTGCAAATTACAGAGCTGGTTGAGTGGCAGATATTGATTAGAACTAATTCTCTAGGTTAGGACTTGGTTCTCAGTATGATCCTAGCAACATTTCCTGGTTTCCCCATTGCCTCATGGAACCCAAAGGTCATTCATTGTGCTCTTTATTACTTCATTGTTTATTTAGATTTTTTTTTCGTATTTAGAATTAAAAATACATGGACTCAGAATTTATTGTGAAATGGTGCATATTAATTCTTCCTCTTTCTCCCCACTTCCTTTCTTCTTTCCTGTCAGTAGTTGTTATATATTAAAAGAATTTCTTTGGTGAAATTTTGAGTTTTGTAGAAAATATGGTAAAAATGGAACTTCAGTTCCTGTGATCCGTAGAATAAAGTCTGAATCTTTGAGGCTTTTTTCCTTTGGAAAGTCTCAGGACTTTTTGAACACTTTCAAACATATCTTCAAACAAAACTGGCTTCTATTCGAGTAGCACAAGATTTGGCACACCTGCCTTCCTCTCTCATGTCCATATCCCAGTTTTTATGCACACTAGCTTTCATCAACGCAAAACTGGCTAACGAAAGGACCAAGGCTTGGCAACACAGGAAGTCAAACAGCACCAAGGGCCTTACTGTGAGTTTCCAGTGCAGTGATGTCCTCCTGGGCAGTATCCAAGTCACTTCTCAGCAGGTGCCTTTCACAGTCACCTTTTGATAATGGCTTATTTCCAGCTTGCTTTTGTGTCTGCCTCACAGCCTCATTCCAGGTGGGGAAGAGTGTCAGCCTGGGGTATTATTTAAGGTGAGACCTGCAACTTGGCTCTTGTTCAGTGTGAACTAAGGTGCCCTACTGTTCCACATCAGGTTGGTGTCCTACTGCTCTGAATACCTTGCAGGGTGGCCACTATCACTCCAAGACCACATTACTGAGTACTTGAGTTTAACTAGTTACAGCCCTGCTTCAGGCCAATTCATGACTCTGATGGTCACAGCAAACATTTCTCACTATAAACTGGAAGGACTACTAAAATGGGACATTGGTTTTATCAATCCAGGCTTCTACATTAAAGACAAGAAAATGTGTTAAGAAATTTGGATAAATTTCATGTCTGAAATAATTCCTTTCCTCATAAAATATTTATGTTTAAAGATGTACTAAACCATAGCAAGATTTCAATTGAATTTATACTCCTGGCTTTCCTTAAGAGATACTGTTTTTCCACCTACTGGTTAGTTGACTCCCTTTGTTCCCCATTCAAGTATTCCTTTATCCAGTCTGTGTGCAACAAGTATTTCATGAACACAAATGTACTGGCTACTGAGGATACAGGTAGAAAGGACAGAATGGGCTTCTACCCTTGTTGGAAGTAGAAATGCATATCAGTGAATTAGAAATAAAATTAATAGCTCCATTCTAATTTTGGAAAAAGCAATGAGAAGTACAAGATAAGCATCTGTGCATGGAGTTCTGGAAGGTTTTCCTGAAGAAGTGAAACTGAACTAAGATCACAGGGATGAGTAGATGTTGGCTATGTAAAGTTGAGATGGTGAGAGGAAAATTATGAAGCAGAGGCAACGTGTGTAGAGGCTGAGCTAGAAAGACAAAAGGCAGCGCCATGAAGAAGTGAGGCTTGCTCTTGTCAAATGACACACTTATGCATCTCACTGAAGGTTTACTCGTCAGCTGTTATGCATAAATCACCTTGCCCTGGGCTGACATACAACAGTGAGTAGAGATTCCACTCCCTCACTACTAATACTTCAGTGGCAATGGCAACCCCAAAGGTATATGCTCCAGTAAGGGAAGGAGAGCTTCTAACGCAAACCACGAAGTCAGCAAACTAGAACTAATGTTAAAACTGGTGCTTGAAGGGTGGGAGGAAGTGAGAAGATGGAGCAGTAATGGAAGTATGGGGTTGACAAAGAGGACTAGGTTTCAGGTCAAAGACTAGACAGAAAAAAAAAGGTAAGACCCATTGGGGAATAAAAATAAGTACAAATATAAAGACTGAAGTAAAGAGAGGTGATTTGATTGTTTCTGTGTTTTATCCCTTACATAAAAGAGTCAGATCAGGTCTTTGCTAGATCATAGGTTTCATGATACTATTTTAAATTCTGCACATATGCCAGGTCAAAATTGAGAATTTGTTAATAAGTTTTTGAGGCCAGAGAGATAAGCAATGATAAGCTCCTTTAGTCTGCCAGTTAAATAAAAGTCAGAAAAAAAAGGTGGCTTTGATTGGAGGTGATATTACTGACCTGATTTTCTTTATTTGGAAAAATTCAAACAGTTATGTGAAAAATCAAAATGATCTCATTGTAAATGCAAATTCTTCCATCTTTCCATTGAGTTTTACTAAAGACTTCTCATATTTCCATTTCGAGGCCGTGTTAGGATGATGTGCCAATTGTGTCAGAAGAATAAATTGATTGGCATTGTGCAGATTAGTTGGGCAAGTGGTTGATTGCCTGGCACTGGGCAAGTTGTTAATTAGTGAAGAAAAATGAAATGTCAGGCCCAGGTAACAGAGAGGCTCTTCTCTTGCCTTTGCCAAGTTGAATTTGGAAAGTGTTTAATGAGATGGACAACGAACATTAGCTAGATCGAGTAGTGCACAATATTCAAAATAATTTCAAGTTTTATAAAATAAATGTACACAAAACAGCCGATTCATATATCATCCATTCAGACTTAAATATAAAATAGGGTCATGTTAGCTAAACTATGAAAATACTGCATCAAGTACCCATTCTACTACAAATTTCCAAGGGTTGCTCAGTAAGGCACATGAAGAAATTGAGACAAGGAAAACTGGAGTTAGGATCCCAGTTGATATTCTAGATTGTTCCCTGAAGATATGATCTTAATGT
The DNA here is from genome assembly GCF_964194105.1 of Spermophilus citellus. NCBI lineage: Eukaryota > Metazoa > Chordata > Mammalia > Rodentia > Sciuridae > Spermophilus > Spermophilus citellus. The sequence goes on from NC_138196.1 coordinate 995,008, forward strand.
GCAGCTATTGCTTAAAATGTCAATCAATGACTAGATACTATTAAATGTTCAAACACTAAATATTTGTCCAGAAATTAAACAGAATACCTTCTTTGACATTACGTGTATCTTTGAACTTGGAAATTCTGGTCATTTCACATTTCACAGGCTGATGAAATGAGACATTTATAAAATCAAGCAAAAAAAGATAGAGAATGAAAGATTAAATCTCTTCAGTATAGAAATGTGGAAAGCTGAGGATAGGCATTAACCGAATGAATATATTTATGGCCAATAATTAAGCCAGCTTTTAGAAACTGCTGACTCAATTGCATATTGGACACTCTTGAAGCCCAATAAAGGAAGCTTCGGAAAATTACATTGAACAGAATTACTACTTTGCCTAGTGTGCAATGGACTTTGGAAGCTACTTGAAAAGGTGATGAGGAGAATAAATAGGAATGGAAATTTTTCCAGCTCTACTTTGTATGATCTGGGAAGTGCACAGTGTTTCTGATTGGCATGATTCCTTAATCAACAATGCTCTAATTCCTGATGGCCATTGCTTTTGTCCCAGTATTCTTCTGTTGCCTACCACATTCAGTGACATGCTCAGTATAAATGTCCTGGTGATGATGAAGAATTTCAATTACACAGGGAAATGTCCCCCTGTTCTTATTCCATTGTCAACTAATGATAACTATGCACCTTTATTGTGCTATTTGTGCTATATTCTGTTCTCAGTGGATTTAGGCAACTCATTTAATTTGGATATTAATCTTGTGGTTGTTTTCATATGCTGTGGTACAATTTTATGCCCACTCAAAAGTGAGTGATCTGACACACAAAAACATTAAATTACTTTCCCCAAGTTTCCCAGTAGCCTGGTGATGTAACCAGAATTTAAACTCTGGCAATCTGACTTCAGACCCTGTACTTAGCTGGTATGATTCTGCCATCAGTGTGGACCAAATGGGTGAAGCAGCTCAGAAACAACTAGCAGTATCTTCTGGCTTGCTAGCTCAGGGATTCTGACCATTCTTGTCTTTGCAGCCAATGTAAATGTGTTCTCCCCTGTACTGTATCCTCTTATTAGAAAAAGAGAAAAGGCAAGAAGTTTGAGTGGAAAAGGATGGAGCCTTTGGATTTAATTTTTTTTAATTTTCTCTTTTTAATTATACATGTCAGTAGAGTATATTTCGACAAATTTATACAAACATGGAGTATGTCTTATTCTACTTAGGATCTCGATCTTGTTGTTGTATATGATGTGGATTTAAATTTTCATGATTTTACTTGCCTGGTTTAACTCAGGTTGGCCTCTTCCATTGGCTTCACTAAGACTAGGAGCTCCTTCAGGGAAATACCAGGCAGACTATGTGTGGTTCATGATTGTTCTGTTCTATGTAAATCAGTTGCTGACTATGTAAGCAGAGGCCATATTCAGAGTGGAAGCATTTTAGAATCATTAATGCTCATAAACAGTTCCTAATCAAAGGAATGAGAGCGCTGAGAGCTTTCTCAGCTAAGCTAAGCTCCTGAAGCTTTTCACTAAGTGGAGGACTAGTTAATTTCCTGAAATAGATGCCTGCATGTAGTGTTTGCTCTCTAAGCAGGACCCCCAAACAATGTTTTCCATACCAAATGGAGGCAACCAACAAGATAACAGGCATTTATAGTTACACCAGGGTAGGCTGTGTTCCTCCTGGCTACTCTTGTGTGCACACACACACACACACTCACACACTTCTGTCCATTTACCAAGAGAACTGCCAAAAGTAAGCACCTTGTCTTATTAATTTTATCTTTTAATTTCTGACCAATTATAAGAAAAGTGGCTTTCCCTTCCCTTAAGGAGCAGTAGCTTGATGGCTTATTTCTCTCTTTCTCTTTTGAATCACAGCAGAATCTAAGAAGAAGAAAAAGGAAGGCAAGAAACAGGAGAAGATGCTGGACTAGATGATCCCACCTTCTGAGGAACAGGAAAAGGGCATCAGCAACCGGAATCAGTTAACTATTGCATTTATACCTACTGTAGGCTTTTTATTCAAAAAATATCTATAGCTTAAGTACATGATAGGCAAAATGATGAGGAAAGAAATTTTTGTAGTAGCATTTTTTAAAATATATACCATAGTACCACTAGGGGCTTATAATAAAGGACTGTAATCCCATTTAGAAAGTTGACTTATAGTACATGGTAAATGATAGACACTTGAGGTAAGGTTTTTGAAGTTATGCGATATTTCACATTTACTTTTTTTCTTTTTACTTTTTTTGGCAGCAATTTAAATGTTGTGAACATGTAAACTACATATCTTTCTAGATATTTTTTTTCAGCTAGACTTTTCTTTTTTTCCCAAATTGAAAAAAGTACATACTAAACAAAGCAGCAATAAAATATAATCACTCCATTTGAGGAAAATACCTTGTTCTCTGCCATTGGATTCTTTTTTAAAAAGTAAGTCAGCAAAATGAGGGAGGGAGAGAGGCAGAACCATGCCCTAGTGCAATGCTGTTGTTTTCTAATTAAAATATTAAAACATGATTTTTTTTTTCATTTTGGCAGAAACAGATGTTTTCTTGATGAAATTATTTTTCCATCTGAGGAAAAAATACTAGAAAAATAAATCAAGGTGATGCTGAATAAAAGGTGCTTTTGTGTGCAATAATTTGATTTTGTGGCTCTCCTTTTGTCACCTTCACTCTTCAGTGCAACTTTAGTGAGAATCCATTCAAATTAGTTACATCACTATGGGCACAAATGTGACACATGTTTTTGCTACTTTCTACAGTTCAAGCATCACTAAACCCAAAATCCCAAATGTTCCAAATCTGAAATGTTCCAAATCCCAAAAATTTGGATTACAAATCTGACACCACACATGGAAATTTCCATCCCTGACTTCATGTGACGTGTTTCAGTCAAAATGGAGGTGCACAAAAAATATTGCAGAGAGTCAGTGTGTACAGCCTTCTACTCCGTAAGGGAAGGGAAAACCACTTTTCTTATAACCTTCAGCCTGTGTGTACAGTGTATAGGAAACATGAATAAGTATGGGTTGCATCCCATCCCCAAGTTGCTCCTCCATCATCATTTAGCCAAACAGCCCATGAACCAGGAAAGAGTTAAGGTGAACTAGAACAAAATATCCCAAGGGAATCACAGTCCTGCAAATAGTCCAAAACCCTTAAACATTTGAAATCCAAACACTTCTCATCCAAAGCATTTCAGATAAGGGAGACTCAACTTGTATTAGTTATTAATAAGTTCAACTGATGCTTCCGAGATCAACAAAAATTACACAATAGTCTAGGAAAGTGGAACACTAAAAGGCTCTTATTGTATTAAGTTTGGGCCAGCACAGTATAAATCAAGATCTGAACACTGAAATACAGAATGATAGTTTGTACTTAGTTTCCATAAACCAAAGCTTTCATTCCCCTTTCTTTCTTTATTTAATTCTTCACCCAGTGAAAAAGACTATTTGTGCAACTCTTATCTGCTGGACTCTACAAAGAGTCTTTAAGTAAACAAGTCTTTGCTTCTACTATTCAGAGTCTAGGAAAACTGGTTGAGATTAGCTTTAAATATTTATCTTGACATAGTGGCTGCTAATTCCAATGTGATAACTCAATAGACAAATGTCATCTACCAAGATGATTTAAGCCCATTTTCAGAAATGACAGCTTCCACATACCCTGGGCTCGCCATTCATTACATACTGGTCTGATGATGCAGCCAAAGGGTCTTGGCAGCTCAGCGGCTTTGGCCATCTAGTCTAAAACTCTCTGAGCTAGGAATGCTGATGGGGTCCATTTCTCCCACTAAGTCAAAGCCAGCTGCCAGAATAGAAACAGGACAAGCTTCCAGGCATCTTATGGATGGGTGCTTCATACAAACAAAGTACCTTGTAAAGTGCAAATGACAAAAACATGAATAGTAAATACAGTCCTTTTACAAGCTGACCTGAATAAAAAAAAAAAAGTACTTATGGGGATGGATGGAAAAGACGAAAAAAGGCAGCATCTTAAATGTGTTTTTTACAGCAATTTTCCAGAAGGGTGGAATGATTGTTGCAGCAAATTTTGTTAGACTTTTGTTAGTTAACATTGCCCCTTCATCATAATTTAGCCAAAACCACGAATCAGTAATGAGATCAGGTGAACTAGAACGAAATCTCCCAAGGGAAAAAGAGTCCTGTAAATAACTGTGGCATACTCCTTTATTGCAGGGCATGGCAGGAAGCCAAAAGGGCACAGTGTCTCTGCTGTGTCAGCTACCATTCCTAGCAAACCCCATAACAATGCCCTGATTCTACATTAAAATAGGGTTGAGATGCAAATCTTCTTGGCACAGGGTATGAAATTCAACATGCCCAAAGTCCTGAGAATTATTCTACCCAGCCTCAGCTTCGAACACCTCATTAAATCACACCAAGGCACTGAAACATAAATATAAAGGAACCAGCTCCCAAAATCACTGATTCTCACAATTGCGAGCGGGGTAGAAGAGATTGTCCCTGGCAATTCATAGAGTCTCTTTCCAAATGTTCTTGGCTTATGAATGTTACCGTGAAGTTTGTTAAACCTTGAGGATGGTAAGGAAAATGTGAAGAAGTCATGTAGATTTCTTCAGAATTTAAGTGAAGATAAGCTCTTCCCATAGTCATTGGAAGGGTGTAAAACACTTTCACCAAAAACCTAGTGAAAACAACCTTCCAGTGACCCGAGAGTGTCCTTATTCAGCTTAGCATTGGTATCCCTGAGAGTTCCCCCTGTATCCTGCAAGTATGGATGATGTCACCCTCATTTGTGGGAAGATTGTGAAAAAGAGGATCTTGCGGGAAGGTTTGTGACTCGACATACTCCTGGAAAAACCTCCTCATATCCTATTAGCTCTATTGGAGTGTAACTCCAAGGGACTCCAATGCTCTGAATATTTATCAAAGGAGGATTGCTAAACTGGGTGGGTGGGAAGACATGGGCATAAAAGAGTTAAATGATTTCATGTGAGTGTAATAAATTGTGAGAAAAGAAAGGCTGTGTGTCCTTTACCTATTGAAGGGACAGATATTTCTTTAGGAATAAGAGGTAATTTTCCCCATAACATCTAACTCATAATTCTGCAAATCTAAAACTAATTGTTCTCTAACTTCTTCAAATAAAGAACAGAGATCAAAATAATTTTGCAAACAGAGAGAATAGAAACCAGTATCTTCTGCAAATTGAACAATTTAAAAGTAGTTCCTATACATAATAATTAGAATGTTATCAACCTTTAGTTATAGGTTTTTCTAATGAAGAAAAGCAAGGACTTTTCCTCCCATTAATCCTCTCCCAAAAGAATAAGGCAGATCAACATTCTTAGATTATGATATCACAGCATTCAATGCACTTTTTAAAAAGTTACATTTATTTGCATGAGGAGAAATGAGCATAATGTTATTCTAAGCATCCAGGAAATAATGCCTACTTCAAACTTATGTAGATTCTAATTCTTCTAGAAATAAAAGATGTGGAGCATCTTTATCAGAGAAAACACATCATTCTCTTAGAAATCCACCCTCCTGCTACTTTTCTATCCTTCACTCTTTCAGGAAAGGCACCAAAAGCAAGTACAAATGCTGTATCCTGCTGGAGTCACAAGGAATACAGTGTAATTCAGGAGTATTTCAACTCCAATGGAAAAGGAATGCAGATCTACATGTTAAATTATTTTTATCTAGCAAGAAAAATAATGAACAATGAGAGTATCTAATTTCTCTTAAGTGATTTTTTAAAAGCATGAAATAGATATACAAGCAAAACAGATACAAAGCACACCCAAATACACATTTCTTCTGCTTATATCCATTTCAACTACTATACTGGGTCACTTGTGGATCTGGTTAAAGATGTGATGTGTCTACAATCTTGCTACATATTTCCTTTGTTCTTTGAAAGTGTTCATGAAAATCATATACCTTATCAAAGAATGGAACATGGAAAAATACCAACACCACCATATCCTTCACCTCCTGGGAAGGAAGGAATGGATGCCTGAGAGGTTGTAGAGATGTGGAAATTGTGTCCACGCATTTGATTTGCTCTTAGTGAAGATAAAAATTTACATAAAGTAAACTAATCACAGAGAATGATCCCCTTTTCGATTGTCAGCTCCATCAAACACAGAGTAAAGCTTAAAATACGTCAGTTTCAGAGATTCTTGGGAGAATCACATGAATGCCTTATTTACTGTGAATGGGCAACCACAGATTGAGATATTAGCAATGAACGCCATGAATTTTAGACTTATAATTTCCAATACCATATATTCTTAAGGTTGCCATTTTTTGCCTAATATTCTTTCTGGAAAAAAAAGTAGGTACCACACTATTTTTTACAAGACCCTGATAAATATAAGTTGAACTTGTCTGAACACAAATTCTTATAACCATGATGTCAGGTTATTATCATTTGCTACCATTTCAGCTATAATTGTGAATATGTTCTCTTGTGCTGCTCATGGATCATAGCGTTAAATAGATACCATACTGGGATGTAACCTGTAACTTGATATGAGGAGAAAATAGCAAAAAGTCACCAGGATCAATGTAGCTCCTTTTAAATTTTGCTCTTCTTAATGAAGATGGAGTGAACTACATGCTCCTCTTGAGCTGGGGGATAGTATAATGAAGTGATTATTATATAGAATTACACAACTAAATTTCAGGATTAAGCAAACCATCCTTAGTATTTTAATGCCTTCTAAAAAATCAATAAACTTCCACAAAATGATAAGAACTCTTTAGCTATACACAATATTTGAAAACTCATAAAATTACATAGTATATTGAAAAAAAAATCTTTGTAACTGAATAAATTCATTATAACATTATTACATTTGAATTACAGGATAAAAGTAAAATTCCTAAAACGCCCTGACTAATCCTCTGCTTTATTCATTCTTTTAATTATGTAATCAAGAATCAATTGAATCACAATTACCTGCATAATGTGATGTTAGACTCTCTAGGAAGAAAACAAATAAAATTTGGAATTCATGGTCTCCAATCTCTTTCATTTATAGATCCTGAATACACAAAGTTTTTCGAAATTAGGAAAAAGCATTAATAATGTAATGTACTAGAATCATAATGATTATCATGATTAAGGGTAGATGAGACCTAAAATTTTCAAAGAAATTATAGGACTGGAGTTGAATTCAAATAGGAAGGAGTTAAGTGTTGGTATGTTCCTTGGAGGATGGATAATATCTAGATGGAGTTTAAGAGTGAATTCTAAGGGCAAAGGTATGAAAATGTTACAGACTTATGAACACAAGCAGTTTACAGTATTTGTTTAGTATTGCTAAACTAATTTACCTAAAGCTGAAGGTAGTATCTTTGAAATGTTTTATACCATCACATAAAGTTGAATTTTGCATTTTCAGGCAGCATCTCTCTCCTCTCCTCTCCTCTCCTCTCCTCTCCTCTCCTCTCCTCTACTCTTTTCTCTCTCTCTCTCTCTCTCTCTCTCTCTCTCTCTCTCTCTCTCTCTCTCTCTCACACACACACACACACACACACACACTTTTATTAATGAAATATAGTTTTCACAAAACCATATTTATCCATACTATGTATTATATACTCTTGATATATTTTTCTCTTTCATTTTTCCAAAAAGCCAGCTGCAATTCATTAATTTCATTAGTAATCTATGCATGGAGTAAAATCCTTATTTGAGCAGTTTTTCCTTCCAGACACTTTGACATCTAGCTATAACTTTATCTACTAGGCAAGAATTGATGTTCATGCTGATTTTGAGACATCATTTCTTTAGGAGAAAAAAATGCACTGTTGCAACTTTTGTCCAGGACTTTTCCATTTTTTTCCATAGTCGTCTTTTGTGGGATCAAAGCTACCTGGGCAAGAGTTTTCGGCATCTGGTGGAAGGAATTTCCCCCTGAGGCTACAGAGGTGGAAAGGGAAGAGCAGTGGTCATTCAACTTCCACATAGGGCCTGTGAGTAATTTGGAGATATTTCCCCAAAGAATAGGTCTGAGAGAGGTTGTGTTACAGTCTTTCCATGTGCCCATAGAGGGCTACGTCTTACTTTCTCCAGTCTGCTCTGTGTTTCATGAGGTTTTCCCAGGCACCTTGCCTTCTATTTCTACCTGGGAGTATCAACAAGAAGGAGGGAGGAAAGCAAGCTACTGAGGTCATTTCATTTATTCCCTGGCTGCTCTCCCTGAGAGGTTGCCTTAGCTACATCTCTCTAGTTAAGTTCTTGGTGCCTGTCGGGAAGTAAGTGCCCTCTCCCACCCCACCCCACTACCGGCATCTTTTCTCTCATTATACTTATTCATGTGCAGGAAAATTGCCCCTGGTTTCTGCACTACCCCTTGAGGTTTCTGGATACACTATGCATATCTTTGTAGTCCTTGTTTAAACTGTTTATAAAGGTGCTCACTAAGGACAAGACAGTAGCACCTCATAATCATAAATTAGTATACTTCAAACATGCTCTTTGAAAGAGCACCAATAATACATATATAAGAAAGTATATACCAGTTAACATTTATAATTTTTAGAGGTTTCTGTATTTATTCAGAGGAACAAAAGTTTAAAGATTTTTCAGGGATCATGATGCTTGTCCTAGAGAGAAAAAATATTTTGGCTCTCTTAAGTTTGAGCATATTAGATAAGAAGTTCTATTGAGTAGTATCAGGCTGTCTTTTCTTGTTGTAAGAAAAAGAAAAGATATAAAGATTAAATATCTCTAACTCACATTGGTATTTTTTAAAAAAATATTTATTTTTTTTAGGTGTAGATGGACACAACACAATGCCTTGATTTTTATGTGTGCTGAGGATCGAACCTGGGTCCCGCCTGTAGGCAAGCGCTCTACAGCTGAGCCACAATCCCAGCCCTGGTATGTTTATTAGAAAGGAAAACCTTATGCTTTAGATTGTATTTTTGTGCTTATGATTAACACATTTTCAGTTTTTGAGATTTAACTTCTGCACATCTGTCAATCACTTCATTAAAACTGATCTTTGCTATAGAAATATAGCCACATATGTCAATTTGTCTTCACTCATAGTTGATCAAACACATTTTTAAATTCATTTTTATTTCAAAAAAAAATTTTCCCCCCACATAAAACAGGGAAACACCACTGGTACAGGTCTTCACCATTTGGCAGAAAATCATAAACATTACTATTTTACAGTAAATTCTAGTTTTAAAATAAAATAGAACCTCACATGGTAATGGAAAATGAAAGAATAATTGCAGGTTTTGTTTCTCCCTCTTATAAAACGGTGTGCTTTCACTGTTTACTTAAAAACCTTCTGTCTAAATGCCAAAGCATGTAGTTTCATGGGGATCATCGACAGAACCTCTTCCCAAAGCAGTTTAAGCCTTTTCAGAGCATTTTAAGCATGTATATTTGAAACAAGTGCATGTTCTTGAGCTCATGTGCATTAGGGACTGATTATGTAACCAGGGGTTCACAATGTCTGTTCTCCCCATATTTCTTAATGGCAAGTTGACCTGTGTGATCATGCACGTAAGTTTTATTTAATGAGATAGAAGCACAAGTATATGCAGAAAAGCTGGCTGTGGTGGTGCACGCCTGTTATCCCAGCGGCTCAATAGGCTGAGGCAGGAGGATTACAAGTTCAAAGCCAGCCTCAGCAATTTAGCGAGGCATTTAGCAACTCAGTGAGACCCTGTATCTAAATAAAATACAAAATAGGGCTGGGATGTGGCCCAGTGGTTGAACGCCTCTGTGTTCAATTCCCAGTACCAAACTGATTGCTAGAGGTTGAGGAACCATTTTGGACAGTGAAGAGATCTTGATGCTTAAAGCCAAGGCTCCAGAATGGTAGTGAAGTAGGAGAGGGGAAAAAGGAGGAGGAAAAGAAGGTGAGGGAGGAAGACCTGGACCCTTGATACACTGCATGGATCTGCCATATTAATTTTTTACTAACTCCAGCAAAGGGGAATAGGGTTTTCTTTATTTGTTTTGTTTTGTTTTTCCCCTGTTGTGCCGAGAATCAAACCCAGGGACTTGCATGTGTTAAACACTCTATCACTGAGCTGTAACTCCCAAGCCAAGGAATAAATATGCTTTTGTATTTAAGTAGTTTTCAAGTCTGTTGCTTACCCAACTGCATGAACCAGGTGATACTCCCTCAAAAATGCAAACCTCTTACAATGAAAAATATGTTCTATTAAACTACATTGTAATTATTAAGCATGTTTGGTTTCTGTGTTTGAAACTTGGCCTTGCTACTTATTAGCCCTGTGTAGATGCTTATAGTGAAAGAATGACAATAGTCATAGAGTTGTTGTAAGCATTCGATGAGATATTGCTGAACCTAGTATATGGCATATGCTCAATAAGTTAAAACTCTTATTATCTGTTTAAAGGAATCCATATACTTTAGATGGAAATTAGTGCTCTCATTAAAACATTTACACACAATTGAAAAATCTGATGTTGTGGAAATTTTTAAAAATTTTCCACAAATCAGATCTAAATCATGAGACTGAACCTAGAAATGATCCTCTGATACAATTTTATATAAAATTTATTTGCATTCTTGGTGTCTTCCTTGAATTTTTGGTCCTGGTGGGGCAGGACTAGACTGACCATGGGTTGTTAAATGCTAATTTGTCTCAACTCTCAAGTGTAAATTCTTTTTCTTCTTGTCTGGTTTTCATATGTAAGGAAAGGAAAATATTAAATAATTGTTGAATGAATGAGCAGGTGAACATATGAGTGAATGAGGGACTACAAACCATAATTTTTTTCTTTCTGCTCATATAATATCAGAAGGGTAAGATGCATCAAAAATGTTAAATATCATTCACACAACCAGTCTTTGTTCTTAAATTGAGATATTTACATACAGTAAAATGTACAGCACTTGAGCATATTACTCATATTACTTGAGTTTTTTTCCTACACATGTAACTGGCAACCTCCAGCTGGATCAGTATTAAAAAAAAAAAGTTCATTACCTGAAAAAATTCCTCATGCTCCTTTCTGATTAATAACTCTCTACTCATAGAAGAAATCAATGCTATTCTGATTTCTACCCCCATAAACCAGTTCTACCTATTTTTGCAATTCATATAAATGAACACAAACTATGTGTTAATTTATTCCTAAAAACTCATCTTGTTTAATGCTATTCTAAATGGTTTTGTTATTTTTTTATATTTATTTTTTAGTTGTAGCTGGATACAACACCTTTATTTCACTTGTTTATTTTTGTATGTGGTGCTAAGGATCGAACCCAGGGTCTTGCATGAGTGAGGCGAGTGTTCTACTGCTGAGCCACAACCCCAGCCCCAAGTATTGTTATTTTAAATCTCATTTTCTGAATTATACAAAATTTAATTATTGCACTATGACCTTGTATCCATTGACTTCACGATACTCACTTATTAGTTATGACAATTTTCATTTTCTTTTTTATCTTTCTATGTTCAGAATCTTGTCATCTAACAATACTTTGATTCTTCTTTTCTAGTAGTAAGGTTTTAATTTATTTTTCTTACCATATTGCACTAGCTATATACTCTAATGTGAATAGAAATAGTTTGGATATGCTTATGTTATTTCTGACATTCAAGGACAGTTAGTATTTGTCAGTAAATGCGATTTTTAAAAAATATTTTATTTTTTGTAGTTGTAGTTGGACACAATAATTTTATTGTGGTGCTGAGGGTCAAACCCAGGATCTTTCAGGTGTGAGGTGAGTATTCTACCACTGAGCCATAACCCCAGCCCCAGTAAATGGGATATTAATTGTAAATATTTCTAGGTATCTATTTCTAGACTGAAGATATTTCTTCTTACACCAGTTTGGTGAGAGTTTAGTTTTGTTTTTTTAAAGAAATTGCATTGGATTATTCATTTATATAAAAATGTACAGTATTTTTTAGGAATACAACATAAAATTCATTATTTAAAATATACCATTTGATGAATTTTTTAAAATATATTCTTGTATGTATTGTTATGCAAATACTGAGCTCTTCCTCAAAATAACTGTAGCATTTCATATTTCCACTCGTAATTTATGTGAAAGTTCTAATTGTTCCACATCCTTACCAATATGTGGGCAAGTTTTTTTAGTTTCAGATAGACTAATGGATATGTATTAGTATCTCATTTTAGTTTAAATTTGCATTTCCATAATGAAGAACAATGTAGAATTCTTTCATGTTCTTTCTTTTGTCCCCATCTTTGTATGTCTTTATTTTGGTGATGTGCCATTTTATATTTTAACTCTATTCCTTTTGGTCTTGCTTTTTAGTTATAAGAGTGTTTTTTCTATTCTTGATTTAATCCTTTAACTGATATATGTATTGTAAACATATATCAGCTTTTTTTCTTTGTTCCTTAAATGCTGTCTTTTGAGAAAAAGAAATTTAAATTTTGATGTTCCCTCTCTCGTTTCTCTCTCTCTCTCTTTTTAAAAATGTTCTATATTTTAAAAAACCTACAAATTCTAAGATTATAAAGATTTTCTTCTATGTTTTATTATATAAGTTGTATAATTTTGGTTTTACATTTAACTCTGCAGTCCACTTTTATTCTTACATTGTTACAGGTAAAGATTTATGTTCAAAAACATTTAAAAAAGATATATGTTCAACTTTTTTTCTATATGTATATTCAGAGTTTGTTGAGAAATTTTCCTTTCTCTCTTGAGCTGCTTTGGAATATTTGCCAAAAATCAATTACATGTGTAGATCTGTTTCTGAGCTCTCTTTTTATTTCTATTAATCTGTATTTTCACTGCTATTGAACTGTAGCTTTAAAGTAAGTCTAAAAATCCCCCCAAAACTCTCCTGTCTTAGTTCTCCTTTTAATTTTTAGAAAACTGTGGCTTTGTTTGGTACTGTTAATATTTTAGTGTCCTCTTATCAGCTTCCTAAAAAAAAACTCTACTAGAATTCTGATTGATATTGCATTGCCCCCATAGTTTAAATTCAGATTATCTTTCTTAAAAATAGTTCCCTGTCTCTGAAGTGGGTGTAGGTATGTTTAAACACTCTCTGCAATGTTTTGTGGTTTTCAGTAAAGCAGTTTTGGATGTCTTTTGTCAGATTTACTCCTAGGTATTTTATGGTAATTATATCATCTAGAAACAGGAAGTGTTTTCTGGTGCTGTTAAAATTGCCTCTGTTTTCTTGCCACCAATTTTATTGTGGTTGCCTTCTGCTTCCACGTTCTGCCACACATAAATCAATTTGTGTGCCTATCTTTCATTAGACAAACTTGACACCTAATAGAGTTTACTCCACCTGTTTGTTTTGTAATTTTGGTTCTCAAATGGACTCAAAAAAGGTTATGATTTTATAAATCCTCTAACTTTTTGTTATTTCTATAATGGAATAACATCCTCTGTTGCGTTTGCATCCAAAGCCAACAGAACTGTTCATAAATATTGCTGTTATATTTTCAGATCAAAACACATTTTACTTTTCACTATGATTTTTTTGTTGTGTTGATTTAGAAAGCATCCTTTGTTTATGTTAGTGAAACATTTCATTTGCACTAGATTAGAATTTGTATTCTGGAGTTCTTGGTCATAATATCCTAAAATATCAACATAATTTGATTAGTAGTTCCATGTCCTTCTCCTATACCCTTATTAATATTTTAAATGTTTGTGCTAGCAATTTGTCTGTTTCTCCCACTATCAATTTTTGTTTCATGTATTTGAATCTCTGCTATTGAATCCATGAATATTTAGGATTGCTATGTCCTCCTGAAACATTTTTCACCATTAGGAAAATACTCTTTATTTCTAGCATTGCTTCTTGTGTTAAAGTTTAACTTTGTCTCAAAATAGAACAGTTCTACACTGGATTTCTTAGTAGTATTTGTATAGCATTTCTTTACCATCTGCTTACATTCAAGTTACCAATGTGTAACCTGTCCTTGTTCTTAAGAGAAACGAAGCTAATAAGATAAATACAGAGATGTCATTGAAAATATCCAGATATTGTCCGTTAGTACCCAGGTCCTGTCATTTTGTTGACAAAGTGAGGTCTTTTCTATGCCTTCATCCATCCTTCTACCCGTGTACTTACCAAGGGCCTATAATAAAGCAGTTACTCAGCTGTAATTGGGGAAAATATCAATACAAATAAAAACTCCCTGCCAGCAGAGCAGTTGACCAGCATTTAACCTCACACAAAGATCTGTTGACATGCAGGGTCAAGCATCTTGGGTTGTATTCAAGGTCAGCTGCTTTGCTAAGCTGCTTGGACCACGTGCATTTCCCACCTTTTTTGTGATTTCTTTCTGGATTGGGAGTCTCATGCTTATGGTTAGGAGCCCCCCATAGACAAATAGGCCCATGTTAGCCTGGTGTTTTTATTCTATCATTTATTTCTTACATGATATGTCCAAGTGACCTGGGGTGGGGAACTCAAGTGAATTAATGCAGTACTTGCACACACATTTACATGGAGAAGGCATAGTTAAATTAGGGTATAGTTTAGTCATAGACAATTGTCCTGGTGTGAAATTGAGGATTCAGTCAAAAGCCTGAAGTAAAAGGAAAAACTAAATATTCCTTTGAAAAATAAGTATAGCCCTTCTTTATCTTTATAATTTAGGACTAATTTATGTAGTCATTAAATATTTTGGCCCTAAGAAGTATATTTTCCTGAGCAGGCAGTAAGATCACCTTATTACTATGTGGCCTAAGAATATTCAATAACTGTATTATAAAAGTTATTAAGTATGGAGTAGAGCTCCGTTTTCACTTTGAGAATTACCATTCTTTCCCCACTAATAAATAAAATAGTTGGACCTTCTTAAAAATAAGTATATATTTTAGTTGTAGATGGACACAATATCTTTCTGACCAAAAATAATTTGTTGTTGTGTTGTAGCTAAAACCATTGCATTTTTCAGCCAAATATGTATAAAATTCTAAATCTTCTGTTTAACTAGTTCGTGGTGGGAGTCTCTAAGTGTAAGAAGCCATTAGAATTTGTATTTATTTTTATGTGGTGCTGAGGATTTAACCCAGTGCCTTGCACATGCTAGTCAAGCACTCTACTACTGAGCCACAACCCCAGCCCAAGAATTGGTTCTTGATTCAATCAGTTTGTTCTGTTTTAGTTTTTGGAACTGTAGCAACTTACTTTTGAGCATTCCCACTTGATAGCCTCCCACCCACCTGCACACTCTAATGTCAACTGTGTTTGTATAATTGTTAAAAGCTTTTGACTTTTTTCCCTTTGAATAATTCCTTATTATTTATATAAAATATTTATTTTTTAGTTGTGGTTGGATACAATACCTTTATTTTATTTATTTATTTTATGTGGTGCTGAGGATCAAACCCAGGCTTCGCATGTGCTAGGCGAACTCTCTACCACTGAGCCACAATCCCAGCCCCTCATTATTTATGTTTTCAATACCACAGCCCTGCTAGGACTGCTGATCATAGATATTACTTAGATGCCTCTTAGACCTTGATAGTTTAGGAGATTTCTAACTGCATTTCCATCATGTATTACATTTGTTGTTTGAAATCTGAACTTCTATGTCCCATTTAATTCAGGAAAAGACACAGAGAATCCTTCAACACCTACCAATGGCCCGTATTTGGGGCAGTCTTTATCTTTGCTTCATAAGTGGTGAGTGTAAGAAAAGTACCTTCCCACTAGAGCAAACTACAACTCTTCATTGTTACAGTTCCATTTAACAAATACTTCTTCCATCTCAGCTCCTTTGGAGTTTATAATTTAATAGAATGAAGCACAAATTTTTAAAAGGCTATCATTATAAATGATCCAAAGATTAAAAAGAAAAAAAAATGTGTGACATAGAGTCATTAGGACCAGCATTGTAATTTGAGGCATTCAGTGAAAAATGAAAATGTGGGTTCTTTAATTTAAAAAATAATGGTGAATCTCAAGATGACAACAGCAGCACATAAAGCCAGCCCTGTCGGTGTGATGGGGAAGTGTGGACAGGGAGTTTATTAAGGATATTTCCAGTCTTCAAGCACACTTCAGGAGTTACAATGATAAGGAGCAGCCATTTCTGCATGCTAGGTGAAGTACAGGAGCACAATCCTCACCTGCTTGAGGAAAAGAGGGTCCTTTGCAGCTGAAGCATTTGGCCCAAGGGAGCTGAATGTATCAGATGAAGCCCCAGAGAGAGGTGGGGATCTCTGGAGGCTTAGCTCTGCCAAGTTGTGTTGGACAGTAAGAATTTGACAAGCAAGCTTTATAAGATCTTTCAGGATCGACAATTGACCCACCTTTTTGTTGTTGTTGTTGTTGGCCTGAACAAATTACATGGATTCTCCACTAAAATTTGCAATGCCATTTCCATGCCTCTTCAGTAGTCTTCTTTCTGGGCTCCCTGGTGGTAAGGGGAAAAAAATGTAACTTTTTATTCCTATCCTTCTTTCTTTCCCTCCTCTCATCTTTCCCTCCATCCCTTCTTGAAGGCCTATCTATATAATATGTCAAAATCTCTTAGGTAGTTTAGGATAATTGGTTTATGAAAGATTTATTCAGTTGTTGGACTGAATAGACAATTTATTGAGTTGAGTGAAACAGAGAACAAATATATCTCCAAAAACATATTAGAAGAAATAAGAAAAGAATCAGTTATATTATACAAATACTACCTATGCATATACACACACACACACACACACACACACAAACACACATATCTTTACAGAGCTATGTATATACATATTGTATGTATATACTATATATGTACATGCATGTAATATGTAAACATATTACATTTCATATAATATTGAATTTAGAGTAAAAGGGGTATAACTAAAAGTCTTTCACTTGGAAACCTTTTGTTTTTCCATGAGAGATCTAAATAAAAACTAATTGCTTTAGACTAGAAATAAACTATATTATTTTAAGTTCTGTATGCCTTCATTGGCCATCAATACATATAAAATTAAATGAATAATGTAAGCCTATCTACTTAGTCAAAATGATTTAATATTCACTTATTCCTTCATTAGTCTTTTATTTGCTTATTCATTCATTAGTATTTATTTGTTTTCCTCTACTTTATTAACTGACCATATATTTGCCAGATGCTATGGTTTCTGAAGACACAACAATTAATTTAGTTGATTAGAAAGGTCAAATACCATTTTCAAGAGAGAAGTCACTGTAAACAAGACTAAAAGAACATGAGCTTATACAGTTTTCTAAAATTTGGGTTGATTATTGAATGGATTCCTCTGATGTCTGATGATATGAGTAACAAAGGATGTCTATTTCAGCCATATCAAAGTTTGAATTAGAATAGATCCATAATTTCCAGAGACATTTTCAGAATAGGCTAAGTATTTCTATAGCTCATTGAAAATCACAATATTAAAAAAAATCTTTTAGATATAAACCCTCATATAGGACTAGAATGAAGACAGAAAACATGCTTAGTATTTACCATTTTCTGTCAGAGACAGATGTAACAAAGCAGTTACTCCAGCTTTTTCCCTAAAGACTGTGGGATTTTTCTTATCAGGTGAGAATGAAATTTGAAAGTGCAGTCTGTAGTCATTACCTTTGCCTGACTTGGTTTTTGGTGCCTCTTAATATAAGCGTTATTTTCTTTCTCTTTGGGGGCTCATGTCCAGATGTCACTTGTTCACCAGGGCTAGTGGGGAGATGACAGCAGCCTTTGGCATCATCTGGTGCTGATTGACAAGGAACATATTGGTAGGATTCTCTAAACTGAGTATTAACAGTGGGAGTCTTTTGGATGTTATCTGCCTCTTTTAAGATGTATATGAAACTAGAAATATCATTTATTTAATAGCCCTTCCTATTTATATGGTGATTAGCAAATTCTCAAATAAATTCATCTTATTTGTTTAACACTTGACCCTACAAATGGTTTATGATGCACATATCCATTTAAATGAGGTCTAAGATACTGTTACCTCCAGATTTCAAGGGAAATTAAAAGCCAGAGCCCATTTCTCATCCAGTTCCAAAACTATCAGAAGTTTTAGTGTATGAAGAAAAAAAATATAATAGAAGATTAGTGGTATTAATATATTTGACATGGTAGGAATTCAGATAGTGAGAATAAATGGGCACTTAATATGAGTAATTCAGCATGAAGAAAAGTTTATTATCTGCCAAGCTATCAATCAATCAACATCAGTAATAACTGCTTCTCCTTATTAGCACACAGTGTCTAGGCAAAATTAACAGTTGAGATAAAACACACAACCTATGGAAAATTGAAAATGAATACTTCTTTTCCTTCTAATTTATCATTAACATAAATATTGATTTTTATTTATGTAAATTTTATAATGATTGGTGCATGGGTAATTGCCCATGTGATTGCTACACTTGTTTCAAGGCTTATGAGAGATGTTGTATTTTTATGTACATTTCCATGGAGGCATTATGTAGTAAGACCCACATGGTGTCATCAGAAATGACCCACTTCATAATCCAGCCTTCCTAACTGGAGATCTCAGTAAATCATTCAATTGCTTTGAGGTTCAATTCCCTTGCCTCTGAAATAGGGAATAATTCATTTTACCTGTAATGTAGTCATAATTTTGCAGGCAGTTTTTAATGAGACAATGAGACAATGAGGTCTATCCTCTTGGGAGTATATTGTATTGGTCAAGAGGCAATAAGTACATAT
This sequence comes from Spermophilus citellus, assembly GCF_964194105.1. Classification (NCBI taxonomy): domain Eukaryota; kingdom Metazoa; phylum Chordata; class Mammalia; order Rodentia; family Sciuridae; genus Spermophilus; species Spermophilus citellus. The sequence goes on from NC_138196.1 coordinate 1,013,680, forward strand.
ATATTTTAGCATCAGATGTTCATATTCACAGGGGCCTTATCACCTGTGATATTATTTTATAAGGGCATTCCTTTTTTGTCCAGTTGATTTCTATCTAAAAATCTTTTTTAACTATTAGTAACTTCATTTTTAATTTAATTTTATTTTTAATTTGTGGTACTGGGAATGGAACCCAAAGGCACTTAACTATTGAGCACATCTCCAGCCATTTTTTGTATATTTTATTTAGAGACATGGTCTCACTAAGTTACCCAGTACCTTGCTAAGTTGCTGAGGCTGACTTTGAACTTGTGATCCTCCTGCCTCAGTTTTCAAAGTCTCTGGGATTATAAGCATGTACTACCATGCCTGGCGATATTAGTAACTTTAAAATGCAAGTTATCTGACTGTAGCATGCTCACAAATCTGAGAAAGCTAACCAAATATCCTTTTGTTTGTTTGCTTTAATGGACGCTTGCTATATCTAGTTTCAGGCCTAGATTGTAAACTACCCTTGGTAGGAACTGTGTCTTATTGACCTCAATATCCCCAGCATAAATACAGGGATGGATATAAAATGTACTCAGGATGTTTCACCTCAAGTAGGAGCTGTGAGCAACTCTATATGTGTGTAGAATCTATTCAGTGAATGTGTATAAAATTCATGCTGGAACTGAGATGGGTCTTCTTCCCTCTGCATTACCTTCTGCAAAGCATTCCAATGAGGGTGGGATCTGGATGGGGGCCGAGTTTGTATCATAGTAAACATTATTGTCTGACTAAAGAAGAGATTGGGAAGCTGTTTCACTCTCTCATTGACTAGTTGAAGCATCATTTAGTTGGAACTGATTTTACCCTTTTTCATTTTAGTATGTAATTTTCACATGAGGTGAGAAGTCTATTTTAAAATCATTTCAAAATTTCCTAACACAATCTGGAAGCTATTTTGGAAATGTGGCATTCCCAGAAGAATAAAGTAGATTAAATAAATGCTAAATGAGTGTATTAAAAAATAGATTGCTTTAAAGATACTCAGGTGTCACCACCATTTTGAAATCATCATTGCTTAGAATTATAATTCAGCTTTTTTTTTAAACAAGTCAGGTTCAAAAATGCATAAAATTTGAATCTCCAATAAGATTTTTTTTTCATTTAAGGGTCTTGATGGCACATAGAAATACAGTGTCTGCTAACTAGTGTATATTTTCATTTTGTAAAAAAAGATGCATTTACAGTAATTGGATATCATTTACCAAGTTCATAAAAATGGTTATTTTTCAGTGGCTCCCAGTATTCTTTTTTTTTTTTTGGCTCCCAGTATTCTTAAAGAATAAAGGTGGCATCCTGGAAATGCCATATAAAAGACCTAAATGAATTCCAGGAGACTGAAGACTTCTGTCGCCTATACATGATCTTTAGCAATCATTGTTGGTTCTTGATGCTCATCAGAGTTACTGGGGGCAGTGGGGGCTTTGTGAAAACCTTGGTGTCTGGGTGCATCTACAACAGTCAAATCAGAACCTTTGACAGGTAAGGCCTGGGCACAGTACTGTTCAAAGCTCCCCAGGTTAATATGTAGCCATATTACCTAACTAGCCCAAGAATGACAAATTCATGGGGTCACAACTTTCACTTCCCCAGTCCCTTGATAAAATCATTGTTGAGAGATCTTAACACTCATGGTGGCTGAAACTAGGTTCAAGTTGTTGTTTTTCATCCACTTTTTCCACATAACCACTATCAACCAACCAATCAACATTGACTCTGCAGTTACAAATCTGTTTGCCATCACTGAGAAAGGATCTTCTAACTGCTTGGTTCACAAGAAATGTCAGAAAATATTATGGATTGATCAGGTTGCCCTCCATACCTGCTAGCAAATTTCCTGATCCTGGATTTGTGATCTACCCAGCTTTGGCCATTGTCTAGGAGCAGAATGTATGAAATAAGACATTTCCTTCTTGTCTTAAAGCTTCAAACGCCTCCTTCTACAACACCTCAGGAGTGTGAGGTTTATTTTCAAATAATATCTGATCCAAACTAGAATCCTATCCTGTATTTATATTTTTAAAAAATTAAGTTGTAGATGAATACAATACCTTTATTTTATGTATTTGTTTTTTTATGTGGTACTGAGAATTAAACCCAGTTTCTCACATGGGCTAGGCAAGTGATCTACCACTGAGCCACAACCCCGGGCTCTGTATTTATATTTTATAAAATTAGAATCCTGCAACCTAATTAAAATCTGAATTTTAATTAGTAGCAGACATTATATTTGATGTTAATGTGTTAAAATTTACAGTTCGCCAAAGCAAAGACACCTTGGGTTAAAGAGAGGTGTTGCTTCAGCATTATATACGAAATTTCTACACAAGGATTACTAAATTAACTAAAAGTCATGTCAGTTGAACAACCAGGGCCATGCATCTCCTTCCACAGGGTATATATGATACTTTAAAAGCACAAAAATTAAAGAATTAATGCCCCCCAGGCTTCATCCTCCAAAGAGTGATCAATGTAAAATTCTCCTTGTATTCAGAAATATTCATCCTCAACTTTTAGAAAATGTTGCTATTTCTCATTTTAAAAATAACATATACATTTCCTAATTACTTCTCCTGTGTTACTGTGTTCTGTACTTCCTTAATATTTTTTCATTTCAGTTATTCTCTGGTCTCCTGAATTACCTACAAGTACAGAGGAAGTTGGAAAATATTCTCATTAATTCTCTGATAAGGAGTCCACAGTGTCTTCTTGATTGACAGCCTTTATCAGATAATGCTGTCCAAACTCTTCCTTTTCTCTGAAGGGAGGCTTTGGGGAACCCCACACAACTTTGGTCTGGAAGAGTTATTTAACTATCACAAGGAATTTAATCCGCTTTATATACCCAGTGGCGTTCTTGAAATGCTCCTCATTAGAAAGCCAGATTCTAAACCCACCTGTTTCTTTGAGACATAGGAGTCTACTTATGTTTCCAAAATTCACTTCAAAATGGCCAACTCAAAAGAAGCACACATATCATGTGGAGTGAGATGTTGGGGCAAGCTGCAAAATTAGCACAGCATTCCTGTTTGAAATTGTAGAAGTATTTAGAGCAAAAGAAAATGATTTTTGATTTATTCTTCTCTTTTCCAGCTTTATTGAGGTATAATTGACAAAATAGAAATTATAAATATTTAAGAGGTACATGATGATTTGATATTACTATACATTGTGAAATGATTACCACGATTAAACTGACACATCCATCACCAGTAGAAAAATAATATGGTCCAGTAAAATGAAATGCTAAGCTATTCCAATACTTTTGATGATGTAGATGATTATTAGTAAATATTCAAAGGAGTGTATCTCCATCACCTGTTTTCCCATGTGTCATTTCCAACTTTAAGACAAATGAATTATTTGGACTAATGACATTCATTAAGTCTCCAATTGAAAGATTTCTGAAGGGGTGCATGTAGAGCTAATGCACAGATAGGTACAGAAGTTTACTTTCCATCTACTCTTTTAATCCTGGGATCATTGAGATGGAAGGAATCTCAGAAGACGTTTTAATATCTCTCCTTGTCTTTGAGAAAGGCTGAAAGCATTATTTTTCCTTGGTACTTTCCTTTGGGATTATTCTGCTTACTAAAGTCTGTTATTTTCTTTGTAGGTTTGTATGATAAAACTAGATGAGCTGAAATATGGCCCCCTAAAACTGCGTAATTCATCTTGACTCTTTAAATGGCTGTCTCTGAAATGCAGAAATGCAAAACAAAATCAACAATGTTTTAATGTTCCTTTGTTACAATGGGCATTTTTGAAAACCAAGAATGCATTTATAGTGCTTGCTGGTCTCCCAAGAGACACATCAAACAGTGCTCCTGTTGGTGGGCTGGTTTGATGGCACCGAGGCATTCTTTTCCTTGAAGCATCTCAGTAGTTTTATAAATAAGAAATGTGAATTCTCTTTTAGTGATGAAGCTCTCCTTCTGTTCTCCCAATGACTCCTGATCTAGTTTATGGAGTTTTTAGGACTAAATTACTTGCAGTGGAACTTTTCAGCTCCTGGCTTATGTAGGAAAGGATCATTGCTTCTGAAACTTTTTTTTTTAAGATGTTTTACTGAGAGTAGAACATAGTGAATAAAAAAGAACTGTGGGGTCAAATTGTCTGGGTTTGGACCATCGCTCCACTGACTTCCAGCTGTGAATACATGCATTCTCCTGAAAGCTGACCCTTAGGGACTTGGCTGCAGAAGTTGGGAGTTGATCCTAGACTTTGAGGAAGTGGGAAAGGGAGAAAAGACAATGAAGATGTGGTTTTTCTTAAATATATATTTTTCTTTCAATATTTTTTATTGGTTCATTATAGTTGTTCTTAGCAATGGGATTTGTTGTTACCTTTTTTTAAGTGTTTCAAATTTATTTTATTTTTTTAGTTGTGATGCTGGGGATCAAACCCAGGGCCTTGTGCATGCTAAGCAAACACTTTACCACTGAGCTACATCCCCAGCCCTGTTATTACATATTTATATATGAACAAAATATAAAAATATAATTTGGCCAGTATAACTCCCCAGAACTACCCCAACCCCCATCCTCCTACATGCTAGTCTCTTTCCTCTACAAATCTCCTTTTGATTTCCATGAGATCTTCCCATTCCCAACATTTATTTTCCTTTTTCCTCTCTAGCATCCACCTATGAGAGTTTGACCTTCTGAGTTTAGCTTATTTTACTTAACATAATGATCTCAAGTTCCACCCATTTTCTTGCAAATCATGTAATTTAATTTTTCTTTGTGGCTTAATAAAACTTCATTGTGTAAATATTACATGTTTTCTTTATCCATTCCTCTGTTGATAGACACTTGGACTGGTTCCATAGTTTGGTTATTGTGAATTGTGCTGCTATAAACATGGGTAGACATATATCACTACAGTATGATGATTTTAATTCTTTAGGATAAACATTGAGGAATGGTACAGCTGAATGGTGTGGTGGTTCCATGCCTAGTCTTTTGAGGAGACTCCAAACTGATTTCCATAGTGGTTGTACCAATTTACAATCCCATTAACAGTGTAAAAAGTGTTCCTTTTTCTCCATATCCTCTCCAGAATTTATTACTGTTAGTATTCTTTTTTCACAATATCTTTATTTTTGTTTATTTATTTTTATGTGATGCTGAGAATCGAACCTAGTGCCTCACATGTGTGAAACAAGTACTCTGCCACTGAGCCACAACCCCAGCCCCTACTGTTAGTATTCTTGATGACCACCATTCTGACTGGTGTGAAATGAAATCTCAGTGTAGTTTTTATTTGTCTTTACCTAATTGCTAATGATATTGAACATTTTTTTTCATTTATTTGGCATTTTTAATTCTTCTTTGAAGGAGTGGTTTTTTAATTCATTTGCCTATTTATTAATTGGGTTATTTGATTTTTTTCTGTTAAGTTTTTTTTAGTTCTTTGTATGTTCTAGATATTAATCATCTGTTAAAAGAGTAGCTAGAAAGGGAATGTGTTAATGGTTGGTTAGTGTGGTAGGCGACTGGGGCTTAATCCAGCCATGGTCTTCCTGAGGTTCCCCATAGAATGTGCTTTGGAATTGCTCCATGAGGGATGGGATAGCTGGATTGTTTATGGAGCGCCCTCCATTTCTCATGGATTCAGAGTTCTTCCTGGGGTATTAAATCCCAGATTCTCCACAGCTGCCCACACAGGAGCGGAATAAACACACAAGGAGTTGCCAGGCCAGGAATCAGAGAGGCTGGCACTGGATTGGGGGAGCTCTTAGAGTTTTGGGGAGACCTCAGGTGTGGACTGGGGATATGAGATATGCATCAACAGTGATCACTACATCTTTTTTAAAAAAATTTCTTAGATGTTAATGAACCTTTATTTTATTCATTTACTTATATGTGGTGCTGAGAATCGAAACCAGTGTGTCACACATGCCAGGCAAGTACTCTATTACTGAGCCACGATCCCAGCCCTGTGCTACAGACCTTCATATATATGAAAAGTTGTTTTTTTTTAATGAATCCGTCATTGAGAAAAATCATATACTGCACATTCTACCCAGTGCTATTCAATGCTGATAGAGAATACAACACTGCAGTTGCTAAGTGAAGTGTTCTGACCAATTATATTAATACCTTCCCAGTAACTGGTGTGGTGAAAGGGTAACAGTTCAAGGTTTAACACCACTTTTTTCTCATGGAGTATGCACAGGGACATCTGCTTTGTGCATCAAAGTTTCATGAATGACCCTAGAAGATTTTGAATCTGTCTTCTTAGCAGGAAACCGACATTGCAAACTGGTAGTTTGGGGTTTGCCTCTTTTCTCTCTGCATACTCTGTGACTGTGATTTGCCACGTGCTGTGTGTTCATGGGATGCTGTTTTGATGTTGCCAAGGCAGGGAACAGTTTTTGAATCACAGGAGAATTGGAAATAGTCTAGTCTTCTGTGCAGCTTTGGACAGTTGTATATAACCCCATCAGCCACCCTCTCTCCAGCGTTGGTTGAAAGGCATCTTTAGGCTGTTGCCATGGACTTCATGGATTGTATCTGTAGATATGTAAAGTGTTATTAACCTCATTTGCAGACTGAGGACCAGCATGTCAATCATGCATCAGAATAACCTGCTGGGCTTATCGAAACACAGATGGTTGGGCATTGTCCCCCAAGTTTCTAATTCCCATTTTAGGAATTTGCATTTTTAACATCTCTGGTAAAGTTGATGCTGCTGCCCTGTGGATGACACTTTGAGAACTGATGAAAATATAAATATATATTATATATATATATATATATATATATATATATATATATATATATATATTATATATTTATGCCATTTAATATTTATCTTTGTAGCTAGATGGTCTCAGCACTAGATGTCACATCTGTCTTATTTAATGATCTTTCTGTTGTTCAGGAAGTGACACATGGTTCCAAAATATCTGTTGAATAAGAAGATGCCCAAATCTAAGATGTTAGTTGAAACCATGCCATTGCCTGTGAACAAATGATGCATCTCTGCATGGAGCATCTGCTTCTTAGGTTTGTTTCTCAAGCTCTATTTTCTGGAACTCTGGTCTTCTTCTGACTATCGATACCTGCCTTTTAAGCTCTTCATGGCCACTTGTCGTTCTGGCTGACAGCTGACTTGCTGGTTCCTTAGTTGGCATTTCTCTTGAGTAAACTCGGGGATCCCATATCCTCTCTTGTGGCTGACCTGCTTTGCCTCCAGTTTCACCGTCTCTAGTCTGTGGTCAGTGTGTCGTCTGTTGTCTTCATTTAACCTCTGGCTTCTAAGGAGCATGAAAAATTGATTTTAAAAACCACAGCCTGTCTGGGTTTTATCCCTAAAAACTCCTCTGAATGAAACAGGAAAGAAGCCAATGATTTTTCTCCCCCTTGAGGGGTTGCTGTTATTAAAATGAAAATAACCTTTGGCTCTTATTTTTTTGTGTGTTCATAATTGCTGGTGCCCTTAGGTTGCCTTCTGGCACAAATGCTGTGTTAAAGAAAAATCCACATGTAGATTGTCAAGATCCTATTCCTTAGAGTATGAGAAAAACGTGGTTTTTCCCAAGATAGTGACTTCAGCAGATGTGCACAGAATTACCTGTAGAGGTTTGTAATGCAGTTTCCTGGGCTCCAACCAAACATTCCTGAATAGGACCCAGAATCTCTTTGAAGGACCCAGGAATTGGCAGCTCTGGCAATGGCTATAACTACAATATAAAAACAATTGCACTTGACCTGGGGTTGGAAAGCATTTTCTGTACAGACCCAGACAGTAAACATTCTCAACATTATTGGCTGGATGCTCTTGTAATTATAGCACAAGAGCAAGTGTAGCAATATGTAAATGAATGAATATAGCTCTGTTTCAGTAAAAAAAAAAATCATTTATGGATGGACACTCATATTTGAATTTCATATAACCTTTTCCTGTGTCATGAGACATAAGAAAAGAATCCTTTGATTTTGTTAACCACTTAGAAAAAATGAAAGAATCCTTAAGTCACAAGCTTTGCATACCCAGGCCCATGGGTTGTGGTGTGCTGCCTTCTGTCACAGACAACTCAGTGATCATAAGAAGACAGTGGTTTTCAGAGTTCTAAGCTCTCATTGTAATGGTGACATCCACAATTGCAGAAGAGCATTTCAGATTTTCGGTGTCCTCTCTCCTTGAACTTTGAGAAAACTCAGGAGGTGAAGAAATGTCAGAGAATTGGGGAAATGAGACAAGCAGTTGGGAAGTCTCTCAGGGTTTGGAAATCAAACTGGTCATACAAGCTTTGAGGCCTCATGATGCTTTTGACTATTTTTGGCAACTTTATAGATGATGGTGTGTTGAGAAGACTCAAGAGTCATAGGTTTAGAACTCTCAGTCCTTATAGTTCTTATGGTATTAAACCTGCCTTTGGTTCCAGGGCTAGCCTGGACCTGAAGTCCATCTCCTGGACCACATGACTAGTGTTGTAATGGAAATGGATAAAACAGAGCAATTAGAGCCAGGGACACTGTTCTATTCAGCAAATGCTTGAATGTAGGCAGATACTCATGTTGCTAGATTTGAACCTCGTTGACTTTAAGGGTAGATCTTTAGCAGCCATCTGGGTTCAGTAATGAACAAGGGTCAATAATGAGAATGGAGTCGACTCAATTTAAAGGAAAACAAAACTATTAACAGAAAGTCATACAAGTCTTGATTAATATCTCCCTTGAAGTGATCCTAACTTCTAGGTTTACCACTACATAATCAATATATTCTGTTGGAGCCAGGATGCATCAGATTTTCTGTCACTTATAATCTACATAGTCCTAATTTACCTTTTATGAAAATTTATAGCTTCTTCTAGTGTAGAGAAAATATGTATGTCATGTGTAGTTTTGTCTGCTAAATCATTGCCCAAACTAAGGGCTCCAGGCAATCCTGTATGTGTCCTGATATGTCCTATAAAGAATGGATCTTTTCTGTCCCAGATTAAACTTTGTATAGTGGAAAACAAAGAGAAAACAGTAGATGAAGGGGAAATCCTACCAGCATCTTCAAGGGATACTATAGCATTAACTATATACTGACTATCAGAAAATAAATTAAATACAGAATCTTTAAACATCACAAAAGCTTGTAATACTGCATTAAGTTCTACCTTTTGAGCTGATTGTTTGGATACTAAAAATGTAAAAGTTTGATCAGGTGTAACTATTGCTGCTGTACCATTATTTGACCCATCAGTAAATATATTTGGAGCATTCATGATAGGTGTTTTTCTTGTCATTTTTGGAAAAATTACAGGATGCAATGACCAAAAAGACAATAAAGGATTAGATGGTAAGTGGTTATCAAATGAAACATTAGATTTGCACATGATTATTGCCCAAGTGTTTAACTCATTAGCTAATTCATCAATTTGATTCATAGTATATGGAGTAATAATTTTATTGGGAGAAATTCCAAATACTCCCTTTGCTGTTTTTATTCCTTTGAGTATTAATTGTCCTACAGCCTCAGGATACCTAGTAAGAATAGTGTTAGGAGAATAAGATAAATGTATCCATAATATTGGACCTTCTTGCCAAAATACTCCTGTAGGAATATTTTTTGTTGGTAGTACAATAAATAATAAAGGCAAACTTATATCAATTCTATCCAAATGCATATTTTCCATATATGTTTCAATGATTTTTAATGCCTTTCTTGCTTCAGGCGTTAACATTCGGGGTGAATTTGGATCTGATGGACCTTTTAGGATATCAAATAAAGGTCCCAACTCTCCTGTTGGTATACCTAGATAAGGCCTTATCCAATTTATGTCTCCTAATAACTTTTGAAAGTCATTAAGTGATTTGAGTTGATCTACTCGTATTTGAATTTTTGGTGGACAGACCATGGTTGAGGATAATAGAACTCCTAAATAATTAATTGGAAAATTTAATTGTACTTTATCTATTGCTATCTCTAGATTATAATTTTTTAATAAATTTGTAAGTGTGGCATAACATTCTAGCAATGTGTTTTTATCTTTGTGTCCTAATAATACATCATCCATATAGTGAAATATTTGTAGTTCAGGATTTTGATTTCTAAGTGGCTGGATTACTTTGTTAACATAAATTTGACACATAGTTGGGCTGTTAGCCATCCCTTGAGGGAGTACTTTCCATTCATATCTCTGATCAGGACCTTCATGATTTAGTGCAGGGATAGTAAATGCAAAACGTGGACTATCCTCAGGATGAATTGGAATTGAAAAAAAACAATCTTTAATATCTATAACTAAAACATACCAAGTTTTTGGCAAAGCAGACAATTGAGGAATCCCCGATTGAGCAGGTCCCATAATGACCATTTCATTATTAATGGCTCTTAAATCTTGCAATAATCTCCATTTACCAGATTTCTTTTTGATGACAAAAATGGGAGTATTATGGGGAGATACAGAAGGTTGTATATGTCCTTCCGCTAATTGTTGTTTGACCAGATCATGGGCTACTTGTATCTTTTCTTTAGTCAAGGGCCACTGAGGAACCCATACTGGTCTTTCTGATTTCCATGTAATTTTTATTGTCTCAGTGGCCCTTTGTGAAAATCCAACCCATGTCTGTCTGTTCCTTCATCTATTTGTATTGGTGCTGCTAAACCTTGTTCTTGTTTTTCTAATCTTTTTCCTTTCCTAAAACCTTGTCTAGCCATAATAGTGGGTGCATTTTGATTGATGTTATTTGTTAATGTCAAACCTAATTGATCTAAGACATCTCGTCCCCATAAATTTACGGGAAGATGATCCAATACATATGGCTGTATAGTTCCTTCACATCCTTCAGGATCCTTCCAATCTAATACCATAGCGCTTCTATCGGGATTAGTCGCCACTCCTAGGCCTCGAAGCGTTTGAGTGGCTTGTTGTAATGGCCAATGTTTTGGCCATTCTTGACGAGAGATGATGCTAAGGTCTGCACCTGTATCCAGTAGCCCATTAAATTCATGTCCTTGAATATTTAGTTTTAACATGGGGCGAGAATCTAAATTTAAAGAAAGCATAGCCCAATCTACACCTGTGGAGCCTAATCCCTTGGAACCTCTTTCTACAGCATGACTGGAAAATTTATCATGTAGGCTTGGTATTATTAGTAACTGTGCTATTCTATCTCCTGGTGAAATTATTGATATACCATTTGGAGAACTGGCTATAATTTTTATTTCACCTTCATAATCAGGATCAATTACCCCAGGGCTTATCAAAAGTCCTTTTAGGGTAGAAGAGCTGCGTCCCAATAATAAGCCTACTGTTCCTTTGGGAAGAGGTCCTTTTACCCCTGTGGGAATGATTTGAACTCCCATCTCTGGAGTTAGTACTGATCTGGCGGAGGCGCAGATGTCCAACCCTGCGCTCCCTCTTGTTTGTCTGATGAGGGATCTGATGGACAATGTGTCCTGGTCACTACCCTGATGGGGTTGCTGGGTTCCACCAGTGCTCCGTATATTTGTGGTTTGGGGCCCCGGAGCATTGGGGCCCCCTGTCCGTTTTTTGGCAATGGAGCCCGATGCCTTTGTCCACAATATTGTGGATAAACACCTTGTCCTTGTTCGTTTTTTGATAATGGAGTACCCTCTATGGTGGTTTGAGAACGGCATTCATTAGCCCAATGTCTCCCTCTATGGCATCGTGGGCAAATACCCGGTATTCTACTCCTTTGATACCTAGTTTTGTTAAACCCTCCTCCTATGGGGCAATTCCTTTTAAAATGTCCTGTTTGTTGACAATTGTAGCATGTTCTTGGCCTGGTATATAATGCCTGTTTTACTGCAGCTGCCACAATTTGCCCTTGTTCATTAATGTCTCTGGCATCTAAAGCCTGTTTTACTGCAGCTGCCATGACTTGCTCTTGTTCATTAATGTCTCTACATAATTTATGTGGTTAAATCTTCCTGTTTCCATGGTCTAATGATATCTCTGCACCAACGATTCGCTTGGTCATAAGCCAGTTGTTTTATTAGTGGCATTGCTTGTTCTGTATTCCCAAAAACTCTGGTAGCTGTTTGAATAAGCCTATCTACAAATTCAGCGTAAGGTTCATTAGCTCCTTGTATTATCTTAGATAATTGACCTTGTAAACCTCCATGTCCCTGTAAAGTCTTCCATGCCTTAACTGCATCTACAGCAATTTGTGAGTATACGCCAGGATCATATGCAATTTGTTGCTGCCGATCCTCATAAGGTCCCTTTCCTAAAACATATCTAGATTTCTCTGAGAATAACCAGCTGCTGCATTTCGCCTAGTCGTCTCCTTGCAAAATTCCTCATTGGCAACCTTCCATAACAGGTATTGCCCTCCATTTAGCACAGCTTTACACATATTAGCCCAATCTGCTGGTGTCATGCTTAAGTTGGTAATGGATTCGACTAAGCTTACAGTGAAGGGTGCTTGAGGACCATAGGTTGTTACAGCCTCTTTTAGCTCCTTCACTGTTTTGAAATTTAAACCCTGGTAAAATCTCTGCCCTCCTACCTCAAATACAGGGCATACTTGAGATCCTGTCTCAGGATCCCAACTATCAACTGCGGGGGTTGGGAGCCTCCTAGCATATGGAGGTGGTGCTATGATATGTCCTCTGGTGATAGAATGCTGTTAGTAGCAGTCTCCTGTAGAGGTGGTGCTGATGGTTGGACACTTACGCTCTCTGATAGAAAGGTGTTATTAGCAGTCTCCTGTTGTAACTTTTCCCCTGATGGCTTTTTCTGCTCTAAACTTCCTTCCTCTGTCTCACTAGCTCGAAAGACCTTCTCTTTTACTTGAATCTTTATGTCTTCTCCTTCCTCTACCTTTGTCTGAACTGAAGGCTTTGGACTAAGTAAACCAGATACGAGTGTCCACAATGGCAATGTGCCAACTGGCAGAGTCCCTGGGTTGTTCTTTTCTACTCTTTTTAAATCTTCACCATGATGGTTCCATTGTGATATATCTAACAACTCCTCCTTAAAAAGCCATGGGCTACATTGTTGTATTGTATCAACGTATGCCCTGACTGTTCTTGATTTTAATGCGATGCCTCCTTCCTCTAACAATTTACTTAACAGTCTTTCGGTTTGTTTTTTACTAATTGCTGTTCCCGTATTTCTACTATAATACAACCCAACAAGATAACACCAAACAAAACCGAGACAGAATGAAATAAGAATGGAACCACACAAAATCATTATATCAGCCTTTCTATCCTCCTGACATGTGCATCCGTCCTTTCTCCCTATCTGTTCCTCAGACACAAATAGTTTTTCCTCAGAAGTGAGTGGTTTTTCTTCCGTCTCACTCATCTCCAGGGACAGGCAAGTTAAAACAAAAATGAAGCAAAACAAAAGAGGAAACTTAGAATGGCTCTCGCCCTGCCCTCAGGGGCGAGCAGTTTACTTACCCTCAGTCGCTCCCCGTACAGGCCACCAAATGCCGCAGTCTGGCTGGGCACAATTCAGGAGCCACTTGTCAAAAGAAACAAACTTTATTTTTAGAACTAAAAACACCAAACAAAACAGCTCCTCAGGAAAAAACCCTCAGAGCCCAACTGCCACCACCAGCTTCCCACACGCCTCTCACCCCCACACAACCCTCCCCACCTCCCACAATCCTCCTGCTCTTGAGGCTGATTGGCTGGGTCGCATGGGCGGAGCCAAAGAAGTCCCCCAGTGAGCAGCTCCATGGAGGAGCCAATCAGCTAGATGTTGCTGGGGCCGCTGTGAGCCAATCATCAGCCGGCAGTCTGAGGGGCAGGGAAACAGCCCAATGAACATCACCGCAGAGGAGCCAATCAGCTAGATGTTGCTGGGGCCGCTGAGAGCCAATCATCAGCTGGCAGTCTGAAGGGCAGGGAAACGGCCCAATGAACATCACCGCAGAGGAGCCAATCAGCTAGATGTTGCTGGGGCTGCTGTGAGCCAATCATCAGCTGGCAGCTGGAAATTTGCTGGCAGCTGGAAGTTTGCTGGGGCCCCTTTGGCTGTGGCTCTCAACAGATCCTCCTGCCTCAGCCTCGTGAACCACTGGGATTGCAGGCTGGGTTCTACTGTGCCCGGCAAGACACAGCATTTGAGCACTTATAAAACTAAATTTAGAGACTCAGAGATAGAAATGCAATATGTCCGGAAAGTCTCAAAAGACAATGACATTTAACTTCTGTCCTTTTTTTAAATTTCCTATTCTCACCCATCAGGTTATGGTGACAAGTAGGCTATCATATCCTTCCTTTCCAATTTAATCTAAAAATCAGTCTCGGATGGTGACTCATGCCATGTAAACTTGAAAGCAACTCACAGGAAAACATATGACTGGTCACTTGGACAAGGGTTAGGGTTAGGGTTAGGGTTAGGGTTAGGGTTAAGATTAATACTCTTTCCTTTTGACATCCACAGCTCTCTGCACTTTTGCATGTGTGAAGTTCTATGCTAGAGGCAGGATACTGCACCTACTCTCATCTGGTGTGGCAAACTATATTTTCCCGGAACATGGATGGTCAGATTTTGCTTATACAATGAGGAAAAAGTCTTGGATGGTTCCAAGCAGATGTGACGATTTGAAAGAGGGCTTGGAATCAACGAACTCTGGGGGCCTGAGGCATCAGCGCTTTCATTGAGAAAGAGCACAGCTGAAGGCCATCAGAGAAACAGAGCCACTACCTGCTTTCTCAGGAAAGGCCCCTCTTCAGAGCTTTCCTGGCATTTGGCCATCCTCACATCAGTAGGTACCAAGAAAGACTGGCTCTGTCCTTGGTAAATCCAAACAAGTGAGCCCACTGGGACTGGGACTGGGACTGGCTCTGGGTGCCTGGCTTCCTGGATCCCAAGTTCAGAGAGTTCCATCACCAAGGAAGTGAGGTGAGGTCACTTCCTTCAGGAACTGAATGAGGTCACTGCCTTGGCAACCACTGTGTCCTAACAGTTGCTTCCAAGGGTCCCATGAGATGGAGGCTGCCCCTCCTTCCTGTGACACTTTCACAAGTTAGAATGGAATATCAACCATAGGCACCAAGGAACAGCTCTCCACACAGGCCTGGTTTGGTCCATCTTGTCTACATTAAGAAGAGAGAGGCTCATTCAGACACATCCCTTCATCCTGACCAGGTTGTTTGCCATGGAAGATGACTTTTGCTCTCTCAGGTCCTTTGTAGCTGCCTACATCTTCTCCAGGGATCATTTCTGCATGGACCTTTGAGGTTCTCAGCAGGTGGAAGGTCCCCTACATTCCTGTATTGTAAGACCAACTCTGTCCCTGCTCTTCTGTAAAGTTAGATTGAGGGAACAGTGTATGGTTAGGGTTAAGAACCTGTTCAATTTGGGTTAGGAATCACTCTGCTGGACAAGGGGAGCTGTCATGTGAATCATCTGAGTGGCTCCTCTCTTCCTGCTCTACCTCACTGCTTCAAAAGACAAGATGACCTCATGTGAGGGCACATAACAACACTCAGCATTGGAACAGGTACAAGGATCTCAATACACATCTACATGGGACACTTTGGGGCCCTGGGACATTTTCTGTAACTCTCTTTAAAAAAGGAGAGGGAATTAGACCTGGATTCCCATTGTCCCACCATTTCTTCCTCGAGGGAAGAAGTCAAGAGGGTGAGAACACATGCAGTCATCAAGTGGTGGCCCAATTGTGGGGCCAGGTCCTCTGTAGCAGACATCCATCACCATTCTGTCTTTGGACACCAACATCCCAAGAGAACTCATTTATCTTAGGCAACCAAAGGCTTCAAACTTCAAACAAGACTAGGGAACAATGTTAATATTTTGTCATGGCTTGACATTAAATATTGTGAAGGTTAAAGGGTTGTTTTTTTTTTAAGTGTGAGAGACAGAGAATGAAGGAAGAGAAAACAGATGGGAGAGATGATAGAGTAGATGATTATACCTCATCAGAAATAGGTAATAATAATGGAAAATTTGGGGCTGGGGCTGGGGCTGGGGCTCAGGGGTAGAGTGCTCGTCTCCCATGTATGAGGCACTGGGTTTGATCTTCAGCACCACATAAAAATAAATAAAATAAAAGTACAACTAAAAAAAGAAATAGAAAATTTGCTTGATAATAACTTCCCTGTGGAAAGGATTTAACTTTGTCATAGAATTGTTGCTTGTGACTGAAGTGTTCTTGGTAGTTTAAAAGAAGTGTATTTTGTTTGTTTGTTTTCTTTGACCACAGAACACAGAGAAAAGAAAATAGGATAATACTGGGCTTTGAAATTTCATAAAAGAAAAGAACATTTAGGAGCCAGACTTGATTATTTTGTTCACCTTCTACCTATTGTTCCTCAAATTTAACCCTGGAACATTAAAAAAAATCAGAGAAAGATGTTACCAAAAAGATGTTGTTGGGTCGTTTTGGCAGAACCTAAAACACAGAATTTGGAAAGAAGAATAAAAACAGTTGGATTATTTAGCTTGGAGAGATAAGAACTCAGAAAGGGTTACTAATTAAAGTAGCTGCCGTAGTACCTGTGTAAGATGCAAATCCATAATAACCATGAACATATACCAGTTTGCATTAATGAGATTTAGGGTGAATTTAAGGGTACAATCATAAAGACTATTCGAGTTCCTTTCACTGTTTCCCAGACCCTTCTAACAGCAGGATGCATTGGTATTAAACCTTATTCTCAATGAGGAGAACAACATGGGTAGAGCCTTTTTTATTGTAAATGTACATTTATTTTGCTTATTTAAATGTGGTACTGAGGATCAAACCCAGTACCTCACACATGCCAGGCAAGCGTTCTGCCACTGAGCCCCCAGCCCCAGCCCCAGAGCCTTATTTTTTTATGCAAGAAGAATAAGGCTCTGAAAAATGCCAAGTCTTTATATCAACCTTGAGGAGACTGTGACTGTTGTTTGCAAAAGTGAAATGGCTAGTTTTGCACTTTTAATGAAGCTTGGAGGCAAACAGATTATAACCCTGGAAATATTTAATTTGAGGAAGTTTATGTTAAGATAATAAAATAATTAACTTTTTCTCTTTAGATGCATACAGAGTGGGTAAGGTTATGTGTTCTGGAAAATTACATTTTTGCTCTCTCATTGACTTAACATGTGAGGATTGATGCAGATCAGATAGCTAACTGACAGGCACTTTACAAGTTTACCTTGTCTTAACTAATTGCCTGTTCAGAGTCACTGGAGGTTCCATTTTAAATTAATGACTGTGAGGTATTAAATTCAAACCTGTATCTTGAGAAATTAGGAAGAGAATAACAAACAACATACTGTACCTTAGCCCAGAAAATAAACAGTTCTTAGTGGTCTGATACATTAAAGCAAGGGGGAAGGAAACTGTGCCCACTACAGCAAACTTGGCCCACAGCCTGACTTTTTTTTTAAATAAAGTTTTATTTGGAATATAGTTGCTCCCATTTGTTAGAGTGCTACTGGGGCTGCTTCCACATTCCGAGGGCAGAGTTGAACAGTTGCAACAATCAACTTGCAAAGTTTAAAATATTTATTATCTAGTCCTTCATAGAAAACCTTTGCCAACCCCTACAATACAAGATCCTACTGCAGAGCAAGATTCTGTAGTGGTTCGTAATGCAATGTAGTTTTGGCTGGAGGGTGGTCTTCCCAATGCAAAGTTTACATTTTCAGCAATGAAAACACAACTTGAGCATTCTGTTGTAGTCCTTTATTCTAGTCTTTGTGGCTCCTGGCACTTTTCTTTGGATAAGAGAAGTCTGCATGACTTGGTGAAATTCAGGATTAATTTTGGAAACTGATGTAACATGGCTTCTTTTGGCATCCCTATGCTTCACGATTCATGCTTTCTTTGCCACTGGACTTTATATAGATTATCTTTTTGGCTCATTACAGGTACAGGGAATTTGTAGGCAGGCTGTTCCATCCATTCTCTCACATCAAAATATTGTTAATGTGTCACGAAAAGAGGAAAATACATGTTAATTTGCTCCTACAACTAGAATCTTGGCATGGATAGTTTTCTCTCTGGGTAAAGGAGAGGACTAAACTCTCTTTGAATCAACTCTGTACATTACTCTGACCCCAAGGAAGGATTAGTAAGAGTAATTCATTTCTCTCCTTGTTTATTTTCCCATTCCCCTCACAACCTCTTATATGTAATTTTGTATAGCAATGAGGGTCTCCCTTCATTTCCATGCAATTTCCTTTTTCTCTCCCTTTCCCTCCCACCTAATGTATCTGTTTGAAGTTGATCTGATGTTGATCTGCTGCTCCCGGGAGCCCTGTTTTCATGAACGACTGGGCACACTCTCCCAGTTTGCCATTCCCTCAGACGCTAAGTTTGTAGAGCTTGGAGCTGAGAATCCTCAGTGAATTTTACTTGCCCTCTGGTAGCCACGCCCCCAGTAGCTGGTGCAAGAGACCTCAGTTATCAGCACTGGTGGGAGTGGTAGCCGTGAATTCTGCACCGCGGTCCCGCGCCACGTCTGATTCCCTCCGTCTGGCTATTGCGCTCACGGGTGAGCTGGGAGGGGCCCTTACGGGAGAGCTGGGAGGGGCCCTTAAGGTTTCCCCGATGTGTGGAGAGGGAAGGCTAGGGAATTACACACCTGTAGCTGCAGGTTTCAATGAAATTATCTCCTCCGCCGCAGTCTGGTGACGTCAGTTCTCTGCCATGGTGGTATCTCTTGCAAATGGCGACAGTTCGTTTCCCTTTGCCGGGTGACCAATGCAACAGGTGAGTCCTTACTGTCTCTCCCAAGCCCCGTTTCAAACCTGTTGCCACTACCTATGATGGCTTGGTTGGCATTTACCTCCGTAGGATCAGAAGGGCTGACCAGTTGTTTCAGCCGGATGGATTAGTGCTGAGTCACAGCTGTTTGTCTGCGGGAAGCAGGGAGCTTGAATTCAGCTGATCCGGGCTCAGTGTGTGTTCTGAGAGGCCCAGACTGTTCGCCCCAGATCCATGTCAGCTCAGCATTGCTTAGTGATCCTGAGCAAACAGAATTTAGATTGTTTACGACTCCCTATGCCCACACAGCTGAAAAAGTCAGAGACTTGATCTCTCCATGCCCGCCGCCATGTTGGAATCCCACATTTTTCATCTTTTGACATGTTTTGGCTTTAAGTGTGTTTGGTACTTGAATAAATTGTACAATTGGTACAAAGTTGCCTTTTTATCACTGTGACAATGATACAATGCAAAGAAAAGAAATATGGATGCCTCTCATTTATTTATTGGTGGGTTTTATTGTGCCAGAGTCAAAATCTCTCCCTAAGAGTCCTAAGTTCTCCCTTAAATCATTCATGTATTTAATGCATTCAATTCATGCATTAAACAATGATCATATGGGATCTTTGTTTTATTTAGTTAATTTTTAGTTGATGCATAATTGCATGGTGTAATATATGATGCATGTACACGCTGTGTAGTAATTAGGATATTTACCGTATCTATAAGCTCATACGTGTATCACTTATTTGTAGTAAGACTGTTTGATATCTTTTCTGCTAGCCAATTTGAAGTGTTCAATATGATATTGCTAGTCATGTCTCTCCAATTGTGCAGTAAAAACAAACAAACAAACAAACAAACAAATAAATAAACCAGAACTTATTCTTTCTCCTATCTAACCACAACTTCTTGCTTGTTCAGGATAATTGCTGTTGAGTAGTGGTTCTCCATGCGTCTGATTTTTCCTTCCCTTTTCCCCAGACACCATTAGTAGTATCTGGAGACATTTTTGATTTTTACAACTAGGGACAATGGGTATTGTTGTCATCTAAGAGGTGGGAGCCCAGGGATGCTGCTGAGCATCCCATAATTGCAGGTCAGTCCCCTTTAGCAAATAATTATTTGATCCAAATGTGCATAGTGCCAAGATTGGGAAATGCTTGTTTTAGAATTATGTCTTCTGGTTTCCTGTTTTAGCCTGTTGGTGTGTGTGGCCCAGGAAGTAAGCAGGGTTGAAGGTTTACAACAGATACACAGGGCAATTATGAGATCAGATAAAAGTTCAATATTCTAAATATACAAGCTTCATGCACAGCATGTGATTGAACTCTTCCATCCCCAGAGGACAAGAAAGTGAACCCTACCTGCCTTCTTGGTGTATTTTTTTTTCTAAGTAGCATTTGTGGAGCATTTTAATGTGGAAATTCAGATCTGGGATTCAACTAAGCTACCTTTCATTTAAAAATAGAGTTTCTGGAGGAAGACTCCATCTAAATAATTGAAATCCATGTTTGGTTATGAGGTACTTTTCTAATTAAAAAGAGAAAAGAAAATCACAGACTCTCTTCTGTGCTACACTGTGAGTCTCCCAAATTAGCCCTGCAACTTTGTGCTCAAAGAAGTTTCTAAGATTTTCCTGCCGTAATGTGAAGTTGCTTTCATTATATTCTTCTTTGAAAAGAAATGGCATTGACAGTACATAGAAATTAAAGAACTGTATTTTTTAATGCCCAGAAAACAAAGGATCACCAGTGTTCTATTCACGTATGTATTCCAGGTAATTCATGGCGTTTATGATTTATGTTGAGTCAGAGTGAAAAAACGCTGGCAAATTCTTTTTTTTAAAATTGTAGATGGACACAATACCTTTATTTTATTTACTTATTCATGTGGTGCTGAGAATCGAACCCAGTGCTACACACATGCTTGGCAAGTGCTCTGCCGCTGAGCCATAACCCCAGCCCTGCTGGGCAATTCTTAACCATAAAAGAAGGAACGAGTGGGGGGTGATATTTCACACAGAACTCTTAGGAAAAGCAATGCTAAGGCATGGATTCATCTTCCAGAAGAGGACAACTGGCAGTGGTACAGCTGTACCCTTTACTGCCTATTACCCCCACAATTTTTTTAAAAAAATCAATAAGCCCATCATAAAATTTGAGCTAAGACAATTACATTGAGTCCTCCATCTCTGTTTAATCAAGTTTCTTATAAAAATATTAAAATCATTTTATTTTTCCCACAAAGCAGCCAGATCTTACTCTGGAACCCTATGGGTGAAAGAAGTTGCCACCTCGCAGGAGAACTGTGGCTTCTTGGCCAACAGGTCTTGACTGAGTCAAGTTCTCTATAAGGCATACTCTCTTAGCTGTTTGAAACCCTCTGGAAGATAAGTCCTGTCTTCATCCTTTAAGTTGCTGTATGTGCTGTTCTTTTCCTCATCTTCTTAGAGAGGTTGAAAAGAGAATGGTTCGTGATTTATTTTTCTGCCTCCCAGGGCATTCTTTAAATACTGACATCACGACTCTCTTCTTTGTGAGTCTAGACTGTTATAGACTGCCAGAGTCTAGAAATGAAAATAAAGGGTTTTCAGAACTCAACTAGGGCTGTTGTGCTTACTTTGCAAACAAGGAAACTGAGGTTTAGGAGGCAATGCCACTTAGAGTAGCAGATTACCAGCTAGTAGCAGAAGTCCATGGAGACAACCATCTTCAGTACTGCAGTCTTCTCCCAGGACAGACCTTGCTTCTGATGCCCAGATGTCAGCATTCCCAGCTACATTAAATGGAAACACAGAGCTAGGGCTATGAGATTATTCATGGTTTACCTGAAATTCAGATTTAACTAGGCATTCTCATTTTATCTGGCAAAACAGCCTGAGACTATGAGAACCTTGTGTTCTTGGTTTATTAGAGCATTTGACCAAACCCACATCCTTAAATATGGCAGGACCCTAAAATTTTATCCTATCTGTGGTCTTTGATTGTCGTTGTTATGGCTTTGTTCTTTTGTTTTGGTCTCAAGGCTTGAACACAAGATAGAGAATAAAAGTTGTAAAAAGAAAAAATTGAGGATATTTACGAATAGTTTTTCAGTTAGAAGCACTGGATTTATTGGTAGTGTGGTATATGTGATATACATTCTTAGGCACTCAATTGTTTTAATAATTTTAAAATTATTTTTTATTTTGTTCCATTGGCAAATTCCTAACTCATTTATAAAGTACATAAATAATTAACTATTTATGTAATATTAAAAGAACTAGTTAAACCATAAAGTCATTTATTACTTGTTCATTTATCTATTCATTTATTCTATAGTCATTTATTCCTTTTAACTCCATGCTTTGTAAAGATAAATGCAATGCTTGGCCTCTAATGTAAGAGAGCTCAGATCTGCATAGTTGCTTGGAACAGGTCTGATATAGAATGGAGCTTTTGTCTACCTCAAGATCTTCTGGGTTAATCAAATATTTTTTCTAGAAAGACATAATTTACTTTCTGTGTAGCCAAATGGATGTAGATGCTCCCTACCCAAGTGCCTGGTCCATGTCCTAATACCTTGGGTAATGTCTGGAATAGAGCTCAGCCCTAGGAAACAGGAAATAAATGTGTTGTTTTTGGTAGCAGTTTCATGTGATTAAAGGCACAAACTGTAATCTACACTAACACATGTGATCTTGGGTGAATTAGTCCCTCTCTATATATGCCTGTCTTCTCTTCTGTAAAGTAGAGGTGATAGGATTCTTGTTAGGCTTACATGAGGTGCTATGCTAAAGTTAGTACCATGCAAGTTTCCTACTCCTAATTTTGTAGTGTTTATTATTATTTTGCCTTTTTGCTTCTGTTTGCATTTCTATTTTTTTCTTCTCGTAATTTCATCTGTACTTCTAATGCTCTTTTTTTTTGTCATTGCATGCTGACTTTGGGGTCTCTATGAATCCCAGTCCCACAACCATGAACTAAGCTTAGCCCAGTGTTGCATCAAGCCCCAGCCCTCAGAACATAAGCCCAGGTCAAATCCTCAGGGCCTTTGGTTTCATAAGAAAGGAGCTTAGGGTAGTGAACTCTCAGGTGTATCGTTCACTTCTCGTTCCCTCGCTCCTATGAGAGGGACTATTCATAATTGGCAGGTGGCACATACTTGCTAAATGAGGGAAGAAATAGGTCCTTTTAAGTGAAGATTGAGAGAGAAATTTTCCTGGGATAGGAGACACTATTTCATTTAATTAGATATCATGAGAGAAGAATCTTAGAGCAGATGATCAAACTTACTGAGATCCCAAATATGGCATTTACACACACAGGAAGACCCTCAGATCACTTAATTTTTCATTTTATGAAGCTGTATAGCATCATTCAAGAGATGAGATGTCCCATAGTCATTAAGATTCTCATTTTCCTTTACTAGCAGGAACACAAGCTTTGAAAATAAAGTTTCTCCTGAGTAGGCATTATTGCATCTTTGTTAAAGGAAGTCTGGATTGACTCATGAATTTTCCTGTGCTGTTTAGCTCATTCAGTGCTACCCTCCAGATTCCTTTGTTGGGCAAGGTCTCAGAACTTTTCTATTAAAGCATTCTATTTCTAATTTATTTTTATTTATCTTTAAAAAATTTTTTTGTAGTTGTAGATGGACACATACTTTTATTTTATTTGTTTATTTTTTAATATGGTTCTGAGGATTGAACCCAGTGCCTCACATATGCCAGGCAAGCGCTCTGCCACTGAGCTACAGCCCCAGCCCCTATTTATCTTCTTTTCTTAAAAATTATTTTTTAGTTGTAGATGGACACAATACATTTATTTTATTTCTTTCTTTTTATGTAGTGCTGAGGATCAAACCCAGTGCCTCACACATGCAAGGCAAGCCCTCCACCACTGAGATACAACCTTAGCCCCTTCATTTATCTTCTTAAAGGCCTCTCAAGATCTATTTTTTTAAAGAGAGAGTGAGAGAGGAGAGAGAGAGAGAGAGAGAGAGAGAGAGAGAGAGAGAGAGAGAGAGAATTTTTTTAATATTTATTTTTTAGTTCTCGGTGGACACAACATCTTTGTTGGTATGTGGTGCTGAGGATCGAACCCGGGCCGCACGCATGCCAGGCGAGCGCGTTACCGCTTGAGCCACATCCCCAGCCCCCTCAAGATCTATTTTTAAATAAGAATTACAGAGCTTCAATTTTCGCTTGCCAACAAGGATTTCACAGAAGGGTTTTTGTTTGCTTTGGTTAGGGTTTGGTTTTGATTTTGCTAATAGGAAGGAAGGAAGGAAGACCTATGAGAATATACTCTGATAATATTCAAAAAAACTTCTGAAATCTTAGTATCCCAGATGGTTTCAAGTTAAAATTCAAAATCAGCCCAGACTTTCTTCTGATGGTAGTTTTCCATTTAACTCTGCATCTGAAGAATGCTTGTGTGTGCTAAAGGAGTATTATTCAAGTGACGGGATATGTGGCCTAGCCACATAAGTAAAGGCATAATCCAGGCTCCATGTGCTTTTTCATTATAGTTTATCCTCTGGGAATAAATCTTGTTATGTACTATAATTATGCAATATAAATATCAGTGCATATAGTCAAAATTTCAGCAAGCCTCTGATAGTGATTATTCTTCTTCTCCAGAAAGAGCTGCAGATTTTCAACTCTATAATTCTTTGTGTGTTCTTTGGTGGTGTTTGAACTCAGAAATCTCTCTTTCTCTTAACTCAGGATAGATGAGGTGCCTATTTGTTGGTTATTTCCTGGCATATTTCTGGAGACTATTCACAAATATCTTAGCTTTCCCTTTTCAGGAATGGGGTCACACTATAGTTCCCCACTCTCTTTGAATTTACATGTAGCTGTGTGACTTGCTTTGGCTGATGATGTGAGATCAAACCTGGTATGAAGAATCTTTCAGAGTGACTACATGCTTCTGAACATTCTTTTCCCTCTCTTAGCTCATCTGTCAGTGATCCCGAGAATGGTTGTTCTGTCCACCTAAATCCTGGAGCGAGAGCAATGATCATATAGAACAAAACTCCCAGCTAACAGTGATGGAATATTAGTAGGAAGTGAACATTTATTATTCTAAGCTAGTGAAATTTGTGGATCATTTGTTACCACACTATCTTCTACTCTATTCTGTCTAGAAAAACTTCCTCAGCATCCAGCCTGCTTTATTCTTAGTAGTCTCTCATAGTTATTTGTGGGTTTATGCAGTTTTTAGAAAATCGACTTCTTTCATACTCCAAGGCTAAAGAATATGATTAAGGTCAAATCATCAGCACATTCCATCCCCTGAAGAGAATAATCAATCCAGACATGGGAGTGACATGTAAAACCGTCTGTTGACAATGAATCTCAGTATATTTGTAAGGATTTGGCGGAAGCAGTTGTGTTTTAGTCAACATTTTTGATAGACACTTCCATTGCTCTGGCTGGAGGTAAGGCAGAACGTCATGTGGAAAGGTCTGGAGGAGGAAAGCAGTTAGGACATGGTAATCAGGAAGCAGAGAGAGAGAGCTCCACTTACCTGTGACAAAATAGAAGCCCCAAATGCATGCTTTCAGTGACCTCCTCTAGCCACATCTTATCTGCTTATAGTTACCACCCAGCGAATCCATTTCAGTGGATTAATGCCCTAATTTGGTGAAGGCTCTCATAACCCCATCATTTTACCTTTGAATGTTCTTGCATTGTCTCACACATGAGCTTTGAAAGGACCTTTATATCTGAACAAGCTGCCTTCTTTATTTTTCAATTTGAAAGTGGTATCATACAATTCTGGGCATTTTTTGTTTTCTGTCTTAGGATATTGAAAAAATCCAAGCATTAGGATAAAATCGAGATTGTAGAAGAAAAAAGGAGAAAGCTTAAAAAAAAACCACAAGGTAGTTGGAGACATCATGGGTAAAGATTTACTAAAAACCAAACCTTATGCTAATTATGTGTGCCAATAAATTACCTTTATTATGCTGCCCACTTCAGATCCATTTTTGTCTGATGCTTGTAACTAAAATTATTTTGATGTACATAGTGTTTGAGTAGGAGCTCCCTGATGTGATAGGTTTGGAAAACCGGAAAACCATCACCACCGATGTGCAGAAACCAGGCTGCACTGTGTCTTGGCTTGTAGGAAGACCTGATGGGGAGGGAAGTGTGAAACATGGCCAGAGACCACATGACCATCAGACCAGAAGCAATGTGAAGTTCCTGACATATGTATGTTCAAATCCTGTGTCTGCCACGGAACATTATTTGACTTCTCAGAGACTCGGCTCTCCTATCTATAAAATATAACTATTCACTGCCAGTCATAAGTAACATAATGTTGATTTCACAGGTTAAGTTCTTTTCATTTGTGAATTTTGGGATTCAGCCATCCCAATAAACATAGTGTATGAATTCCTACTAATCTCACAAAAGCCTTGGTTCCCCTCTGCAGCTAGGCATTTACCCTTCCTATTCCCACAGAATAAGATACTTTATTACTTACACCTTAGAGCATGTCAGAGAGACTATGGAACCCTTATCTCCTCATACCATAGAATAAATCACCCCATCTAAACGAAAGCTCTCATTGATTTATTTCTTTTACTGAGGATGTGGCCTGTGTATGAGGAAACAATTTTAAATGCTGGAAAGATAGCTGAGGTCTTATTTTAAATACAGTATTTCAAAAAAAAATCCTATTTATGTGTCCAGTCTTGTACATCAAAGTCAGAATGTTGTCTCCACTACTTTATCACAATGACTGACTTGTCCAAGCTTGATCTACAGGTGTAAATGTAAGGCAGAGAACCCCTGTAGCAGTTGTGATTACAAGTGTTTCATGGTAATTTTTGTTTCTAATTATTTCATCCCCATTATCCTCAGTGACTATCACTGAGGAATTCTGAGCAAATAACAATTTTGATTCTGTTAAGTGTATTGCTAGAGAAAGCCCAAGCTCATCCCATTCAAAAATAAAATGGAAAAAAAATCTATTTTTCTCACTCTGACCTCCATTATAAAGTCTTTATGTTGGGAAGGGGGAAGAAGAAAGACATAATTGTGCCATATAGAATTTAGCAATCCTGTGCTCATTTTAATTAACTTCACCGTCCCATAGGAGCTATTGAACTCCTCAGAGTCATCAGAAAATCCTATAATATTTTATTTCTGTTGCATGGCAACATGGAGATTGGTTGGTTTCTCCCATGGGACCTGAGACATTATACAAAAGAGACATAGAGTGCTGTTAAGAATTAATCATTTTGAGATAGAAAACATTATTGGGAGCAATGCTATTGTTCTAAAGATTTATTAACTGTCTGGCACATAGTCATTTATGCATAGAGCCAACATGGCGCTTTTATATTTCATACTAAATATTTCTCATTGTTTTCTCAAAGTTATTAGTGTATGACTAGCACTGAATGCACATTGAATTAAAATGTGACATGGCACATTTGCCTGCCTCAATGGGTTCCAAAGATGGTTACATTATGGGGATTTGTGATTGAATATACCATGGATGGGGGTATTCAAGAGCCTAATTGTAAAGAAACAAAGTTAGATCTGTGAGGTCAGAGAGACCTGTATTTGAATCAGAGTCCCAAGCACCTGGCAAACTGTGAGCTCACTAAGCTTTAGGGTAGGATATATTTTCCACATTTCTTCTCTCTTTGTAGAAGCAGCTGGGGAATCAACAAACTTTGGGTCAACAAACTTTTTATGCTAAGAGTCAGTTAGTAAATATGTGTGGCTTTGTAAACAGTAAAAACTCTATGGAAACTCTTTCATTCTCCTGTTATAGTGCTCTGTGAACAAATGGCCCAGCTGTGTTCCAATGAGACTTCCTTTATTTAGGGTCCATCCCTAAATTTTGAATTTTATGTAATTTTATGCATCATGAAAGTATTTCTTTTCATTTTTGAAAACTATTTTGTAAAAAGTCTTCTTGGTTCATTGGTCATTTAGAAAACCAGACAGCAGCCAGATTTAGCCCATAGGGCTGCGTTTGGGGATTTTAGACTTTCTTGGTAAAAGGAGTCATGGTAACTGAATTCCCATGTGGAAGAAAACTGCTCAAAAACTTGGAATATCTGCCTGATTTTCCTATGGGGAAATAATCTCTATTATATAATCTCACAAATCACGCTTTTTTTTTTCTGTCAGAGCTGATAGAGATACCTTAACTATTATGCCACCCCAAAGGGATATGAGAGAATAAAATGGAAACATGTTTGAAAGTAATTAGTGATAAGTGTTTAAAGTTGTGTTCTGGGACACACACAATGCTGGCTTAGTCTGTGTGGAAGCAGTAGACCTGCCAATTTTGAAAAATTATGCCATATTTAAGATGTTCATGACAGATAAATGGCAGGTCTCCATTAGAATTTCTCCTGATCTTGATTTAGGACTCGTTTAGTGACCATTCTTCAAGGGTGGCCACTGTAGTTTAAAGGCCCATTTTTCTAAGGCTTAGTCCCCAGGATGGCACTGTTGGGAGGTGGTAAAAACTTTAAGAGGTGGGGCTGAATGAGAGGTCTGTAGTCCACTGGGGTTGCTCTTGAAGGGGATTCCACAACTTCAGTCTGTTCCTCTTTCTCTCTTTTATCCTTTCTATGAGGTGAGTGGTTTTGCTCTGCCTTGTATTCCTGACCTTGATGTGCAACCTTGACACAGGCCCAAAGCAACAGGCCTAACCAACCATGGACTAGAACCTCCCAAACCTTTTCTCTTTATAAGTGGGTTGTCTCTAGTGTGTAAGTGATGGAAAGATGTCCAACATAGTAGCCTAATGATCCTAGGTATCCTTGCATATGGTACCCAACAGGTTGGTCAAGCTCTCCTACAATACATGGCACACTGATCCATCTTTGCTGACAAGATTATAACCAGGATATTCATTTTTTTATTGTTGGTTGTTCAAAACATTACATAGTTCTTGATATATCATATTTCACACTTTGATTCAAGTGGGTTATGAACTCCGATTTTTACCCCGTATACAGATTGCAGAATCACATCAGTTACACTTCCATTGATTTACATATTGCCATTCTAGTGTCTGTTGTATTCTGCTGCCTTTCCTATCCTCTACTATCCCCCCTCTCCTCCCCTCCCCTCCCCTCTTCTCTCTCTACCCCCTCTACTGTAATTCATTTCTCCCCCTTGTATTATTTTTCCCTTTCCCCTCACTTCCTCTTGTACGTAATTTTGTATAACCCTGAGGGTCTCCTTCCATTTCCATGCAATTTCCCTTCTCTCTCCCTTTCCCTCCTACCTCTCATCCCTGTTTAATGTTAATATTCTTTTCATGCTCTTCGTCCCTACTCTGTTCTTAGTTACTCTCCTTATATCAAAGAAGACATTTGGCATTTGTTTTTTAGGGATTGGCTAGCTTCACTTAGCATAATCTGCTCTAATGCCATCCATTTCCCTCCAAATTCTATGATTATGTCATTTTTTAATGCAGAGTAATACTCCATTGTGTATAAATGCCACATTTTTTTTATCCATTTGTCTATTGAATGGCACCTAGGTTGGTTCCACAGTCTTGCTATTGTGAATTGTGCTGCTATGAACATCGATGTAGCAGTATCCCTGTAGTATGCTCTTTTTAGGTCTTTAGGGAATAGACTGAGAAGGGGAATAGCTGGGTCAAATGGTGGTTCCATTCCCAGCTTTCCCAGGAATCTCCATACTGCTTTCCAAATTGGCTGCACCAATTTGCAGTCCCACCAACAATGTACAAGTGTACCCTTTTCCCCACATCCCCGCCAGCACTTGTTGTTGTTTGACTTCCTAATGGCTGCCAATCTTACTGGAGTGAGATGGTATCTTTGGGTGGTTTTGATTTGCATTTCTCTGACTGCTAGAGATGGTGAGCATTTTTTCATGTACTTGTTGATTGATTGTATGTCCTTCTCTGAGAAGTGTCTGTTCAGGTCCTTGGCCCATTTGTTGATTGGGTTATTTGTTATCTTGTTGTCTAATTTTTTGAGTTCTTTGTATACTCTGGATATTAGGGCTCTATCTGAAGTGTGAGGAGTAAAGATTTGTTCCCAGGATGTAGGCTCCCTATTTACCTCTCTTATTGTTTCTTTTGCTGAGAAAAAACTTTTTAGTTTAAGTAAGTCCCATTTATTGATTCTAGTTATTACCTCTTGTGCTATGGGTGTCCTATTGAGGAATTTGGAGCCCGACCCCAAAATATGTAGATCGTAGCCAACTTTTTCTTGTATCAGACGCCGTGTCTCTGATTTGATATCAAGCTCCTTGATCCATTTTGAGTTAACTTTTGTGCATGGCGAGAGAAAGGGATTCAGTTTCATTTTGTTGCATATGGATTTCCAGTTTTCCCAACACCATTTGTTGAAGATGCTATCCTTCCTCCATTGCATGCTTTTAGCCCCTTTATCAAATATAAGATAGTTGTAGTTTTGTGGATTGGTTTCTGTGTCCTCTATTCTGTACCATTGGTCCACCTGCCTGTTTTGGTACCAGTACCATGCTGTTTTTGTTACTATTGCTCTGTAGTATAGTTTGAAGTCTGGTATCGCTATACCGCCTGATTCATACTTCCTGCTTAGCATTGTTTTTGCTATTCTGGGTCTTTTATTTTTCCATATGGAATTCATGATTGCTTTATCTATTTCTACAAGAAATGCCGTTGGGATTTTGATTGGCATTGCATTAAACCTATAGAGAACTTTTGGTAATATTGCCATTTTGATGATGTTAGTTCTGCCTATCCATGAACAGGGTATATTTTTCCATCTTCTAAGATCTTCTTCTACTTCTCTCTTTAGGGTTCTGTAGTTTTCATTGTATAAGTCTTTCACCTCTTTTGTTAGGTTGATTCCCAAGTATTTTTTTTTTTTTAGGATATCGTGAATGGAGTGGTTGTCCTCATTTCCATTTCAGAGGATTTGTCGCTGATATACAGGAATGCCTTTGATTTATGCGTGTTGATTTTATATCCTACCATTTTGCTGAATTCATTTGTTAGCTCTAATAGTTTCTTTGTAGACCCTTTTGGGCCTGCTAGGTATAGAATCATGTCATCTGCAAATAGTGATAATTAATTCTTAAGGACAGTTTTATACTTTAGAAAATATTTCCTCTATGTGTAGAGCAGAAAACCATACAAAACCAGGAGGCATTTTTTACTACACCATATTAAAAGTGTTAATATGTGAAAAAATATGTTCAGTATTTTATTGCTATATGCTTTGTGCGTGTTCTCATAAAAATAATCATTATTATCAAATGCTATTTGAAGTCACAGGGCAATTGATACCTTTTCTCCTAGAAAGAATATAACATTGTCAAGCTTGTTCTCAAATCAATTCAACAAGTTGCCTCAGGAAATTCCCATCTTATTTTCTGAGATTTATTATTTTACTTAGGTACAAAATTTAATTACCTACAAAATATTTTACAGAATGATAATTTAAAAATTAGTAAGATACCTTTACATGGTACATTAATTTAGATCTTTATGCTTGGCTTGGAAAATTAAAAAAATAGTTTAAAAAAACTTAATTTGTATGAATAAGTAACAGAATGAAGAGTCGTAGAATATTTAGGAAATTTGATCTTTTGGTCGTCTTGTGGCTGGGTGATTTAAGGAGACTTACTAATGTCTTTGTGCTTTAATTTTCTTATCTGTAATTTAGAGACAATAATATGCACACTGCAGGTATGTAGTGGTGATAGAATGAAATTATGTCAGAGCAAGTGCTTTGTAAACTGCAAATCACCCTAATTATGTGAGCAGCTCTTATTTAGTCAGGAAATTACCAAAGTATTAGCTTTCGTCACTGTGATTAAATACCTGATAAATCAGCTTAAAGGATGAAAGATGTTTTTTTTTTTTTGCTCAGATTTCAAGCTATGGTCACCTGGCCCCATCACTGTGGGGCTTTGGTATGGGAGAACTTCTTGACAGGGTGCACACAGTGCAAGAGAGGTGTTCAATCCATAGCATCCAACAAGCAGAGTGAAAGAGAGAGAAAGAGGGGCTGGGGACAATATACCCTTGGAAGTAGGCCCCAGTGACCTACTTCCTTCAACCTGGCCCCACCTCCTAAATGTTGTTCCACCTCTTAACAGTCCCACAGGCTGGCTGTCAAGACTTCAGCACATGGCCTTTTGGGATCATTTTATATTCAAACCTAACAACTAGTTCATAAGACTTTCCTTAATCAGGTCCTATTCCAGTGGATGGTCTATTTTCCAGAAGCTGTCTCTATCTAACTCTCTCCACACAGGCATGCACACATCGTGATGCTGCATTGAGAGAAACATTTTGTCCATTGCTTGAAAAGCAACTTCTGACCATATTTTCTCTTTTCTCTGTGGGTGGAATGAGAAGAAATCTGGATAGAAATGTTGAAAAATGAGAACAGCTGACTGGACATTGGCATGCATCCATTGAAGTTTTATTCCTTCTGGCTTTGAACTCAGTTTGCTAACAGGCAAAATTTAGAGCAAAATAAAATAGTTTCTCCAGTGGTACTGTGGTGAGCCGTTTCTTCAGACCGGTCACCATTACAAGATGGCGCCGGCCTCGTTGTGGTCTGTGACAAACAACTCCTTCTTTGGGAGAGTTGGCACTTGGTTCTTTGACACCCTATGAGAAAGCTCCACGTGGCAGCTTCACATTGGGTGTTCGGATACTTTATTAAGGCTGGGAGGGGCTTCCGGGGGAGGAAGAACTCTGCAGAGCCTGAATAAACAGCTGTAAGAAGATTCCCGGTGTTGCGTCTTCCTTGCGGGCAAGGGGGTCGCGACAAGTGGTGCCGAGACCCGGGAAAATCAAAACTTGCAAGTCGTCAGAGGTGGTGCACTGAACAGTCCCGGTAAGTGGGACCCCACAGTCCCGGTGAGTGGGACCCGATAGTCCCGGTGGGCGGGACCTGATAGTCCCGGTTAGTGGGACCCGCGACCAAAGCGGAATCAGCTCCTCTACTAAGAAAGAGAGAGCCTCATATTTTATTGCAGCTGCACTGTGTACTTTCACTTTTGTTTTCTGTGTTTCTTTTGTTGCTGTGTCCTGTTTTATTTGGCTACTGTCTGAAAAGATCAGCACTCCAGGCGCTAGACACTCCCTTACTAGTTTTTCACACAAATATGTAACAAGGCCTCTGGCCTTGAGCTGGGCTTCACAGTGCTGAGTACATTTCTAAGATAAGGGAGTTACTAACTGGGCTCCATGGTAACAGCTGGCAGGAGGAGGAACTGGAAAGGGAGATAGAGGAACTGGAGGGTCGAATGAAGAAGTCAAGATTTAAAGCATCTACGGCCCCGATCCCTGTTGCGCTCCCTCCTTATAACCCCGATTGGAACGAGGACAACCCCAGAAGGCAGGGGGGGTGTTCAGTGGCAGCCTAAGATATCCCAAACTTTTCCAGTAATTGAAAACCTGGATGCCGATGGACAGCCGGCCAGAGTGTATGTTTCTTTAGCCTTTAAGGACATTAAACAACTAAAGGAGGCAATTACTAATTACAGACCCCATGCCCCCTTTACATTGACTCTCTTCGAGTTTTTCTCTGCCAATCAGCTGACACCTAGTGACTGGCAACAACTTTGCAGGGCTGTATTGTCCGGAGGGATTTTTTTTGTTGTTGTTGTTGTTGTTGTTGTGGACAAGTGAAAATCAAGAGAGGTGTCGTGAGCTAGCCTGAGTCAATCAGGACGCCGGCTTCCCACAGTGTAACCTTGAAATTTTAACAGGCTCAGGACAATATGCTATCATAAATCAGCAAATTAATTATGGTCCTGGGGTCTATGCTCAGATAGCTACAGCAGCGAGCGTAATTCCAAGTTTGATGCTCAGGGACGCCCACTGCAGCCGGGAAACGGGAACAGGGGCCCACCCCGGGCCCCGGAAGCCAGAGTGTACGGGGCGGTCCAGAGACAGAACAAGCTGCTACCGCAGTAAGATCTTGGCCAGGCGGGGAAAAATGCAGACAAAATCAAACAAAATGCAATCGGCTAGGAAACCTTGGGGAACTTTTGCCTCCAAAATGAGCAGCGGACTCCATGTTGCTTGCATCACCATGGTAACCATGGGGTGCCTAGCCAGAAGAGCGGCTTCCTGGTCCCACCTCCCACACTTTTGGGGGCTGCCGATTGGTTCTTCCACAGTCACTCAGACAGGACTTCTAGTCCCGCCTTCCAGCCACTGACCTGTTTTGCTGTGTTTCAGATTTCTACCGGAGCTACTCAGAGCCTATATTTTTGAAACATGCCTGCCTATCAATGCTAACAAAAGATATCTTTTTCAGACAAAATTTATTTCCACGTGTTTCTATGTTACAGTCCTAAATTTAAATTAGTTCTAAGTTAAATAATCTGACCTTTTCTTTATAGTTGTGTTACTAAATAATGTTCTATTGATGAGAGATATTAAATATGCTTCTTTATATTTTACTTTTAATTTTGGAAGTTATGAGGATGCATTTGCTTGCCACAGGAACAAGCCGGCAAAGTTCCTGTGATGACCAAAAAATCCTTATTTTCATTGCTAACCATAAAAATAAAAATGTATACTCAAGGATCTTATTTCAGTTACATCAAGTGACGTCACATAGAAGAGTGCACTCCTAGTTAAAAATAAATTAACATGGATCCAAATATTTTAAGACCACGTGGTTACATAAAGTTAATACAATTATAAGTTAAGTTCTTATTCTTAATATATATTTTTTTAGATATTTACATCACCTATATTTGTTAATCTATAAATTAATTAGCACATGCCTAATTGATTAATTAATATATATTTGCCTAATTGTTTTTCTTCAACAGGAAACCCATAATTTATGTTTTATATTTACATTTATCAGATACTCTGCGTTTTCAGTTACAGATATTTGAGATAAATGTGTTTACTGTAAATTTGCTTTTAAGTGAAAATGCAATCACGTAGTTTCTCCTTCTCAAAGTTACTGTTTAAACTCATAAGATGATAAATTATTATAATTATTTCTACAAAATATCTAAGGGTTTTAACTATATTTTCATTGATATTTCTTATCAAAGTATAATAATTTGTTTATGGATCCTAAGGTTTTCAGAAATTGTTCCACAGTGTATTTTTTTTTAAAGAACAAGATGTTCCAACAAAGACAAAGCACACATGGATCCTAAGAAGAAGAAAGAAATCATCTTTGGGTAAAATAAGGTCTTTCTATTCATTTCCCTAAGTAAAAAGATTTTTATATTGTTATCTAAACAAAAAAGAGAGAAAAAATTTCATATACTAAACTGACTATAATTAACTTAAAGATATTTCAGTTTATTTTCCTAATTTAACCATACTAATGTGAGCTAAAATTTTGTCCATATTTTGACATGACAAACACCTATTGGAATGTGAGTTTATTTCTTTACAGAAAGATCCTTGTTGCCTAACAATTCTTACTGTTTAAGATAGGGATTAATTTTGGTAAATAAATTCACATTGTTGATTAAACATTAAGTATATTAAACTACTAACTTAAACCCCTGTATGACCTTTTGAGAGGAGGCCCCTCACCCACCTCCCTGCGAAAACCTACTCCAAAAGCCTTGAAGGCACTCAGGTTAATAGAAACAGCCTTACAAGAGATGCAGGTTACCCAGATAGATTATTCTATACCCCTATCATTTATAATCCTGCCATCAAAATTAACTCCTACTGGAGTGTTTTGACAGACTAGTCCCATCTATTGGGTCCATTTACCTGCTTCTAACTCTCGGGTGATAACTCCCTTTTATAAACTAGTGATAAATCTGATCTGGAAAGCCAAATATTTGGGTGATGCATTGTTTGGAAAAACTTTTGACATTCTCATTCAACCTTATACCCAGGATATGATTTTAAAATTACAACAAGAACATGATTTTTGGTGTCTTTTTCTTTGTAATTTCAAAGGTCAAATTGATACTTACTTTCCCCGACATAAACTTCTAGGAGGCCTTAAACAATGTCCTATTATTTTTCCTAAAATTATTAAAGGGGAACCTATCCCGGGAGCTCAGACTGTTTATACAGACGGAGCAAAAGGGGGGTTTGCTGTTGCTTTTGATGGATCTCACGTAATTCGACACCCTGTTCCTAAACTGTCTGCCCAAAGATCAGAAGTTCAGGCTCTAATTATGGCCCTTAAACCATACAATTCCATCCCACTTAATGTGTATACTGATAATCTCTATGTTGCCAATTTAGCCTTAGTTATTGAAACAGCCCCTTATATTGGCAGGCAATCTACTATTATGGAACAATTACAAACAGTTCAGCTCCTTGTTTGGGCTAGACGAGATCCTTTATTCATTGGACATATCCGAGGACACTCGGAGCTTCCTGGGCCTCTGGCGGAAGGTAATGCTAAAGCAGATGCTGCCACTCATAATATGGGCCTAGTATACACTATAACCAAGTATGATGAGGCCTCACAACTCCATGCTAAATTCCATCTAAATTCACAATCTTTACGCTTCCGCACAGGATGCTCGCGTGATCAAGCTTTACAAATTGTCTCCCTGTGCCCAGTATGTGCTCCATTTCTTCATTTCCCCAGTTTGGGTGTTAATCCTAGAGGCTTACACCCCAATGATATCTGACAAACTGATGTTACCCACTTCCCTAGTTTTGGTAAGCTGTCTTTTGTACATGTTTCTATTGATACATACTTTGGCTATATCTTTGTTACATTACACACTGGAGAAAAGGCCAAAGATGTTATTGGACATCTCTTAAAAGCTTTCTCTTGCATGGGCAGTCCACGTTGTCTCAAAACAGACAATGGACCCACATATATAAGCCAAACAATTCAACGGTTCTGCACCCAATGGGAGATTGAACACAAAACAGGTATTCCTTATAACCCCCAGGGACAAGCTATTGTGGAACGAGCCCATCAACATTTAAAAATTTATCTACAAAAAATAAAGGAGGGGAAAATATATAGATGCTGCCAGGGACCTAAGGCCTATTATTGTGCCTCCTGGGGATGTGAAACCTCTAGTAATGGGTATTGACTTAAGAATTCACCTAGGAATGACTATGCCCATTTCTGGCAAACAAATGTTACTATTCAGTTTACTTCCAATGGAAGACAACAACCAGATTGGACTTAAGGATATCTCTGGGGGCTGAGTATTTACACCCCCGGACAGTACAATCCTGGCCTGCTTTTTCGGCTCAAATTGACCACAGAACAGCCTACTGGAAGTCTAATAGGACCTAATCAGGTGCTCGGAGACCAAAAGGCCCCATCTGGACCCAAGCAGCCCATAGCCCCAACAGTAAAACCTTCCCCCAGCGGTCAAACAAAAACTATGGGCTATCAAACCTTTGATTATGCCCCTGAGCCCATATACCCTGGAACTGGAGATCGCCTTCTTAATTTGGTCCAAGGAGCCTTCTTCGCTCTCAATGCCACTAATCCTAACAGGACCCAAGATTGCTGGCTATGCTTGACCTCCAGGCCGCCCTATTATGAGGGGGTAACGATACTGTCTAATTTATCCTCTAATACCACTGCAGATCCTAAATGTTATTCTCTGCCCAGCTATAAGTTGACTATCACGGAGGTCATGGGGCAAGGGGTTTGCTTGGGAAAGGTGCCGCTTTCACGCCAACATTTCTGCAACATCACCCGACCAATAAATCAATCTCAATCTGATTATTTGTGGGGTCCCAAAGGGTCCTATTTTGCTTGCAATACTGGGTTAACTCCCTGTGTTTCCATGGCAGTCTTAAATACAACTACTGATTTCTGTGTGTTGGTACAACTATGGCCGAGGATATCTTATCATGGGTCAGACTACACCCTGGGACACCTTGAGGGACATACTCGGCTCCCCAGAGAACCCATAACTATGACTATTGCCCTCCTACTGGGCATAGGCAGAATAGCAACCGGAATAGGAACAGGGACAGCCACCTATGTCCAGGGAGGTCAATTATTAAATCTACAAATGGCTATGAATGAGGATTTAACAGCCATGGCCAAGTCTATTACTGCTTTGGAAAAGTCCCTCACTTCCCTCTCAGAAGTTGTGTTACAAAATAGGAGGGGACTAGATTTATTGTTCGTAAGGGAAGGAGAACTATGTATAGCTTTATAGGAACAGTGTTATGCTTATGCAGATCACACTGGGGTAATCCTAAAACTATAGAAAAGGTCACGGAAAGATTGGCTAAAAGACAAAAGGAGTTTGAAGCACAACAAGGATGGTTTGAACAATGGTTTAAAAATACCCCATGGCTGACTCCTTTGATGTCCACTGTAATGGGACCGCTTTTCGGTCTCCTTCTTGTAGCTGCTGTAGGCCCCTGCCTTGTCAAGAGAATGACACAATTTATTAAAGACCAAATTAACATTCTGACTTCTAAGCCAATACAGGTCCATTATCAACGCCTACAAACCAAAGATGATCTTACTGAAGTTTGTCTCCGACCAATTCGAAGATGATTTTTCTACAATGATTCCTGCTTCATGCCTTTCTCCTTTTGCCCCCTTTTCTTCCTTATTTTTATTATTCCTCTCCTCTGACTCTATGCCCTGTTGAACCGGAACCAATTAAAGACCTAATAATGACTGGCTGAATAGATACCACTAAACGCCTTGGCAACAACGAGCTGATCTTGTAGTACCCAGAGACGGGCAACTTTCACGCTTGCACTGCAACCTAAGACAGGGGAATGGGGCCTCCCCAAAGACGGGTAAGCACTGTAAGGGCAGTGAACGACCTAAGACAGGGGCTACTTGATTCCCTTTGACGTGCCACAAACAAAAGAGGGGGAACTGCTGGCACAGACTCCCCCCGGCCCCCAGGGCTTGGATCCAGCCCTGGTTTCTTGTTGTGCATGTCAAAGAGGCCAGCTCACAAGGCCTTGAGGCAGCTCACCAGGCCTTGAAGGACTTGTGGTGTCTGTTTTCATATTATTCAGCCTATAACGGTCATGTGGGAACGTCTTGACCTGCTTGGGTCCGATAAGGTTCCTGGTTGAAGGCTTGGTATGAGTTAACAAGAACTTTCTGTCTCCCCCCGCCCTTGCTCCCGCCTACTGGTAACTTTCCATTCTATCTGCAAGAAATATATAAGTATGTGCTGAGCCATACTATGCAGCCACTTCTGCACAGTGGGATAGGACCTCTACTCTCGCCTGTGTTGTTTTTAGAAAACAAAAGGGGGAACTGTGGTGAGCCGTTTCTTCAGACCGGTCACCATTACAAGATGGCGCCGGCCTCGTTGTGGTCTGTGACAAACAACTCCTTCTTTGGGAGAGTTGGCACTTGGTTCTTTGACACCCTATGAGAAAGCTCCACGTGGCAGCTTCACATTGGGTGTTCGGATACTTTATTAAGGCTGGGAGGGGCTTCCGGGGGAGGAAGAACTCTGCAGAGCCTGAATAAACAGCTGTAAGAAGATTCCCGGTGTTGCGTCTTCCTTGCGGGCAAGGGGGTCGCGACAGGTTTCACATGTTATCCATTTGCAATGATATATTTTTGTTGAGAGTCACAATAAGAAGTGGATAGACCAGCCGGGGGTGGTGGTGCACACCTGTAACCCCAGCAGCTCGGGAAGCTGAGGCAGGAGGATCCCAAGTTCAAGACCATCCTCAGCACCTTATTGAGGCCCTAAGCAACTCAGCGAAACCCTGTCTCAAAAAAAAAATACAAAAAAGGGTTGGGGATGTGGCTCAGTGGTTAAGTGCCCCTGGGTTCAATCCTAAGTACAAAAAAAAATTTTAAAGTAAATATACCATAAATTTTGGAGCACTTCTGATATTTACGTATTGAAAAAATGAATGTTTTCCCATATGTTCCCAAATACTCCATCTTTCTCACAATTCCTTGAGGTTCTAACTTGATCCGTTGTACTACCTGTTGGTGTTTTTACTAAGAAAACTTGCATTTGCTGATTTTGAAGTTAGTAAGACATGAAAACTTGACATTCTCATTTGGAATAAATGACTTATTGTTTAGTGATGTTGATGGAACAGGATTACCAAGCTAAACCCAATGGAAGCTACGTCACTGAAACAACCCCTCAAATACCTCACTGACACAGGGGAATAAGCCTGAATTCTAATGTTGGTTTAAGGAACATAGGCCCTCATTCACTGTTTTGAAACTTGAGTCCTTTATTTGTTTGTTTGTTTGGAATGGGAATGAGTTCTTTATTTGAGAGGCCCATCTCCAGCTGTCTCAGTCATAGCTGCGACATCTGGGTCAGTTTACTCAAGGAAGGGCCTTCTAGAATCACTGTGGAAACTGAGAACTCCTAGCCAAAGTGGATTTTCAGTGATTGGCCTCATGGAGTCAGCCCTGTTCAAGATCTCACTGGGCTTTCACAGCCTGTAGTGTGGTATTGAAAAAATGGGAAGGGAATGGAGAGGAGGACACTGTGGCTGACTGTCCTCACTCCTCTCATTGGTCTCACAGAAGTTAGTACCTCACCATAGATTCTATTTGGGGAATTTGTGCATGGCTCTTTTCCCTGATTTTCTAATAATGAAGGTGGAGAATCATTGAATACATGGAGACCAGGGATGATTGTTCTACAA
This sequence comes from Spermophilus citellus, assembly GCF_964194105.1. Taxonomy (NCBI): domain Eukaryota; kingdom Metazoa; phylum Chordata; class Mammalia; order Rodentia; family Sciuridae; genus Spermophilus; species Spermophilus citellus. The sequence continues at coordinate 1,053,902 of NC_138196.1, forward strand.
TTAATGATCCTGTCAGGAACAAATAAGAATTGTTCCCTATCTTGAATAACCTGAACTACTCTGCCTATGCTCATCTGAACTCAGCACCCAATTCCAACATGCATATAAAGAGAAAGGGGTTTTGCCTCATTTCAAAATACACTGATTTCTTTCTTTCTTTCTTTCTTTCTTTCTTTCTTTCTTTCTTTCTTTCTTTCTTTCTTTCTTTCTTTCTTTCCTTCTTTCTTTCTCTCTTTTTTCTTTCTTTCTTTCTTTCTTTCTTTCTTTCTTTCTTTTTTTACCAAGAAAAATAGTTTATTTTTTATATGGATAAAAGTCATATGGGTGTAGAATACAACTCAAACAATATCAATATTTTCAAAAAATAAAATGAAAATTTTCAATAATATCCATGAACTGCAATAAACCTTATCTCAGCTATGTAACTGAATTTTTACTAACAAACATTTTGTTTTGTTTTTAAATATACATAACAGGATGAATTTTGACATATTAAACATACATGGAGTGCAACCCATTCCAATTTTTTTTAAAAAAAATATTTATTTTTTGGTGTAGATGGTCACAACACAATGCATTTTATTTTTTATGTGGTGCTGAGGATCGAACCTGGGTCCAGCCCATGCTAGGCAAGCGCTCTACCGCTGAGCCACAATCCCAGCCCCCCGTTCCAATTTTTGATGCCATTCTTGAGGTTGTACATGATTTGGAGTTACACTGGTCATGAATTCACATATGAACATAGGAAAGTTATGTCCCATTCATTCTATTGTCTTTCCTGTTCCCATTCCTCCCTCCCTTCCCTTTGTTTCCCTTTGTCTGATCCAATGGACTTCTGTACTTTCTTTCTCTACCTTCCCTTGTTATGGGTTAGCATCCATATATCACAGGGAATATTCAGCCTTTGGGTTTTTGGGACTAGCTTATTTCACTTAGCATGATATTCTACAGTATGAAACTGCTCTGTTAACTGTGGGAAGACTATTATTTTATTGTTGTTTGTTTGGAAACTTTCTGAAAGTTGCTCAATGTCACAGAAAATCAGATATCAATGGTTGTGCTGCCTGTGGGTTTTAAAGAAGCTCTTGGAATCAGTCTGCATTTACTCTATTCATGGTGATTCTACGTGTAGGATACATGTTTGAATACTTTGTGTATTTAGTGTAGTTGTACCCATTTATTTACTTACTGAAATACACACTATTTTATTATAAATTACTATCATTTTACTCCTCTGAGTACTGTATGGCATTATTTATTTGTTTTGAGATTGTTATATAGGGTAGGATATATTGTCTATGAATCTCATTTCAGGGTAGTAAAGAAACATTTCAAGAAATTTATTATCAAAAGGAGACACTGAATCCAATAGCTTGAATACCACTGGGATTCATTGTCATGGCTTTATAATGCTCACATTTCAGAGAGGAAGCTGAGACTCAAAAGAGGTAACCAAAACTTGAAACTTCTGATGTAGGTAATATGAAAAACCTCTGACCGCAACCACTATCATTACCACAATAAACACAGACTGTTTTTATGATGGAGTGTCAGTCTAGCCACCTCAGAGAAATCACATTTTCTCTCTTTGGCAACCAGTGGCTCTTTTGTAATGAATTACTGAATAGTAAAACAGTTCCTAGCTTCTTAGAGATGGAAAGAACCACAGAAGTCATTGAACTTCCTCACAGGAGAATACTGTCTTATGCAACATCACCTACAAGTCAGCATCTGTTGCCTTAATGCCTCCGGGGGTTGGAAACTTCCTATCATGCAGGAGAATTTGTTTTCAGTGTTCTGAGATCAGTTTTTGAAAAGGTCGCAATAAAGTCTCTCTACTTAAAATTCTATCCTCTCTTTCAAATTTTGTCCTCATTAGTAAGACAGAACCAGTTTTTACTTCCCCATGTAACAGCCCTTCCTGGACTTGAAAAGAATGCTCACATAGTGATGGAATTAAGCCAATACTACAGCCAAAAATGTTCAGGAAAGTGTGAGCATGATTATCCCCATACTCAGGACCCTATAGCAGAAACCTGGGTTGAGGACAGAGCCAGAGGCAAGAGGAGATTTTCTCCAGCTCCTGTGCATATTTGCAGATTACTGCAGCCATTTCTCCTGTTGCATCAGTTTGGTTAAACCCACCTGCTCAAGGCTTAACCAGAAATTTTTAGAGGCAAAAGTACACAGGGAAAAGCATTTCAGTAGAGAAGTTGAACTTTCTGAGCTCTAGTCTCTTAGATATCAGGTTCTTGTGCTTTCTGTGAAAGCTGGAAGGCATAGCTCAACACTCTCTGTCTTGGACATCTTTGGGGACTAAAAACTTTTCTATGAGAGGCAAAGAAAAAATTCTCCTCCTTCTTGGGTCATTTTCACTAGTATCCAAGATTCTAAGCTTGTCTTTAAACCAATAGATGTAAGTGTGAATATGTGTGTGCATGTGTATGAATTTTCCTAGTGACACCCAACTTAGCTGTGTGCTAATCTGAGAAGCTTTTCCTTTGCACCCTTATCCTTGTTGTAGGTCACTTTGCCTTCTCATTCAGGTGGTTAAGCACCTCTGGGTTCAATCCCCTGTACAAAAAAAAAAAAAAAGAGTATGCATTGATATTAACATTTTTCTTTCTGAAGTTTCTGTGACAATGACCATTGTCATATTCTTCATATGCTCGATGATCAGCAATAGGACTTCTGAGCATCTACTGCCTGTGTGCATGTTATGTGTCAATCACACTTTCCATTGTGTCTGCTAACTGGTAACTTTGTGACTGTGCTTATTTCTCAGGCCATGGCCCAGAACATGGCATATCTGACTGGTGACTAAGCGGTCAGTAGAGCAGCAGTGTTGAGTCAGTATCCCAGCACTACTGAACCTTAAAATATCTCATTATCAGGACCCAGCAGAGTGTGCTTGAAAGTGAAGTATTAATTATGTTGCATCAGAAAAGTTTCAGGAAAGATGACAGAGGTTGTAGTATTAGTCTTTTGAATTTAGCCACATGTTAAGGCAAGAACTCTGGTCACTATTCACACACCACTAGAAAAAATTCTGTCAGATGTCTGAAATATGAAGTAGAAATCTGTTAGTATCACCCATGACCTTTTCACTGCAACTCAAAATAATACTACTTTGTCCTAAAAAGAATTCCAGACAACTATCAGGAAGACAGGTGCAAAATGTGATGGCTCTGGGTGCAATGGCATATGTGGTCACCCTATTATACCCGTAGCTACAGGAAAATGATGACCTCTCTCTGCTCTTGCCCTCCAACCACAGCAAAGATGAAACTGAGTTTTCACCCTAGGCACTACCACCTGACAAAGTTCTCCTATATAATTTTGTTAGGATACTTATTTAAAAATACACTACTGCATCTAGAGATCAAAAGTCAATTGAAGTAGGTATAGGTTCACAATAGGGCAAACTTTCGAGGGCCTTCAAGGAATCCACAGATTCCCTGCACAGCACTACTTTCTGTTTCTATAGTATGATAGACACCCCAATTTTTCCCTTGTATATTTAGGATCTCTGAGGCCTTGCCTGACATTTCTTTCTTTTACACATGCTACTTAGTTTGGTACCCTATTTCTGAAAACGTGGTGTGCAGACCAATTTGGTTACTTCAAATTATACTTTAATTGCACAACAACTTCATGATTTAAATGAATCCCACTGTGGATATATGTGTAAATAGTCTCCAATTAATTTTATTCTTATGTAACCTATCTTAAAATGAATTAACTCCCTTTAGATATAATTATAAGCACTGTTACATAATAATGCCTCATTATTAATCACTAAGAAAAAAGGAGGCTCAAGAACTTGCTGAAATGACCACACTTTGAAATTATGCTTTACTAATACTTTTCTGTATAACTTGGTCGTTGCAAAAGTCAAGTACTGGTTAATATTTATTTTCCTTTGAGAAAGTCAATACATTGTCTTTGTAAGAACTCTCCCTCATCACTTAGTGCCCCTAATTCATTGAAATGGGTTTTGTTGAAACTAGTAGATGTGTTTGTATTTATTTGCTTTAATGATGATTTACCATTTAGACCCAATTGCTTAATGAGCCCTTTTGAATAAGATTTTAGATTAAAAACAAGTATCTATATGTATATTCACCCGGTTATTTTGAGTGGAATTAGACAGTGGTAGATATGCTACTGTTTTTTTTTTCTGTATCAGGGTTTGAACCCATATTCCCAGCCCCATAGATAGAGATAGATAGATAGATAGATACATACATACATACATACATTTTATTTTATTTAGAAACAGGGTCTTGCTAAGTTGCTCAGAGCCTTACTAAGCTGCTGAGGCTAACTTTAAACTTGCAGTCCTCCTCCTGAGCCTCCCAAGCTGCTGGGATTACAGGAGGTTATGGTGGCACACATCAATATATGCTACTTTTAAAGCTTAACTATAATTAATTACCATCCCATGTTGCCATCTATGTACTGGGTCTCAAATTTCATTTATTATAGATCAAAGCCTAACAAGGTGAGAATAACTCAAGGCCACAATTTTCTTCTGCACCCTTTGTTTATGGCAAGGGTCTGAATAGTCCTCCAAATGGATTTGTCCAATCCCACAAAAGGAGAATATTTTTTGTGTCTGTTTCACACTGTGTTAAACCATTTCTGAGTTTGATGTTTGCTTCGCATTTTAATGACCTGGAAAAAAATGCCTTTTTTTTAGCATGTCAAATCCTTCCTTCTGCCCCCAAGTTTGGGCATCTTTGAAGAGGATTTATTGGAGGAATTATTCAGTTTTTTCCTAAAGTCATATCCTCTTCTGGAAGAAATACTTTTTATTAATTACCTACTATGTGCTCAACAGTATGCTAAAAATGCTTATTTGATTTATCTTAATTAATATCTCTAGTCCTGTACAGCAGGTTCTATTACTGTTCTTACATTAGAGAAGCAGAAATTGCATATGTAGGGAATGTATTCAATGTCATAAAGCTAATTTATAGCACAGCTAATTTATGGCAAGATCGTTCAAGCAATAGCATTTATTGGTCCTGGCCATGTTAATCAAATTAAAGATTATTAAGTCTATGCAAGCATGGAGTGGTGAGTGAGGTCTGTAAATACAGATGGAGATGCACCTCATATTTGAGCGAGGATATTGTCAGATGAAGTTGGGACTGGGACTTTCCCTGAACTACATTTTAGCTAATATTGGACCTGCATTTCAGGAAGAAGCAGAGTACAGGCTTAAGGAATTTCTGGAACATGGATTAAAAGTCCAACCATTTAAAAATTTCAGTCAAAGAACATTTATTATAACTAACTTGGTGTTCAACACTGGATTTAGCCCTGGGCATGAAAGATAGAACAGATGATCAAGTCTAAAGGGTTCTGTGATATTCACCAGGGAAGACAGAACTATGTAGATAATAACAGGAGTGTAAATTGGTACAATCATTTTGGAAGCAATTTGATAATATTTTGTGTTTACCTAGAAGGTCCAGTCTTTGAGATACTTCAATATGTCTGATTTTCACAAACACTATGAAAATGTAGGTAATAACCCATTTTGTTGAATAAGAAAGTTATGACATAAGGGAGCTTAAGCCTCTTACCCTGAGCCATTTAGCTCAGTGTAATGGTGGTGGTGGGATGTCAGGATTTGGATCAAAGTCTATTTAATGGTAAACCCATAGATTTTCTCAATGCAGTCAGCTAAGGTCTTGCTGTTAAGGTAAAGATCCAAGACTTATCAGTAATTTACTTCTTATCCTAGGTGAGTTTATCAGATCTTCCAGAAGTACTGATCCTATCAGGAAGTAGACAAACAATGAGTAATAAAGTTGGGAGTTAGGGCTGGAGTTGAATGGCTTCATGAGAAGCCAGATGTGGTGGCCTGAGCCTCTAGACATTGGTGTTGGATTCTTTGGCAGGAAGGGAGGGGCAGATATGAGCTAATGTGGAAGAAAATGTCTATTAATGTTTAATATTGTCTTCTCTCTCTCTCTCTCTCTCTCTCTTTTGCATAGGACTCAGATGAGAAGAGGAGAGGAAACATAACTGAGCCACCAAAGACCAATGTAAGTGCTAACTTTTTTCACCCACCTGCTTTCTGAGACCTTTGTTATGAGTCGGCTTTTGATACATAACTAACTCATAACCTACTGGGTTGAATCAACTCTTTTATCACTTTTAAAAATTCTACAAGTTATTTGAATAGTTTTTAGTCTAGATGGCTTACCTAGGAATAAACAATTTGAGATTAACATATTCTGGGGCTCATCTTGACTACCTTGTCTCTTTCCGCATGTTCATTTGTCCTTAAATTGGCTAACCCAGGCTTATCCCCATGTTGGCTATGTTCCAAGAGGGCAAAAGCAGAAATTTCACTTGTGCTTCATTCTGTTGGTCAAAGGAAGTCACAAGGCCATTCCATATTGAATGTGGGATGGGGAAGTGGTATCCTCTTCTTGATAGACAGAATTGCAAAGAATTTTGGAAATTTGTAATAGAATACTCCTTTGTTGGAAAAGTGAAGCTTCCTGGTCTGTGATCAGTGTTTGCCAATAGCAAATGTTTCCTGAATGCCTGGCTCATATGCATCAGTTTTCACTTCCTGTAACTGTGTCACTTAAGAATCTAAGGAAGCAGGGCTGGGGATGTAGCTCAGTGTGAAAGTGCTTGCCTACCATTTGTGAGGCACTGGGTTCAATTCTCAGCACCACATATAAATAAATTAAAAAGTTAAGGTTCATTAACAACTAAAAAAAATTAAAAAATAAAAAATCTAAGAAAGCAGTATTTCCTGTAGAGAACCATGAATGTTTTACAAAAGTAAGAACATTTGTTAATGTTGTATTTCTAGATAGTTGAAAAGTTTAAAGATGGTATTCCCATTTTGACCAAGGTTTACATGTTTTTTATGTGCTTGACATCGAGGAAAATATTGCCATATCTCGGGTGGACCAATGGTTTAGAATAGAGGACGCAGAGACTGATCCACAAAGTTACAACTATCCTATATTTGATAAAGGGGCTAAAAGCATGCAATGGACGAAGAATAGCATCTTCAACAAATTCATTAATGTTCATTAATGTCTCTGGCATCTAAAGCCTGTTTTACTGCAGCTGCCATGACTTGCTCTTGTTCATTAATGTCTCTACATAATTTAATATATGTGTTTAAATCTTCCTGTTTCCATGGTCTAATGATATCTCTGCACCAACGATTCGCTTGGTCATAAGCCAGTTGTTTTATTAATGGCATTGCTTGTTCTGTATTCCCAAAAACTCTGGTAGCTGTTTGAATAAGCCTATCTACAAATTCAGCGTAAGGTTCATTAGCTCCTTGTATTATCTTAGATAATTGACCTTGTAAACCTTCATGTCCTTGTCAAGTCTTCCATGCCTTAACTGCATCTACAGCAATTTGTGAGTATACGCCAGGATCATATGCAATTTGTTGCTGCCGATCCTCATAAGGTCCCTTTCCTAACAACATATCTAGATTTCTCTGAGAATAACCAGCTGCTGCATTTTGCCTAGCCGTCTCCTTACAAAATTCCTCATTGGCAACCTTCCATAACAGGTATTGTCCTCCATTTAGCACAGCTTTACACATATTAGCCCAATCTGCTGGCGTCATGCTTAAGTTGGTAATGGATTCGACTAAGCTTACAGTGAAGGGTGCTTGAGGACCATAGGTTGTTACAGCCTCTTTTAGCTCCTTCACTGTTTTGAAATTTAAACCCTGGTAAATTCGCTGCCCTCCTACCTCAAATACAGGGCATACTTGAGATCCTGTCTCAGGATCCCAACTATCAACTGCGGGGGTTGGGAGTCTCCTAGCATATGGAGGTGGTGCTATGATATGTCCTCTGGTGATAGAATGCTGTTAGTAGCAGTCTCCTGTAGACGTGGTGCTGATGGTTGGACACTTACGCTCTCTGATAGAAAGGTGTTATTAGCAGTCTCCTGTTGTAACTTTTCCCCTGATGGCTTTTTCTGCTCTAAACTTCCTTCCTCTGTCTCACTAGCTCGAAAGACCTTCTCTTTTACTGGAATCTTTTCCTCTTTCTGACTAATTTGAGAGACCTTCTCTTTTACTTGAATCAATATGTCTTCTCCTTCCTCTACCTTTGTCTGAATTGAAGGCTTTGGAATAAGCACACCAGATACGAGTGTCCACAATGGCAATGTGCCAACTGGCAGAGTCCCTGGGTTGTTTTTTTCTATTCTTTTTAAATCTTCACCATGATGGTTCCATTGTGATATATCTAACAACTCCTCTTTAAAAAGCCATGGGCTACATTGTTGTATTGTATCAACGTATGCCCTGACTGCACTTGATTTTACTGGGATGCCTCCTTCCTCTAACAATTTACTTAACAGTCTTTCGGTTTGTTTTTTACTAATTGCTGATCCCGTATTTCTACTATAATACAACCCAACAAGATAACCCCAAACAAAACTGAGACAATAAAAATTACATGGAAATCAGAAAGACCAGTATGGGTTCCTCAGTGGCCCTTGACTAAAGAAAAGATACAAGTAGCCCATGATCTGGTCAAACAACAACTAGCGGAAGGACATATACAACCTTCTGTATCTCCCCATAATACTCCCATTTTTGTCATCAAAAAGAAATCTGGTAAATGGAGATTATTGCAAGACCTAAGAGCCATTAATAATGAAATGGTCATTATGGGACCTGCTCAATCGGGGATTCCTCAATTGTCTGCTTTGCCAAAAACTTGGTATGTTTTAGTTATAGATATTAAAGATTGTTTTTTTTCAATTCCAATTCATCCTGAGGATAGTCCACGTTTTGCATTTACTATCCCTGCACTAAATCATGAAGGTCCTGATCAGAGATATGAATGGAAAGTACTCCCTCAAGGGATGGCTAACAGCCCAACTATGTGTCAAATTTATGTTAACAAAGTAATCCAGCCACTTAGAAATCAAAATCCTGAACTACAAATATTTCACTATATGGATGATGTATTATTAGGACACAAAGATAAAAACACATTGCTAGAATGTTATGCCACACTTACAAATTTATTAAAAAATTATAATCTAGAGATAGCAATAGATAAAGTACAATTAAATTTTCCAATTAATTATTTAGGAGTTCTATTATCCTCAACCATGGTCTGTCCACCAAAAATTCAAATACGAGTAGATCAACTCAAATCACTTAATGACTTTCAAAAGTTATTAGGAGACATAAATTGGATAAGGCCTTATCTAGGTATACCAACAGGAGAGTTGGGACCTTTATTTGATATCTTAAAAGGTCCATCAGATCCAAATTCACCCCGAATGTTAACGCCTGAAGCAAGAAAGGCATTAAAAATCATTGAAACATATATGGAAAATATGCATTTGGATAGAATTGATATAAGTTTGCCTTTATTATTTATTGTACTACCAACAAAAAATATTCCTACAGGAGTATTTTGGCAAGAAGGTCCAATATTATGGATACATTTATCTTATTCTCCTAACACTATTCTTACTAGGTATCCTGAGGCTGTAGGACAATTAATACTCAAAGGAATAAAAACAGCAAAGGGAGTATTTGGAATTTCTCCCAATAAAATTATTACTCCATATACTATGAATCAAATTGATGAATTAGCTAATGAGTTAAACACTTGGGCAATAATCATGTGCAAATCTAATGTTTCATTTGATAACTACTTACCATCTAATCCTTTATTGTCTTTTTGGTCATTGCATCCTGTAATTTTTCCAAAAATGACAAGAAAAACACCTATCATGAATGCTCCAAATATATTCACTGATGGGTCAAATAATGGTACAGCAGCAATAGTTACACCTGATCAAACTTTTACATTTTTAGTACCCAAACAATCAGCTCAAAAGGTAGAGCTTAATGCAGTATTACAAGCTTTTGTGATGTTTAAAGATTCTGTATTTAATTTATTTTCTGATAGTCAGTATATAGTTAATGCTATAGTATCCCTTGAAGATGCTGGTAGGATTTCCCCTTCTTCTACTGTTTTCTCTTTGTTTTCCACTATACAAAGTTTAATCTGGGACAGAAAAGATCCATTCTTTATAGGACATATCAGGGCACATACAGGATTGCCTGGAGCCCTTAGTTTGGGCAATGATTTAGCAGATAAAACTACACATGACATACATATTTTCTCTACACTAGAAGAAGCTATAAATTTTCATAAAAGGTTCCATGTCAATGCTAATACTTTACAAAAGCATTTTAAAATAACTAAGGAACAAGCTAGACAAATAATAAAACAATGTCAAAATTGTGTGACCTTTTTACCACAAGTTAATCTTGGAGTCAATCCTAGAGGATTGATACCTAACCATATTTGGCAGATGGATGTCACACACTTGCCAGAATTTGGAAAATTAAAATATTTGCATGTTACAGTTGATACTTCTTCTGGATTTTTGATGGGCTCCCTTCATGCCGGAGAAAAAACTAAAGATGTTATAGCTCATTGCTTACAAAATTTTGCCACTGTGGGCATTCCAAAACAATTAAAAACAGATAATGCCCCTGGTTATACTTCTACCTCTTTTAAACAATTTTGCTCATCATTTGGCATTACTCATATAACAGGAATCCCATATAATCCACAGGGACAAGGCATAGTTGAAAGAGCTCATCAAACTATTAAAATGTACTTATTAAAGCAAAAAGACGGAATTGGGAAGGGGTATATATTCCCCAAAGATAAACTTAAAATAACCCTTTTTACTCTAAACTTTTTAAATTTGGATTCATCAGGACTTAGTGCTGCAGAAAGGCATATGTGTCCAAAAAATGTACATAAGCCCAAGGTACTTTGGAAAGATATTCTAACAGGACAATGGAAAGGTCCTGACCCAGTAATTGTCTGGAGTCGGGGGTCTGTTTGTGTGTTTCCACAGGAAGAACAGCAGCCGATTTGGATTCCGGAGAGATTAACTAAAGTCCTGACCCAGTGATTGTCTGGAGTCGGGGGCCTGTTTGTGTGTTTCCACAGGGAGAACAGCAGCCGATTTGGATTCCAGAGAGATTAACTAAAGCGATTTCTACAGACCAAAAAGAAGATGATTTGGCTCAAATCCATAACAGCTGATATCCAAAACACCAATTTGGCTATCCTTACATCTGCGACAGAAGCAGGATGCTTTTTTCAATATCTATTTTATTATTGCCCTTTCCCATATCATGAAGTTCTATTTTGTTTTTTGAGCTCATACAGACCTAGGTTAATGTTTTGCTGATCAGTTCTATTTTTTTTTTTTTTGACTATAGAGTTTTTAAACATTGCAATGGAGATTTCACCTGTAAAAAGTTCTAAGGCCTTTACTATTATGTTATGTGTTATATGTATTATATTATGTGTGCACACTTGTGTTTTGTGTTATATGTTTGAATGTACGTATGTCCATATATCATATATGATGAGCGCTCATGAAAAAATGGATCCAAATATTTTTTTTTTTATTCACGTGATTTAAATGGTTTAATTTAAATTGGGTAAATAACCGTTAAGAATTGTTTTACTATGCAAACAAAAAAGAAGGTTAACAGATCTGTTTGTTTACTTTCACCTTTCCTTTTCATTATATTTAATAATTCTCTTCAAGATAATATAAATTGTTAAGAAAATTGTTTTCTTTTCTCTTCAAGATAATGTAAATTGTTAAGAAAATTGTTTTCTTTTAGTGCCTTCTGGAATGTTACATAATTTTTTCTTTAGCCATTATTGCCAGAATTCCTATCTTCATCCCAGTGCCAGTGAAGACAAAGATAAAACTAATCTACAGCTTCTGCAATAGCCATCACTGAACTGCTTGCAGAACTTGCCTAGACTATGTGCAGAACTTGCAGAACTTGCCTAGACTTGCCTAGACTATGAATTGTGAACTATCTGTTGGTGCAGCGACTTGTGGTAGTGTTGGGGTATTTTTGCTGATGATGTCATTGGTGGTACAATTTTTCCAACAAGAGCCATCAGTTGGCTTGATGTATCTTCCTCCCTTCTGCTTCAAAGACCTCTCCACAGGTGTGGCTGTATACTGGACCGGTAGTCAATGACGGGTAAGATCCAATTACAATGGTACCAACCTAAGACAGGAGGCTGACGCCCTGAGGTCAGCTCATCCGAAGACGGGTAAGGACCATATGTAGTATTGGACAACCTAAGGCAGGCACGGTCTCCAAGCCACATGCTTGTTGTTTAAACAGAGAGGGGGAGATGTTGAGAGCCAGAGCCAAAGGGGCCCCAGCAAACTTCCAGCTGCCAGCAAACTTCCAGCTGCCAGCTGATGATTGGCTCACAGCGGCCCCAGCAACATCTAGCTGATTGGCTCCTCTGCGGTGATGTTCATTGGGCTGTTTCCCTGCCCTTCAGACTGCCGGCTGATGATTGGCTCACAGCGGCCCCAGCAACATCTAGCTGATTGGCTCTTCCACGGAGCTGCTCATTGGGGGACTTCTTTGGCTCCGCCCACACGACCCAGCCAATCGGCCTCAAGAACAGGAGGATTGTGGGAGGTGGTGAGGGTTGTGTGGGGGTGAGAGGCTTGTGGGAAGCCGGTGGTGGCAGTTGGGCTCTGAGGGGTTTTCCCTGAGGAGCTGTTTTGTTTGGCGTTTGTAGTTCTAAAAATAAAGTTAGTTTCTTTTGACAAGTGGCTCCTGAATTGTGCCCAGCCAGACTACGGCAGTTGGGAAAACTGGAAATCCATATGCAACAAAATGAAACTGAACCCCTTTCTCTCGCCATGCACAAAAGTTAACTCAAAATGGATCAAGGAACTTGATATCAAACCAGAGACTCCGCGTCTGATAGAAGACAAAGTTGGATCCGATCTACAAATTGTGGGGTCGGGCTCCAAATTCCTTAATAGGACACCCATAGCACAAGAGTTAACAACAAGAATCAACAAATGGGACTTAATTAAACTTAAAAGTTTTTTCTCAGCAAGAGAAACAATAAGAGAGGTAAACAGGGAGCCTACATCCTGGGAACAAATCTTTACTCCTCACACTTCAGATAGAGCCCTAATATCCAGAGTATACAAAGAACTCAAAAAATTAGACAATAAGATAACAAATAACCCAATCAACAAATGGGCCAAGGACCTGAACAGACACTTCTCAGAGGAGGATATACAATCAATCAATAAGTACATGAAAAAATACTCACCATCTCTAGCAGTCAGAGAAATGCAAATCAAAACCACCCTAAGATACCATTTCACTCCAGTAAGATTGGCAGCCACTATGAAGTCAAACAACAACAAGTGCTGGAGAGGTTGCGGAGAAAAGTGTACACTTGTACATTGCTGGTGGGACTGCAAATTGGTGCGGCCAATTTGGAAAGCAGTTTGGAGATTCCTGGGAAAGATGGGAATGGAACCACCATTTGACCCTGCTATTGCCCTTCTTGGACTATTCCCTGAAGACCTTAAAAGAGCATGCTACAGGGATACTGCCACATCGATGTTCATAGCAGCACAATTCACAATTGCTAGACTGTGGAACCAACCCAGATGCCCCTCAGTAGATGAATGGATAAAAAAAATGTGGCATCTATACACAATGGAGTACTATGCAGCAATAAAAAATGACAAAATCATAGAATTTGCAGGGAAATGGATGGCACTAGAGCAGATTATGCTTAGTGAAGCTAGCCAATCCCTAAAAAACAAATACCAAATGTCTTCTTTGATATAATGAGAGCAACTATGAACAGAGCAGGGAGGAAGAGTAGGAAGAAAAGATTAACATTAAACAGAGACATGAGATGGGAGGGAAAGGGTGAGAAAAGGGAAATTGCATGGAAATGAAGGGAGACCCTCATTACTATACAAAATTACATACAAGAGGTTGTGAGGGAATGGGAAAATAAACAAGGAGAGTAATGAATTACAGTAGATGGGGTAGAGAGAGAAGTTGGGAGGGGAGGGGAGGGGGGATAGTAGGGGATAGGAAAGGTAGCAGAATACAACAATTGCCAATAAGACATTATGTAAAATTGTGGAAGTGTAACCGATGTGACTCTGCAATCTGCATTTGGGGTAAAATTGGGGGTTCATAACCCACTTCAGTCCAATGTATGAAGTATGTTATGTCAAGAGCTTTGTAATGTTGTGAACAACCAATAAAAAAAATAAAAAATAAAAAAAATAAAATATTGCCATTTCTGTAACAATGCTCTTTGATTATAAAACTGAGGCATAGGTTCTGCCCTAAATTGACATGATATTTTCAAAGGGAAAACTTGTACAGTTTAGAGAACATTATCTTTTAGAAATTCTGATTAAATTCCAAAAACTTCACATGTGGATTGAAAGAGAGTACAAGTTTACTTTCCTAGGTCTTTGAAAATAGAGTAAACATCCTCAAGTCCCAGAAGCTGCTAGCTATAATTATATATTTGATCATTATTTTTTAAACACTCTAATTTTAATGATATAAGCCATTGTGCACCTTGACTTCCATGTGTTTGATTGCAAAGATGGTTCCCTAACAGTACCCTGTAGTTTGGGGAGTTATTATCTGAAAGAATGTTTCTTTGTGTGCCCATACCAGTCTGCCCTGTGTTTTGATTCACACAACACTTCATGTTCTTTTCTTCCAAGACTCTTATAACGAACCACTTCCAATGGCCACTGTAAGAAGACCATCATTTATACCAAGGGTACCATGTCCAGATGGTCCTTAAACTCCCAGGTCCATCGATATCAGAGAAGTGATTGGCCTCTTTATCAGCTTTCTAACATTTATTGTCTGGATATCAGAGTAGCTCTACCTGTGTAACCCAAAGTCCATCTCTCAACCCTACTACCTTTGTGGCTTAACAGTTCAAAAACCTCTCCCTGCTCAGTCAGTGCTTTGAGGCCTCTTGTGGCAGGTTGGCTTTGTCTTAGGTGCTGAAAGATAGTCATGAACAATGAGGCAAGATCCTGTTCTCTTGTATGTTAAATTTGCCCAACTATTCATTTCTCTTCTCCTTCCTGCCCTGTGCCTGGTTTAGACTGATCTCTCCTTCCAAAGTTACTAAAGAATATCTCTTTGGGATAGGAGAAGATATATAAAACTCCTGAGGATTGCAAGTGGAGATGATTGGCATAGTTACAGTAGCAATCTCTGGCTACACCTGCTAAAAATGCCTGCTTACATTTTTAGGACCACAATTCAAAAACATTTAGGCATATTGTATTTAAGTAATGTCAAAGACATTGGTTGAAAATGGGAAAATCCAGCTCATTTTGTTTCATTTATTGCCACTACTCAGCTCAAATATTTTCACATTCTCATTTAATGTGGATGAATGTGTGGGACATCAAGTAGACTCGGGTTTGGTCTCTTGATTGAGTTGAAACAGAGAGCTTGATGAAATCCCAAACAAAAAGCTAGATTGCATCTTTCACATTCCATCTGGGCATCTCAGTCTTTTATCATAAAAATCAGGGAGTGAGCCTAACTTATCTTTAAGACGGCCCCTACCTGAATTATGCCTAGGAGAAAATTATGTTCATTGAACTTAGTATTTTGAAAAAAAAACAAGAGTTTGGGTGAATTTATATGACATTTTTCAACATGGTGGGACCCATAAATATTTTAAAATAAGAAACCTGAGAATGTGGAGCATATGGCTTGGAATAAAAGAAGAAACAGGGTTTTACCCAAGAAAATGGCTTTGGAGATGGGAAAGAGAAAAAATAAGATATTTTCCTATGTGTTTACATACATAACTAAATGGAAGGGGCAAAACTTGTAATGTAAACTACCATTTATTCTGTGCTTCTCATGCATCAGAATTTAATGTCTGAAAGTGTTTTACAGTGATCTCATTTAAACCTCACATCAAATAAAGACATTTCTATTAGTATTCTTATTTGTGAGGAGACACAGGCACAGAGAGATTAAGAGACTTGAAAAACACTGCATAGTTACCAAGTGATCGATATGATTGATCATTAATTTAAAAAAAGATTCCTAAGCTGTTGTTTTGTTTTTTGTTTTGTACTGGGGATTGAACCCAGGGATATTTGCAATGTCCCCAGCCTTTTTTATTTTTTATTTAGAGACAGGGTCTCACTAAGTTGCTTAAGGCCTCACTGAGGCTGGCTTTGAACTCATGATCTTTGTGCCTCACCCTCCCAAGCCACTGGGATTATAGGCATACACCACCAAACCTGCCTAAGCTGTTGTTTTCAACAAATAGCTGATATAGCACCCCAAAATTTGTATTTTAAAAACTTTCTGGATTTTGAATTATGTGTCTCTTGTTTTCTTTGATATAAGGAGGCTGATTCATAGTGGGATAGGGAGCGGGAGCATGGGAGGAACTCTAGATAGGGCAGAGGGGTTGGAGGGGAAGGGAAGGGGCATGGGGTTAGAAATGATGGTGGAATATGATGAATATTATTATCCAAAGTACATGTATGAAGACACAAATTGGTGTGAATATACTACCTTGTGCTCTATATGTGTAATAAGAATTGTTATATATATATATATATATATATATATATATATATATATATATATATATATATATAATCAACAGAAGGGATTCCCATTGTGATGGAAATGTATATCTTGATTATAAATCTCAATATTCTGACTGAGATATTGTACAATAGTTTTTCAAGATTTTGTCATGGGGAGGAGACTAAAGGGCACACAGGATCTGTCTGTATTTCTCTCTCTCTCTCTCAGTATCAGGGATTAAACTCAGGGGCATTTAACCACTGAACCACATTCCAGCTCTTTTTTGCATTTTACTTAAAGACAGGGTCTCACTGAGTTGTTTAGGGCCTCACTAAATTGTTGAGGCTGGCTTTGAACTGGTGATCCACCTGTCTCCACCTTCAGAGCCACTGGGATTATGGGTATACGCCAATGTGCCCTACTTCTGAATTATCTCTTACAATTACATGTGAATTTACAATTATCTTAAAATAAAAAGTTGAATTAAACTAATGGTCTGCAAAAATGGTGGTAAGAATGACCATTTTGAGCAAAATAGTGAAATAATATATGTAGAAGAGAAGTGGAAGAGAAAAAAATGCATGCCACTTTTGCAACCTCAAATATGATATAAAAGAACTTTTTCATGTGGTTTTAAAGCTGAGTTTTTAGGGGAGATGGAAGCAAGTTTAGAGACATGGTAACTTCAACTTCAACATTTAGAGCTCTGCCAAGTCTGAAGTATAAAACAGAGATTAGCATTGTTAAGAAGAACTAAAAGATGATTCAGCCCATGAAAGTCAACAGAAGATTTTGGGAATGTTGCTTCACAAAGAGAAGGAAGTAATTTAAAGATCTGTGTCTATGCATAGCAATGGTACCTTAGCTGTGTTTTAAAGAACAACATGAATATGTATTCTAGGGATGAAATACTAATTGAAATGTTTTCTTGTCTGTGGTCATCTATTTGTTTCCCTCCATAGAATGATGTTACAAGTAAGCCAGTTTTCTATTTTAAATCAAGTGAAATCTCATTAGTGTAGAAGACATTATTACCTGATTTGGTCAAAATAATAGATAAGACTTACCTTTGAAACATAAATAGTTGTCTGCTCGTCATCACATAAATAGCTTAAATCACTATGACTCAGCCTATTAATGAGGTTAGCATACTGCCTTTACACGTAATTGTTTTATAAATTGGAACATGGTATTCTTGACTCCTAACTGTGTCCTATGAGGCATAGTAGGAACCAGTGACGTATTCCCTGGAGAGAAGAAGTCCTGGGGGACACATCATTGGATACATATATGAAGCACCGTCCTATTACAAAGGGAATCCAGTTTTGTGTGGCCACAGGAAATGAAGCTGGGACGGTGGAGGGAAGCCACAGGATGACAGATTTCAGTTGCAGATAAGGTAGAGGTTCCTAATTGTCTCCACTGTCCAAAGATGCCTCAGGAAGCAATAAATTACCCATCTCCAATCTCTGGATCTGTACAAGCAGACAGGATTCTAGCAGCTTAAATGGATATAGGCACCTCTGTGTTTCAGAACTTCTGAGGAACTTGCCAAAGTCAAAAGATGATTAAAGGTTTCTTCTCTCTGCCTATGGTAGAAACATATTTTTTTTCATGGATGGATGGAGATATCCTATAAATCTATATTTATATTCATACATGATATATATATATATACACACATACATATATATATATATATATATATATATATATATATACATACACATACATACACACATATATGTATGCCTTGTATCCATATGTATTTATAGTTTGTTACTAATTTATCCATATAAACAGCTTTGTTTTGATCAATGCATAATAATTATGTGGCACCAATGTCTAACTTTCTGCATATATAGTTGCAGTATATTACCTTGATCAAATCAGAGTAATAAGCATATGTATCATTTAAATGTGGATCATTTCTTTGTGGTGAGTACACATAAACTCTTCTATTTCTTTGAAATATATGTTACTTGTTTTTTATGGATTATTTTTAGTTATACATGACAATAGAATCTCTTTTGACATAATTATAAAAGCATGGAACAGATCTTGTTTTTTAATCATAGTCACCTGGAGGTATGGATCATGAGTACCCATTTGGAATGCTACAGCTTGCATCCCTTTTATCCATTTCAATTCATATAAAAATCATGGTAACTAGAAGCAGCTGGTGCCTGGACTTTCCCAGTGAGTGTTTTTGTCCTAGAATAGAAAACCTCCTGTAGCCATGCTTTTTACCTCCCTTCCCTGGTTCTTTCTGTGCTCTGATCTTTAACTGTTATTATTCTTGAGAACTTGGCTTTGTGCCTCTTTTCATATTCCATCTTTCACCTTGGTAAACCCACATATCCCTGTAATTTTTTTTGTACTGGGGATTAAACTCAGGGGCACTCAATCACTGAGCCACCTCCCAGCCCTATTTTTTGGTTTATTTAGAGACAGGGTCTCAATGAGTTGCTCAACACCTCGCTGTTGCTGAGGCTGGTTTTGAACTTGCGATCTTCTTGCCTAAGCTTTCCAAGTCACTGGTCCCCATAATTTTAAGTGCTATCTATACTGTGAAGACTTTGAGATTTTATTTTCTGTATTTTATAAAAGCTTCAGTAAGTATTTTCTTTTCCTTTGTGCCTTGTTAAAACAACAACAAGTAACTTTTATATTGAAATAACCATGGACCTATGGGGCTGGGGCTGGGGCTCAGTGGTAGAGCGCCTGCCTTACACATGTGAGGCACTAGGTTTGATCCTCAGCACCACATAAAAATAAATAAATAATTAATAAAGGTATTGTGTCCATCTACAAGTAAAAATAATATTTTAAAAGAAAAAAAAGAAATAACTGTGGATCTGTACAAAGTTGCAAAATTATTCCATAATGGTCCCAAAGTAATATTTTAAAAGTACATATCTGGTTGTGTCCCTGTCTTGCTTCAACTCCTTTAGACTTTTCTCAGGAAAATAAACACTGCCTTTGGAGCCTGGGAATCCCCGCATGGTCTCTGCCCTGTTTCTTTCTTCTGCTTCCTTTACATCTGCCGTCTTTTGGCCAATGCATGGTGCTTCATTTATGCTGACTACGTTTATTTTCTAGCAGAAATTTCTTCCAGCCCAGTGTCCTCTTTATGTATTTCTCTGATACTCACCCTTCAACTCATCATCTACCAGTTCCACAATCTAGGTTGGCTCTCTCTTGTGCCCTCTTATTTCTCATTTTCCCTATACAGTACAAGAATATTTGCCTAAGTATTTGCTTAATTTATGTCTTCCTAACTCTTCTTTAAACACTCTTGTTCATTGTTCTAAGTTCACTACCTTGCTAATAGTAGGAGCTTTATAGGGTTTTCAAATCAATGAAATGTAGTCTGAGCAGAAGAGTTGCAATCCCTGTTTGGAATTCCATCTTGAGAGGGCTGTCATAGGAGCAGTGTGTTAGACTTGGATCCAAATATTGGTTCTGTCAATGACTTGATGCAAATTTTCATCAGATTCCTTAAACATACTGAGTCCCTGTTTACTCATTCAAAACTGCATAACATCTTATGGGCTGAGTAAAAGCACAGTATGTTCAGTATATTATCACTAGTTATCCTGTAAATCTTGGACTCAGGGATTTTTAAACTTTGTTTATTCGGACAGCAGATATATGCATGGCCCACACACATATAAAACTCAAAAAGATAGTGTCTACCTATATCCCAGAATACAGTGTAAGCTTTCTTTCCCTCTCCAAATGATAGCATGCTTATGTGTGATCTCAGATTTTTTTTGTCAGATTTTGAAATATTATTTTCTTTTGCAAAGATTGATTTTAATATTCAAAACATAGCTTTGGGCTTCTTTTCCTCTTGCCTTCTTCTGACTATGAAATACATGATAAAAACAGATTTTCTGGGTGTAAGATTCTTGTCAATTTTTCTAAACCAAACAAGGCTGTTTCGCTTGAAGAAGAACTTTGGGAATCGAGGCTTAGGCAGACTCAGTGTTAATCCTTAGCGTGGTGAGAATACAATAATATATCCAATTCCTGGAAAATATGCCAATTTTTATAATTGATGTTGAACTGAGGGATCAAAGACATTTTGAAAAATGGTTGTGGTCTTACAAACCCAAGAGAAATGGTAGATAAATAATGTCTGAAAATTCTTCCATAGAAGCAACGAAAAAAAATATTGGCAAAAGCTGTCAACATTGACTTTTTCAGAACTCTGGGAATGGACCAGAGGCTTTCAGCAATTCAAAGAGTGTTAATTCAAGAAAATGGCTTTCTTAAATAACCTCAGTAAAAACAGAAGGCTTTATTGCATTTTAACTTGCCCAGTCCCTATCACTCCATCTCTCCATCAGCCTTGAAAACCAACAGCCCATATCATGGTAAAAACCAGCATTCTGGAGGTGGCGGAACTAGGTTTGAACTGTTTCAAAACAGTATTCAGAGACTTGTAATTTTGTGACCTGAGTGTTGCCTAGGAAACCCCTTTCGCAAATATGTTTGTATTTGACTTATAAAACTCAAACAGTTCTTTTCCTGGGGGCATTTATCAAAAATGATCAGAGGTGGTTGTTTAACATTGTAGATGCCTGAGGTGGTTAATAATAGCAGAGCCACACACTTAACAGTGGAAAGAATGAAAAGGAAAACTTGGGAAATAAGATGTCCATAGGGAACTTTGTTTCTGTGAGTCTAGAAGGCCTTGGGCATATGTAGACTCATGTACATTCCATGGACAAGTAGGTCCTAGAGATCTGATAAGGACATAAACTCATTACCTCTGGCCAACCCCAAGGCATGTTGCAGGAAGTGAAGGCTAAGGCAGAGTTGTCAAAAGTTCAGTAACAGTTGAAAGAACACCCCAGGATGCACACAGAGTTCTCTGCAAAGGTGGGACAGTTAAAGTTTACAGTCATTTGAGAAAACCTGCACAATTGTTAGCTGATCAATAAATGAGCCAAATAGGGAACAGTGACTATATATGACAAAGAACGCAGACTTTTCAGAATTGGTTCAGAAAAGCTATTAACCAAACTGTACTAGTATAGTAATAACAGATAGTAATAGCAACAAACCCAGAGAAGGTGACAGGGAAAGAAACCAATGTCCAGATTTCTAATAGAATATTATTTTATCTTATTTCATTTTATTAATTAATTTATTTTTGGGTACCAGAGATTGAACTCAGGGACACTTAATCACTGAGCCACATCCACAGTCCTTTTTTTATATTTTATTTAGAGACAGGGTCTTGATGAGTTATTCAAAGATGCTGAGGCTGGCTTTGAACTCACAATCCTCCTGCCTCAGCCTCCTGAGCCACTGGGATTACATGCATGTGCTACCGTACCTAGCAGGATATTATTTTAAATGATCAGTTTAAAAAACTTATGAAACATGTAAACAGTAAAATAAGACCCACAAAGAGGGAAAAAAGAGTCAATGGAATCTGTCAGAGAAAGTTCAAAGTTCTATTTAATAAACAAAAAACTTTAAATCAGTTGTTTTCAAAAATGTCCACATAGAACTAAAGGAAAGTATGAGGATAGTGTCTTCCTAAAGGTTATACAGTTAAAAAGATAGATTCAAGCTATAAAAATACAGAACCAATGGAAGTTCTGGATATGGAAGGTACAACAATTATAATAAAAAAATCATTTTTGGGCTTAAAATTACATTTGAAAAAAAGATAAATCAATCAATTTAAATATATGCCAATTGAGATTATCTAGTCCAAGAAACAGAAATAAGAAAGAATGAAGAAAAATAAGCAGAGTCCCAGAGACTTTTGAGACACCACCAAGTATACCAACATATGGATAATATGAGGCCCAGAGGAGTCCAAGTGACAGAAAGATACTTGAATAAAAAATGGCTAAAAATTTCTCAAGGTTCATGGAAACATTAATATGCATATCCAAGAAACTCAGTGTCCTTCAAGTAATATAAACTGAAAGAGATCCATAAAAAGACACATTACAAATTGTTCTTAAAGCCATGGTGGGGGGAGCTCAGCCAAGAATTTTACATCTATCATAAACAAAGGATAAATCAGGACATTTCCAAGTTAAAAAAAAATAAAAACTTTAAAAAAAAAGAAAGAAAGCTGAATTCATCCCTAATAGAGCTAATAAATGTTATGGAAGCCCTTTAGCTGTAATGAAAGGACTCTAGGTAATATGTTGATTCCACACAAAGAAGCAAAGCACACCAATAAAGGTAGTTACATAGTTACATGTAAGTTACATGAACTTACAGTATATATACATATATAGAGAAGACATTTGTATGCAAATAACAACATAAATGAAGGGAATGTAAAGAGGATACGTGTGGATACCTTGTTGCATACTACTGAAAATAATATGGCATTAATCCTAACTAGAATGTTTTAAATCAATTTTAATCTTTGGGAAAACCACTAAGAAAATAACAGAGGAAAAAAATAGCAAAGGGAACAAGAGAATTTATAATGCAAGAAGAGGTCTATTCAATAAAAAAAGAAATCAACAATAGAAAAAGAAAGATATAAAAAGAATATATAGAAAACAAACAAAATTTGTGTTAGTTTTTCATTGCTTTGATAAAATACATGAGAAAAATAATCAAAGGAGGGGATATTTATCTTGGCTCATGGCTTCAGAGGTTTCAATCCATGATCAACTGGTTCTTTGCTACGGGCCTGTGGTAAGGCCCATCATGGCACCGAGGGTTGGTGGAACACCTTATGGGAGCCAAGAAGGAGATAGAGAGGAAGAAGGGGGCTCAGGACAAGATATGGGGCATACCCCACAAGGACCTGTTCTCTTCTACAAGGTTCCACCTTCTACAGTTTCCATCCCCTACCAATAGCCCATTCAGTTATGGATCCATCAGTGGTTTAACCCATTGATGTAATTGGAGACCTTATGATCCCATCACTTTCTAAAAGTGCCCACCTCTGAACATTGCTGCCTTGGTGAACAAGGATTCAACACATGAGCCTTTTGGAAGATATCCCAGATCCAAACTGGTAGTGTGAGTTCCACCTACCAAAAGTTACATTAGATGACCATTGATTAAACCCTCCAACTAAAAGGAAAAGATTGGGAAGATAGCTTTATCTATAAATTCCAAATGTGTGGTGTTTACAAGAGGTGCACTTTAGGTTCAAAGACACAAATAAATTGAAAGTAAATGATTAGAAAGAAAATATATATATATATATCCTATGTAAAAAAATGAGCCAAAGAGATATTAATATCAGACAGAATAAACTATGGGGAAAATGTTGCTAGAAGTGATAAAGGACATTTTGTAGATAAAAGAATCTATCAAAATATTTAACAACTATCAACATGTATACATCCACAAAGAGAGGTCTGAAACATATGAAGCAGAAAGTGGTGGAATCAGAGTAATAGACTATTCAACAACAGTAATTAGAAACTCCAACATTCCACTTTTCATAACGGATAGAGCAATAAGACACAAGTTCAGCAAGGAAGGAGAGGATGTGAACACTCTAATATAAATATTTATACTATGATATCCAAATGGATATTTATAGGACTTATACCCCAAAGTAATATACATTTTTTGAGTGTACATGGAATATTCTCCAGTCTAGATGATGTTAGGCTGTGAAACGAACCTCAATAAATTTAAATGGATTGAAATAACAAAAATGCCCAGCTTGAATTCTACCATATTTAATGAAGAATAATAATCAACTAATTCTATGGGGCCAGTATCACACTGATATTAAAACTAAAGACTTTATAAGAAAATCTATACCTGTATCCTTTATAAAATGTGAATGCAAAACTTTTCTACAAATATTAGCCAGAACCACCTAAAAAGGTTTCTGTAGCATGACTGAGTGGATCTATTGCAGGAATTCAAGGTTGGTAAAGCATAAAAAAGAAAAAATGCATGTAAAACACCATATTAACAGAATTGAAGGGAATGAAGCTTATGATCCTCTCAGTAGATATAGAAAAGGCAGTTGAACCAATCCAACATTCTTTCATAATTAAAACACTCAACAACCAGCAATAGAAATAGATTTAACCTCATAAAGGGTGTATGGGAAACCTCTAGGTTAAACTTGAGAATTAATGGTGAAAGTGAATGTTTTCCCTGTGAGGTAAAGAACAGTATAGGACTTTCTACCCTTGCCACTTCACAACATTGCATTAGGAGCTCTAATAAGCCAAGGAGAAAAAATAAAAACCACCATATTGGAAGGAAAGCAGTAAGCCTATCTTTCTTTGCATGTTTTTCCATATAAAAGACCTAAAGGAATTCACTAAAGAACCAAGTTCATCAAGGTTCTAAGATTCAAGATGAATTTCCAAAAAATGATTATATTTTTACAGACTAGCAATGAGAATTCTGAAGATGAAACTAAGAAAATATTTAAACATATTTAAATACACATTACATCAAAAAGAATAAAGCACTCAAGATGAAATTTAACAAAAGTGCAGGAATTCCACATTAAAGTATTTCTCCAATTTAAACATACATTAAATTAAATTTTCAGCAAAATTGCAACTGCCTTTATATAGAAGTTGGCAGGCTAATTCTAAAATAATATGGAAATACGAGGGCACTAAATAGACTAACAATTTAGAGAAGGAAGAACAAAGTTGGATGACTCCCTGTCCCTGATTTTAAAATTCACTTCAGAGCTACTGTAATCAAGGCAGGTGGTCCTTGCTAGGATAAACATGTAAATGAATGAAAAAGAATAGTGAGTTCAGAAACAAACCCACACTTCCATAGCTAATTGACTTTCAGAAGACGACTTACCAAGACAGTTTATTGAAGGACGAATAGATTTTTGTTCAATAATACTGGGACAACTGGAAATAACTTTGGGAAAGGATGAAGTTTGACCTCTACCTCTTGCCATACACATACCCTCAATATAAGAGCAAAAACTGTAAACTGTTAGAAGAAAATAGGACTGTAAACCTTTGGGACTTTGGCTCAAGAAGTGTTTCTTCTTTAGCTATAACACCAAAAGTGAAAGCAACAAAAGCAAAAATAGGTGAGTTTAACTTCATTATAATTGAAAAGGTTGGCTCTTCAAAGGACACTGTCAATAATTTGAAGAGATGGCACACAGGATCCGAGAAGTATCTGATAAAATCTTGTATTTGGAATATATAAAAATTCCTACAATATAGTTAGGAGTGAGAATCTGTGTCAAATTTGTGTGTGTGTGTGTGTGTGTGTGTGTGTGTGTGTGTGTGTGTGTAATGTGTGTGGATATATGTATATGTATATATGTATATGTATATATACAGAAAAGACAAACACCATGTTAAAAAATGGGCAAAAGCATTTGACCAGACAGTTCTTCAAAGAAGGTACTGGTAACCACTAACCTCCCAAAGAGGTTATCAATGTAATTAGTCATTAGGAAAAGGTAAATAAATAGTGGAAATCAAAACTGCCTTGAGATGCCCTGCTAGCTTACTGGGATAGCTTCAATAAAAAAGACAATAATTGGTGTTTGTGAAGTAGTGGAGAAATCAGAACTCTGGTAATGCAAAATGTTGCAGCTGATTTGGAAAACATTCTGTAGTTCCTTAACAAAGTTATGTAGAGAATTACCATGTGACTCAGAAATTCCAATTCTATGTAAAGTCCCAGTAGAGGTGAAAAAAAAACATTGATGCAAATACTAGTGCATGAATATTTTGAGAATCATTGCTTATAATAGCCCAAAGTGGAAACAATCCAAAAGTATAACTGATGAATGAAGAAAGAAATAAAGAATAACATAGAATCGAATAGTATACAGCCATGAAAATGAAAGTACCTATGGACACGACAAAGTGGATAAACCTTAAAAACATGTAAATGAATGAAGCTAGATATTAAAGACCATGCATTGTTGGATTATTTATGTGAAATATCTGGAATAGCAAACACATAGTAACATAAAATAGAATAGGGTTTGCCAGCATCTAACTGGCAGCCTGACTGCTAACACACGGAAGGTTTCTTTCTGGGGTCATGAAAACATTCTGTAATTAAATATTGATGCTATTCAAATAACCCTGTGAATATATAAATCTCACTAAGTTGTAGATATTAGAAGAGTAAGCCACGTGCCATGGAGCATTCCTGTGATCACTGAGACTCAGGAAGCTGAGGTGAGAGATCACAAGTCAGCCTCAGAAAGTTAGGAGTGAGAAGACTCTGTGTCAAATTCATATATAAAATGTGTGAGCGTGTATATGTATATGTATTTATGACTTTATTTTATTTATTTTTTATGGGGTCCTGAGGATTGAACCCAGTGCCTCACCTGTGCTAGGCAAGTGTTCTACTACTGATCTACAGTGCCAGCCTCCAATTTTTTTTTAAAGGACTGCGTATGTAAAGCACCGGTGGCTTCAATCCCCAATACCCAAAAATAAAAGAATTAAAAATAGAGCAAAAACATATTAGAATGGTGAGCTGTATAATATGGGTATTATATTTCAGATTTTTAAAAAGAGAATAAGCAAAATGCCATTACTAGGAAAGTTTCATAACGTCTATGTCAGACGTGGTGATAGCGCTACCTTATGACCTCTCCTTGCATCACCCCTGAAACTGTTCAGTGAGTGCCGGATGTGAGGTGGAGGCAGTGTGAAACCGAACCGCAGGAACATTTCCAGAATACTGTTCCTTTTGATTCCTCAGCACAGTTGACACAGCAAGTTGATCCTTAAAGCTGGTCAATAACCAATACTCATTAAATGAGGTCAGCACCATCAAGGAAAGGTGCAAATGTGGACAACTTTACCTGGCACACTCTACATAACAAACTTGTGGTAAGAATCTACTCAGATGCCAGCACCCCTGTGTGTGAAAGCTGTAATGGGTTCTGATGTAATGTCCACTTGGTCTTTGAAATCCACTCACCTGGATCTCACGGGGCTGCCATCTAAAGTTACTGACATAATATGCAGGTGACACAGGGGTCCTGAGGCTCGGGTGATCCCACCTTCTGCCACTGTGGACAGATTCGATTTTCATTCGACAACAGTTCTGAGGATGCAAGAATCAAGGATTGGGTTAGGGAGAAGTAGTAGAGGTATTTGTCTTTTCTTCTCTCAGTGGTGGTTGATGTGTGAGTTGTGTTAAAAATTTTGCAAAGGTTGTAGCTTGTTCTGACTTCTCCCAAGTCTCCTTTATTTCTGCTGATGCTATGAATCACTGGTAGAAATATATTGGACTGTACCTCTGCACCATTCAACAGGAATTGATATAGCCAGAAAAATGATCATATGTAGGAAATTATTTTTTATCAACAATGTAGTGTTCTTTTCAAATTGTGTGTGTGTGTGTGTGTGTGTGTGTGTGTGTGTGTGTGTGTGAAAGAGAGAGATTAACTGACTATTGGTGAACATCTTGCCAAAACTCAGAATTTTGCCAGGGTCTTTAGCTAATATCTCACTCTGAAAGTATTATAGAAGCTTAAATAATTTCAATTTTATGTTTTGCTTGGAAGACATTACCTTGGGTGAATGATTCCCTTGAAGGCCATTCTTCGATTTTATTTATGTACCAACTCTGAGTCACCATTTCCCTGTCCTTTTGAGTTCTTTATTTTTTTTTTCATTTTCCTTCTTGGAATCAGAAACTCAAAAATTTTTTTGATAGCTGGCAATTACCTTCCTTGATCAGCTAAATTTTGTTTAGTGTGTTCTGAATAAACTTTGAAGGCTTATACAACAGAAAAAATAAATCCTACATAAGTTTCAGCATCTCCAAAAGGACACAAAAAATTTAGCCAGTTTAACCAACAATTACATTTCCTCAAGGAAAAAAAATTGATATAGTATGTATTAGTCAGAATGTCTAGTGTCTAATGGCACATAACAAACATCCCATCTCAATTGGACCTGACAATAAATCAAGTTGTGATATCCAAATAACAGGAGTTTCAGGTGCTGGGGATGTGGCTCAAGCGGTAGCGCCCTTGCCTGGCATGCATGCGGCCCGGGTTCGATCATCAGCACCACATACCAACAAAGATGTTGTGTCCACCGAAAACTAAAAAATAAATATTAAAATTCTCTCTCTCTTTCTCTCTCTCTCTCTCAAAAAAAAACAAAACAAAACAAAACCAAAAAAAAAAACAAAACAAAACAGGAGTTTCAGAGGTAAGAAAGTTCTAGACATAGCATTAGCAGTGGTTTGATTATTCCTTGAGGGCCCAGGTTGTTCTGCTATTTTTTGCTGTGGCTTCATTCTTCATTCTGATTTGTCTCATAGTTGCAATATGGCTGCCAAGAGGGTGCCAACAATAGTTTCTTTCTTTTGGTCTAAGTAAACTTAGGATGCATATTTCCACCTTCCACTCATACTCAAATCGATAATAGTTGTCAGGGGAGTTCATGTACTAAGCAATTTAGAATAATGTGGCTTTACCCCAGAGTCTGATGAGTCAGACTTTTTTTGTAAGTTTGTATTTTTCCTAAAGGAGAAGAGAATAAATTTGTATCTTGATTAAAAAAGAAAAAAGAAAAAAAAATCTTGATCTGTATAGTTGGATTTTTTATCTAAAAATAGGGCCAGGGCTAAATTTTTGACTATCTGAGTTATAAGGTCATTGTATGAGGTAGAAACTATTAAGTTTACACTTACTAAAATTTAAGCTTAGTACCAAATTTAGAGGCATTGAAGATTATATTGAATGCATCCATGGGAACATTTCTTTTAATAGCTTGAGATAATCTAGCTTGTTTTGAAATCTGAAAGACATGGCTTCAAATATCTTTGCATCTTTTCCACTCTATATAGCTGGGACTGCAAAGGGAGGTGATTTACATCTGTAATCCCAACCACTTGGGAGGTTGAGGCAGGAGGATGGAAATTTCAAAGCCAACCTCAGCAAATTAGCAAGGCCCTAAGAAACTTAGCAAGACCCTGTCATGAAATAAAATAGAAAATACTGAGGATGTGGCCCAGTGGTAAAGTACCTCTGGGTTCAATCCCCAATACCAAAAACAAACAAACAAACATAAAAAAGCACAATAGATAGCTTTTAGCCAAGTTCTTCAAACTCCCATGCTCATCTCTATAAACAGGAGAAAATTCTAATTCGTTGGACTTAAACGCGACAGTTCTCAAGTTGCTGATACAAATTTTTTCCCATTTTTCTAAGTGTTCTAAGGCCTGACCCAGGATCCATCAATGCAGGAAGTATTAGGAATCCTGTGTTATATGAGCATAACAGGGAGCTAAGCCTCCCTGGCTTTGTGTGACTAACTCTGTGAGAAGCCTGCACAGCTCAGGCTGCAGAGCAGAATACCTGCCAGCAAAAGTCCACCATGGAACCGATTTTCTTTGCATCACATGGACAGTACTTTGTATCACATGGAAACTCCTCAGCATTTGCTAAGGTAACATCCTAACAATGTGTGTTGAAAGCAAAGCTCCCAGGGAGACATGGGCATCCCATCAACTTGCCTGGAAGAGTCTGTACCTCAGGTACCTGGGGAAGCAAAAGGGGACCAGGTTTCAAATTAGGGAACAGTGGAACTTGGGCTTGAAAGGGGGTGACCTTCAGTGTGGATCCAGGGAAATGAACTCCTTTATTTTATTTTTGATTATTCATTCAATTTAAAAAGAATATCCTTTGCCTTATGTATCACAGAGTAAAAATTTTATGCCTTGCAAGCCATGTGAATTTTCCCCATCATTTTTGAAAATCAGCTGGTTTGGGATATATATAGTGATATGAATGAAGTATTTAAAAAAAATCTACATGCCTTCAAACTGCCATAGCAAACTTTCTCTCTCCTCCCCCACCCCTCTCTTATGCACATATGGAAGTTGGCTTTACTTGGTGGCTTCACTATTCTTTTTGTTTGTTTGTTTGTTGTTCTTGTTGTTTTAGATACCAGGGACTGAACCCCAGGTGCTTAACCACCGGGCCACATCCCCAGATTTTTTTCTTTTTTGGTTTTAGTTACAGATGGACACAATACCTTTATTTTACTTATTTATTTTTATGTGGTGCTGAGGATCAAACCTAGTGCCTCACATGTGCTTGGCAAGTGCCCCTCAACCCCCCAACCTTTTTATATTTTATGTAGAGATGGGATCTCACTGAGTTGCTAGCCATTCTTTACTTATTTTGGAAACAGCCTTTTGAATTAAGTCAAATCAACTCGGTATATGCAACTATTTAAAACTGCTTTAAGCTTCAGCCGAAGCAGCAATTTAAAAAATCTCTCTAATCCAGCACCACCACAGCAAAGCTATTTTTTTGTAAGTAGTTTGCATTTACTGTGACACACTGAATGTGTTTAGCTAGAGATGAGTCTCCAAAAAGAAAGCAGTCTGTGATGGAGTGGAGGGAGATGTGCTCCGAAGGGTGTTGTTGGGGAGCTCTGCATCTGCTTCCTGTCCCTGAGGCTGGCCCACACCACAGCTGCTCACCACTGCAGAGATCCATGCAGGATTGGAGCTGATGGTACATGATGCTTTCTAATTCCATCTTGGGCATGTTTGTGTGTGTGTGTGTACACACACATATGTACATTTTATATATATATACAGTTTTACATAGAATTCTCCCATTCTGTTTGCATAGTACATAATAATACATACAAGAGTATTACAGGGGCTGGGGCTGGGGCTGGGGCTTAGTGGTAGAGCAATCACCTCGGACGTCCAAAACCCTGGATTTGATCCTCAGCCCCACATAAAAATAAATAAGTGAAATAAAGGTACAATTAAAAAGTAAATATTTTAAAAATATTTTTAAAAGATTATTACAGACTTATTGTTCCATTTCATAGCTGCATAAATCAGTGAAGATATCCCCTATAATGGAGAAGTTTGTATCTGTGTAATGTGCACACACACACACACACAAACATATATACATGCATTTATATAAATTCTCCCAAGTGAAACATTAAGAGGAGAAGTTGAACAAGTGAGAGCGAAGGGTAAATTAAAACGGGAAAGCATTCTTCCTCGTGTGTCTAAAGCATGGATAGACTTTGAAAGCACTGTGGTCATGAATGATGTCACTCACCGGGGACTGGATGTCATGTAACTCCAGCTACATGACTTACAACAAATAGGCAAATCTATAGAAACAGAAATTGTTGGTATCCAAGGGCTGGCTATGAGATGTGGGGTGCTTTTCTATCTTAATGAAAATGTTCTAAAACTTGTGGTAAAATTTATACAAATCTGTGAATATATTAAAGCCATTGAAATGCACACATTTATTAAATAGGTGAATTTTATGCATGTGAATTATCCTCAATAAAGCTATTTGAAAGTACCTATTTTTCTGTGTTAGGTTCTTCACATTTCTGTCTAGTAATGAGACTTTTCATTTTATTCAATAGGCACAACACTTCACAGAGTTATTCCATGTTAGGAGTATTTGTGTGGTGATGTAATATTGCAGATCTAAGAGTGAAATTAAAAGCTGGAAAAGGGTACATTCATACATTGCTGGTGGGACTGCAAATTGGTGCAAACACTCTGGAAAGCAATATGGAGATTTTTCATAAAACTTGGGAAAGGAACCACCATTTGACCTGGTTATCCCACTTCTCCGTATATACCCAAGGGCCTTAAAATGAGTATACTACAGTGACCCAGCTACATCAATGTTTATAGCAGCTTATTTCATTTTAGCCAAGCTCTGGAATCAACCAAGGTACCCTTGAACAGATGAATGGGTAAATAAAATGTGGTACATATACACAATGGAATATTACTCAGCCATAAGGAAGAATAAAATTATTGCATTTGCTGGTAAATGGATGGAACTGGAGACTGTCATGCTAAATGAAATAAGCCAATCCCCCAAAACCAAAGGCTGATATGGGGATGCTAACATACAACAGGGGGGTGGAAGGAGAATTGAAGTTCATTGGTTTGACAAAGGGGAATGAAGGGAAGGCAGGGGGGTGGGCATAGGAAAGACAATAGAATGAATGGGACATCACTTTCCTATATGAATACATGAATACATGACCAGTGAAACTCCACATCATGTACAACCACAAGAATGGAAAGTTATACTCCATGTATGTTTGATATGTCAAAATACATTCTATTGTCATATATATATATATATATATATATATATATATATATATATGAAATAAAAAAAAATTAAAAACTGGGATCATTACACACAAAGTTTCATGTGGGAAGACCCCTGGTAGTAATTGGATATTCATGTGAAAAACACACACCCAACATGCACACATGCCAACCACATTTGGTGGAGAAGCAGTCAAAAACTCAATAAATCGCTTTCAAACTGTTCTTGAATTATTTAAAGCGAGACCAAAAGTCTCTCTGAAGAGAGTTTCATTTCTCCTGGGTGATGTCTGAAATGGCAAGAGTTTACAGATGCATGGAAATGTAGCCGTGTTCCCACAGTAACACAGTGATCCTTGTATAGTTTAGGGGCTGTGGTCATATTTTCTCTGCTTCAAACAAATAGTTCACATCAGAGTGAAAATTATTTGAAAATTACTGTTGGGTGTATTGTCTAACTTTATTTGGATGATTCATTGGCTAGATTTCATTCTTCCCTCATTCAAAAAGACTCTACCTTCTTCATCGGGTATGAATCTTACTGTGTTCCAGTGAAATTCAGTGTGAATCCCACTAGAGGGATTGGCTTGGCTAATATCTGACCCTTTCAAAGCACTTTGACTGACATTTTTTTAAATTTTTTTTTAATATTTATTTTTTTAGTTTTCGGTGGACACAACATCTTTGTTTGTATGTGGTGCTGAGCATCGAACCCAGGCCGCACGCATGCCAGGCGAGCGCGCTACCGCTTGAGCCACATCCCCAGCCCTGACTGACATTTTTTAAAGTTTTATTTTTCACAGGGGTTCTTCCCCTGGAAAAGTGAGAACAACAGTAGAAATGCAGAATGCAGGTTAGCCTGTCCATAGCTTTTTGCCATTTAAAAAAAAATACTAAAAATACATTTGCCCCTTTAAATCAGTGTGTTAGCTCATTATGGGAATTGGTGCTAAGAAGCTGCCATGAATCGAAAATCTAGGATTTTCAGATTCCTTATATGAATGAAGGGTTTGCATAGAACTTGTGCACATCCTCATGTGTATTTGAAATCACCATTTAATTACCTATAATGCCTAATGCAGTGTACATTCTATGTAAATACTGGATACACTGTATTGCATAGGAAATAATGACAAGAAAAAAACTGATACATGTCCAGTATACACAGTTTTTTTTTCTTTTTCAAATGTTTTAAATCAGTAGAACTCAGTAGTTGAATATATATATATATATATATATATATATCTTCTTTTTATATATACATGACAATAGAATGTATTTTGACATATCAAACATACATGGAGTATAACTTTCCATTCTTGTGGTTGTACATGATGTGGAGTTTCACTGGTCATTTATTCATATATTCATATAGGAAAGTGATGTCCCATTCTATATATATATATATTTTTTTTCATACCAGGGACTGGGGCACTCAACTGTGGAGCCACATCCCCATTCCTGTTTTATTTTATTTTATTTTTTTAAAAATTTGAGACAGGGTCTCCATAAGTTACTCAATGCCTCACTGAATTGCTGAGGCTGACCTCAAACTTGCAATCCTCCTGCTTCAGCCTCCCATTTGCTGGGATTACAGACATGATCCACCATGCCTGGCTTTACTCTATCTTTCTTTGTGATAAAACACAGTAGATAAAAACACTGAGAATTAGGTCACATGGCTTGTGAGTGGGAAAGCTAAGTTTCAGACCTTTCTTACCCTTGAACTGTTTTATTTTAATCTTCCAACCTTGGACACTGAGCTCTGGACAAAGGTAGTGTTGATACAGTGCATGTGGTGCTAGGCACTGCATTTGTCTTTCTGTAACATCTCAGAGCCTGACTTTTCCCTTTTGCAAAAATCAGATATTTGCATTAGCTCACATTTCCTGTCTCTCCTTTATCTCATGAAGGAAGTATTATTCAGCATGCCTTTACAAAAGAGTTAAATTTCAGAATGACTAGTACTTTTATCACTCCTAGTTTAAATTGCCTTAAGGATGTAAGAAATACTTTCAAGTAATAAGGCAATTTAGATAGTTTAAATCTACATTTAACAGCGTCTAGCTTTTATCTACTGAGGATGCACCTTTTGAAGGAAACTGAACACTACAAAAGTTCCTGAAGGGAGATTTTTATCCAAGCTTATCTGACCCAGATGAGAAAGTGACATTTTAAGGGAAAACTGAATTATAATGTTTTGCTTTTGATGAATAGAAGGAACGATTAGAGACAGATTAGTAATATAAGCCACAAAGGTTGTACAAAAAAGAAAATTTCCCAGGTTGGTGCTTGGTGGTTGTATAATATATTTGTTCCTGGTATACAATTTTGTCAGATCTGTGGGCTGGTCCTCCCTAACAGTAGATTAGCTGTCACAGTAACTTAAATGAACTTGGTTGAAAACCACCTCCAATTCCCAGTTGATGTATGTGCAGAGTTTCAAAATTCAGAGAAAAAAGGGAACATTTCTCCTACAGAATTTTATTTCATAACTTGATGTAAAGAATTTTTTTTTTCATCCTCAATCCTCAGTAATTTTTAGGAGAACTTGAAAAACTCCTCATAGAGAAAAAAGTGGCATCAAACTGGTTAAAAATTAAGAACTCTTTTTCCCATGGAGCGTGATTTCTATTTTAATAGCACAATGGCTGCTTCCTGTGATTGCAAAGTTCAGACCAGCGATAAATTATTTAATTATGTGCAATGATTTTCTGAGTGCTACTCTTTATTTGTTTTTTTTTTTTGTGTGTGTGTGTGTGTGTGTGATTTTTTTAAATTCACATCCATTTCTTTTTCTTGCACAGATCTTATTGAGTAGATGGGGAGGAATTCAGTGCAGTGTTTATCACTGTACATAAAACAAGCTAACTTTTTTCTCGAAGGGTCTGCTTAGGAGAGGTGAGCCAACCTACCCTCCCTAAAGCCAAAGAAAGCAAAAAGAAGCAGCCACTGGAGGGTTAGTGCCATCAATCACTCTCTCTAGTTTTATGTCTAATATTTCCATTTGGGAACTTAATTGTACTGGGTGCAGCATGTGTAGGCAAAACCATGTATTAGTTTCTTTCTTTATGGGTTTATAAACCTGCTTAAAAGAAGGGCTGCTTTGTGTGTGTGTGTGTGTGTGTGTGTGTGTGTGTGTGTGTGTGTCTCTGTGTGTGTTTTGCTGGTGATAGAACCCAGGGCTTCCCACAAGCTGGGCAAGAACTCTGCCACTGAGCTACACCCCCAGGCTGCTTGCTTTGTGCATTTTAAGCTGTCATGCAAAACCTAATCAGAAAAATGTTCCCGTTTAGCAATTTATTCCAAGGAGGCTTCTAAAAAGGAGACTGTCTAACTTGTTTCCTAAAAGTGGGCCCAGGCCTGGAGGGCTTGTATCTCTGCTGCCCAAATCCTCACCCCTTAATGTCTCCCCATCGCTCCCCCTGCCAGCTTCTCAGTCCTGGTACTGTGTGATAACTTGCCCAGAAATTCTTCTTATGGAATGCGCCTTGACATGGGAACAACTTGGCAATATTTGTACAGCATCTGGAAGAAAGGCTTTTTTTGAGAGGTACAAAGAGGCAGAGTGTGTGTGGATCACTGATTAGACAAGGCGAAGAGAGGGTGGGGGCAAGGGATGGAGCAGAGCCCCACATCTGTCAAAGGAAGCCATTTGACCTGTGTTAACACTCCACTGGGAAGCAGAAAAGAGTGGGCAGATTGAGATTTCACAGTACAATGTGGTAAAAGAATCCTGTTTAAATAGCATTTACAATCATGGTGGTTGACTTCTTATGACATTGGCAGAATATAAAATGCCCTTGTATTGCCGTGCCATGGCAACTTTGATATTTCTGATGTTTGCTGAATTCTTTACAGAAACGTGAAAACACAGTGCTAGGAATGGGTCCATTAACAGTGTCCCATTTTGAATCAGTGGGTTCCATAGAAAAAATTATAGCACATTTAAAGAAAGCAGTCTTTAAAGAAGAGTTTAGTACAAATACAAAATAATATATATAATTCCATTATTAATAGAAATAGTGCTAGTCACAGAAATTACTGGTTACAAATAGAGTAAAATTATATTCAGTAATATACTTCTTTATGTTATTATTAGACTTATTATATTATTAACTCATTATACTTAGGCTTATTATATAGCATGTTATTATTAAGGTACTGAAGTATAATTAAATTATATTAAATGTTTAATATTTTACAAAAGTCTGACATTTATGGTCTGAATTTTTAGTCAAAATTCTCATGCCTGTTATTACATCTAATTTTTTTTGTCACCTGCATTTTCCAGAGGTGTAAGCTGAGATCTGAAGAAACAAGTCATCTTCTTCTCCTGTACCATAATTTTGCTTTTTATCCTATGCATAGAAAGGGTACAATTCATTCTGTAGAATATAGAACTGAGTCATCAACACTTAAACCAGTTTATACTAGAATTAATGAACAAATGTAGAAACAGAAATCTCTGAAGGAATTCAGGAAGCCACAGGGCATCACCAATGTGGAGAAAATCTCTTTCACCCACATGAGTCTTATGACTTGGGGAAAGTTAAATGATGATTCTCTCTGGGTACAGTGGTGCACACCTGTAATCCCCTGGTTTTGAAAAAGAAATGCCAGG
Organism: Spermophilus citellus; assembly: GCF_964194105.1. NCBI lineage: Eukaryota > Metazoa > Chordata > Mammalia > Rodentia > Sciuridae > Spermophilus > Spermophilus citellus. Next base: position 1,091,071 of record NC_138196.1, read on the forward strand.
GTCTGGGGTTGTGGCTCAGTTGTAGAGCACTTGCCTAGCACATGTGAGGCACTGGGTTCGATCCTCAACACCACATAAAAATAAATAAATAAAGTTAAAAAACCCCACTATATTAAAAATTTAAAAATAAAGTTCCATTTATATCTAAATATTTTAAAATCAGCAGGGCAAATGAAAATAAATAAAAAAAAAACAACCTTTATGTCCTATACAGAAAGAACCTTAGAATTTTTCAATCTAAAGCCTGATTCTGACTCAGGAAAAACCTATTTTCTGTCAGAAAATGACTGGATCTTTCTTTCTCATTCTAAGCTTTAACTGCTGCTGTTCTCTGGAAGATGGCTTCCTCTGTGAAAGGTGCATAGAAAGAGTAAATGTATCCCACCTTGGATGTGTGAGCTCAGAAGCTCAGTAACTGAGATACATCAGTCCTTTTTGTAAAAAAAAAAAAATGAAGACAGGATCTCACTAAATTGCTTAGGGCCTTGCTAAGTTGATGAGGCTAGCCATAAAATTGTGATCCTCCTGCCTCAGCCTGCTGAGTTGCTGAGATTATAGGCTTGCACCACCATGCCCGGCTTTATAACTGAGATACTTCACAGAGCACCTTCCCAAACCACAATCATTAGGAAGAGCTCATGAGTTGTCATTTTTAAACCAAAGAATGTGTTCAGGAAATCTAGTGCTTTGTGGAAACAGGCTGACCTTTTAATTTTTAAGTTAGAAGATGCCACGTGCACCATTGGAATGAAAAATATTTTTCCTCTTCCCATCAGTGTTGTGCCCCTTCCAAATCATTTGGTGAGAGCGGAAGGACATAGATACTGATTAGCAAAGCAAAGTCAAATGCATTGATACCTTCAGGAATACCTTGGTTTCTGGAGAATATAGGGATATGAAAATTAGGCTTTCCAGACAGCAATTACAGGATTAAAGAGAAAAAAAGGTGTCTGTAGATTGCAAACCAAAAACAGCCTATGCATAGAGGCATTCCTATACATAGTACATAGACTTTGGGTTAAATTGATTAGCTTCTAAACACCCATTGATTTCTAATGACAGCTATTCTGTGAGCCCTCAGCACCTCCTGGTGATATGTGGTACATCAGCATTAATGGTGGACCTGGCCATTCACTCTTTTCTTTATCCACACCCTGTCCATTGAACTCTCCTGGGCCTTCTCACAGTGGTAGGGGTATAATTCTCTATCATTGAGTTTGGTTTTCTGAGTAGCTGGCTGACAAAAGGAAGCGAATTGAGGGTATGTGATGTCTGACTCTAATTCTCATGAAGAATGGCATCTCTTTGCCATCTTACTCTTCACCATTGCCAAAAGAAAGATGAGTGGATGGAAGACATGTGCTGCAGAGACCCCAGCCAACCCTCAGAGGCGTGGTCCATCATAGCTAGTGTCAGCATTGCTTAGCATTGATTAGGTGAAGCCCAAGTATGCCGAAGAAATGAGTGATTATTGTTGGATTCCCGAGATCTGGGATGGTTTGTTACATGGCACAAGCCAGTTGGCAGAGCAGCCTTCCTTAAGTTCACGGGTCTTCATTTACTGCCCCTTCTGCCCAGGATGCTACCGCTGTGATCTTCCTCACTCCTCTCCCTTATGAGCAAAAGCTGCTATTCAGCCTATCTCAGCTTAGATATCACTTCTTCCTGAAAACTTCTCTTTAATGCCCCAAGAATAGATAAGGTGCTCCTTCTTTTTTCTCATTCTTTTGTAACTTTCAAGACCTATTTCTATCAGAGCTATTCATGATAGTCGATGAGGAAGGCCAGTCAGCTCTATGATCTATATCTTAAATGATTTAAATCATAGTTCAAATATTCCATAGATGTATAACCTCGGACACATTCTTGAAATGACAGTTTTCTTTTTCTTTTCTTTTTTTTTATAATAACACCTACCACTATGATAGCTCATGAAGTTAGAAAGAGATGATGTATATAAAAGGTTTAGAGCTGTGGCCTATGTATATATTAAAGCATTCACTTATTTATGGGAGTAATTCTTGTTATCCTACATACAATATCCTGTTTCCACCAAAGTTCTGGCCTTAGCTAGCTTATTTCAGTCTATAAAGACAAGCATCCCTGAATTAAATATCTGGACACTCCCTGATATACTTCAGATAGGTAGTATGAGTTAAATGTTGATTCATCCCTTTTACTTCTCATCACCCCATTTTTTAAAACTGCTTTGGAAAAAAATGTGGCTTCTTTTTTTTTTTTTTTTTACTATTTTGCACTCAAGGACTGTAAACTACTAGATATGTGCCAGTGATCACAATTGTTCATACTAATGTTGACATTCTCTATCTCTGGCCGTAGGAAATCTAAGTTAGGTGCTGAGCTCTTTTGCATGACTCTAGTACCTTAGATTTTATTTTCTCCAATCTTCATTTCAGCCAGAGAGTAAGATGACTTATATCCTGGATGTTCTTGATGGGGAGTGCTGATTTCATTCTTCACCAGGAACAGTTGAAATTGGAGTGATCTTTCCAAAGGATGGAGGGCAGAGTGAACAATCCAGAAAATCCTGATTTTAGATGAAATTTCAAGAATTGTAAAAGATCTGTCCTATATCCCCCACAAACTTCCACTTCTATCAACTAATCACATGGCACCTTGACATAGGGATAGCATTTAGAGTATGATAAAATTTAGATGAGCAACTAAACATTTTTAATTCATTACTGGATTCCCATATCATAAACAGGAATATTTAGAGAAAAGCTACACATGATACAATTAGACTGGTGTGTTCCCTAATGTGAGGTATAAGTGACATCCTCCCTAAACATTACTGGGATGATATTTAGTAAAACTTGGTTATATTTGTAAATTAATTTGAGTGTCTACCTATCTTTGATTCAAGGGATTATCCCCCAGAAATATAGGTTAACTATATCATTTTTTTTTAAAGAGAGAGAAAGAGAGAGAGAGAGAGGGAGAATTTTTTAATATTTTATTTTTTAGTTTTCAGTGGACAGAACATCTTTATTTTATTTTTATGTGGTGCTGAGGATTGAACCCAGCGCCCTGCACATGCCAGGCGAGCACATTACTGCTTGAGCCACATCCCTAGCCTCAACTATGTCATTTTTAAAAAAAGAAATGAGGTTATTCATTGGTAAATCATGAAATCAACTAGAAAACACTCAGAAAACTTTACAGAATTAATTTAAAATTTAATTTTCTAATTTTAAAAAACAGTTATTAGGGGTAACTGCATGTGTATAAACCCCTAATTATATGCATGTAGGTAGGCATGTAGGTACATATTTACAAATGTGTGTATCAATATATGAATTTAACATTGGTGGAAGATCTCTCTTTCTTATTCATAATTCATGAAGTAGAAAACATCCTTTAGAAATGAATCATACTTAAATAACTAATGTCTCCCCCATCTCCACACCCTTCTCTGTGTGTCCATCAAATACATTTGCCTGAGTCTTGAAGAATTGAAGGGTATTCTGCCTTTGACAGTGTGGAACTTTATTTTCTGAGGTGGACAGACCATAGCCACATTTTGGATGGGGATGGACCTGCTTCCATTCACAGGGGTGAAACAATTGAGACCTCCCTGAAGGGTAGAAGCCCTTTGTCATTACCCTGGGATCACTCACCCAAGGCTTAGTTTTATTCAGTGCAAGGTATTCCTTAGTTTCAGGGAATGGATCACAAGTGAGCCAGTCAGCAACATGTTCTGGGGCCTCTGTTTGATGATTACAGAAAGTGGCATCGTCTTTTATTGTCTATGAACCTAGTTGCTGCTACAGAGCATCTTACTCTTAGAGTGCAGCCATCCTCAGGATAAAGTGGACACTGGAAATGGCAGCACAAGAGCAGGGCCCTTGGTGACCTTAGATAGCTGTGTCCATCCCCCACTTAGTCTGTTCCACTCTAGCTGTGGAATGCCATGTTAAGACAATCTCCAAATATTTGTGGCAGAATAATTGTGTCTTTATAAAATATGTGCGAACTTTTCCCTATTGTTATTATTCCCTAAGCAATACAGTATAACTATAGAGCATTTACATTGTATTAGGCATTATAAGTAGAGATGAAAGGATACAGGGGGTCACACAAAGTTGAAATGTTATGACACTTTGTAAATGGATTTGAGCATCCGTGAATTTTGACATCATTTGGGTCCTGGAACTCCAGGTGGATACTGAGGGACAGCTGCATTTTACACACATTAATATGTATAGCATGTATTCTCAAAATATACATCTAGATTTTCCAGGCATTCTTGATATTATATATTAAATTCCTCAGCTCCTTTGGTTTGGAATACAGAAAAGGTTGTCACATCTGCACAGGTCTTGTGATCATGAGACATCTCATGTACTAGGGACTGGATGGATCTGAGGGCATGAGTAAGTGAACAAAGCTGCACATCCTTCACTTTGCTTAGCTACGCGCTAAGCAAATGCATAAAGAATTTGACAGGGGGCCTTCCAGCTGGTGAGCACTGGGTAAATGGGTCGTTATTATTTATGGCAATTTCTGGTTTTTTTTTTTTTTTTTTTTTTTTTTTTTTTTTTTTTGGAGTGATTCTTCTCACATCATTCCCAAAACCTCCGAATACAGGATGGTCTCATCCACACTCAGTTTGTTAGGGCATTTTGATATACGGGAAATTCCTCATGCCCTAATTCAACCTTTTTCAATATTTTTCAGCATTAAATCACTTCCATGACACAGAGATCCAATGCTAATGTTCCAGACCAGCTGACTAATGGCAGAAATGATGTCAGAAGGAACCCTTGGAAGACTTTCAAGTAACTTATACTTCTGCAGGGAGGGAGGGAGAATGCAGCTAATATTTCAAATTCTGGGAAACAGACAGGGAACTGAATGGTGCCAATCCCGTAGCAAGCAAAGTATGAAAATGACTTAGTGATGAATGGAAATTCTGTAATGGCCCTCTAGTAATTTACAGTGTTGATGGCCTCCTCTGTATTATTCTGACAAGCTTAGGTGTACATGATATAAAGAGGGATTGAGTTTGGGGGGCAGTGGTATTGGCCCAAAGCCATCATTATCATCGCATATTATATATTAAATGATGTCGGGAAGAATTAACTTCTATAAGGCTTTCCAATGGCATTAGCGAGTGGCACACAAAGGGGCAAGGGATGCAATCTCAAGGTTTGCCTACATAATTCCATGATCAGCCAACTCCATCACTCTGAGCCAGAGGTGAGGCAGAACCTGGTGGAAGGGTGACATTTTGTTCCAGCAAAGGGTGGAAGGGTGTGGCAGAGGTAAACTGCTCATCTCATGGCAGCCAGGAAGAAAAGAACCAGATAGAAAGTCTCCAGGGACAAAATATTAGCTCCCAAGGCACACTCCCAGTGACACTCTTTCTCCATCCACCTCCTACCTGCCTGCAGTTGCCAACCAGTACAGTAGCTCTTTCAAAATATTAATCCATCCAATGGATTAATCCACCGATTAGGTCACTAATCATTTCACCTCTGAACATTTTGACATTGTCTCACACATGAGTTTTTTGGGGAAACCTCATATCTAGACCAGAACACAGATTATCTTTAAATTATAAAATTCTTTTGACATTTTAAGAATTATTGATGCTATTTATAGTTGAAGAGGTTATAGGATGGAGCAAATAGACTGAGCAAGTAGCTGAGAAGTGTTTATAAGAGAAAATAGAAGTTCAAATTAAAATGACTAGATCCTGAGTGAGAACAATACCTCATATTGTTGAAGAGGATGAGAATAAAGCAACTTGAGTTCCTCATTAGGCACTCTCAGGCCTATTTAGCCAATAGCAGCATATTACAATTTTCCTAATTAGATATCATTGGCCTTAATAGTCTCTTTTATGACTTCCATCTTCTTCCAATCTCTATTTATTAAGACAAATGCCAACTGTATTTTATTGCCTATTGATCAGATTTAGAGAGAGACATGGCATGTGCTGGATATAAACCCAGGGGTGCAGAAGGTCACTGGGGGAAAAGCACAGCAACCGATATCCTAGGGGAAGCCAGGAACTACCGAGGAATGGACCAGACATGAGGCCTGTGTTGCCCAGGGAATCAGAGGAGGCTGTCCTGCCAAGACTTAGAGAGTGGTAGAAAAGGAAGGTGCTGATCTAAGCTACCTGGGCTACCACTCATACCTGACCACACTTCCCGTTATACGATGTCACAACTGCCTGAAACAGATGACTTACACATGTGGGAAATCACTACTGCAGGGCACCAAGCAGAGTTGGAAAGCTCTCCCCTAACCCACATGTCAACTCATGAGTTGTCCTGTTTGGGGACTATCTCCACCCCAACTGATTCTCAACCAACCAGGAGACATAAACAAGGGTCAGGACAAAAATGGTCGACTTGATAGCAGTTAAAACTGGACCAGAGAAGTTGCTATGCAGAGAAGCCATAATACTTCCTAGTCTAAGTGGTCTGCTCACCTCCCACACCCCCGCACTAAATTTACTAACTCAGTCCCACATGGGGCATCAGGGGACCTAGGGGCTACCCATTTCAGTGCAGAGCTTTCCTTGAAGACTTATCACATGGAAAGGAAGCTGGAGACACACGTGTCCTACAAGAGAGTGTAGGAGAAGCTTCGTACCTGCAAGAACTTTTTCCCAAATTATATTATTCATGTAAGTCTCTTGTTTGGAGAGAAGAGGGAGAAGTGGAAACAACATGCGTATTCCTCTTCCCCAGGCTTCTAGAAGTGGGGGATGTCTTAGCATGAGCCATTGGAGCACACTAGGAAAGAAAAAGAGTGAGCTTTATTCTCTAAGACCCATCTCCACATTCCCCCCAAATTAAAGACATACTGGGCAATTGAGCATCTTATAAGTGGGCATAAGAATTCATAAGATTTTCAGGATGTGAGGAGTCAGGTTGGAGTTCTGGTGGTAGTAGGAGAAAAGAGTATAAGATAAATGTGAAGGATTCTCCCCCAAATTCTCTCAGTCGGGGGTATTGTCCTCCCTCACCAGACCCCTATGTTCCCTGAATGCCTACCAAGCTTCTTAAAATGTTCAGTCCCAAATAATTCCAAACATGAAGGAATAGATGCAAATTACACAATATTTTTTTCTTGAAGAGGATGATAAAATTAATATACATTATTCATAAGGATGAAAATTAGAACCAAGACCAACTATCCACACAACCTGTCAGCAGTTCTGACTTTATCATATTGGCTGATTCCCCTCATCAACTACTGGATTGACATGGAAAAAAAAGCACCTAGTTTTCCTGAATTTGGGCTTTCTATCTGATCCTGTCCCTTGGGTTCTACATTTTTGAAACAAAATACATTCACTGGAAAGTTAGTGAAGTGGAGGATCATCAACAGAGTTATTGGGAAACTGGGTTGTAACTGACTTGTATTCTAACTGCATGACCTTAGCTGAGATGTTCAATTTCTTTTGGCATTTCATTTATCTCCTCTGTAAAGTCAGAGACCTGAAAATGTCAAAAATTCCTTCCCAATTATAATTTTATGTATTACATTCAAGTCTATCAAAAGTCAATAAAATGTAAAAATTGCATCATTTATTGTATATAGCAAGCGCTAAGAGATTTACATGAGCTCACTCCATCCTTCCCACAACCAACCCTATGGGTAAGAACAGTTGTCCCCATTTTATAGATATGTAAACCTGAGCTCTGGGGCTTCAAGTATTTTGCCCAGCATAAGTAGGAGAGCAGGGATTAAAACCCACGGCTTACTTCAAAGTTTATTCTTTACCATGCACTCCTCTAAAAGTAGTATTTACAAATGGTATTACATTTTTAAAACCATGTACCTGAATTCCTGTGGTCCCATGGCCATCTGTTTTGAGTCCCAGTTTTCAAATGGCAGCTCCCAGAAGCTGAGTCACCCAAGGTCATAAAGGTCACTGGAATCAGAGCTGAAATGTTTCCTGGGACCCTTGGGTTGAGTGCTCCAAAGCTGTTTGTTCACTTCCTTTGAGGTAGACCACACATGGCCCCTTCTCCCGCAGCCCTTTGTTCTTCAAAGAAACCCCAATCACGGGACAGGCATTCTGCAGCTCCTTCTGACTCAGACAATTCCACTCATTTCCTGGGATGAGCTTTCTGAAATAACTCCTTTTATTTGACACAGTTCTATCTTCATGAAGCAGTGTTTGCTGCCTCTTTGATTACATCCATTAGCTATTCAGACACAGCTGCCCTTCAGAGAACAACATGCCTCTGAAAGCCACAGATTCAGCAGCTGAGTCTGAGCCAAACCCAGGAGATCAACCCCCCCCCCAGGAAACAGTGGGTGATGAGAGCAAAACACCTCACACCCAAGTGGAAAGGGGCTTTGGAATCATCACAAATACAATCCCTCATTTTATGGATGGGACAACTCAGAATCAAGAGCGGACAGCTCTAAGCCAGGCAATGATGGAATCAGGGTCAGAAAGCCCCTTCTGGTTTAGAATTTAGTGTTTTTCTTTTGCATTCACTGGGATCTCAACAGCGCAAGGTGAGAGTCCATTATGATGTGATTTGGGAACTGGGAAAAAACAATAATCAGCCCTATTCCTCACTTCCTATAGGGATGCGTGAATTACAAAGCTCTTTTACGTCCTTATCTAATTTAATTTTGTGACTCTATCATGGATTTTGTTGTTGTTGTTGTTGATTTGTTTTGCTGCAGCAGTGAACAATACCTAGATACAAATGGCTCATAACAAAAAAGATTTCTTTCCTGCTCATATACACATCCAGTCTGGGTTGACTGTGACAGTTCCTCAGTATTTCCACTCCAGGATTTAGGCTGACGAAGCAACTGTCTCAAGGCCACAAATGGTTAATATGGGTTGGATTCCTCTTCATAATATGAGACCTTTGGTTAAGAAGCATAATAGTATGTCTCAGAGATTAATAAAATAATTCAATTCACATCACGATCACAAGTCAGTCCTCTTTCTTTTGAGCATGCATAAGGACCCTCATTAGAGGACTAGGTGACCATTTTGCCCTATGTAAATGTATGTGTGTTTTCCCCTGTGTAAATGTATGTGTGAAGTCAGGGCATTAGCTTGACTATTGTCATGTTAAAGAGTTTTGTATAGATTTGCCTGAGATGAGTGACATTTGAAGATCTTAACTATGAGCCTCTTAATCATGCCAGTTCAGCCTCCTGCTTCCAATACTTTGAAAGCCAGGGGTTAATGAGGTCAATCAGGGCAGGTCAAGCCTACTACAGTGCATCTGGCTGGACCTGAGTCACAGACCTCAAGGAGGCCCAAGCTGGAAGGGCTTGTTTGGAGGGCAACCAACTGTCCCAATTTTCCCAGGATAAAGGGATTTACCAAAATGTGGGATTTTCACTTCTAAAACTGGAATAGCCTGGGGAAAACATCATGTCTACTCACCCTAGGCCTCAGTCAATACCCTCATTAAATCCAAACCTATAATGTTTGGATGGGAAACCCAAGACCAGAGAGGGCAGTACTTGGAGTCCAAGGTTTGAACTGGAAACGGACATTGATGTCACATAACCTTAATGTTATTGGGACCTATTCTTCTGGTTTCTCCAACACTGAGGAAACTCCCAAGAAGCAGGAATTCCCATTTTTAAAGTGGGGAAACTGGGAGGAGCTGGTAACCCTACTTAATGATATCCTATGAGCTAACAGAGAAAATGAGACCCTGAGAAAAATCAGTTCCCCAAGGTTACAATTAAAATAAATGTCAAACTGGGAACAGAAGTTTTCTTAACACCCAGACTCATGCATTTTCTGAAGTATAATACAGATTTTTGCCTATTAGCAAGTATCTATTTATTCACATTATTCAAATAGGTTTTCAAACTTAGTGAAAACTACTTGAACAGCCTAAGAAATGCCCTGCAGAATGATGGATCAAGGTGGTCCACTGCCCAAAAGCAGTTTTCTGAAGCTGGAAGAGTGCAGCCCTACTCTGAACCTCAGAGTCTCTCTTCTTTAACGTCTTCAGACCCAGGAGACCACCTCTACACAGAACCTGGTAAAACCTGCTACACACAAAAGAGAAATGAAACTACTCTCTTCTCCCATAACTGATACCATTTTCCCTCTTGGAGTGCACAACTTACCAGGCAAATACATACAAACAGCTCCTCTTCTCCATGCAGGACTGACACCAGTAGATATCATCTCTTTGTCTTACCCAAATGCTATTCCACAGTTAACACTTCCTGGTGTCTGCCTTAATTTCAACACTCGAATCCTTAATGCACAAGATATGTCCTATTAGGTTTCTGTGTGAAAACCCACATTTTTTTAAGGGAAATGGAATGCATTTGGGAGTTAGCAAGAGCTAAGTTTGAATCATGGCTTGCCCACATACTGGCCGTTTGACTTTGATCAAATTATCAAATCTCTATGGCATTCAGTTTTATTACCTTAAACACTCTCCCAAGGATTTTTTTTTTTTAATTACTGTATGTGATACATTTCTGAGCATAGTAGTTATTTAATAACTGGAAGATTTGTTTATCAATAATGTGTTGAGATAACTGATCACAGACTTCACAGTTGTGCTATATCTGAGTTTGAATTCAGATCTGTTTACTTATTAACATCATGACCAGGAGTAATGTATGCAAAATTTCTAGAGTTCCTTTTATCTGTAATATAAAGATTATAGTTTTGCTTGGCAAGGTCATTGTGTTTGAGTTATTACAAAAATCTATGCTCTGAATTCACAATAGCTAAATTATGGAATCAACCCAGATGCCTATCAATAGATGAATGGATTAAGAAATTATGATATATATCATATACATTATATACCATTACATATAACATATAATTATATTATATATAGTATATATAATATTATCATATATAATATAATGAATATATTATATACATAATATAATAATCATACATATTATATAATTATGTATATAATAAAATAATTATACACACACACACACACACACACACACATACACAAAACATGATGGAGAAGATTTGGACCTACTTTTTTTCTATTAGGTGCAAGGTCTCTGGTTTAATTCCTAGGTCCTTGATCCACCATGAGTTGAGTTTTGTGCATGGTGAGAGATAGGGGTTTAATTCCATTTTGTTGCATATGGATTTCCAACTTTCCCAGCACCATTTGTTGAAGAAGCTGTCTTTTCTCCAATATATGTTTTTGATGCCTTTGTCTAATGCGAGATAGCTGTAATTATAGGGGTTTGTCTCTGGGTCCTCTATTATGCTCCATTGGTCTACAACTCTATTTTGGTGCCAATAGCATGCCATTTTTGTTACTATTGCTCTGTCATATAGTTTAAGTTCTGGTATAGTGATGCCACCTGCTTCACTCTTATTGCTAAGGATTGCTTTGGGTATTCTGGTTCTCTTATTTTTCCAGATGAATTTTATGATTGCTTTTTCTATTTCTATGAGGAATGCCATTGGGATTTTGATTGGGATTGCATTAAATCTATACAGTGCTTTTGGTAGTAGTGTCATTTTGACAATATTAATTATGCCTATCCAAGAACATAGAAGGTCTTTCCATATTTCTTTCTTTAGCGTTCTGTAGTTTTCATTGTAGAAGTCTTCCACCTCTTTCATTTAGTTGATTCCCAAGTATTTTATACACACATACACACACAATATGATATAAAATGCCATAAAATGAAATTATGTCATTTGTCATTAAATGGATGGAAATGGAGAATATCATGTTCAATGAAATAAGATAGACTCAGAAACTCAAAGGTCGGATATATTCTCTCATATGTGGAATCTAGAGTAAAATTAAGAAAAGGGTGAGAAAAAGATAACATAAGGAACCAATTAAATATAAATTAATAGATGAATGAAAGGAAGTCTAGCAGGGTTGAGGAAGGTGAATGGGAGAGGGAGGTATAAATTGGTGAGAAGTGGAGGGACATAAGCTGAAATCAATTCCCATGCATTCTCATGATTTGTTGGGATGAACCCAACTAGTATGTGTAACTATAAAGCTCTAATTTAAAAAAAAAAAATCAAGAATAAAATGGAAAGGCCAGTTTGGCCTTAGGAAAAACTTAGCTACACTTTTCAAAAAACCTTGTTGAAGACTTGTTTCACCTGAATTTTTTATCCTCTAAAGAAAGCATGGGATGTGAGGTATTTTTCTGACCCCATTCCTCACCTTCTAAATAACCAGCTGCTCACACCCTGTTCCTACCACAGCACAGAAAGAGGGAGCCACAGTAGAGCTCTTGAGTCTGTGGTGTCACTCTAACTCAGTCAAGTGTCATTGGGACTCTGAGACCAACTTTTTGTGGATTTTGTTTTAGAATTGGAGACAAAGGTCAGCAGAGGATGATGAATATCCTTTGCTTAAAAAGAAAAGGTAAAAATTGGAAACAAAAAGACATTCTCAGCTCTAATAAAGGGACACTGCGGTGACAAATGAGCAATGACAATTGTTTATCTAGGTGTATGTAGAAATGCGATGTAAAAGGAGATGTTCTTGTCTTCCAGCCAATTCTGTGTAGATGGCAGCAGATGAGCTGGCCAAGTATTTCTGATTAAATGGTGCTGATTAAAAAGAAAAAAAAAACACCTGTGCTCAATAATGCAGGGCTCACTAAAGATCACTAAAGAAGTGTAATCAAGATGGTGTTGGTTAGAACATAAATTCTCTGATACTGCCTTTGACCATTCCTCCTCCACAAGAGGTTCTCATGGAAAAAGTACACAACTAAAACAGTAAATGCCAAGCAGATGCCAGTACTTTTAAATTCTTGCCATCTAAACAAACCCTGAGGCAGGACCATGGAGCCTTCCTTCTGTTCGTGAAGCTTGCTCTGATATTCTCTTTCTTTCAGAACTGGAGAAGAGCATTCTTCTGAGATTCTCATCTATAGCTTTTTCTTTTGGTTTAAATTTGAAACATTTATCTTGTTATCTTTTATCCTCTTTCTATAGGCATGGGTACATATCAGTTCCTATTGGTTCCATTGTATTTAATAAAATAGAAATTTATTAAAGAAGTCAAGACTAAGTTCATGACTGGGAAGCCTGCCTACCATTTTCAGAGACACTGAATCCTTCCGTGTTTCAAAACTGAAATCTTTAGCAGATGGCTTCTGTCCTCAAGCATGCATCATGGTAAGAAGGTAGTACTGGAGCTCCAACTATCACGTCTGTATTCACACAATCTGTATTCACTCACACAGAATGGAGAGGCTGGGACCAAAGTCCCATTCCTTTATCATTTGGAAATGAAACTTTTTCTCAGAGCTTTGCTTTCTTGACTTTAAGTTGAAACATTGGGCTGTGTGATTTTAAATCCTCTTCCAGTTCTTAAATGGTGAGCTCAAAACACTGTAAATTTCCTGACTTTATTTGTAGCTAAGAGACATTCTTATGTGAGCAGCAAGAGGAATGGGCTTTGGGATGTACTTTTAAAGGGGTTTTGCTCAGAAGGGAGTGTTTTCAGTTGGCTACACTAATGTTGTATGTAACATTGGGATTTCGTTGCTAAAAAAAGAAGGGAGAAGAGATATTGGGTAAGCAACTTGGGGTTGCTGCCACAAATATGACCTAATAAATTCATAAATCAGTTAATTTCCATAGACAAATCCCCCCCCAGTGTCTGCCTCTGTGGCTTTTAAAGCACAACAGCTGCATTTTATTATGACCATGGTTGGATCACTGCATTCTGAATCCTTCATAGAGTCACCTGAATTTTGACAGTTGAATTATTTGGGATCTGACAATATCCAATTATACATTCCGGGTGTTGGCTACTTTTGCACAGATATATGACTATTTGTGTTTATAATTCATATAACGCATACTCGTTTTGACTTTTTCTAAGTAGTTTTCATATGATGTTTACTTTGATGCATTCCACAGATGGAAAGCTTTTAAACCCAATTTCCTTCTACCTCAAAATAACACATTCCCAGCAGAAGCAGAATCACCCAGTACAGTTTGAACTGGGTCTGGTCTGGCTGCTTTATTAAATGATCTGCACTATTGGATGTCATTTTACCGATACTTGAAACATTTTAATTTCACCACTGTGTATAATGTTCATTTATAAAACATAATATATTTTGAAGTATAGTGATTTAAATAACCATAAAATAAAAGAGACTGCATTGTCAGACATATATTTCTTCAGAAACTGTAGAAAAATAATGCAACCACTCCCAATAATATTGTCCAATATCCATGAGATTATTTTCATGAGATTTACTATATGGCTATTATACTCCTATTATAATCTTAATTTTAAACATAAAAATAAAAAACCCAAAATATAAAAAGTGAAGAGATTTCTCCAATGACAGCATTTCCCATATCCCTTCTCTTTGCAGAACATCTGAAAATTTGGAACTCATTCAGTTTGGGGCTTTTTCTGTATTTGTTGTTGCTATAATGTGAATCAAGCACTTTTGACAATCCCTGTTTATGAAAAATGACTCATAGTTTTCAGCAAAAGCTCAACTGTGTACAGCACAGTATTGAGAAGAGAAAGTCAAATTTATCCTCCAAGTGAGAAAATTCTGGAGAAACAAAAGCTGCTCCCCAGAATCCTGCCTCAATGGCTGGGGTGGTCTGTGCTTATTCATGAAGGCATTCAAAAAAGGGAGAAGAGAAGATAATAAATGCAAAAGCCTTTCAGAAGTATTCCCTAGCAATGAATTGAAGATATTTAAGTCATTTTCAAAGAAATCCAAAGGACCCCTCTGTAACAGGATACAGGCACTGGATGCGATAGTGACCTACAACTTAAATCATATCCTGAATGCTACCAAAGAGCCTTTCAATGAGACTGGCAATGGGCTTTTCATTTTGTTTGTTTAGTTTTGATCTGTCAACAGAAGAGCCTTCATCTAGAGCCTTCTGCATACCTTTCCCATGCTGGGCAAGGAGAACATGGCCAGTGTATGGGCAAGATTGGCAATATGTCTCGGGGGTATTGGAAACCTTCTGCTGCCCACCCTTTCTCAAAGTGACTCCCCAACTCAATCCTCTGAATTCAAGTCTTCCCTTAGAAAAGCAGTAATCAAATCAATGCTGTGCCCCATACTAAATAGAGAGGAGAGAAAAGAAGAACTAGGGCATAGCACTACTTATTCCAGAGGCTATAGGGAGCCCAAGCTACCTGAAGGTCTGCCCTACTCTGTGTTCAGAAGGAATAATTCTTCTCTGGGTAGCCACCAACATAGTGTACCTGTAATGGTCACGGAGGAGGCACAGGCTTTAAAAGATCTTCCTGAATGTGTGCACAATTGTGTCTTCACCCTCTGGGGATGACAATCCGGAAGTTACTTCTCTTAAACTACAAAAATGTTGAAGCCCATATTTGGGGGGAGGGAGTACCAGGGATTGAACTCAGGGGCACTTGACAACTGAACCACATCCTCAGCCTCATTTTGTATTTTATTTAGAGACAGGGTCTCACTGAGTTGCTTAGCACCTCGACATTGCCAAGGATCACAAGGCTTTGAACTTGTGCTCCTCCTGTCTCAGCCTCCCAAGCTGCTGAGATTACAGGTGTGCACCACTGTGCCCAGCTAGCCCACTTTTGATGAATTATTTTTTTAATTAAAAAGAAAGAAAAACTCTAGTCTATAATATCATTTGATCCCCTCAACAACCCAGTGAAGAAGGTACTATTGATGACGTTTTTCAAATGAAAAAAATGGAGGATAGGAAGTATCTCATTGTGGCTACAGGTCACACAGGCTGGTTTGGGTTTTACTAACCCCTACTATATCATCTTATTTATGAAAAGAGATTCACCCTTACATTTCTATTAAACATCTCAGCTCACAAAGCTTTCACACATAATCTCACCAACTCTGTTCAATTAAGCAGTATTTTTTTTTTAATTTTTCTATCTCCAGAAACTTTCCTAGATTGAATCTGTTTCTTGGACTGATTGAATTAACCTTAAAGAAGCATGGGACAAAGCAAATGCATAAAGCACAAGTCTACTTTTGTAAAAGGCCAGGGCAGTGGCTGTGACTCAGGACCCTGTGCCACTGTGGGTCAGTCAGATCCTCTGGAGTCTCTCCAGAACATAACACAGAGATCAGATAAGATGGCAGATGTGCATATGTTTTGTAAATGCTTTACACATGTCGAGGGGTAAAATCATCAAAAGCAGAGCTCACAACATGTAGGGTTTTGAAGTATTAGCTTTTTTCATCTTCATAAGACCCAGCAAAAAGTAGGCCAAGTAAATTATTTAAATAAATGATCAAATGCACAAATAACAGGAATCTCATCAGGTGAGAAGGGCCTGAAATGGTGCTGAGAGAACAGTGTTTGGACAGGTGAGTGAGAAGAATCTGCTGCATTATATCTCACCTTTACCTAGGACCACGGTTTTCAGGGCAGCTCCCTATGCCTTTTCTGATTGACCATCCATCCGCCATTTTGAATCTAACTGTCAGTGAGATTATTAGGTCAATTTTCCAACACCCAGTACCAGCAGAGGAGACTTGAGCCTAGGTTAATGTGATTTCAATTTCCTTGCTTATTTTCTGCAGTTTTCTGAACACAGTGAGGAATTCTAGACTCAGGTCCCTCACCAGCCACTGGTTCATTCTCTCTCATGCCCTCCATCATATAAGATTTAGACTTAGATTCGAGCATTCCTTAGGCTTGATTTTGTTTCTTCAGATTGTCTAAAATGTTCTGTTTCTCACCTATTATACCTCCCCCTAAGGCCACCCCTGGACTCCACGTCACTCCCTCTAATCCACTGAAGACTTCAGGGTCACTGTCTACCTCACCACCTCTATTCCTGTGTTGGTCCATGGTGATTTCAAAATCTAATAGATGATCAAACCAACAAGTTGGTCTCTTGATGTTTTTATCCCCCAAACTCCCATTTTTACTCACTCCCATTGTTGTATCCTTAGACTTTGTCATAGATGATGACATACTTCTCCCAATACTTCTATTTTAAGTCAGTTAGTCTCTGTCCACATACCTTCCCCCCATATTTCCTTCAGTAACTTGACCTCCAAAAGTTCTACGTCCCTAGCAATGGCATAAAACCCTCTGCTTCTCTCCTCTTTGCCATCATACATCTTCTTACCTGATGCACTCATGTGGGGTTTGACTTGTGGTCCATCAGTATAATGGTCTGTTGCATAAACAATCAACTCTCTTGCATCTCTCTCTCTGGCCTTGTAACAGGCCTATACTGGGTAAGCCAACACTCAAGTCTATTTTATAGCCACACTTAAGAAGCTAAAAAAGAATAGAAAAGTGGGAACAAAACACTAACACATTCATGCCAATGAATCTTAATTTGAATTCGTGATCACAAATTTTGTGGCTTCAGTGCTGTCCCCAAACACAAATACATTTCTACTCATCCTCTCATTCTTCAAGGTCACTATTTCACCCCTCATATTTCTCAAAATGCTCTAGTGATACATCAAAACACTTTATCCTTCCTCACTTTTAACAGCTGACCTCCACTTTGTTTCCCTAACAAATTGGAATGAGAAGAATGCCTACATTCTCTAAGGTTCAACCCATAAACTCATCCAACATTTGCACCTACTTCTGATTTCATGGAATTTTAACAACTAGTACAGCATGGATGTTAATCTATCTCAATAGATAGCAAGTAAAACCATCATAACAGTGCACAGCATGGAAATATCAGCCCAGTCTATACACACGTCCAATCCCTTCACTCCTTGACCTTGAGCAAGTTGTCTGTCCTCTTAGCATGGGCCAACACTGCCCTTTGGTGCTAGATCACATCACTTCTCATCTACTCAAGAAGAGTACTTCTGCAAGTCTCATTTGTTCTTCTGTATCACAGCACTTTCCCCAGTCTGTTGGTTTAACCTCATCTACATAGGAGCATACTGAAAGGTCTCTTGCCTTTAAAAAAGTGTTAGATTATATCCCACCTCCTGATGTTTCTGCTTTCCTTTGCAACAGTTTTTTATTTTAACTATCTTCAGCAATTTTTCTCCTTTTTCTCTTGAAACCATTCTTATTAGACTTCGTATCTATCACTCTGCTGAGACAGCTATTGTCAATACCTCCTTTTTGCTAAATTCAATGGCCAGTTCTCAGTCCTTATGTTGCTCAAAATCTTAGCAGCATTTGACAGATTTAATCATTCCCTCCTCTTTGAGACAGTTTGTTTAGTTCTTGGAGGAAGTATTTTTCTGGTCTCCTCTCCACCTAAGTTGCCTCTCATGTTGCTGAATCATCTTGTCATCCTGATCTCTAGGTGTTGGGATGTTCTGGGGCTTGCTGCTCCTGCTTTTCTATCCCAAATCCAATCAAAAACTCCTTAGGTGATCTCATCTGAATCCTGGCTCTAAATACTATTTTTCAATATGCTGTGACTCCCAATTTTAAATCTTCAATCATATTTCTTCTCTGAATTCATAATTTTTATATCAAACTGCTACCTCCATTAGCTCATCTATTTACCATCCTAAAACCACTCTGTTCAGCAAAATACAATTGTTACATTTCTCCTGAAAGCCTGCTGTTCCCACACATTTCTCAGTTAAGGTGGATGATAGCTCCACTTACCTATTGCTCAGCCTCTTTTTCCCCCCTCATTGTCTAATTTTAATCCTTCAACAAACACTAGGAGAACTATTTTTAAAGTACAGTCCAATTATACTACTGCTTTAGTATGTGATTGCTAAAGCATCAAACTGATTGGGTTTCTCTTCTGCTCAGAATCCTCCAGGATTTTCCATCACATTTGGCATGAAATCCATACTGCTTAGGTTAGTTGCCTGACCACCTGCTAGCCCTCTCCGCCCTAGGACATCATCTGGACTCTGCCTCCAAGAAGCATATAACCACTGTTTTTTCTGACCATCCAGTACTTTGAAAGCCTTTCCAACTTCAATCCCATCATTTTTCCTTCTCTTTGCTTCTATATAAACAACTCTCTTCTCCCAGATCAAGATGGAAGTATTATCACATGTCTGGTATTTCTTCCATTAGCCACTCAAGTCTCTTCCTTCAGAAATACTGTCTTCATGTGAGCTTCTCATACCCTTCTCACCTGCCCTCTACCCCCCCACACTCCCCATTAACCGCCCAGGAAATCTGTGGTTTGCTCAGTCTAAAGGGAGAAGAGGGTGGAGCAGCAATCTCCTGCTTCACATTGGATCCCACATGCCTTGTGCAATGACTAGACCTCCCTAAAGTGTAGCTCTTTTTATTAAGTCTTTTAAGAGCAACAAAAATCAAGAACTTCTTTAACCCTTTCTCCCAAGGCAAGACTTGAAAATTTATCATATCTTTTTGTGGGGCCAAAAATAAATAAATTTTTCTAGATAGGATTTCATTGTTGCATATATGACAGATATTCCATGTTTGCTGACATGACTGTCTTTGATGAGAAGGTCTTTGATGAGAAGAGTTAACCCACAACCCTGTGAATAATAGAATTTAGATGGCACATAGTAAGCATTGAAATCAACAGAACTAAGGAATTGTTTTATATAAATAACTGATAACTAGCTCTATCCAAATAAGTGGCAGTATGCACTGAGGGACATTGTTAGTTTTGCTATGGGAAGGCTCACTGGTTTATTGTCACCAGAGTTCTATTTTATTTTTTCTCATCTCTTGCAACCTGTTTAACATGTATTCAATAAAGTTCATCTTCCACAGAGACTCAGATGAACTTGGGCACACCCCATATCTTTCTCTGGCTTATTCATCAGTGACAGAATTTCTCACTTAAAGTCACAAACTCGGCTTCATTCATATGTTAGAGTTTTCCCAGTTCAAGATACTAGTTGAAAGTTGGACTTTTCTTCCTCTTTCCTCAGATTAAGACCTGTAACTGTAGCTGTATTCCTTAAAGGAAGGACATGAGATGGCACCAGCTCTCTCCGGACTCATCCGGACTAGCTCACTATTCTTTCCACCTCGCCAGTGAGAACCAGTGAGATGTATAACAAGGAAGTTCTCACTGGACAGGTGACTTCCTACTTCAGGGTCTGCCTAGGGGTAGGTGGTCAATCTTTCTCTTGAGGTTATTTTGATGGAAAATCTCATGAAGGGACTCTCTCCCCCAGTGCTCCTGTGACCTCCTGACGAGGGGTACAGTTTCTTCTCCGGCTGGTCATGTGTGACTTCCTTCTTGGCTTCCCACACTGTCACTCACTTATCATTAGAGACATTCTGATACTAGATGGTGGCTAATTTGGCAGAAACCAGGACAAACACTAGCTTTCTCTTTCCTGTCACCATATCTGATCCACAGAAAACATACACACACCTCTTGCTCTGACACCCTGGAGGAAAAGATATATATAAATCAGCCTCCATGAGCCTACTGTCCAGGGCCAGACCAACTTTCTTAGCATCTGTCCTCTTCTCTCTCAACTGCAGAAAATTCCCTCCAACTCTCCAAGTTGTCTCATGGGTGTACTCTCACCCCCCCCCACACACACATGGGTTGATATGGAGATCTCTTCCCCTTTCCTCTGGTGAGAAGATAGAGACTCACATCATGTCAACTTCTCTTCCTGAAGAAAGTGTCACATATCCTAACTCCTCCATCACAGTAATTTTTGGTTATTGTTCATTCTTTATTGGCATAAATTCTTGCATATCCGACATTCTGAATGGTGGCTTACTGGGCGCTGGAGTTTGGGATTTTACATTTCTCGGGACCAGCTTGATCCTGTCAAGCCATATTTGGAGATGGGTTGAGTGCATCCAGAGCAGCCTCTAGTCAAAGTACTTAGAGACCATGCTAAGTACTGTGGCCATGCCCTTCTGTGCCCTTCTGTGTTTTATAAGGTCTCTGCATTCAAGTGGTCAGAATGCAATCTATTCCCATTCCCCTAGAGGTGAGCTCCTGAAATTGTTCAGCCTTACAGAGTATTAGCCCATACACGTGGACCTTAATATTCAGACAGACATTATAGGGGATCCTCTGCAGGTCTTTGCAGCACCTTCTCTCTGGTGCTCTGCCTCTGAAACTCTAACTGCCTAGGACTTTATTCTATCTTCTCAATTAGAGAAGCTCTGATTCTTTTTGGATTTCTCCCTTGGGGCCTGGAAACTTCCTCCAGAAAGAAAGTTGAGGTGACTTTGGGACTTACATGGCATTTCCTTCTCTTAGAGGTTATGTGGTCTGCACAGCCTGGCTGTCCAATATCTTGTTTCAGTATTATGACCAGTTTTCTAGTTGCTTGCAGAGGCAAAGCAACTCCAAACAGTGTTGCCTCTTTTGAGGTCAGGCATGGGAGACATTCTGACCCCTCTTTGTATGTCTGATTTAACTATTCCATCCAAGCCGTGAACCAGTTCTCAACCATTTATTTTGTAAACTCTGCTTATGGTGTCTGGCTTTGAAATTCTATTTTATCTCTGCTGTTTCTTGAGAAGTGTTCACTTTAACCCCCTTTTAATAAGAAATCTGAAGGTTTCAGAGGTCTCAGTCCAGGGACAGCCAGTTCCGTTCCTTGGGGCTACAGGTGCAGCTGAACATCATGGAGGAAGAACGTGGTGGAAAAAAGCAGCTGAGGACACGGCAGCAGAAAGCAGAGAGAGAGCTCTGCTTAACAAAAACAGAATATTTCTAAGGTACGTCCCTAATGACCCACCTCTTCCAGCCACACCCTACCTGCCTTCAGTTACCAATTACTTAATCCTTCTTAAGGGATTAATTCACTGATTAGCTTAAGGCTCTCAGAACCCAATCATTTCTCCTCTAAACCTTTGTGCATTGTCTCACACAGGAGCTTGGGGGGGGCATCTCATGTTTAAACCGTAACAAATAATATAGAACATTACATTTATTCACCTAGTAGATTTGGAGTTAAATTTGTCTTTACTTCAGTTGCTTAGTGGCCATAGGCATATCACATGCCTGTGTCTCAGACTCCTCTTAAAAATGAAGATAATAATTCCTGCCCTACCCATCTCTCTGTTATAGATCAACTGAAGGAACAAGTGGCATAGTCCTTTGGAGTTAGGAAGAAAAGTCGAAAATCAGGCAAAATAAGGACTGGAGAAATTCAGAATAAATTTAAAACAAGACCCCAGAGAAGCTGCCTAGAGAAGAGGGATCAATTGTTCTGAAGGAATCCAAGAAAGAGAAAAAGAACTTGTGGTGAAATAGAAGGGAGATATATTTCAATTCAATAATAATTTTGAGTGTTAGAGAAGACATTGATTTTTTTTTTACTTACTGAAGAAAGAATAGGGAGCATTGGATGATGACTTTGTGGGGGATTTGGATACAGGGAGAAGAGGTCCTGCACTTGGCCCCAAGTGGTCCATGAGTGGGGTTCCCAGAGGTCTCTAAAGTCCTTCAAATTATGTTTATGCATGCAAATGTCAGTTTGTCAGAAGAGAGGGTTTAAAGCTTCACTTAGATTGTCAAAAATCACCAAGACTAAAGCCCAGATGATAAGTCCCCTAAATAGAGATGTCTCATTTGATGTCAGTTCTCAGAGGAGTTTCCTACTTTGGAAGGGAACATTAAGAACAAGCTTTTCTGAAGTCTCTCATAATTCTAACATGCTGTTTCCAAATTGAGGGCAGGAAGAACTAAGCAAATAAATCTTCAAGAAATACAGGTAAAATTTTAGGATCTGTGTCGCAACAATAATAAAAGGAAATATCCCTTGCTCACTTCCTAGGCCTACTTACATACATCAAGGTATCTCCTCCCAGAGAGAAGAACAAAATTAAAGTCTGTGTCTGGGCATTATCCAAAACATTCCATGACTAAATTTCAGATGTTGAAAAAGCTGTCCAAAGGAACATGATCCCAGCATTGAAGGAGCTCACCAAAATACCCACTCCCCCAAAAAAATCAAATAAACAACACAAGTCCAAATTAATATTTTCTTGAAAGAGTAGCGACTTTAAAACGTATAATCATAGTATTTAGGAAACGTAAGCATCAAATTTAAAAATATCTGAGAATGTGAAGGAACATATTCCAATTGACTATGGTGCCCGTATTCCTCTCCCTCTTGTGGTGCTTATGAGCTCTAGTCCATCTGGGTCTCTGAGCCTTTCCCCACCACCCCAGGCATGGCCCGCCTGTCCGCTCTCCAGCCCTCTTTCCTCCTTTCTCTTCACCTGCAAGTATTGTCCTCTTCTCTGATTTTGATGTGACTTCAAGGGTGCTCACTGGCCCTACCTGCAGAATAAAGTCCTTTGAGTGCAGTCACAAAATTTACATGACAAAAATGGAAATAGATCTCCAGAGCTTTCAACCTGTGAAATAGAAGGTTTAAAAATATGCCCTGTACATCTCAATTCCTCATTTTAAAAAAGTCCATTTACATTAAAAAAAAAACTTCACTTCTATTCACCCAGGAGGATGACTCACCTACCGCACTAATCTCCTAAGATTTTTTAAAAACTTTTTTGACCCTTAGTCATAATAAGAATTTTCTACCACAAGCTATCTTAGGCACCAAAATACCCAGGAATCTTGCAGTAATTGATATAAAAAGGAAATATTAAATAGTAAAAATACAAAATATCATTTCATTAAATAGAGTCCATACAGAATTTTTTAAAACTAAATTGTATGTGAGATCTGGGATTTGTGCTGTCAAGGTCAGGATCTGAAATTTCAGAGCAAATGTTACCCAACATTTCCTGGCTACAATTAGAAAAAATTAGTAGAACTGGATAGAAGTAAAGAAAAATAATTTTGCTTAATAAAAGGAACTTACTATTTACATATTCAATCCAAATAATTTCATGATAGTAAATAATAGTTTTATGAGATTTTCATTGTTATGGAAAATCACCCAGCAGGAATACTTCAGTCCTGTAAGAGAGACTAACTTAATGGACTCGGGCAGGTGTGTAGCAGTTCTATTTTATTATAAAAATAAGGATAACTCTAGTGTTCAGATTTCATTTTCTTAAATGACATGCAAGAAAGGGGTATAAGTATGTCGAGGTATCAAGACTCCAAAGATATAGGAATAAGATACCCACAGGAACATTAAGAACAAGCTTTTACTTCCAGGAAAGAATGTTAAAGACTAAAAAAAAGAGAGGAATTTTGGCAACACCAGCCAATTTGAGGACAAATACTTAAGATGATTCCACATTCGGGAAAGAGATTGTCCAGAGGAAATCTCTCTTTCACAAACTGACCTCGGTCAATAACCATTGGATTCCTCAGGGTTTATATTAAGATGTCAAAAATTTCTGTTAACAATATCTAGACAGCACAATTTCAACTACCAAGGTTATAAATGTTTTCAAAGACAATTACACTGGCTTTTAATTTGAAAGATGCCCAAAGGAATTTTACTAAGAAATAAGAATTCATTTCATTGAGGAAAATAACCTCCTTTGATTCTTTAGTGTCTCGATTATCATCTTTACTCATGTAATTACTTAGCTTGTTTGTTTAGGACCAGTTTAATGGGAGTTGAGAAGCTCTTGACAAGTGATGTTGCGTAAGTTTAAAGATCTCTGGTAGATTTCTTGTGATGTAAAACCGAAATCTTCTAGAAATTTTTTTTAAATCCTTTAGTGTAACTCAGCTAGTAAGTGAATTCATTAAAACTTCTCAAGGAAGTGAAAGCTTAAGAAATTTGAGGTCTTTGAATCCCATTGTTTAAGCATGCACAAGTTTCTTCTTCATGTGCTTATAGGAAAAGGGTATATACCCACTTTAGGTATATGGATGGGTAACTCCAGGGAGGATTGTCTGCAGACACAGCATTCTAGGAAACACAGGTAGTGTTAAGTTAGGCTTAGGATGCTGAAATCCAACATTGCCTAGACCCACCTTGCCTTTTCTGCATGAGAAACCTCTATCCATCTTTTACAACACAATGTAGGAGTAGTCTCCCTTGAAGTCTTTTCTGCAGTCCTTCCTACACCCCAATGTGCATCTTGCACATCTCTTATCCAGTGTTCTCAAGAAACAGCATTGCAATTCTTTTTATAGGTCTTGCTCCTGGGTTCACTCTCCTTCATGCATTTTATAAACATTTATTAGACATCTGCAGTTCTAGGCTTGCCCTGAGGATTCCTCAAGAACAGAAACAATATTTTATTCATCTTAGTCTCTTTAAGACTTGCCACAGTGCCCGGCTCCTGGTAGGTGTTCAGTAAATATTTGCTGAGTTGAATTCTTATTCCATCTCTGTTTGCCCTTATGTAAGATGGTTTCTGTTGGATCTGCAGTTAGATAATTTAGGAGTAAAAATTTATTTGGTGGCTAAAATTCCTCAAATATAAGCCACTAACTAGGGGTGTGAGGGGTGATTCTGAACATAATACTTTTTATTAGTAGCATGAATGCAGCCACTTCTCTGTGGAATTTTACTAAAAAAACATTTAATTGATAGTCTTATATCATCTTTAGTTTTTCACACATATTTATCAATGAAAAAAAAAGTTTATAATCTGAATAATCAATTTCTCTCTATGTGATCAATTTTCATTTCAAGGAAGAGGGGGTACCTGAGTAAAGGGAGTTTCGAGTTGGAAGTACCATGTCAGTTACAGTTCTTTATCACACTGGCATCCCCAGGCTAAGCTAAGCAGCTCTCTAGGAAGCCTCCCTGCAGGGAATTTTCCTCTCAGAAAATACTGCCTTCCCTTTGGCCACACGAGTGAGGAGCTCACTTCTGTAGAGGTAATAAATAGGCTTATTGCTTTCTGCACTGATCACAATGTCAGTGTGGGTGAAGGGGTGGGTGGGTGACATCTCCCTGAGATATGTTTAGATACAGTGCACATTATGTTCTACCTCATTAAATGAGCACAGCACACATTTGATAGGTGTACATTTGGCAGTAACTGGAATTTCCCCGATACTTAACAGAGCTCTTCTTTTTAAAATAAATATAATTTAAAATCTCAAATAGAAATCCGATTCTTTTCAGAATGTAGAACTTCGTGATCACTTCCAAGTACAAAACCTGGAATTTGAGGCCCCATGTTACTAGACATTCCCAGGCTGTACCTAGGAAAGAGTGTCTTTAATCAGACAGAAGTAAAGACAGTCAGAGCTGGCCATTTCACTACTGGAAAGTAGACGAACACGAAGGGCCAAGCCTGAACCCAGCCAGTTGCTTGGCATGCGTGCGAGCCAGGGAGGTACGTTTTCTCCTCTTCCTTCAACGTCTTCACTTTTGCTCCCTATTTGGGAGCTCTCCTGCCCACAAGAACTGACATCACAGCTCCACTCATGTTCCTAGGCCACCGGGTTCGCCGTCCCAGCCTGACTTTATTCTTTACCAAGAAAAAGACTCAGGTCTAATAAGAAATCAATGAGGAATTTTTTTCCCCTAACATGACCATTTCCTGTCTCAATACCAAGTAATGATTTTCAGTGGAAATAAACAGATGTGAGAGTTCACAGAGATCCTAAGGTATAAAGGCGAGCTGGGCTGACAGGCAGGGAACGGGCTGGGAAGGAAACAAGGGTTAGATCAGGGTGAGGGCCCAGATATGATGAATAACTGGAGCTTTATCAGCGGAGAGTTCCCGATGTGGGAGGGAGAGAAATTGATGGTCGGGCCTAGGAACAGGCCAGGATCCCTTTCCCCCAACCAGCCTGAAGATAAAGGCAGGAGATAAGCCTCAGCCAGACCACTCCTAGAAAAGAGGAAACAATTGTGCACCACCTGAAGCCACAGGCTCAAGATCTCCAGCTGAGCCCCTCCCTGGTCCCTGGGAATTGAGGGACTCCCAGGAGCTTGAGGCCAGCCATGGCCCCTGTGGATTTGTCAGGATGGAAACGAAGAGTCAGACACCGAATCCGTTGTGCTTGGGCTGTGTGGGCATTTGTACTGCACAAGTCCTCTTGGCCTGCGCTTTGCTAGGCCTTGGAGGGCAGACCTCTGAGCCAGGATACAGGGCCAGGAGGGCTGGAAGGGGGTGGAGACATTTGGACTTGGCCTCAGAAGAAGGGGAATAATTTTCTTACAGGCAGAGGAGACAAAGGACTCTCCAAGCACACCCAAAATACATATGTGGTTACAAAGGGACGGTGGAGCAGGAGGCAAACTGGGAAAAGGAAGCAATCCATGTTTACTGTAGGAAAGAGCTCACAGCTGCGGCAGTGGGAAGCCAGCCTGGGAGTCGTATTGAGAGGTAACTGAACATGTGGCTCACCACGTGCTTCATGGAGACCTCAGGACTCACTGGAGGACTGTGAAGGGTCCAGAGGGCTATTTCCATAGCTTCTGTAGCAAGTTACCAAGTTAGTGGCCTAAACAACACAAAGTGATTGGCTCACAGTTCTGAAGGTCAAAGGCCCCATAAGGCAAGGAGTCAGCAGAGCTGTGTTCCCTGTGGGGGCTCCTGGGGTGCCACGGCCTCACGTTCTCCTTCCAGAAGTCACACGGGTCGCTGGCCCATGCTTGGTCTGTTCCTTGGGTGCCGCAGTCCGGCTGCAGCAAAATAACCGGGGGGTGACGAGCAACTTGTGTAGATTGATACAGCAGGAGTGGGAGCCGTTTATTGTAGGATCGGAGGGGTATATATACATTCCACACAGCTTATCTTAATTAACATAAACTAGATACAGCAGTCAACCAATAAGGAATCTCCACACTTAATGGCTCGCTGGCGTCTCTTCACTAACCACTCCCTCTGGCAAAATGCCAGGCGCCATCTTGACTTGTTTACAGACCCTAACACTTGGGGCCAACCACAGCATTGCTCTGCTCTCTACCTCCAGTCTCGCGCTTTCCTTCATAGGGACTCTTGTGATCACAGAGGGCCCAGATAATTCAGGATCATCTCCCCATCTCAAAATTCTTAACTTAATCCCAATCTGTAAAATCTCTTTTGCTACCTCTAAGGCAACATTCACAGGTCCCTGGTATTAAGATATGAATAAATTCAGAGATGCTTTGTTTCCAACCACAGCCAATTACCGCCAAATAAACTGAGGTGAAATAATATGAACAGCAAACCTTTGTTGAATACACATTCTATGCCCAATACTTCACATGTTAGCTTACTTCATCATCAGAGCAACCTGGTAAGGTATCTGAGACACAAGTAACTTAGTCAAAGCCGCACAGCTGGGAAGGAGAGGGACAGGGTACCAGCATCTGGTACCAGAAGCCCAATTGTAATAACTCGTGTGTCACTTCTGAAGTCATGTAGAAGAGATCTGGTGAACTGTTTGAATAAGAATTTTGCTCTAATATTACTGCTTATGTTCCTGTTATGTGTTTAAACCCCTGCCTTCATTAGCATTGGGAAATTATTCCAACAGAATATATGTACTGCTTGCCCACATTCATGCCATCAGCAAACTATAACCCTGTTACAGAACAAGATGATAACCCCTGTCTCACAGCCCATCCGAATCTGAAGCTCTGGTCTAGGAACTCTTTAAACATGCGGGTTGTGGTACAGGCTAATGTATCTACTTGGAAGAGAAATGGTAGTTAATTGCTTTCCATTTTCCTTCCCCCTAAAGTGAAGCATTGGAAGAAAGGTCTTAATGGCTTCCTCTGAAAACCTGATTTCCTTGCATTTAGGGATGGTTTTGATATAAATTGACTTCCTATAGTTGCTAATGTTTGTTAAATACAATGGATTCTAGAAGAAAATGAAAAGGCAGAGAAAGTAGCCCAGAAGAAAATTCACAATGAGCTGCTGATAAGATGCACAGGCTATTTCTGAAAGAATCTTTAGAGTTGGTGGAATTAAATTACTGCTCTGGGTATCTATTTTTTAAGGAAATGTGTATTTGCCTAATCCAATTTCAACATAATTCATATCCCTGTAACACTCCGAGAACACTGGCATATGGTTACATGAGATATAAATTGGGAGTATGATTAAAAATCACTGGCGTTTCGATTTCAATTATATTGCACAAAATAGACTCCAGGGAAAAACTGCATGAGCAAGACCACAATCCACTGCAGGATGAGAGTGGAGAGAAATCTACATGTGCACACGTGTGTGCATACACACACACACACACACACACACACACCCTTCATAGACCTACGGGGCACCTAATTCTCCAGGTGAACTCCTGGCATTGCTTTCTCTCCAGAGCTGGCCAGCAATACTTGGTTTGACTTGAATGCAGAGACCAGAGGTTTTCAGAAGCCATCTGTGAATATTTGTGCTGAACAAAAGAACAGTCCAGTTTTCTAAAAATTTTGGCATCTGATCTGGGATCCAATCCTAACTGTTAGGATTTGACTTGAGAAGTTTAGATAATCTGTCTTTAAAATGACCTCAAAGAACCAGTTTGCAGACTATGTGGGAAAATGCAAATAGCTTGACACATAGTAGGCACAAAACATAACGATTTAAGTCAACAAAACCTGACTAGAACTTAAACCAGGCAACTTTTTGCTCATTTTTGTAACCCTAGCACCCAGCAGGATTTCTGGCACATGCTAAATGCACAATCTCGTTGCAGAATTGAAAATGGAGATTCAGACTTCCCTGTTTCTACATGCAGTCCATCTTTAACTCTTCTTGGGGATATTTCTCCCAAGTGATATAAAAGGGAAAAGGTGAACAGGAATCATTACATATTTTAAGAGAAAATAATAAACTCTTCCCTCCTTAATCTTGACAGATGGGAATTTCAGGTTCCTCAATTTGTTTTAAGGAGTTAATAAGGAGTTCATAAATCTCAATTACTCCTGTGGAGTTAAAATAGCCCCAGGTCTGCTAGCATGATTCCAATCTCTGGACAGCACTGGTACCTTTATTAAAAGACTGGAGGAGGAGAAGAGCCAAGTCATATTTCAACCTGGAGCTGACATTACAGCAGTAAAATTTCCTTCTCCTTCTGGCCAGAGTGAAGGAGGAGTGCAGGTCATCCACAGGAGGCTGGGTCTCACATTAAATGGTGAATTGTAGGCAGTTGAGAGTTGGCCTCATGGAGCTCCTACCACTGGCCAGTTTCCATGCAGGATCATTGGAGAAAGGAGTTAATTAATGTTTATGTCCCTGACAGAACTCATGTCTTTGTTTTCCACAACACTGATACCATGTATGATATACCTCTACCTCCATATCTATATCCATCTATGTGTGTGTGCTTGTGTGCGTATGTGTGTGTGTGTGTGTGTTCTCACTAAGTTTTCCAGGTAAATAAGTCATGGCACTTCTTTCCATCACTTGCTGAAAATTCAGTCCTCCCTGCTTCTGGTTGATTCTGTTCCCCAGCATTGCTGAAGCCTGCTCACTCTTTCATTGATCGGCCTCCTACCTACCCTTCCAAGCTCATT
Organism: Spermophilus citellus; assembly: GCF_964194105.1. NCBI lineage: Eukaryota > Metazoa > Chordata > Mammalia > Rodentia > Sciuridae > Spermophilus > Spermophilus citellus. Next base: position 1,121,296 of record NC_138196.1, read on the forward strand.
CCAGATTCTCTACTCACTCCTTGCTCTCCACCCCCAGGCTGCAGCTCAGGCTGCTTTCTCTACCTGGGAACTTCCCCTTCCAAACCTCCTCCCCATATATAACCTTATCCAGGTGTAAGCTCCAACCCGGATCCCCAGTCCTACTCTGCTTCTAAACAGAATGACAATTTCTTTTCTCTGCTAGGGTTCATCACGTGGTTCACAACTCAGTTTCCTTAATGGTAAGAATGGTGTGGCAGTGCCCGCCACAGAGTTTTATTATGAGGACCAAAGTATATTAAATACTCAAGTGTCCGACCAGAGCACACACTCAGAAATTACTTGTTATTGTTGTTGTTATTACTACAACAGTGTTTTTATCACCTCCCACTAGAATATTAGCTCTCTCGGTACAAGGACCACAACTTGATCATCCCTCTCAGTGCTACAGCCCCAGGCCCAGCGATATTCATATTTTAGTGCTCAGCAAACATTCATTAAATCCGTTCTGAGCTCCTCTTCTGAGACCCCTGCTGCCCACAGTGCACTATGTGGTCCTATGAAGAAGATAATCATCTCCACAATCAGGATGATAATCATAATAATTCACAGGATGGCTTTGGGGATTAAACCAAACAATTTTACAAATTATAAAGGACTACACAAATGCTAGCAATTCTGTAGAAAAAGAGAGCCCCATGAGAGAGATCTTAAGGGGTGGACCTGCTGAAAGTTAAGATGAAAGAGGTGAGAATTTAGGGGCAGGAAGGTTGCTCCCCTGTGCAGAGGTCTCAGGAAGGGTCCCCTTGTCTAGAGGCAGACAGGGGCCAGGCTAACCCTCACAGCCATGGCTGTGCTGTGAGGACCAGCAAGGGGCCAGTGCTGTGCTGGCTAGAGAAGAGTGGGGACTTGGTCCCCTGCAAGAAACCAGTGAGGAACCAGTGGTAGAACCAACACAAAGGAGCAGAAGAAAGCTCAGCACAAGAGAGAGCCCTGGGGTTCTGTTTGGGTGTCAGGGAGGGTGTGTGATATGGGTGGACAGCCTGGGACAGACACAAACTTGCTCACTAATTGAAACTAATTATAATATATTTTAATCATGACACTGGGCTCTAGTGCTACAGAGATAACCTTGGGATAGCAGCAGAGGCTTCACAGAATGATGATCCTGTGCTGGGTCCTAAAAAATCAGTTCTGTGGTAAAGGGAGGAGGGGCTGACCAGGCCAACAAGCAGCAGGAACAAAGGGTAGGGGTGCTGTGTACTGGAAACTCAGGCAGAAGCAAGGGCAGGAAGGCTGAAATGATTGGCAGGGGATTTTTTTTTTATAGATTGCATAAACAAACAGGTTTCCATTTTCATATCAGATGAAGTGAACTTCAAGCCAAAGTTAGCCATAAGGGACAAAGAAGGACAGTTCATACTGCTTCAGGGAATTCTACATCAGCAAGACATAACAATTGTAAATATTTATGCCCCAAACAATGAAGCATCTATGTACACGAAACAAGCCCTTCTCAATTTCAAGAATCAAATAGACCACTACACCATAGTACTGGGTGACTTTAACACACCTCTCTCACTACTGGATAGATCTTTCAAACAAAAACTAAACAAAGAAACTATAGAACTAGATAATACAATCAATAATTTAGATTTAACAGATATATAGAGATTATTTCATCCATCAAGGAGCAATACACGTTCTTCTCAGCAGCACATGGATCCTTCTCTAAAATAGACCATATCTTAGGCCACAAAGCAACTCTTAGTAAATACAAAGAGAGAGAGAGAGAGAGAGAGAGAGAGAGAGAGAGAGGTAGTACCCTACATTCTATCACATCATAATGGAATGAAATTAGAAATCCATGATAAAATAAAAAATAGAAGCTACTCTAACACCTGGAGACTAAATAACATGCTATTGAGTGACAAATGGATAGCAGAAGAAGTTAGGAATAAAATTTTTAAAAAAAAATACTTAGAGGAAAATGAGAACACCAATACAACATATCAAAATCTCCGGGGCACTATGAAGGCAGTGCTAAGAGGAAAGTTCTTTGCATTGAGCTCATTTATTAAAAGAATAGAAAATCAATGAATAAATGACCTAACATTACATCTGGTAGAGTGTTTTATGAGAAGTAATGTCAAGGGGGTCTCCACCTGTAGGAGACAGGAGCTTCCTTTAACCAGGAGAGTAACTGGAGAATAATATGAGCACATTTGTGATTTATAAAGATCACAATGACATGGAGCCAGTAGATGCTCCAGTCTACATGGTTAGTTAATAAAACAATGCATATTCAGAATATTCTTGAATCCTTTAAGCATGAATTGCAGTGGTAGGGATTGTTCAAGTTAAATAAGGTGCACATATACAAAATAGTTTCTCAAAGGCCAGTAAGGGCTGCACTGCTCAGTTAAGGCTCTATTAGGAAAGAAAAAAATAAGTTGAGCTGTAAAGAAACAGCAGAGAAGAGAAATGTCAGAGAAATCTGAATAATTAACCTCACTAAACCCGATTGTCATCTGAAACACGAAGATGATCATAGAACTCACCTTACAGGATTGCCAGGACAGAGTGCCTGAATGCATGCAAAGAAAGTAACTATGATGCTTAGCACACAGTGAATTCTTAGTCAATGCTATTTATTCAATGACAGGAGAAGAGCAGATTTGTGATGCACCGGAAAATTATAGAATTTGGGTTAAATTGAATTAATATGTGCAGGATTTAGCACAAGCTAATCTTACTAGAACATCTCTTTTATATACTACAGTATATCATACAACCCCTGTAACAGAACTGGGGTTTAGATACTATTATTATTTCTGTTGAGAAAACTGTTTTAGAGATACCAAGTCATTTGTCTCAGAATGTATAGGCATCAGAGGCAAAGCCAGGATGGAAACAAAACTCTGATTTCAAAGCTCCTTCTTCAACCACTGTATTAGACCAGTGCTGGTACTGGCTTATTGTAATACCTTGGGCAAACTTCAGCCTATATGGGCCAGTGTCTTTGCCTACTTCTTACACCTCCTGGGTTTACCACCAGACTGTATTTTAGCCTCCACTGCAGTTGGGATTGGTGATAAATGAGTTCTGGCCAATAGAATGTAGGCAGAAGTAACATGCTATAACTGAAGAAGCATGTTTATGCTTGGCAAATCACCAAACACATTTAAAATTCTTAATACGTTTACACTATTGAAATCTTACAAGCAGTGTTCTCCAAACACAACAGAATTGAACTAGAAACCAAAACAGAAAATATTTAGGAGTATTTCTAAATATTTGAAAATCAAATAACACATTTCTAAGTAATTCATGAATTAAATGAAATGTCACAGGGGAAATTAAAAATATTTTTAACTGAATTGATAATACAAACAGAATGTACCAAAATTTGAGGGATGTAGCTGGTATAGTGAATTGAGGGAACTCTTATGATTTCAAAACTTACATCAGTAAAGAAGAAAGATTTGAAATCCGTAAACTTAGAGTATAAGGAGTAAGAGAGGGTAGCAAAGTAAATGCAAAGTAATTTTTAAAAAGGACAAATGAATAAAAGAGAAAATGAAAACAGACAAAATAGAGAAAATGAACCACGCCCAAAGAATTTTCCTTGTAAAGATAAAAAAAAAAAAGAAAACTCCTCAAAACCAAATAATTTTAAAAGGGAGCAAACACAAATCACCATTTTCAGAAATGGAAAATGATCACCATTATAGCAATTTATAGGATATTATGAATAACTTCATCCATAAAATTCAACAAATTATATGAAATAGACAAATGCCTCAAAAATTTAATTTACCAAGCTGACACTTGATGAAACAGAAGAATTGAAAACCACAGTACCAATTAATGAAATCAAATTACATATTAAAAGTCTTCCCATAATGATAATTTTAGATAATTTGATTATTACTAGTTTATTACCCAGATAGTTGGACTTGTATGTTCTATCAAACAGGAAGAAACCAAACCACTATCATTCAGCCTCAGAAAGTAGAAGAAACCCCTCTCAACTCATTTTATGAGTAATACAGCCCAAATGTTAAATCAAAGACTGTATAAAAATTATTCTTCATGAAAAGTTTCAATATTCTTCGTAAATACATATAAAAAAACTCAGAACAAAGATTTAAAATCTAACCTATGATGCATAATACATTATGACAAATTAGGATTTAGCTTAAGAATGTTATGTTGGTATAACACAAGAAAGAAAACTGTACAATCAATAGATGCAGAATAAACAATTGGCAAAATATCATCCATTTAAGATAGAAAAAGTTTATATCATGTTGTAACCCTCCACGTCAATAAATATCTGTCATATGATGAATCAATGTGTGGTGGGTCACCTGATTCTGACACTTGGCATGCTTCCATAATCTGCCATGTCAGCCACCAAGGAGAAAATAAAATATTGAGTGCTATGCATTTTGTTTTATGAGTAGGTTAAGAGCATGGGCTTTGAATCAGACTGATGAGGGCTTACATTCTGGGACAAGCTGTGAGATCTTGGGCAAGATTCTTAATTTTCCTAAGCCTGCAGTTACTTATCTAAAATATCTCTGGTACTTTGAAAACAATTGGAGTGAACCCAACTTTATCTCATAAAGTTTTGTGAGAACTAAAAGAAATAATGCATAGAAAGTTCCTGGCACATAGCAGCATTATTTTTTGTTATTCTTGTAAACTTTTTTATTTGGAGTCTCTTCATTGGGTAAAATTAACCAGATATCAATGAAGCAATTGATCAACTCAGTGGTAAAACCAGATTCATCCTCCTTAAACTCAAATTAATGGTGTTTCATTTAAATGAACTAAATTACTTCAGAAAAAATTCAACAAAGCAAATTGGAAGTCAGCTCAACATAACAAGATCTTTATGCCAGGGCTTCCATCTTGAATTCAGTTACATGGAGAGACAAGCCAACTCTTGCTCCAGAGGAACTCAGAGTGATGTATTTATCTCTCATTCTGACTTGAGCATCCTTGGTGAAATAGTCACTAGAAAATATTGTGTTTCTCCTGAAGAATCTGTCCCAAGAAATATGCTTGTTTCCAGGAAGAGAGACTTTCTTGGGAATGAACGGGTGTGCTTATTGACATGGAAAACAGGCAATATCAAATGATAGAGTTTAGTAAATAAATAATTTCACACTAGCTTATTTCTCAGTGCTACATTAATGACTAGCTTAGGGATGAGATCTGGACTAGTCAGTCTTTTCAATTGAAGAAAGTAGCTTCCCAGGGTTCTCCAAGAGGTCAACACAGTAGTTGGGAAAAAACTGGGATTTAGAATTAGATTAGTAATTAGATTCCAGCTCATTGATTCACTATCCCTGAGATAGAGGGGAATTTCTTTAAACTCTTTGAGTCTCAGGTAAAACAGGGGAATAGATAGTTGGCTAGTATTGCTCTTGGTGTGTCTGGGGATGTGTGAAATAACAAGTACTCTGATGCTTTACAGGTGCCCACCATCTACTCCTAAATCCCAGAGATGAAACATCAGGACGAAAGATGGTCAGGTCCAGCTACACTACAACTGGGAAAAAGCAAGGATGAATTCAGACCTTTTGACCCTCCTCATCTTTGTTCCATGTTCACTCGACAGAAATCAGTAATTTCAATAATCCACCCCCCCACCTTTCCCTTTGTTTCTCACCTCTGTTCAGGCATGGCTTGGCCTCACAGGAAATCTAAAGACAACACCATGATGTGGATGGCCTGAGCCCCGGACTTTTCACTCCGTAGCCAAATGCAGCCCCAACTGCCACATTCTTTCTGGTTATCAACTTCCCCAAAGATCACACTTTCAAGCATCTAGTGGCTGCATGTATTTTCTATTTAGTGGATTCCTGTATGTATTTTCACCTAAGTGTTGAGTTTTACATTATTTATTTTTGTGTCTCCTCCAGAATAAAAAGGAACCAAGATTTGAAGCACAGTACTAGGATGGTGGTTCTGGCTTTGCCATTTTCTCAACTGTTTCCAGACTGGATGAGATTTAAAACTAAAGTGTCACTTTTAAACAACAATCATAAATTGGCACACATTCAGTGAGACCCACTGACACTCTTCACACCATGAATCGAATTCCCCCGGTAATAGAAAACCAAACCAACATCTTATTGTCATATCCAATCCCATTATTTTTGCTCAAGTTCAATTCAAAACAAAGGTCAATTGAAAAGCAAAACAAAACCACAGTCAAATGAAGACCAGAGGAGAATTTTAATCTGGGAGGACATGTTGACTTTCCAGTGACAGGCAGTTTCCACCCAGGACTTCATTTCCATTCAAGGGTATCTATGATGTTGTTTTTAATCTCAGGTGTTCTGACAAACTAAAAAAAAATATGGTACCTACTGGGGGCAACAATGATGAATCCAGAGTGATCTCTTTGGTCCACCCAGGCCCAACCAGTTCTAGTCCAAAGACACCTCAATTGGGTTCTACACTGATATTTAATTAACGAAACTTCTACATTAGTCTTAAATGCTGCTACAACAAATGATCACCCATCAGGTGGACAGACCAACAGATCTATTGCTTCACAGTTCTTGAGATTAGAAGTGTGAAATCAAGGTCTGGGCATGTTTGGTGCTTTTGGGGTGGTCTGGGGAAGAATCCGCTCCTGTGTCTCTCCTGGCAGCTGGCAGCTGCAGGCAATCCTTGGCTTTCTTGGCTTCTCGATGCATCACTCCATTGTCCTCCTCCACCTGTGCTGCTCTCCCTCTGTGCCTCTTCTGTCTCCTCCTCAACCTACAAGGATGACAGTCCCATTGGACTTAAGACTCACCTTACTATAGCATAACATCTTCTTAAATTCCATGTGCAATCGCTCACCTGGCATGTGTGTGGCCCGGGTTCGATCCTCAGCACCACATACAAACAAAAGATATTGTGTCCGCCAAGGACTAAAAAGTAAATATTAAAAATAAATTCATTCATTCTCTCTCTCTCTCTCTCTCTCTCTCTCTCTCTCTCTCTCCTCTCTCTTTAAAAAAAAATTCCATGTGCAACGACCCTAGATCCAAATAAAGACACACTGTGAGATTCTGTGCAGACATGAATTGAGAGAGGGCATGAAAACCCCATGCAGATTGTCCTGGGAAAGATGGGAACACCTGATGGAAACAGTAGCCCAAGGGAATTCTATCCACTTTGACTCATCAGGTGTCTATTATCTCATAAACAAGAAAAGCCTTGCCTGTATAACTGGAAACCACTAAATGCAGTGCAGGGAACTTTCTTTACTCCATGTGTTGACCAGAAACCAATATTTTCTAATGGACTAGGAAGAATTTCCATACCTATACCTCCTTCTCTACTGGCTCTGACTTTTCCTGTAACAACAATAAGAGGGGTGGATGTCTGATTTTTTCTCAAAGGGGGCATTAAACTGTCAGGATCTATAAGAGGCCTCAATTGCATAGTCCTATGGAAGTGTCTCCATGGGAACCCAAATAATGAGTGACAATGCCTCACATGGTACCTAAAATAAAGAGTTAGATTTATTTTTATCCAATCTAAATAGGAAACATTTCCTTCAAGAATGAATTTAGAATGGGAACAAAGGGAGTTGAATAAATTGGCAGATAATGTGGTTAAAAAAATGACTCAGTTCATGAATTCAACTGAATAAGTCTTTGCCAAACAACCCTCATGGACCAAGTCCTCTGAGCTATGGAACTGACCAGCCATGCTATAGTTTAAATGAAATTAGTCTGAGCCACATATAAAGTATGGTGATGTTGAACTGCCTCCTGTGCCAAAATTCTGCATTCTTCAAATTTAGCTGCCACATTCTTATTTTGGAGATATTGGACATCACACATGCACCAATGAGCAAAGAGTAGTAATAATAGCTACCATTATTTATTGAACACTTGAATCCAGGGTATCTGTTTGGTCCATCCAGGCCCAGCCAGTTCTGGTTCAAAGACACCTCAATAAGGTTCTACACTGATATTTAATTAGTGAAACTTCTGTGTTAGTCTCAAATGCTGCTACAACAAATTATTACCAATCAGGTTGTCAAACCAGGTATTATAGGTATTATGATTTATATTCAACAAATATTGCATTCAACTTGTAAAACAAAAAAAGGTACTATCTAAATTTTGTAAATGTAGAAATTTAGGCATACTAAGGCCATGCTTATTCCTTCATGCGACACTGCCTCGTCATTCACAGAATACAGGGGTCCAATATCCTATAAGGACTCCTCAACAAAATACTGGCCCCCTCTCACCAGGACTGTGAGCTTCCAATATAAGTTTTTCAAGTGATCATTATTACCCTTTTAAAAAGTCATATAAGGTTACTTCTCTTAGCCTCAGTGTCCACATCTGTAGAAGTAGTAGTATTCATCTTCCAAGGTGGTCATACATGAGGCATCTAGTAAGAGCTGCATATGTTGAAGTTACTATTATTTTCATGGGATAAAGCATCTGGCATATACTTCAGAAGAGCTACTCTCCATAGCCCTTTTCCCCCAACCATGTCATTATTGTTACCTGTTTCTGACAGGTGAGTGGAGGTGGCCAGACAATAGAGAGTTTGGATTAAGGAGAGGAGGGTAATCTTCAATGATTTCAACAAGTTCCAGAAACCACATTGTTAACCAAGTAAATCATCCCTTCCCTCTATCCAAATTTCCAGATGCTGCTGAAGATGACCTGGAGCCCACAGCTTCCATTGCTGGCCAAGAGAGGGTCTGGGGGCAGACAGCAGGAACCTGCATTTAAGACCTCCCCAAGATCTAGCTGAATAAATGGCTTATTCATTATACAAATAAACACTGAATTGAGAATTAATATTTTACAACAGTAACTTCTCCAGAAGAAAAATACTGTTTGCCAGTGTGTCAGTTTAAATCTATGACATGTGAACTTGTGGACTTACAAGCTGTTAAATTCAAAAAAGATGGTATAGATCGTTTCACCTAAAAATAAATATTTATTTTATGGGTAGAACAATCAGAGCTCCATATTAAATGACTTGCCAAGATCCAGGTTAATTTTACAAAGGAAGACCTAAACACTTAAGTTTCCTTTTCTACATGTTGAGAGAATCTTAAGACAGGGTTTTTCGACCTTGCTGTCATTAACATTTGAGCCAGATAATTCACGTTGTGGCGGAAGTCCCGTGCATTGTAGGATGTTTAGCAGCATCCTGCTCATTAGGTGCTAGTAACAACCTCCAGTCCCCCAGCATAAAAATCAAAAATGTCTCTAGATGTTGCCTGTGCATTTTTAAATCACTCCAGTTATGAACACTGCCTTAGGCTTATTCCAAAAATCAAACAAGAAAATGAAAATGTTTACTAATGAACTGCTGCTTAATAAACACTGAAATGCTGGACATCTACCAGTGGTCATTATTAGCCCCAGGGAGTCTTCTCTCCAGAATTTCACTCTGCGGGGTTGGGAGTCACTGGGATAAGAGTGAACTAAAAGCCCAGGAAGGAAGAAGAGTCACTTCGGAATGAAAGCAGGGACTCAATTCAGATGGATGGGATTGTATTTCTAGTCCACATAAGGCACCCTCTCCCATCCTTTTATTTTGATTCTCAAGGAGTGACCCCTCAAGAGAGCAAGCCCCAGGCTGATTCTGGTGTCCCTTGTCCTCTATGTTCCCAAGCTCCCTAGACCTTCTTCCACTTCTGTGTTCACTGCATTTACAACAATCTGTTTAGGGGCCCATCTTTCCCTGCCCGTTAACAACATAGGGGCAAGTGACTCTGTCTTATCCATCTCGCTAATCTTTGCAGTGCGTGACCTAGAGGGTGATCAATTAATATTTGCTGGATGGATGAATAAACGAGTGATGGAATTACTTTTTGTACGGCACAGATAAACTTCAGATAAGCAAGTTCTAGTTACCTTAGATTATACATGGAGCAAGGAGTTCCCAGGCGAAGCAAAGACTTCCCTGAATTTAACTGAACCAAGGAGTAAGTCAGCAGGTAACTGCCTGCAGCATTTGTTTAAAATGTTCTGAAACATCCCCAGATTTAAAAAAAAAAATGTTTCTGTGTATCAGAAGATGAAATTCATCTGTAAGAGTCTATTTCATGAAGGAATATGTGGTTAAAAAGAATAGTAGTTAAGCCAAGTTCAAGTAACTATAGACGATCTCTAAACAACCTCTTAGAGAGGTAGATCCAGTTTTCTACAGAGCATTGTTTTGTTGAGAGGGAAGTTGGGCCAAAGAAGTGCCCACTTGAAGGACAGAGGTTGAGTGTAGCTACAGGGCTCCACTTTCTGATCCCCACCACCACCACCCATGCAGAACTCACAGAGCTCAAAGTGCAGAGCAAATACTTCAAGAATGTCATTTTGAAAAGAGGCCAAATCCTTAGCCTGGTGCTAATTTTAATGAAATTGAAAGGATTATTACAATTAAAGGAAGATTCAGGGGTTGTACTGGGAAGAACTTTGACAGTGGAAGGCAGGGACAGGAAGAACTGGAAAGGGAGAGATTGGAGTGGAAATCCACGGGTTCTCATGGGTGGAAGGCGGCTTGCTGGACCCTTGGAAGCAGTCCATCATCCTGACAGCAAGCATATGGTTCAGGTGATATGAGGCTACCACACTCACTTTATAAAACTGCCTTCCTTTATCTGATTGCAATTTGTCTAGCAACCTTGACTTCTGGTGAAGTCTGCAGGAAGCATATTGGTTAAACCAAAAAGGAAGGCTGGCCTCCTTCACAGTGTATTTCTCTTGGTTAATAAACAACATTGTTCTTGGCTTATGTACTAAATTGACTCAGTAGGCATTGGCCCTCCCAACAATGATCAACTCTGGGACATTGGTACCAATGAATTTCTAGATCTGTGAGATGATGGACCAAACCTGAGACTTTTTGCATTTACCAAAGATAACACTAGCTTAACAGGCCAGCCATCCCATCCATCCTTGGATGTGTATTTCTTTCCAATTTCCCCATGAAGCTTTACAATATCCATCCTTGGGATTTTCTTCAACTATTTCATAACAAATTATAATTATAAACTCCTACATTATGTCACAATAGCATGAGTTCAATCATAATTTTCTTGCCAAGTAAGCTCTCCTGAGCAGAATCATGATTGTTTTTCTACAGATACCAATCCGTCTAGGATATACAGACTCAGAGAGAGCAATGAATCTCAAATCTGACAGACATGCAAGACAACTCACTTGAAATTTTGTCTTACTCTCCTTCTTCTCCCTCCCCCCCCCACCGTCTCCTCTCTGTCTTTACACACCTCTCTCTCTCTGTCTCTCTCTCCCTCTCTCTCTCTGTCTCTCTCTCTCTCTCTGCCAGTCTCTTCCAGGATCCTGAGAAATGTTCTGATTTTGTCATTTTAAATCTGTTCCTTCTCTACAAAAAGGATCTATTCATTTGCAGTTGACAAGTCTTGGGAAATACAAAAGAAAAACTCAAACTGACTAATGCATTTTTAATATGTACGGAGCACAGACCATAAGTGTGAGTTTGGTTTACTGCCTTGTGTTTGTTGGAGCTCAGAATTGGGGGGGAAATGTCACTTGAAAAATCTCTAATTTACAAAAGGTAGAATACACACTTATCCCAGAATGCCTTGCAAAAAAGTATGGTTTGCTCCAAATATTATCCAGTGCATGGTAGATCTACAAGTGCTACATAAAACTGAAATAAAAACATGAATTATTTGCAAATACTGATGTTGTGTCATCAAGGCAAATGAGTTAAAGACCAGGAACATGTGGTAAGATTTGACTTCCTCACCTTGCCTGTCCTTGTTGTCTTCTTCCAAACAATGTTTAAAATGGTTTTCTTCGAAGCTAAGGGAAAAGAGGACTTGAGATAGTCAGCAAACACCCCAGGATCGCTGACAGAGCCATATGACTAATTGTGCCATCTTCGTTGACAAGTGCAGGCTCCATTAAGGCCTGCCAGCTGTTTGCACCCAGGTGCACCCACACCTCTTAACCTGCACCTCCGCCCTGCCACGTGTTCAGCACCTGTGATCTTCTGGGGAACATCTTTGTTACTGCACATCAGCATAGAGCTGTCAGGAGAAATGGCCTTCCTTAGGAAAAGTAAAAGTCATAAAGCCTCAGTAGGGAGTTCTCAAAAGCGCAGCCACATTTCAAAGCCCAACTACTGGAGATAATGACAGAGAGGCAGCTGTACCCCCAGGGGAGGGGGCCAGGAAGTACCAGGCACATCTGTTAGCTCCTGCTCAGTCTCTACAGCAAACCTGCCTGAGTCCTGGGCTAGCCGGTGCTCTGTGCTCCGGAAGCTGCAACCCCACCAGGTAATTAAGTTGCCTCTGATTCTCCGTGCCACTCTCTGTTGGGGAAAATATGCAATTGTGACAGGGAGTATTTAAAAATTTCTTCCTATGGAGGTCACATGTCAAATATCCATGTTTGAATTATTAGATTTTTGTTTTTGCATTCTCTGATACTTTGATTACATTTAAGTTTCAAAACCACTCTCCTATACATACTCTTCTCGTTTTGGTCACTAACCAGTGAAAGGTAGCTATTACATGAATGCAGAAATTACAGCTCACAGAAATTAAGTAAAAGTCCCTTGTGATTATCTAGAAAGGGGAAGTAAAGAATTCATACCCTGGGCCTCTAATTCTCAATGCTACTCTCTTCAAATCTTGAAACTTGCAAGGTTTCATCAGCAGAAGAAAGGGGTTACTTGGTAATTGGGGTTCCCAGGCTCCAACTTTGTTTGTTAGGCCTTATAACCCGCTACAAAGATGAGCTTGGAAATACCCACTAAGAAATCACTGAGGATATGTAATATATGCATATATAATGTGCACTCAGACATTATGTGTGGTATTATATAATATTATATATACACAATTATATGTGTGTATATAAAGTAAAATACTGGTCTCAAAATAAAATTTCCCAAATACACTATAATACACTCTTCCCAATCAAGTTAAGAATCTGGGTGGTACTTGGGAATAAAGGTAAGATGTTTGGCTACAAAAACTTAGAGAGAAAATAAGATGTCCAGGGTAGCTGCTGTCTGATCAGATCAATTCCAACTCTGTTGTCACACACAGCATCAGCGTATGCCATTTTAAATGAATGGTGAGCATAGAGAGGGATTGAGAAGAAAACTAATGTCCTCCTGGAGGACATTATGGGGGCAGAGGGACTCGAGGACTGTTCTGTTGGGTGAGGTAGGTGCCACAGTGCTTCATCCAGCACATAGTGATTACCACAGGTCTGGCGCTCTGTCTGAGAGATAAATGAGGCACAGCCTCACTTCCCCAGAGCTTGCAGAAAATAAAGACAGCCATTAAGGTGCAGCATGGTCAGCGATGCTGAGAAGAAGCCAGAGAAAGTAATACCAGCTCCAACAGGGCATTCCAAGTGTTTAAGAAAGAAACCAGGAGTTAGAAGTCAGCTGGATGAATTGGTGACAGAATCGACTGGGCACAGAAAGCAGTACTGGTTTCACAGAAGCAGTGTAAGGAATAGCTACAGTTGTGCTGGTGTAAATATTTGGAGCAAAGGGTACGTGTGATGAAGGGATAAGAGACGGAGCTGACATAGGAGCTGGACATGAGGTTTTCCTACTGGTGGCTAGGTCATGGGGGGAGGTGTGGTAATGGAAATGATTTAAGCATCTGAAGTTTCCTTAAAGGATATGATCTAATTGTATTTAGGAAGATCCTCTAGCAGCAATACCTAGGATGAGCAGCACTGGATGAGAGTAGGAGGCTCTCTGTAGGCCTGAATATGTGTCCTGGGCTTTGAAGTCATCAGGTTGAGCTGACAATAAAAGAAGGCAGTTTGGACTCAGTGTGATGCTTCCCAAACCCCCGGACATTGCTTCATTTCTTCTTTGCAGCCACAGGAGCCAAACTAGACCTATGCTCATATCTCAGTGTCTTCCACAGTGGCCACAGTGATTGGTTCTACCAATGGGCACGTGACTTCTGCTGGCCCAATCAGAAGGCTTGTCTGAGGCTTCCAGCTTGGTCCCAGGGGCAGGAAACTCTTTTACTTATGGGGAGCCATAGCTGCCAGCAGTCATTTCTCCCAGAGGGTCGCAGCCTCACCATCATAGGTGAGAAGAAAAATGACTCACAGAAAACAACAAAAACAAAAAACAGTGGCCAGGAGAATGAACACAAAATTTTTTATTTCAGACTCTCCAATTCCAGATTTCTATAAAACCAACTCAACCTTGGACCCTCCTTATGAGCCAATTGTTCTTTCCTTTTTGGTCTCAAGTTGATTTGGAGTTTAGTTATCTGCAACTTTCTGAGGTTCTTAAATAGAACATTGGAAATGGGAGGAAGATTCACAGAGCTGCAAAGCTTGGAAAAATGGAATTGTGGGACCCAGAAACAAGAAGTAACATGTACGATGTTTAATACAGAGTGTGTGGCAGGTTGGCAAGCTCTTTCAAGAAAGGCCAAGATAGTAAATATTTTAGGCTTTGTAAGCTGTCCGCCTCTGTAGTTACTCAACTCTGCTACTGTAACAGAAAAGCAGCCAGACATGTACAAATAAAGGAGCATGGCTGTGTTCAAATAAAACTTTATTTATGCCAGGCGTGGTGTTGCACAACTGTGATCCCAGCAGCTCAGGAGGCTGAGGCAGGAGTAACACAAGTTCAAAGCCAGCTTCAGCAACTTAGCCAGACCTTGTCTCAAAACAAAAAAGTAAAAAGTGCTGGGGATGCAACTCAGTGGTTGAGTGCTCCTGGGTTTAATCTCTGGTACTGAAAAAAATTATTTATAAAAATAGGTGGCAAGTCAGATTTAGCTTGCAGGCCACACCTTTCAAACCCCTAACCTGCACACTTCAGCTTTTGCTTTAATTCCAAGTTTATCAAGCAGTCCTTTGGTTGCCAGTCACATTTCCTGGATGACCTTGATATTGAGGTGAAGGGGTTTCCTGGATTGAAGACACATCCATCTTCTCACTTGGGAAAGGACATCTCTGATTGTCTGTTTAAAATTTGGCCTCTGTTGTACAGCACTCTTTCAGTATATCAGTGTTTAACCCCAAGTGTTAGCTCTCTATGGACGTACCCAAAACCTCTAGGTTCTGACCCCTACAACCCAGGTACCAGAGCCCATGTGATAGCAAACTCATTGAGGTCAAGTCTCCAGTAAGGCTGTCTGCCTTCTCCTTCCCACATTCCTCCTACTACACAGAGGGACACCTCTCCTCTTGCAAACCTTACCAGGGACTGAACTGACATAGAAACAATACTTCTGGTGCTTTGTAAGAGGCAGAAGTATTAAGAAGAGGCTTGATATCCTGTTTCCAAGAAGCTGAATGTACCCCCTGCGTATTCTGTGTAACATTTTTGGTTCTATCAGGTGCTTTTTACCTGCTGTTCACATTGTTTCAAACTGTTAAAAGGGACCAGATGCTAGATTATCCACTTTGGGCACATCTCTTAACTTCTCTGAATGCCATTTGCTCATCTGCAAATAGGGGAACAAATCTGCATCTCAAGGAGTTACTTGGATAGTTATATCAAATATGAGCATGCCCATCATCGCAGGCTTCCGCCTGTGGTAGATGCTCCGTGTAAGCAGTTTGCTCCTGGAGGGCAGCACCAGGGCCTAGATGAATTATGCAGCCTACGTGGCCTTTGATCTTAAGTCCCACAGATCTGCTCAAGAATTATTCAATTGATTGGTTGATTTTTCTGCATGTATGGTCTGGGGCCTGCTGAAACAAGGTTGGTCTGACACCCTAAATACATCTAAGAAGAGAATCCAGGAAAGCCCTGGCATGAGTGTTTTGTAAATAAATGCAGTAACAGATGGGTGGAGTTAGATATTTTGTCAAAATAGAAATCACTTTTCCAAAGTGAGTTTCCCCATCCAAGGATACTGCCCTTAATTTCTAAAATTAAAATACCTGCCATATGTTAAACTCTTTTTTTGTAGCATCTTTGAAGTGAAATTGCACATTCCTTGAAATTCTTTCCTAAGCAGAAGCAACCGAATTAAAGAAGTTAGGAAACCTAGATTGGGTTTGCCCAGCCATGGCTCTCAGCAGGGGACCTCCCACTCCAGGGCTCATTTCCTTTGTTATAAATAAGGAGTAAACGATTTTTAACTTTTTCTGACTACTTAGTCTCTGACTAAAATACATTGCATGAAGATAAAACTATAGAAGAAAAAACCTTTTAGAGGAAGATCCCTCCAAGTGGGTCCCACAGTGGCTGAGTATGTGGGTGAGATGAGGGAGTGGCCTCACCCCTTAAGCCGGCATCATTTCTGTGAAATTCTTCTGGGAACTGGTTAAAGACAAATAAACAACAACAACAAACTGAAATGTTTCAAACCATCGTCATTATGTTCATTAAGATGCATACAACGGTTCACGATTTATAAAATAGTTCCACACCTTGTTTTTGTTTGTTTCAACCTCACAAATTTAAGAGTAGTATTATTTCCATTTCACAGGAAGGAACACCTAGACAGGTCAAGTGATAGGGGCAAGCTCATACAGCCCTGCATCTCATATTCCTTCTGCCAACCAGGACACACCTCTGTGTACAAGTATGAATATAAGAATAAATGTCTCCATCATCCAGCGTCACCCAAGGCGACAGCTTCTCCAATGCTGCATTGTAATTCCTACGACCAGTTTCACTTCCAGAGCTCAGAAGTCACCTCAGGAGTCACCAAGGAGAACTGGGTGCAGAGATCCCGGGCAGTGACCACTGCCTGCCTCTGCCTCTCTGGTCGAGTTGGGGGAGCTGTTAATAAAAGGAAAGCTTCTCCTCATTTTGCTATCAAAGTGGCAGGCAGGGAAGGGACAAGCCCGTTCTCCTCTGTTCATGTTTTCTCTCTCCCCCTTTCTCTTTCTATCATATGCATACACACGTGCGTGAGTGTACACACATGCGCATGCACACACACACCCCTCTCATCCTTCCCCCAGTAATTAGGTTTGGATTCTGGGTGTCAATGAGCCCCATCACTCATGTGTCACAATATAGCTCATAAATCTCATATGACAGTCCTGAAGGCATATCAACCTCCAGTCCACGTAGGATTCTCCTACTTTAAAAAAAAAAAAAAACTCATCTGTATCCCTGCTGCCCGTGTAACTTGTACATTATCAGTTTTATATATTTTATGATGTAAAGTGAATGACAGTCTCTTATGTGTTGATGTCTAAAAAGGAAATGAACATTAACAAGGCGATGCTATGTGTCCCTTTGACGGATGCCTGATCTGCCATTCTCCTGCTTCTCATCATCCCAGTTACAGGGCGTTGTCCCCATTTGACTTACAGAGATGAAGTTCCTGAGAAGGTTGGTCTGACTCCAAATCCCGTGGAATTCAAACTCCCAAACTGAGTTATTGCCATTGACAACCCAGACTGACAACAGAGCTGTAAATTCAACCCAAATCTCTCTGAGTCCAAATTCCAGGTTGTTTCCCATTGCAACATGCTGCTGCAGACATTCCTAATTGTGCAACCAAAAGTTAAGTTTGGATTCTAAGTTTTATTAGAAAGGCAACTTTTATATCCAGAGTTGCTCTTAGGAAATAGTTGGTAGAGGGGAGAAAATATGAGCAGGGAATGAGGTCCCACCACCAGGTCGTATGGTTATTTATTACAGATGCTGATTTTTTTTTCTCTCTCTCTTTCCATTATTTACTTGTTCGGGGAGCTAGAAACAGGAAGGCAGCCCTGGCAATTCAGCAGTTATTTAAATAGAACAGTGCGGGGATTGTGCACTCGGTTCACTGTAATTGGAAACCATTCCTAGCATGCACCAATATTTCAAAAGCAATACAGCCCAATTCTCTGACCCGTGAATCAGGGTTTTCCCCTCTACCAGCGTGAAAGATTGGGGCCAGGGAGAACCAGAAAGAAGATTTCTCTTAGGCACAGTTTTTGCTGAAGAAAGCTGACAAAGGAGAATTTCGATAACTGCATTTTTATTTGAATATTAGAATAAATAAAATGCCAGACATTAGCTTTATCTCATGCAGTATGTGTGTCCAAACTGGAAAATATTCTCTGAACTCAGCAATCTGAGTCACATGCCTCTCTGGACAGTTGGAATGGCCCCTGTAACTCAGCATCTTGAAATAAATTCATTCAGCTACAATTATTTATAGCCAAGCAAGATATGCTGCTGGTAAAGTCATTCCCTTTCAAGTTCATGGTAATGCTCCTCTGATTCCAATGTTGTGTTTTCAATTTTGGTATCCTTGCTTCCACTCTTCTGGGAAATTAGAATCATGGGCTTCCAAAACCACCTCACCTGACATTTCTATGTGGCACTAGATGGGATACTTTCTCTAAACCTCAGTTATCTCATCTCCTGGTCCTAAGCTATGAACTGCAGATGGGTTTGAGGGAGTAAAGGAGGTGATTGTGTTAAGGGGTGGCTCAGCATAGAACTCAGTAGGTGCTGCCTCTGCTCTTTCTTTAGTCTTTAACTAAAGGCACAATGAACATTTTGTGTCATGATGTTGGTTGCACCATCTATATGTGAAAGCAAGTCACTTTTCCTGATTTGTGCCTTCTCCTGATCCAGAACAAGGCTTGCAGTCTCCTTTATTCTAATCATCATTAGCATGGCTTTCCTGCACTGGGCACCTGCACTCCGGGTGCTTTTCAGGCTTAATCTGACCCCATACTACAGGTTGTCAGCATTATTTCCATTTTACAGATGAAGAAAACAAGACTCTTAGAAAAGGCAGATAGCTTCAAGATCAAACTGCTAGTGAACAGCTGAGCCAAGAATCAAACCAGGTCTGTCTGGCTCTAAAGCCTCTGCTTACTTATTCTTTTAAAAAATCTTCACTCTAACACAGTAAGCATTCCACCGTCTTGAAGATATTTTTGGTTTCCACAACTGGAAGGAGATTTAGCTTCATGTTACCGACATCTAAGCATGTGGCCTGGGATGCTGCCAAACGCGCTACATTGCACAGGGCATCCTCTCCCCAAAAAAGAATTATCAGGTCCAAAATGTCAATAGTACTGCTGCTGAAAAACCTTGCTGTGGCATTTACCAAAATGCGTCATCTGGTTTTCATATAAGTGAATGCAATACCATTATATTTCTGAATTCAGATCTTCATCCCTTATTGATGTGCAGATGTCAAAAGATCATATTCCTCCAATCTTTCTGTAAGGCGGAAATTTTCCCACAGTGCACTACATGTTCCTTCTGTCAGCTTCACTCATTTCCACAGCACAATGTGTGTTGTCTCCTGGTTTCCATGGTAAAAAACCTATCTGCTGTTTGCTTAGATTATTTTTTGCTTCCTCATACCATTTTGAAAACATTTTTTAAAAATGAAACCTCCAAGGTCAAATTTAATATATTCTTTCCTCTTTTTCTTATTATTTCTGTAAAAATATATAGCATGCTATGGAAATTAAATAATTCTCAATAACTGTACAGTGTGTACCAGCTCTAAGATATGATGGAAAGGATTATTTGCAAAATAAAAATAAAAATTGCAAAATAAAAACTTAGCTCTGGTAAGTTTCATAGAGGTCTAGTTCACTCCCCATCTCCATTTGACAGAGAAGGGAATTGAGACCCTAGTAAGTTGTGATCAATCCAGAGTTAAACAGCTAATTGGCCTGGGGCTAGACCAAAAGCAAAGATATTTTGACTCCTGGGCTATTGCTTTTTTTGTCATGCACTTGGGATTTCATGTTGTAAAATCCACTCCACATACATGCTGGAGCATGCAGACACATAGTCATGTATGTGCACCCATGTATGCAAACACAAACAGACATGTGTATTTATCTGCATTTTCCCTTTGCATCTTTTTTGAAGGCATTGAATAGTGATAGCCACCAATATGTTAAATGAAAACCTAGAGTCATGATTGAACTCTTCTGTGCTCTATAAAGGAGTTTAGAGGGAACAGGGCTTTGGGCCACTTAGAGTCCAAGATGAGAGCTTGAGATATATAGATATTTTTATTCCAAACATCTAAAGCCTCAAATTGAGCTGCTGGTATTAATTAAGCCTGGCATGGCATGCAGAAAGTAACCTTGGGTTAATGCCCATATTTCATCCTTAGTATATCCCCATGCGCCTCCAAGCTTTCTTCTATGAAACGCAAGGGTGACATATGGCTGCCAGGCTCCAAAGACTTGCATGGCCTCCCAATTCCTCAATAAAAGCTATGATTTTCAGTATAGTGTGAGAGATGATCTTCCCTCTCTTGCCTTCCCCACATCCATACCATGTTCTTGCCTATTTTCTAAGAGCTTCCTAGAAGGTTGTTTCACGTGGATGCTGGGACAAGTTCTTCTAGAACTTCCACCTTGATTGGCCTTGGGCTTCTTTCCTTGTGGCCTCTGATGTCTGTTAGAAGCACTAGCCTTCCTAGTACCCCACCATGGATCAAAGAGACAAATACCACTCTCCCTAATTTCCCACAGCAGAACTGAGACCCTAGTTAAGTAAAGAAACCCTCACTGAACACCAAAAATCTAAGTAAGCAGAATAACCTAGTCATATTTAGAAAGAGTCATCCTTATACCCAAAGATACAAACTAAACCTGAGACTGCCTTCCCAGCCTGGAGCCACCTCTCCCTTTACCCAACCCACTTTCTATGCATCTCCATATCTGTAAGCTCAGGTCCAACTCTTTCACCAGGTGGGTTAGGAAATCGTCCCTTCCCGACTTCTAAAAACCATTTTTTTTTCTGCTCTCGGATCACAAGCAATGGGATGATCCATTTCCTTCTGATTATATTCCAGGCACAAAGCTGAAATCTGATCCCTGTCCTCAACCCAAATAGGAAAATGACTCTTGTCTTTGGTGTATTTTCTGAAGTTTGAATTGTTCTGTCACAATACCATGTTCCAACAGCCAAACTCTGTCCAGTTCCAGCCTGGGAAGTGTAGGTCTGAATCTGGGGAGGGACTTTCCCAAGGCACCCATAAAATCAACAGCAAAGCCAGGTCTACAGTGCAGGTTGTTTAAATTCCATTCAAGTGTTTTCTTTCTTTCAATGTTTCTAAAAATCTCCATCGTGAGAAATTTTAATTTAATATGACTATGAATGCACACATGAATAGTCTGAACCTGAATGGATAAGAAAACCTCAGGAAACACTGAACATATGGGAACTGAATCTGGGTTACAGCATTCCTTGGGGACTCATCATTTGCTGTTCTCAAATATAATAACCAAAACAAAAAGGTAAATTTCAATGGCAGAGACACAATACACATTGCAATTGATTTAGAAGATGTATTTAGAGACTGTTAATAATACATGTAAGATGCTGAATATTACTTCTCTCATTATAAATATTTAAGAGCATATAGTTTTTAATAGCACAAGATATTACATAGTGATCAGCTCATATAAATGATGCTATTCACGTTTCATGAAGCCTAAGAAAAGACATCATTTCTTGTACCTGGAATGAGCAGATGATTGACATTCTGAAATGGAAAAAATAAAGTTGATTCTGAAAAACCCGGTATTATACAGTTTTAATTCAAAATGAATCTATCATCCCTTGTCATAGACCCAGTTTATGTTACACAAAGATAATTTTTCCATGTGACCTATAGGGTTTGTTTCCTGCTTTGCCTCTTTAGTGAGGTTTTAGCAGCAATGATCAAGCTAGACATTTCTTGCTTTGCTTCCTTTGAAGTCAAGTAAGCCTTTGAATCTCTACATATCATTCATCTTCAGAAGAATTAGCAGCTACAAGAGTGCTAATTAGAATTTATTATCAAACTCGATGGAGGGATCTGGTCAATAAATTTGGAGCAAATACTAGTCTGTCATAGTGAAACCACCCCCAATACTATTTGGGCAAGTTCACTGGATAGGGATGGTCACTGTTCCAAATGCCTAGTGACTAATCTGATCCAAAGACAGATATACGTAAATTTAGATGTAGCAATGACCTTCTCTGGAAATAAGCCCTTCACTGTCAATCAGTGGCAGGAAATACAGAAGACAGCAAAGAGCCAGACACAGAAGGCAAACACATTGCCTTAGAATTCGAGACTCCATTACCAGCTGAGTGATTGAGGCAAGTTGGACCTCTCCCTGGAAGCTCGGTTTCCACACTCAGGAATGGGAAGCAGTTAGGCCTACAAGCGCTGCTCTTGGGAGGACTGGAGCCAACACCGTAGGCCTTGACGCTCATTGCCTGAGAGGGAGAATGCACCATCTCATCCTGGCTCGATTCAGAAGTGATTAATGACTGCTCTAAGTGTCCGTGAGGTTGTTAGGAAGGCTGCTTATACCACCAGATGCACTTTGGTATCATGCACAAGGAAATGGTTTAAAAATGTTCTAAATCTGAAATTTGGGTTTGGGTTTGTTCTTTTTTAAATTCTTTGATTTTTTTAGAATCTTCATTTTGTTGTTTAAAATCTTCTTGCCAACGAGAAAAGTCTCAGAACCTCAAGGAGGAGACTCCCTTCTCACGTCTGAGATATCCAGACACTGGAGGTTGCTTAGCTTCTCCCACTGACTGCGGTTTGCCAAGCCAAGAGAGTGATCTGAAGAGATGCACCCTGTGGAGAAGCCAAACGAAAAAGCTGAGCAAACCTCTGGGTAGACAGCCAACCTGCCAGTGTTGGAAACAACCTTAGGGAAAACAGGGAGGACACACTGGACAAAGGGTCTGAACTGAGGGTGGACAGGAGGCAGGAGCAAGGAGAGGAAGCTGTAGGGACTTTATTTCGGGTACCTGCAACATGAGTGTGCGGAGAGCAGCAGGGATCCCAACACCACATGGACCCCAGGGCCAGCAGAAGCCTTCCTGTCAATGTGTAGCTTATCAAAAAGAAGGAAAATAATTGTTTTCTATAGTCCCAAGTTGAAAAAAAAATCTTCAGAAATATACCTTAATACACCTGTCATAAATGCATGAATTTTTTTCTTCTTTTTCTTGAGGCTAATGGCATAGCCCACATGTGAACATACCACTTGGAGACATGGCATGGCACCCAGAAACAGGGCATCTGCTCTTAGCTCACATCCTGCTCTGAATTCTGATCCAGGGATTTCTCCAGCCAATGGTGCCGTCCACTGCGATTCATGCAGACTGAGCACAGCAAGTAGGAAAAGCTGAGATCTCAACGTGAAGATGGGAAGGGGCTTCACAGGGAGCGAGCACATCCTTCTGCAGGCTCAAGGAGAGAAGAGCTGACTTGTCCTCACGTAGCACCCCAGGGTCCCTAGTCAGCAGCACGTGACATGTCAGATCATCCCCAAGACACCGTCTCCCTGACAGTGAATCTGCCAGAACTCTGCCAAGCTCCTCCCACACCATTCTCTGCAAGACAAGAGTCCAAACCCCTCGACCTGGTGTTCTAGGTCCTTCACAATCTGGATCAGGCTCCTTTTAAAAAAATGTTTTCAATTTTTGGTGCATTGTGATTATAAATACAGTAGGATTTGTTATGCCATATTCATACATGCACATAACAAAATTGAATCAACCTCATTCTCCAGCACCTTGTTTGAAGTCCAGAACTTCCAAACATCAGTTCTTCCTTGTTCTTCTGGCAAAATATCTGGAAGTGCCTCTCTGTTCCTTTTTCTAGACATTGACATATCATGAATATGAGGCCCAAATGATTAAAAGCAGACTGAAAAGAAACCGAGATCCTACCGAAGTGTAAATCTAAGAGAGGCAGAATGGCATGGGACCCTGGTTATACTAGTTTGGAAGCCTGTCTCCCCACTATACTTCCAATACATAACTTCCAATCTGAACCAATACATTTATTTAATCCAAATTAAGTTGGATTTATCATTGCATTTGCCCCAGAGCATTCTAAATATTATAAAACTTCATCATATCACAGAATAAAACTTCCTCTCTAGCTAAGATGGAGAAAGGCTCAATGGAAGTAAACATTTAGAATTTCCAATATCTAGAAATCACATTTAATCAGAGATTCAAAGAAGAATGGTATTGGCTTGTGAAGGAAAAAAAAAAAGATTTTGGATCTTCCCTCAGAACAATTGCTATGGGAGAATAAATGAAAAAATGAGACGACATCTCGATTGAGCTGGGAGAAGAGGGATTTCCTATGAGAAGATTTTGAGCTTGGAGAAGATTTTGAGCTAGGAG
The DNA here is from genome assembly GCF_964194105.1 of Spermophilus citellus. Classification (NCBI taxonomy): domain Eukaryota; kingdom Metazoa; phylum Chordata; class Mammalia; order Rodentia; family Sciuridae; genus Spermophilus; species Spermophilus citellus. Next base: position 1,145,395 of record NC_138196.1, read on the forward strand.
GCGAGGCTGAACAGACAGGAAGGAGGAGGGGCCTGTCTGAGGGGCACTACTTTTAAAGACAGGAAAGGAGGCGATTCAGCCCTTAGTGCATCAGCGTGGGAGATCCAGACCCAGAGAGACCTGGCAGACCTGTTTCGGGTCATCAGGGTAAATAAATCACGCCCCTCTCTTTTCTGAGCTCCAAACTGAAAAACTGAAACCGGCATGAGTTAAGGATCTTAGAATCTCAGTGCTGCTGTTGGACGCCCCTGGTTGGAGGGCCGGGCCCTGGGCTTGGCCTAGCGCACTGCTCCTAATGTTCCTCCTGCACCCGGGCCATGGCGCAGGGCTGCTCAGGGCCCCACGGCAGCTCCAGACACTTGGCTATGCTCCTCCCTGCCCACCCGCCCCCATGTGTGGGGACAGAACTTGCCTCTTGCAGGGTTTGTTATATGGAAGAACAGAATAAAATGTGTTAATCTTTGCAATAAAGCAGCTCCCCAGGAACAAGGCTTGGGTACTGGGCCAAGTTCTACTCTCACCTAAATGAGAAAGCTGGAGCAAAGCAGGCCAACACCAACATCCCACCAGGGAGTCCTGTCCTTTCTCCTTCCCTTGGGGAGGTAGAGAAGGTTGGCAAGGGGCCACAGAACAACACTTCTCGGTGAGCCACCCTTCAGGAGCATTGGACAGGGCAATCCTGCCCCCTCACAGGAGACAGCTCAGGGAGCAGGCAGCAATGACTAAACTCCAGAGGGAGCACACACCCCACGTACTATTAAGAGATGTCTCCTAAGGCTGTAAAAGAGGGGCCACGGCAAGCACAACCGGAAACCAACGCTTCAAATCAGGACTCGGTTACATCAGGCAGATGCAGAATGAAGGACATGACTGCAGTGGAGAAGACGGAGAATGAGTAGAAAGTGACAGGCATCATCGTCAGGCCCGTCTCAAGGTGATGTGATTTAGTGCCTCTGGCTCCCCATTGCCCCTCCTTAGGTGGGATTGCATCACCATCCTGGCCTCAAAGGACATTTCCAGGACATTTCTACTATTTCATCAAAATGCTTAGAAAAGATGAGATAGACGTAAAGTGCATATTGAGTTTGGTGCTAAGTTATAGATTTGACCGAAGGAAGGGCTGGTAGAGCGTGGAGACTTCTGACTCAGGAAGATGGGAGTAAATAAGATTTGTCTGGAGCCTAGATGCTTTTGCAGACCCAGAATCCATTAACTTTCCCTCTCTCACTGCAGGAGCATCCTCCAGCCCAATCTAGAGGAAACGAGATTCTTGATTCTCCAGACGGCAGAGAAAGAATGTGTCCGATTTATGAAACAGGTTCACATTTATAAAACTTAGCAAGTCCTGCTTGGCAGTAACAGGTCTAAAAATGAAGAAAAATGAAATGAGGCAAAGGCCGGATGACGGGGGAAGAGGGCTTCTGCTGCCACTGAAGGAAGAGAAGCTTCTCCAAGTGTGGACAACTCAAAAGACAAGGTGTCACACATTTGTCATCAGCAACCACGGGACTCCAGCTAAATGAGGCTCTTGAGATGAGGCAAATGTGGGAACAAGGGGGAACACTCCCCCATTCCAGGAACTGAACGTCCCCTGGAGAGGGAGGCAGTACCAGTACCAAGGTGGCCCAGGGTTATAAGGGATCCATGGGAGACACAGACGGAGGCAGAGGAAGGGCCCGGAGCCGTGGTGCTGTGCTCATGCTGGGGCTGGAATCTTCCAGTTATGTTCTTTCAGAGGTGGCACTGGACACGTCAACATTCCTGACTTCCTGAAAATTTTGTTAAGTTTGCTTTGGTGACAGTTTGACCACCAAGACTTGAGGTCCTTTCCCCCACACCTGAAGGGGTATTTAACCCCTTCAAATGGGTGAACAAAATCTAAATTTCCTCTTTCTCTTTGAGGCCTGGGCTTCTCAGTGTCTGGCTTCGAACTGAACATGGGTTTGTCCAGAGACTGGCCCTGCCCTGTGTTGAGCAGACACTTCCGTAGATAAGGGCAAGCCTCCCACCCCCTCGCCCCCTGGCCCTTCTCTCTGTAAAGTGAGTAGTGTAGGTGATGGTTTCTGGACCCCTGGCACACCGAGAATGGCATTCTGTCAAGATCAAAGCATAAGGTGATATTGTTGCCTCTGGAAAGTGTTTTCCTCTATACCCCACTAAATCTCTGTTGTGGTCTTCGGCTAGCAAAAGCTGTGCAGGTCTGGTTTTATTGCATACTTGATTTCAGAAACAGCAGTTTGCTTGAGACTATCCTATAAGAGCTGAGGGTCTCATCTTTTTTCTAATATTCTCTAAATTATGTGAGTACCTGGGTGTTGTGATAATCTTATCTGGCCATAGCCTTTTCCAGATGTTGGGGATAAACAGTCCAGGTTGAATGGATTCAGCTTGGGCAGTACTGAAGTAATTACACACAGCCTAATGGAGGAAAGCGTGGAGCCGCCACAGGGACCCAGCTCTGCCCACACACCTGAGTGACAGAGAGTGCAGCACTGAGTAGAATAGGACTGGGGACATGAAGCCCTTGGAACTTTAACTTCCCACCTCCTTCATCCCCTGTGAAGCGGGAGGCACATTTACCTCAAAGGTCAGTGACAAAGAATAACGTTTGTAAAACATACACCAGCACCTAGAAAATATCTTATAATAACTTATTTCAGAGTTAAAGTATCAATAATTTAATGCTTGCTTGAATCAAGCTGGGCAAATTAGCCAATTAAAAGGTATTTTTTCTTCTTCAGTGGGAGAGAGGAGTATCTGAGGATTATTAAAAGCAATGACCTAATTAAAACCTAAAATTTATCAAGCAACTACTATGTCCCAGCACTATTCCAGGCAAGTTCTTCAAGTTACTCCTGCTTAGGACAAAAACTGAAACTCCACCAGCCGAGTGTCTCCACCCCTCTACAGTGTAAGCCTGTTAGGAGCAGGGGCTAAAGATCACTGACCTCAAATTACCAGGCAGAAAATAGGAACTGTTGATGCTTGTTAACTTGAGCTGAGTGGAGAGTGTCAAGTCTCAGCAAACCACACAGAACACCAAGAATTGAATTTGAGAAGAGATGGCCCCACACGGGGCACGGTACAGACGGTCCAAGCAGAATGGATTTCCAAGTGGGATTTCTCAGCAGCCTCTTCTCCCACTGCCTAAGACTCGCCTCTGTGTGATGAGCTGCCCTGAGCTCCTCTCTGCCTTGAGCCTGCAATGACTGTGTAACTGCCTGTGCCAACTCCAACTGCTCACTCACTTGTTCTATCATCAAGCAGCATCTGCAAGAGATTTATTGGGCATCTACTGTGCGCCATGCCCAGTGGGAGTGCTTTCCTGTGGTCAACTTTACTTCTTCATCATCATTCTAACTCCATGACATGAGGGTCTTGTAAAGGAGGAAACTGAGATCCAGAAAGGAGGAAGGATTCATTCAGGGTTACAATGTCACTGTGGCAAGCCGGACCCTGAACCCTGGTTTCCTGACTTCAAATCCAGTGCTCTTTTCCCTGTAGGGCTTCATTCTGCTCCCACGCTCTTCATCCTGGAACCCGGAGCCTCCTCACCGTACCCCACCCCACCCCCAAAACAAACACAGTGCAAAGCTAGAATTCTTTGCTCTGTGTGTTTGGGTGTTATGGCCCCCACAACAAAGCACCATCGGCTGGCGTCTTCAACAACAGAAGCCATTCTCTCGAGTTTTTTCATGACTTTCCATTGGAAGTTCAAGGTCAAGTTCACAGCAACTTCCTTTCTTCTGAGGCCTCTCCCCTGGGCTTACAGGTGGCCTTCTCCTGTGTCTTCATGTGGTCTTCCTTTTGTCCAGGCCTGTGTCCTAATATCCTCTTCTAAGGCCACTAGTCATATTGGATTAGAATCTGCCCACATGACCTAATTTTACCCCCATTACCTCCTTAATTGGCCTACGTCCAAACACTGTTACACTCTGAGGTCCCACGGTTAGTGCTTCAACATGAAATTTGGGGAACTTCAACTCACATCCTAACACTTAGGCACACTGTAATTTCTAGTACATGAGGGTATTTCTCAGTCTGCAAAACACTTTCAAGCTCATTATCCTACTGGAGCCTTTGAAATATCTCCATTTGTTGAGGGAAAATCAAAAATTTGGAAGACTGATAGTTTTGCAATATCCCAAAGCCAGAAAGGATCCAATGAAAATTGTTTACAGTTTTCTTAATTTGCATCTGACCCCAGTATAATGGGTGCCCCTAGCCCCATATTATCTCCATAGAATTATTTCTATACATGAGAACTTCCTTATGACAATAGAGGATGTCAGGCATATGCAAATATTCAGAATGAGAACAGCTGAATGCCTGAGCCAATCATAGAAGAGGTTACAGAGAAGGATGAGAAGATCCAAACTGGGTGCTTATTGGATAGCCTCCATGCAACAAGCAACAGAAGTTTGCCCATGAGCTCCCAGTAGCATTGCAAGTTGAGGGCAGAGCCTAGAAGCAGCAGTGCTATGTGGGGACTGTGGTAGGCTCATCAGAGTCTGTACAAAATTTATTTCGTGTCCCAGGACACAGCCACATCAATGTTTATAGCAGTACAATTCATAATAGCTAAACTGTGGAACCAACCTAGATGCCCTTCAGTAGATGAATGGATTAAAAAATGTGGCATTTATACACAATAGAATATTACTCAGCAATAAGAGAATAAAATCATGGTATTTGCAGGTAAATGGATGCAGTTGGAAAAGATAATGCTAAGTGAAGGTAACCAATCCCAACAAAACAAATGGCGAATGTTTTCTCTGATATAAGGTGACTGACTCATAGTGGGGTAGTGAGACACAACATGGGAGGAATAGATGAACTCTAGATAGGGCAGAGAGGTGGGAGGGGAAGGGAGGGGGCAGGGGGTTAGCAATGATGGTGGAATGTGATGGACATCATTATCCAAAGTACATGTATGAAGACATGAATTGGTGTCAACATACTTTGTATTCAAACAGAGATGTGAAAAATTGTGTTCTATATGTGTAATAAGAATTGTGATGCATTCCACTGTAATGTATTTTAAAAATAAAAGCAATAAAAATTATTTCCTGTCCCCTTCTTTTCTCTAGTGGAGCCACAATTTGTTCAGATGGCTGAGGAGACTTATATCAGTCCTCAGAGGGGTTGACCATACTCCTTCCCCTGTGGAGGATGAATTCTGATACTTAAAACCATCATGGGCTTCTCTTCCCTGGCTAGTGATTAATTTGAGGATGCTGTGGGATGAATTCTGTGCTCAGTAGACCTTCTGGAGAGATTCTGCTTTCTTGCTAAAGGAGGATTAGTTGGTCTAGATAGGGCCCTTTTGCTTCCCCCTTCTTCTTGCCTTGAATGCAGACATGATTCCAGTTCATAATCATAAGACAGCACCAGTGAGGAGACCACCAGCTCAGGATGGCAGAGAAGAAAGACAGAAAGAGTGGCGTCCTTGAGAATGTCACTAGGCAGTGTCGCAGGCCTCACTACTTGCCTTTGGTCCATGTGCTGTAGGAGGAAAATGAATATTTGCATACTGGTGTGGTTTAATTTTTGTTATATTTTGTGGGGGGTTTGTGCTTGTTTGAGTACCTTGCAGTTAATGACTGCCTACAGGCAAGCCCAAATCCTGGCTGGCAGTTCTAAGTTCCCAGCCATGGTCAGTCCTGTCCCCATGTACAAAACCAGGGCTGGTGGAGAGAACTGGCTCTGGGTTCTGGCCACTCTTGTTGCCCCAGCATTTTCTGTTTGTAAAGACAGTCCTTGTTTTGTATGTACTACTCAACAATGGTGAGACTCAACCTTTTCTGTCTCAGAACATGCTGGTCAATCTGGCTTCCTGGCAGAAAAGTGAAGGAAGCTGCTCTGTCCAGGTGATGCACCTCAATAAGCCTCAGCCCTCATTGCACTGGGCAACTGGCCAACCAAAATAAATCTCAGCACAAGTATTTAAAAAAGCCGGAAGAGAGCCATCATTAAACACCTACTGCAAGCTGGGTTCAGTGTTTTCATGCATTTGGCAAATGTTACCAAATATCCCTGGCCAGGAGAGTTACAGGTAACACAGAAAACCAACACAGGTCTTTATCCTTATAGAGCTTGCCTGCTCGTAAAGGAGGGAAACGATAAACAACCAGTAGAAGGGAGAAGAGAAGTGTTGGGCGACATTTCCCAGGACGGTGCCTTCTCCGGCCTCAGCCTTTCCATTTGTGGCCTTTGAGAAAAGAACATGTCCTCTGCCTGTGGACCAGCTCACTCCTATATGGCTTCTAAACCACATGGACGAATGGACTGTGGATGAACCGCACGACGGCCAGCCTTTAAGTCCAACCCACTTCACGGGTCCCTGCTCCCTTTCATGGCTCCTCTTAGCACCATTTTCTTCTCTATGGAATAGTCACGTTTACAGTTTTATATTGGAATAACTATTAATCATACTTTTATCAGTTAAGGAATCATAGAATCTGTCACCCCATTGAAGACCTAGTTACGGTCACTATTATACCTCAGTGATCAGCACAGTGCTTGTGCCACCTGTGTGCTCAATAAAATTATGGCTGAGTGAAGGAATGAATATAGCCTAACTTCAATTTTGATGATGTTTTTGATGGTACTTTCCTCTTCTGCAGCATTATTTCTTTGAACTTTTCATTGATATTTTTCCAAAAAGCTATACTCAAAATGCATGTTTAAACCCATGGGATACGGATACATATTTCATTCATTTTCTAGATAGAATAAGTTTTGTTTATCTACTATATAGTGTGTGAGCTGAGGTGGAGGGAATGCATTTGTACACAGTGAACTCTGAAGAAGCTTCTTCACCAAGAGTAAAGGACACACGAGTGGGTACGCACACATGTACACACACATTCACACACAAACACAAACCTCCTCCATGATTTCTAATGGAAAGAGCAAGCGTAGATGCCAGATGCCTGTCCTGCCTCAGGTATTGGGCTGTCTTTCCACAGCCAGCCTCTGGGCATCTCTCTGAAGGCTTTTCCAAAATGGCACCTGTTCATAAGGGACTGTTCTGAAATGCATATACTATAAGGTTGTCTGTAGGTGGCATTGTCTGTAGGTGGCATTGCCTATGAGAACAATGGGAAACTAAGTGGCCAGGGATTGCTAGACTGCATGAGATCATTCACTATGGGAAGAAATAGCAACAGAGTGGCCATTTGGCAGGTGGTGTCACAAGGGCATCTGGCAGAATCTTGCTGGTCTATTCGGTTTTATATTTACTATTTATCCATCTTTTTGGAAGACCTTTATAATTCATGCAATTGTGTGTTCCAAAATGGCGCACACTCTTGTTCCACAATATGGGCTAGGCCACTTTCATCCAGGGCTACAATCAATCTCAGACCACTGATGAGGGGGTCATAACATTGAGATGTCTTCACTTGGTAGAGTGCAGATCCACCTGCTGGAGTCTAGTTCTGGTGCTCTGCAAGGCCAGTGCCAGCAGCCTGCCTCTACACAGCCTCCTTGCAAGGTGATGCTTTTATTCTGACAGGTGGGTTGCAATACAAAAGCAAATAGAATAACATCTGGTAGAAAGAAGGAAACTCAGACTCTTGTGGTTATCTAACAACAAAGGCAAAAATCAAATAACCACAAAACACCAAAACCTAGTGCTATCATCCCCTGCTTACAAGAAAAATAGGGTGACAGGAAAGACAAACCTTTTCCTGGCATCCACGTTTAAGAGGCAATCATTACAGAGATCTTTATGTAAGGGGCATGGAGCAACAGAAGGGACACTCTCTCCGGCAGCACTTTTATAGAAGATATAGAAACATGCTTTATTTGGTCATTTCTTATATGGCCCCTTGATAAAAGAAAAAGACACGCTCTTAAATAGCCATTCTCTAGAGGCAGCTTTACAGGTGTGAGAGTACTGGCAGTGAGAATGAAAGCTTTTGCTCATCTAACTTCTTGGACAAGCTGTTGAAGGTAGGAGGATAAGGCTACACTGCTCATCTCAAATATCTCCAGCTTCCCCAACAGAACTGGGGGACAAACAGTTAGCCTGTGGCAATTTCAAACAGATATCTTGGGACTACAGGATTTTAGCCCTCTCCTTAGCAGAATTCACTCCACAGGCTTCTTTCCTTTCTCTTCTTCTCCCTCAGCAAACCTGCTATTTCTCCTTCAACTAGGCACCAAACACCCCAGGCACTGCCAGGAAAAGTAGCCACTAGCATGTATGCTAGAGTCTTTGGTTACTGGGAAGAAGAATTCAAGTTTGCCTAAATTATTGCAATTACTGTCTCTCTCAAATTGTCACAGTAGAGAGCTAGCAATGAATGAATTTTAGTAGGTCAGATAGTCCCCCCAAAAATATGCTGAAGTTCTAAACCCTAAGACATGGGAAGCCACCCTTATTTGGAAATGTAACCAAGTCGAGATGCTTCCAAAGCAGTATGAGTTCATACTGGACTTAGTGAGGTGCCTGATGGCCTCACAAGAAGGAGATTTAGACACAGCATGAGACACACAGGGAGTGTTACAGGTGAAGATGGAAACCAAGGCTCAAGTAATGCAGCTACAAGGAACAGAATGGCAAGAATTGCCGGGCACCACCAGAAGGTAAGAAGAGGCACCACCAGATTCTTCAGAGGAAGCATGGCTCTGCGCACTCATTTCAGACTCCTACCTTCCTGAACTTCAAATGTATAAATTTCAGTTGTTTTAAGCTATCACATTGTTAGCTGTCCTAGAAAGCTCATAGAACCCCTATGAATACAGGGGTATAAGTAATCAAACTGGAATTTTCTTAGATAGGATGGGATTTATTTTCTCTAAGCCTATGGCTATTTGGAGAGCATCATGGTCTTGTTAGTATGTTATTGTTAGTAATAGCAATGATGCAGCCCCACCAATGCATGAGACCCCTGGGCTCCAATGCTGGATGCTCCACAGTATTCTAAGTCCTGCTACCATCCTTGGATTTGTCTCATAATGACCACCCCTCTTCCCACCCATGCATCACTTCACCAGAAAGGAACCAGGACAGCATTCATTACCTACCACCTACCTTCCAAGGGCATTGTGAAGATGTGTGTCTCTATAATGGCTGTCCAAGAAATTGGAGCTTGTTGGAGAGCTAAATATAAAGTATGTTATTATACCCCCCCCCAAATTGGCAATTCCTTGACACTTTCCTTTTGAAAAGAATATTATACTTACCCAAAGCATTTCATTACCACCTGAATTGTCTGTTCAATATAAATTTAGAAACCTAAATTTATATAACCACATAGACAAATGCATCAGAGTTAGGACCCAGGGTACCTGTAATATTGCTATCACAGAAAATAAATTGTGGCGTGTGACCTTGCATGACTGTTCAGTCTAAGCTTTGAATCATCTATGTTTAGAGAGGCCCCTTCAAACTACTTTTGTGAGATGGTTTGCCTACCTTTGCCTACATAGCCTATGATAGTTTTTGTCAATTAGATTTTAGAGACTTTCTCAACAATAATTATACCATCACCTATCTGAATATCTGGAATTCCTTAATGCATAGGTTCCATATTGGAGAGGCATAGTTACCCTGGGTCAGATTTTTGATTAACTGGGGATGTACCTGGATTCAAGCTATATAGCTGGAAAGCTTCAGGAATGATGCAAGTTCCCCCTTTCATACAGCCTCCTAGGGCTGAATGGAATCATTTCAGTTAGATTGTGTTTCTTTCTTTCACGTTTATATACTAGTTTCTCCCCAATTCCTTAATTCCTTTGGATAAGAGTATAGCTCTAGATGGTATCAAACCTATGCTTGCCCCATGCATTGCTGCCTCAATTTCCTAATATATAAAATAGGGAAATAATATCTAATTCCTTTGATTGCTGTAAGGATTACATGAGCTAATTTTGTTAAAGAAGTGAATATGGTTCCTGACCCAGAGTGTGTGTTAAGTGTTAGAAGAGAAGGTAAGAAGAGAGGGAGGAGGAGGATCATTGTTACTGTTGTTTGTGGTAGTAGCACTGTTCTCTAGGTCACCTCAGGACCCCAGTGAGACATGATTAGTAGAAAGCAGTGCATTGGAAAAAACAAATTGAGCCCAGGATTAATTTTTTTTTCTGTAACATTCTCTGGACATATCAAGAAAGTCAGTCAACTGGTCAACCAGCCAACCAATCACTCTTCCACCTAGTAGCCTGTACTAGTTTCTCCCAAGTGAATGGTGTCAGAGCCACAGGATCCAGAAGTCATGATGCCTCTGCCAGGACTGTTATCCACTGTGGTAGGAAGAATAGTGATCCACCAAAGAAGTCTACATTCTAATTGCTGGAGCCTGAACTATGGCATGCTGCGTGGTACAGAGGAATTAATGTAGCAGGTGGAGTTCAGGTCTATAGTCATCGCACCTTAAAATAGAGAGATTGTTCTGGATGATTCACGTGGGGCCACGGCAATCACAAGTGTCCTTACATGTGGAAAAAGTGACCATTGTGACTCAATGGTCAACGTTGTAGTGATGTAATGTGAGAAGGGCTTGATTGACAATCACTGGCTTTGTAGGTGGAAGAGGTCATAAGCCACAAGGTTCAAGAGCACTCTAGATGCTGGAGAAGACGAGGAAAGAGTTTATCCCCCATCACCTCCCTTAAGGAACTCAGTCCTACTGCCACCTGATCAGAGGCCACTGAAGTTCCCTTTGGACTTCTCACTTCAGAACTGTAAGATAGTACACCTGTGTTATCATAAGTCACTAAGTTCATGGTGCTTTGTTTCGACAGTTAGGAAACTGATAAAGCCCTGGATCATCAGATTAAAGCACATCTCAGCTACCCGCAACCAGGGCTGTGCTCTCCCTCAGAGAACGGGAGAGTAGCCATCAGAGAATTATACTCCTGAGGAAGAATCCAGGTCTTCTAAGAAGAGCAAATTTCCTGACACATGAAAGACAAAAGCTTAAAGATACGAGACTGAGCATTTGACCTTGCCCTCTCCCCTGAACTTTCCAGAGCCATATCCTCCTGCTGGAACCCCCAAAGCTCTCCTCTTACTCTCCTATGGAAGACAATTAAATTTATTTGATATGGTCCCCTCAGAGAAGAGGGCTAAATGTTTTGGGAATGCAAGCCATGGTATTGTCCCTGGGATGAGCTTGTTTTGATCTGGGGACTCTCATTTCATGGAAAGTCTCATAGAAAGGTTCCTCTTTTTGACCTCAGGGGACACTTGAGTATATCTCTATTAATGCCAATATCTCATTTCAGATATCAGATAGGAGAATTTTTACAAATGATCATGCAAGTGTAGGTGTCATTAGCATTATTGAAGGCTTACGTATTATTAAGTGGTATTATTATTGTAATAACATAGAATTTGGGGAAGCTAAGGGGATTATGTCTTATATTAATTAGAAACAAGTTATGCTTTTAGTAAAATGTTTAGTTAATAAAATCTTTGTCTTAGGGGAACAGCTGACAACAGGTTATAAAAATAACTACAAGGAATGACCCCTTCTCTGTGTGCAGTGGTCCTCCTTTAGAATCACATCTCTCTCATCTTACACTGGGATTCTATATAATTAATTGTGACTTTGACTTTAAGAGAACATTTTGGAATATTAAGTAAAGTAGGGTTAGTCTTGAGGGAAATTCTGCAGAAGGTATTTACATGAAACAAACTGAACACTAATTCCTATATAATGAGCACTCTTTCGAATCTCCTTTCCCTCCCACCTCTTTCACCCTTATCCCTACCTACTGTTGTTGCAAACTTTATGATGACTATAAGAGTTTTAAGGCATTCATTCACCACTACAAAACATACTACTTGAATAAATCCAAGTTGTTTATCTTAGCATTGCCATTACATCAATAGTACTTATTGAACCATTGCATGATATGTCGATCATGAAAAATTACATTGGTGTGACCTGCTAGAGCAAAGAGTCAAGGCATCTCCCAATAAAAGGAACCAGTTCAGAAGCTATGCCCCCCACCAAGCCCCATCCAACTGTCCCTGGGAGTGAAGAGATGAATATATTGAACCCCTTCTAACCACCTGGGGCATGTCTCATACCCTGGTTGGAAAGAGCTGAGATAAACAGTGAAAAGCAAAACAGTGGACAGGTTGTATGGCATAATAGTTACCTAGTAGATTCTGGAGTCAAGACCAGCCTCTGCCATCGCTAGCTCTTGGCCTTGGGCTACTTATTGATTGTTCTGTACCTTCTTTGGTTTTATTATTTATAAAATGTATTTGATTCATAGCACCTGCTTTACAGAGTTGTAATATTAGAACAGTAAAATATTAGAACAGTACCTGGTATATAGTGAGACCTATGTGAAAGGTTAGAGTCGAGAGGCCTAAGTTTAAGCCCTAACTCTATGCCATTTGACCTTGAGCAAGTTGTTTTTCCACTCAGGACACATTTTTATATCCCTAAATGAAGGAGTACTTGCAAAACTGTTTCATTGCTAGAACATCTGTGTTAGGCAACTTTCTGTTACAATACACTTGAGATAATCAACTCAATAAGGGGTATTATTATGTCTGCAGAGGTTTCAGTCCATGGGGGATTGGCTCTGTCACTTTGTGCCTTTGGTGATACAGTACATCATGGCCAAAGCAGGTGACAGAGGATGCTGCTCACCTCATGGTGGCCGGAAGCAAAGAGCAAGAGAGGAAGGGGCTGGGGTCCCAGTATCCCCTCCAATGGCACATCCTCAAGAACCTAACTTTCTTCAACTAGGCCCCACCTCTCAAAGATCCCAGCTCCTCTTCTTAGTGCTGAAGGCTGGGATCAGGACTTTAACCCATGGGCCTTTGGGGAACATTCTGAACTCAAACTATTGCAGCATCCTTCATCCAGGCGTTCTGTGAGTGAGAGTGTGCATGTCACTTCAGTGCCTGCTCCCACTTACACTGAAAAGGGTTCTGAACTGTGCCTCAGTTTGACAAATTGTCATTTAAATGTCTCCCTCAATTTTAACACGTAATGAACCTGGCAATCGGGAAGTCCTGGCTGCCTCGGGTAAGAGAGAGAGCTGCTTTGGAGAGTGGCTAGGGTGGAAGCCCAAGTGTGGACAGTCTCGAGGGGAGGTGCGGAACCGAGAGTCTAGATGGAGACAGTGAACTGGAGTCTAGGTCAAGGCTCACTGTGGATTGAGTTGAGAGTCTAAAGGAGGAAGAGGGGGCACAAACAAGAGGGACACGAGGCAGAAAGAAAATCGGGGGTTGCTGTGTATTATAAAATAGAGATGTGAGAATGTTTATAATCTGAGAGCAAAGCACCAGAAAGAGATCACAGGACTCAAAAACAGTAGAGGAAATGGATGATTAATGGAGCAAGACATCAAAGGTTGTGGAAGGGAGTGTAGAGTCTCAAATCCTCTCTTAAGAAATAAGTGAATTTTATATTGGCAACTGGATGACTTAATTGAGCTCTCTGATTTCAATGATGCCCACAAAAGAGATAAGCACATGTTAAATTCTAGACTATCCCCAGCTGATTTCTGCACTTGCAGTTGCTGAAGAAATAAAAGCAAAATGATAGAGATTGATTTCAGCCTTCCCAGGAGGCCTGGCTGGCACTGATAATGCAGTTGATACTATAATTACTTGGGAGTCCTCAAGCCAGAGCTCCCTGGAACCAACTTTTGGGCAATCTTACAGAACTGTCAGTCTTCATAGGGTCTGAGGCACCCCCCACCTCCAGGAAAATACACGCACCGGGCAGATCTGCAATGAAGCTTCTTAACGGAGCTCTTCGAAAAGAGACTTGCTTAACAGGTGTTCCTTCTACAAACGTCCATTCTATTAATTCTTCTAAATGGAAACCCTTTGGTGTCCTAATTTCTTCAGGGTCCATCCAGATCACTGCATCACCGGGGAGGACCATGCATCCTCTGTCTCCGGCCTCTACATCTCAACATGTGCAAGTGATTGTTCCACTATCTGCTCCTCTCTGCCTTTTCTCAGCCTCTTCTGTGCCTTTGGATCTTCGTGACTTAGGGAAACGAGATTCATTCATTCCTTGATGTAGTCGTTCACACAGAGTGTGCCAGGCACGAGGGTCTTGTTAATTTGGATCTGAAATGTCCACGTGACTCTGTGTTGAAAGCCCGGTTCCCACTGCAGCAAGGTTCAGAGACGGGGCTTCTAAGAAATGCTCAGATCCTCAGAGATCAACCTCTTTGCAAATTAATCCATTTGATGGATTAAAAATTTGAATGGATTTACTGAACGTTTTGAAAATTACGGCAGATGGGGCATGGCTGGATAAAGTGGGTCACTGGGGGCGTGGTCTTGAAGACTACATCTGTCCTGACCCCTTCTGCTCTCTGCTTCCTGGCGGCCGTGAACAGAGCAGCTTCCCTCCACCAGGCCTTCCACCATGATCTTTCCGCCTTGCAGCCCGCAGACCATGGACTGGACCTCTGAAACCATGAGCCAAACTAACCTTTGCCTCATCTAAGTCGTTCTTGTCAGGTATTCTGGTCAGTGATGGGACTCGTACTGAAGAAGACATGGAGACATCAAAGAGCACCCTGTTGGGTGTACACATCCCTGCTCCTGGCAGTACTGGAGCCACCCAGAGCCACAGAATCACTGATAATTCTCCAAAACATGCTATGCTTGTCATCCTCCTTGAAATACTTGTTTGACTTTCCTCCTTCTTCCTCTGACTGAATTTACAACCCTTTCCAAATCCATTAGTATGCTTTATGTTTCAAATAATAAAAACCATATATCTAATTTAAACAATGAATAAGTGTTTTGGTTCATATAACTGGAAGCCCAAAGGTACAGCAGGCTTTCTGATTACCTGGGTCTAGGATCTTACATTGCTTCTCTGTTGAAAACTCTGTTTTCTTCTAGGTATCAAGTTCATTTGCAGGGTCACAGAAGCAAAGTGACTGTGGTATTTTCTAGAGGATGAGAGAGTTGAAAGCAATTCTTCAGATTTCCAACACATTCCCCCCTCACATCTGATTGATCTGAGATGAACCAGGAAACCATTTTGAAATCAATGCCATGGCCAGAATACAACCTTGTATTGATCGATTGGGGCCTGGGTAATCCATGCCAATGACTGTGCTAAGGCAAAAATTACTCTGAATGCAATTAGATGAATAAGTTCATTCCTGGAGCTGAGGATGTAGGCAGCTCTCAAGATCTCATGGCTGCCCTATAAAGGGAAATATGCAGAAGATATGTCCTTTGGCCACTGGTTGACAGCATGAGTACAATGCAAGAATGGAGTATCCACTGTTGCTCTGAACCTGGTGTGGGTGGGAAATAACCATCACTCCTGCAAACAAACTCTTCAAGGGCTCCAGGCTCTAGTCCCCAGACAGAAGGATCTTGAGTGCCAGATCTCACAGATGGTGAGAAATTACTTTTCTTATTCTCAAGGATAATGAAGCTATTTACTCCAAGCAATGTGGATAGGAAGACCTGAAGCACAAATCATTTGTTCCTCAACTAAAGCTATCCCTGGGTATCTGGGGAATTCATTCAAGGTCCCTCACAAATACCAAAATCTGCAGATGCTTAAGTCCCTTACGTAAAGTGGTATTATATTTGCATATAAAACAGGCATACTTCCTCATCTACTTTAAATCATCTAGATTACTTATAAAGCCTAATGCAATTTAAATGCTATGTAAATAGGTATCACTATATTTTTTAAGGGAATGATGCAAAGAAAAAAAGGTTTGTGCATTCAGTATAAACACAATTTCTCACTAAACATTTTCAAACCATAACTGGTTGAATGCACAGTCATGGAACCCACAGATGAGAAGGGTCAACTGTATTCTTTTTGTCTGCTGGTGGATTGGCCTCTGAAAATTGAAAGAAATATTTTCCACATTGCATCAGTTAGAGAGTTGTTTTTATTCTGTGCCACACACTGTTTTTCACAGGGCAAAGAGACAATCTCAGAATCATCCACCTTCCATTGGCTTATTTTCGTGTAAAGGTTAAAGGAAAGACTCCTTCTCAGAGTCTTCTCAGAAAGCAACATTTTCTCATTACGAATGTCTGAAGGCAGGATTAAGGGATTTGCTGGAGAGAACCTGTGAACCATCAGGCAGAGAGCATAACTTTGTATGCAACCTGGCTCAGCGTGGACTGAGACAGTGCAAAGAACCCTACAGCAGGAGCACAGGGGCTTCCCAGGGCATGACATGGTGTCCTGGGTCATTTTCCAAATGGTGTCATTTGCTCTGCTCCTGGAAGGAGCTCTATGAGTGGAAAAGTGTTCAAGTGGTAGAGATTACAATTCAGCCCCAGATTGTCAGAAATAGGAGGAAACTTTGGAAGTCACTTCACAAACTAAAGTCAAGAGGGGTGAGCAGCTCCATCAAGCCCACTTTCCTAAGGAAATAACAGTTTGGAGGAGTCAAAGACGAAAAGAAAATAGTGTTACTTACGCAGTGGGTTTGGCAGAGTCAGAAAGCAGCAGTAGGCCAGGCCCGTACCAGAGCTCTGACACTGGTGTTGGCACCAGGAATGGGAGGTGACCTTCAAACAATGACTGAGGGCCACTCCAGAGGGAACAGGAATCTTAGGTTCAGGGACAAGGCCAACTCTGGAACCCAGGGGGCAGCAGGAATCTGGACAACTCTGCCCAGTGGCTTCTCAGCTGCCCCACCAGGTTTTATGGGCTGAATTCCTCCTGTATTAGCTCTTGCATTGGAGATAGCTTCAGAGCATGCTATATTTACAGTTCTAGATGGTTCTACTCAGAAAGGAAGGGAAAGAAGATGACACAAGTATTGTGTGTTCAGCTATATTCCACTTCTGTGTGATCCCGTGCAGCCTGCACTCCCCTCCTGCACACACCACACATGCACAAACCTGCACACGCTCTCAGACTTGCACACATACACCCTGGCTATGCTCATATACTCATGCACACACATTCTCTTATACACTTGTGTACGCACAGATCACACATGCTCATAAGCTCACATGTACTCACACTCTCACGCACGTGCACACACACACACTCACTCTTTGACACACTTTAATTCATTGTTTTAGTTTCCTTGCCTCTGAATCTGGCTAGGCATATGTGTCACATCCCAATCCCCCAATCCTTCTTAGCAAGGAAGAGTTAAAAGAATGATTAACACAGGCTGGGGCTGGGGCTTAGTGGTAGAGCACTTGCCAGGCTTGTGTGAGGCAATGGGTTGGATCCTCAGGAAAACATAAAAATAAATAAATAAAATAAAGGGATTGTGTCTATCTCCAACTAAAAAAAATATTTAAAAAAAAGAATGATTAACTCATTCCTGATTGAGATGTTGAAGAAGGGTTATGGTCTTTGGTATTCAGAGAGGTAGGGTTTGATGTTGGCATCTCACTTATTTCAAGAACATCCAAGGATCTGCGCTGCATAGTGTTCTGTTGATCAGGGTCACAGAGAGTGGAGTACAGGAGCGATTATCCAGGAACTAAGAAAGCTCACCCACATGCCTGTACAGTGGACATCACTGCTGGAAAATATCTAATAAGGATAGACAACTTTACCCAATGTCCACCACAATCAGATATTGTGCTGAAGGTTCACACGCATATTTCCATTTCATCTTTGTAATTGAAAAGGAAAGAGCTTTTGTAATTGTTCTTATTTTATAAATAAAGAAACTAAGACCAAGCCACCCACTGAGGTCACAGGGCAGGTGAACAGCACGGATCTTCCCCTGCAGAGGCAGCTCTTCCCAGTGAGCGGGAGCATTTCCGACTTCCTGGAAGAGGAGACATTTGGGCTGAGGTCGAAGGACAGGCAGGGACTTGCTCATGTTTGTATTCTTCAGGAGGCCGCAGGCCATGTGGGAGCAGAGGATGCTGAAAGGACACAGTGACCCCCACTCCTGTGGAGGCGAGTGTCAGGGTGCCAGGTTGGATGTGCAGAGAATGCTCGGGATAATAGGGCGTAAGGACAACTGCGCTGGCGCTTCCCACCTGCCCAAGGACTCCGTGACACAAGTCAGGCCAAGCGTGTCTCCTTGTCTGTGGAGAACTTTTGCAGCCAGAGCCCCCATTTGTAGAAAACCCTGAAGGTCTCCTGAGGCATGCCCTTCTGCTCTCCATCTCACGGCCAGCCAACTCCCTGAGCAGTCAGTCCCTCCCCACGGAGGAAGCCCTAGGATTCTTCCTTTCTCCTCCACCGTGCTCTCAATGAACACCACCTTCATTTCACCCTCACCACAGACCCTCAGCCTCTCCCTGGGCCACCGCAGCAGTTTCCCACCTCCTCTCCCGGCCCAAGCTGTTCCCTGCACTCCCCCCACACCCCCGGCAGCCACACTACAAAAGCCAGCAGAGTGACATTTATGAAAAATCCATTTTGACCACAGCATTTCCCAACTTACAGTTATTTTACACTCAATATTGGAAGCAAATCACTAATCAATAAACTCCATGGGCTCTCAGGCAAAGGACCACCAGACAGGGTGGTGGTGTTGTGGTGACGTGAACTGATCAATACGATCAATAAGAGTGTAAATTATAGGTTATAGATTAGTAAAAAATATAGATTATAGATATAGGATTTTGATAAGTGAGATAAGACAATTATAAAGCAAAAACTGTCATAGACAGGCCTCAGACTCTATTTTGCTGCCTTCTATAAAAAACTGTCACAAGAGCTGTTTCTGAGAAACTGAAATGAAAGCCGTTTTCTTATAAAAAAAAAATTGTATTTCTGTACTTTGTACCCCACAGATTGTACCCTACTCAGGATACGGTGGTGGTCATGGTGAGCTACATCCTGGGTTTGAATGCCCTTGTGGGTCTACATGACTTTGAAGTAGATTCTCGGCCCGCCGACCCCCACCCAAATTCAGGATGCGACTGTCTACCACCTGCTTGAACCCAGGACTGTGGTCAACTGAACTGCAGAGATAATGCTTTTCTTGCTTCTGTTGATGGCTTGCTTACTGGCTGGAAAATTCCAGTCCTGCCTAGAGCCCACAGGTCCCACTTATTAATGTTTTGGTTTCTATGATTGGCTAGCTTACATGACGATGAGCAAGTCACTGAGTTGTGGTTTTTGTGCTTATATTCTCTTTGGATGAACCAGGAAGCTGTGTCCTCCCACAGAGCTTGAGTCTCTGTGGTGGGTGACAGTCCCTGGCCAGGTAAATAAAGCTCTCTTTTGATTTGAAATTCGGACATAGAGTGCTTTCAGGAGAGACTCCCAGAACGCTGTCAACCAGCAGCACTATGGAGAAGGGACTTGTGCCTGGTAGCACTCACCCTCGGGGAAGTCCACGTGCCTGGAGATGCTGGAGCAGAGACTGAGAACCGTGAGAAACAGGAGCGGCATGAAAGCAAGGACCTGTAGTCCCTAGGATTCCTCAATCCCAGGGCTGCAGTGGCTGCATCCCGCTCTGAGAGCCATCAGAGCTGCGGCACAAGTGGGCCTCTGGCCTCCTCGGAAGCCTCCTGACCTCACAGTCCTTTAACCTGTAACTCACAGAATCTGATTCTTGCCCTGCTCCAGTTATATCAACCATGGCCGTAGCTGCCGCCTGTCTGTGGCTGTTTCTGTTGAGGTGAGTTCAGGGGAAGTCTTTGGAGCTTTGGAGAAGGCTCCTTCCCAGAATATGAGGGTACATGGAGTGCAGAAAGGGGAATGAAGTTCAATTTCTTGGTAGGCCCAGGCAGGTGAAAAACATTTCTAAGAGCCTGAAGCAGATGTGTCTATGATTCATGGAATAACGTGGGCACCTGTCATATGAGTCTCCCATGAAAAGAATTGTAAGGGAACTTGAGCTCCAAGGACAATCTCTCAGTAATGGGTTTCAGCACTCAATGCCATGGGCTTTCAAGAGTCAAAAGAAAAGATTAAACCCCAAGGGTATAGGAAAACAGTCTCCATGTCTATTTGTCAAAGAGCATTCATCTCCCCCCACCTCCCACCCAGCCCAGGCAGCAGCTTTCAAGAGTGACCTCCACCCAGGCTTGGCAGGGTTTTTGCTACTGCACGGTTCAGACACTGTCTTGACATTTCAGTGTTTCCATTGGACTTAATTCAGTTCAGAGGATTGTCATAATGTCTCTACTCTGTGCAGGGTACTATGCAAGGCACTGAGGCCACAGGAAAGAATGAGACATTAACTTCGACCTCTAAGAATTTCAATGCTAATTGAAAGGTGCAGACATATTGCTGGGTGGTGGATAGATGGCTTCATAAAAACTTTCAAATCCAGTGAGTGGGATACAGCATTCCTTCTCTACTCTAGACCACAGGGCTACCTTCAAAGCCCAGCTTTGGAATCACCTATCCCAGGGATTCCCAGCTCTCACCTCCAGTGTAGACAAACCATCCAAATCCTGGTTTCTAGATGGTGAGGAAAGAAATGGCGGAGGGGCCCTGGGAGGGGGACCTCAGACTAACCAAAAACAAAGGGGGAGTTTTTAGGGCACAAGGATCCTTTCTCCAGGATACTACAGTAAAACTCCAAGACATTTCAGAAGCACTGTCTCAACCTTTCTATTCCAGAAATTCTAAAAATTAATCATCACTGCTTTACAAATGAGGAAACTAACCAGGTTTACAGAGTAAGGTGCCAAGGAGCCAGGGGATGCCCTGGCCTCTTTCCATCCCCCAGTGGCTTCCCGGCTGATCCCCAGAGCTGGCCTAAACTGCAGTTTTTATCAGAGCCGTCTTTCCTCCTGTTATGTGGACAGGATGACTTCTCATTTGTGTAGGTGAGCACACGCATCTGGGAGATGGAGGGGGGCTGTTGTTTATGAAGAGACCCCAATGGCCAGCTGGGCCTTTCGGCAGCCGAGGTGGCTGAGAGGCTGTCCTAGGGGAGGAAGGACACGGGCCTGCTCCAGAAGCTTGGCCGGAGTCCAGAGGTTTCACATGGGACCCTGACTTTGTAGGGATGTTCTGAGGATTATTGAGATATGGATTTGGCAAATTCCCTGATACAGGGCCTGGAAAACAGTAGGCATACACTATGTGGTACCTAAAAAAAAAAATAGAAGACTTATTTTGGCCTAAGGATCAGAGGATTCCGTCCACGGTGGTCTGGCTCCACTCACTTTGATGAGGCAGCACTTCCTGGTGGAGGGGCAGGCTGGGGCAAAGCTGCCCACCTCATGGTGACAGGGAAGCAGAGAGAGCAGGTGGCTGGGGACAAATACAGACCCCAACCCAACCCCAAGTATCCACTCTCTCTAAATACATTTCATCTCCCAATATTCTATTTCCACCCCCTCCCAATATTCTATTCACTATAAATCTTTTTAAAATTTTTTTAATATTTATTTTTTAGTTGCAGTTATACACAATACCTTATTTATTTTTATGTGGTGCTGAGGATCAAACCCAGGGCCTCACATGTGCTAGGTGAGCGCTCTACTGCTGAGCCACAACCCCAGCCCCCTATTCACCAATAAATCTATCAATGGGTTAATCCATTGATGAGGTCAGAGCCCTCATAATCTAACCACTTCCCAAAATTCCCACCTCTGGACTCTGCTGCCTTGGGGAGCAAGCCTTTAATGCATGAGCCTTGGGGGGACATTCGAGGAGGACCACATGGCACCAGAAGATCAGTGATTCCAGGTAAGACTGAAGCTGGGCAAAGGCAGCTTGCCTGAGGTCACAAGCTTGGAAAGACAGTCGCTGGCTTTCTGAGTACAAGTCCTTTCTCTGGCCTTCGGCTTTCCCCACACAGGCGCAGCCTTCCAGGGTGCCATGGCATCAGACGTCCCGGCCCTGCTGTTCTTCTAACACGGAGTGGTAAGCTCCTCTCCACTGTTGACAAATCATCAACAAGAGAAAACTGCCAGCACCTCCCTGTGCCGCAGGCAGCATCTCACAGCATCTGGCCAACAGAGAAGCAGCTTGATTGACTCCATGGAGAGAGAAGTTCTGGAACCCAGAAACCCAAACGCTCTGTTGTCTAGCCCCCGTTGCATCCTACACCTGCAGACTGCAGTCCCTTTGAGCACACGACAGCCTTCCCCAGTAGCAGCCACATCCTGGTCTCTTCAACACCTTTGAAATATTCAGTGTTTTTGGAAATCAACCAGGTGCTGAAGACACATAGTCAAACAGCTACAGACCCCACCTAACCATCTCAACATGTGCCCAGTTGGGCTCAGCAGGGCACACCTGTAATCCCAGCGACTTGGGTGTCTGTGGCAGGAGGATCACAAATTTGAGGCCAGCTTCAGCAGCTTAATGAAACCCCTAGAAAATTAGTGAGATTCTGTTTCTAAAGGAAATATTAAAAAAGAACTGGGGCTATAGCTCAGTGGTAAAGTGTCCCTGGGTTTAATGGAAATACTTAAAAAAAAATACTCAGCCTTGCCTCCCACCACTAGTTGCCAAGTTCCATAAGAACAGATCATGGCTCCTCCCTCCCTGGCAAGTCCTCAGGGCCAGGCACTCTCCCAGGAACAAAGCAAGGACCCGGGCCCAGGTCGCTAAACACCAGGCTGTTCTTTTGCAAGCCCAAGCTTTAGAAGGGAGCTCAATTCTCCTCTCTTGTTCTACACGACAGAGGAGAGGCCTTGGCTGTGATCAGCAGCAATCAGACAGAAACCAGAAACACGACCTCCCTTGGCCTCTCCAGAGTTTCTTTATGATTTCATATTTTTAGAAATTTACTAATCTCCTATATGCTGGAGAGATTTACATCCATTATTTTATTTAATACTCACAAACCCCTCTGGTGAGAGAGAAATGTTCATGTTTTGTAGACTTGAAAAAAGGCCAAACAGAGACATGAAGTGGCCTGCCTAGTGCCCGGCCTTGGGGAGGGGGTTCTCACCTCGGTGTCCGCTCATGCAACCTTCACCGCATTTCCTGTGTGCAACTCCCCCACACACACCAAATATAAAGGCTGGTACACACAGAGATTAGCCTGGCAATTAGCAATTCATGCTGAACTAATCCTGCTCAAGGATAAATTAATAGTGATAATTTTCTGCAGATTCCCTTATGTACTGAAAGCCTACTACAAGAACCCAGGAGGGGAAAGGACAGTGAGTTGGAGCCAGGTTGTTTCTATCCACCCTTGGCCAAATTGCCTGCCTCCCTGTGCCTCAGTTTCCTTATTCATAAAAATGAGCCAGTAATAACTACATCTACCACACAGGATTGTGGTAAGAATTAAGTTCATTAATATATGCACACCATGTCTGGGACATGGTCTGACTCATTGAATTTCAAATGTTGCTACTATGCACCACGCACTTCATGCGTAGAGTTAGTTCTGCTTCTTGCCACAACTCTGCAGAGTAGATAACTATCCTCAGTTTTTAGGGTGAGGAGGTTACTGCTCTGAAAGTTTAAATCACATTCCCAAAGCTACACAACTAGAAAAAGAGGTGAGGAGCATTTGACCCATCGTGTGGTAGAGAAGCACAATTCCTAAGAGCCAAGACCATGTACGCACTCAAGTTCTGGTCAATAATAGAGGACCTTGTCATTAGACAGGGAGGGCCCTCAGCCCTCTGAGCCTGGACCCTCTACCACAGGTCTTTGCAGACCTCTAACTCCTTGTGTTTACTCTGTAGGCATTTCCTGGTCTCAAGGCCACTCCTGAAAATGTTAGTATAAAGAAAAGCATGCTTTTCTAGTCCAGCAGAAAAGGAACTTGCAAAGACTTTCCCTAGAGTCTCTGATTCTCTGTGATTATTTTCTTGGAAGCGTCAGAGACATTGGGTAACTTGGCTCACATACATTCCCAATGTGCATCCCCACACTGACGCTCTCTCCAATCATCTGACATTTATTCTTCATTAGTAATGAAAGAGTCAGTAAACCCCATTCGCCATGCTAACCTGAACATCTTTAACTAAAAGCATATCAAATGCATTCATTTTAATGTGTGCATTTCAAATTATGGATTTATGGCTATCTATCTTGTGATGCCTCAAGAGTTTCAAGCTGGTCCTCATAAAAATACTACCTTTGGAAATTGTCTTCCAACACCTGCTACCTTCCTCCTGCTCCATCATGATCATGATCATCATCATCATCATCATCCTCATCATCATCAATCACTATTGAACATCTATCTTACCAACTATTTTTTTTAAAATAGCCAATAAAATTTATATACAATAAAATTTACTTTTTGAAATGTGTAGGGAGATGGATATTTAACAAATGAACATAAAAATATTTTCACTCCAAAACATTCCTCCATGCCCATATGCTTTAGTCTCCTTTCCCAGCTCCCAGTCCTGGTAACCACTGAACTGATTTCTGTCACTACAATTGTTCCATTTCTAGAATATCACATACATAAAGTCATACCAAATGTGGTATTTTAGCACAAGACTTCTTAAGTTTGTCTTTGTTAAATCCACTAGTTCTTAATCCTGACTGAGTTTCTGAATCTGGGGCATTGCAAAAATTACCGATCTGTAGTCTCCCACGCCAGAAAAATCAAATTCATCTTGCCCAGGGTGAGGAATGTTTTTTAAGTTCCCCCAGTGAGATAACCTAGGAAATCTGAGTGGCCATAGTAAAGACATTTTAGACACAACACTAAATGCCTGATGGATGAAAGAAAAAAAAATGATAATCTGAACTTCATTAAAATTAACAACTTTTATTCTGAAAAAATCTACCAAGAGGATGAAAAGACAAGCCAAAGAGAGAAAATATTTGCAGAAGGATTATCTGATAAAAGAAAGATTAATATACCCAAACACACAAAAACTCTTAAAATTTAACAATAAGAAAACAAATATCCTTGTTGTAAAATAAGCCAAAGACCTTAACAGACGCTTTGCAAAAGATATGCCTGATGACAAATAAACACAGGAAAATTTAAGGGTTCTGTGTTTGGATTGGGGTCTCTGATGGCTTCATGACTGCAGATTTCTTGGTGACTAAGAAATTTCTATGCAAAGGCACAGAATGCCTGGCTGCCAGGAGGTTTCTGTGCAAAGACACAGAATGCTTGGCTGCTAGGAAAACCTCTGTCTGGGCAAAGACACAGGATGCCTGGCTGCTGTAGCAATGCCCTGCATGAGGTGGCTCTGTTGTAGAGTCTTATCAGCCTTGACTTTGATCTCAGGCACACAGCTCCTGGGAATAAAGAAACTCTCTTGTTAGACAACCACAAAGTTTCACACAGTTCCACTGGGACTAAACCTGTCCAAATTACAGTAACTTCAAACAGTGGACTTTCTTGAGAGCTTCACAAAGTTCCTAACATTTCCCATTGCAACTATAGAATATAAATGAGGAATAATTTGCATAATGTTGCTAACTCTGTAACCTACCTAATTACACAATAAACAATGACATAGTTATGCCACTAATGACCTAATGTGTCCTGTTGGTATAAAAAACATGGCTGCTTGGATGAGGAGCCATCTTTCCTGCTTCTGCATCTTGTCTCTGTGTCTCTTTTTACTTTCCTTACAGGATACTGATACTGTTTGTTATCAGGTAAATGCAATTTTTAAAAAATGAGTTATAACTATACATTCATTACAATGGCCAAAGTTCATGATATAAAATGTTCCTACTAGTCAAAGTTATCTACAGATTCAATGCAGTCAACATTCAATGAAATCTCCATCAAAACACCAATGACATTCTTCAAAGAACTAGAAAAAATCCTAAAATTCATATGGAAACACAAAAGACCCCAAATAGCCAAAGCAATCCTAAGTAAATAAGAGTAATGCTGGATACATCACAATGCCTGATTTCAGGGCATACTACAGAGCCATAATAACCAAAACAGCATGGCATTGGCATTAAAATAGACACATAGACAAATGGAGCAAAATAAAGAATTCAGATATAAATTCACATATCCTCAGCCAACAGAGACTCAATAAAGGAGCCAAAAGCAAACAATGGAGAAAGGACAGTCTCCTGAACAAATGCTTCTGGGGAAACATGCAGAAGGTTGAAAGTAAACCCCTATCTCTCACCCTGTACAAAAAGCAACTCAAAACATACAAAAGGCCTTAGTGTAAGAACTGGAACTACTAGAACAAAACACAGGGAAAACCCTTCACAATACTGGCACAGGAAATGATTTCCTGGATGGGACTCCCAGAGCTCAGAAAACAAAAGCAGGAATTGACAAGTGGGATTCTATTAAATTTTAAAGCTTCTTCACAGCAGTGGAAAAATCAACAGAGTGAGAGCAGCAGAGACAATCTTTGCCAGTTATTCATATGACAGAGAATTAATATTCCAAATGTAGATCAGCAAACTTAACAGCAAAAACAAAACCAACAGCAAATGGGAAAATGACCTGAATAGACACTTCTCAAAAGAAGCACAAATAGCCAATAAAATATGGGAGAGGGGAAGCTTGACATCTTTAGACATCAGGAATATGCAAATCAAAACAACTTTGAGATTCCATCGTACCACAACTAGAATGGTTATTTAAAAAAATGCTGCTGAAGGCTGGGGATATAGCTCACCTGGTAGAGTGCTTGCCTTTTATGCACAAAGCCCTGGGTTCAATCCCCAGCAACACCAAAAAAAATGCTGCTGAGGATATAGACGAAAAGAAATGCTTATACACTACTGATGGAAAGGTACAGCCACTATGGAAAACCATATGGAGTATTTTCTCCGAAAAGTAAGAGTAGAACTACCATATGATCCAGCTATACTACTCCTGGGAGTATATCCAAAGGAAATAAAGCCAGCATACAAAAAGATACCCACGTTCCCAAGTTTATTGCAGCACTATTCATAACAGCCAAGATTAGGAATCAGCCTAGGAGCCCATCAACAGATGGATGGATAGGAAATATGGTATATATTCATAGTGGAATATTATTCAGCTATAAAGAAGAATGAAATCCTGTCATTTGCAGAAAAATGGATGGAACTGGAGGTCATCGTGTTAAATGAAAAAACAGAAAGACATGCATTACATGTTTTCTCTCATCTGTGTAAATTGAAAAATAAAACATGACCTGAAAGTAAGAAGAGGGATTATAAGGGACTGGGAATAAGGGATCAGTGAAAGGAAGAAGGAAGAGTGGACATGATCAATGTCCACTGCATGCATGAATGGAAAGTTCAGAGTAAAACCCATTGATTGGCACAACTAGTCCATGTTAATAAATTATAATAACAGAAAGGCCAAAATCCAGAACATGAACCTCATCAAATGCTGGTGAGAATGTCAAGCTCAGTCTTTGCAGGTGGGAGTGCAAAATAGTACAGCCACTTAAGAAGACAGTTTGGTAGCTTCTCACAAAATGGAATGTACTCTTACCACATCCTCCAGCAGTTATGGAACTTGGCATTCACCCTCAAAAGCTTAAAAGCGATGTCCACACAAAACCCTGCACATGGATGCTCACAGCAGTTTAGTTTGTAACTGCTGAAAATTGAAAGCAACCAAAATGTCCTTCAGGAGGTGAATGGATAAATGAGCTGAGGTTCATCCAGAGAATGAAATATCATTCAGTGCTGAAGGGAAATGAGCTGGCAAGTCATAAAGATGTGGATGAAACTTAAATGCGTATTACTAAAGGAAATAAGCCAATCTCAAAAGGCCACATACTGTGTAATTCCAACTATATGTCATTTTGGGAAAGGCAGAACTATGGAGACAGTAAAAAGATCTATTGTTGCTGGTGGGTAAGATGAATAGGTCTTAGTGAAATTACACCATATGATACTACACTGGTGGATATATGTCATTATACATTTGTCTAAACCCATAAAATGTACAAGAATGAATCCAAATGTAAACTATAGATTCTGGGTGATAATGATGTATCATTGTAAGTTCATCAATTGTACAACAACAACAACAACAACAACAAAAAGTTCATTCTTAGGGAGGTTGCTGATAATGAAGGGAGCTGAGCATACATGCAGGCAGACAGTATATGATAAATCTCTGTATATTCCATCAAAGTTTGCTGTGAGTCTAAAATTGCTTCTAAGAAAATAAGAGACTATTTTTTAAAAAAATGAATTCCCCAGGCGTCCGGGTTTGAGAACCAGCATATTGTTCTACATTCTCCAATGATTTACATGTATCAACTCCAATCCTTACAATACACTTGAAAAGTATCATCATCCATATGTGAATACAAAAAATAAGGCATTAAAAGGTTAAATGTCTTGCCCAAGATCACACAAACAGTACTTGGAAAAATGAGGTTCAAACTCAAGTCTGTCTTTTCACACAGCCCACGCTCTTTCTCCAGTACTGCTTCAGGCAAGGGAGAAAATCTCCCACTGTGAGAAAGAAGCATTTCTTGCACTCAAAGGAGGCCAAGGAAAATTTTTACTTAAAAAAAAAAAAATCTCACTCCTGTTATTTGGCTAGAGGTGGAAAAGCATCTAAACAATTTTCAGAGCATGATAACTATGCGTCATGCTTCAGCAGTAAAAACACAGCTGAGCAGAAATCTACCCAACTTTCAGGAGAAAAAGAAATCACCTTTGGGCTCAGAACAAGCCTGACAAATTCCAGTCCAAAGGGTGAGTTGAAGGATGCTAAAGGCTCCTGAGCCACAGACTTATAATAAAAAAGTCTCAACAATGATAACTGTAGAAAGTGAGGGCTGTCGGACAAGAAACTGGTCTCAGAGGTCAGATTGGCTGGAAGACAAATTAAAAGCTCCCTGCAGCCCTTGGTTTCTATATATACACTGTTAGCTGGGCCTGTCTAGAAAGAAGTTTCCATGTGTTGCTTACCGAGATCTATAGGAAAGAGCAGTATGCCTGGTAGGACCTGATGGGAACTGTTTGTCAGAAAGAACACTGAACGCATAGACATTTTAGAATGAAGAGTGGGTTCTTTCTAGTTAACTAGCAACCCAGGAAACCATAGTTTTCCAAAGGCACAGGAATTCTTTGAAATTAGAAATATTATCATCTTTAGCTATTCTGGGTCTCTTATTTTTCCAGATGAATTTCATGATTGCTTTTCCTATTTCTATGAGGAATGCCATTGGGAGTTTGATTGGAATTGCATTAAATCTGTATAGTGCTTTTGGTAGTATAGTCATTTTGATAATATTAATTCTGCCTATCCAAGAGCAAGGTAGATCTTTCCATCTTCTAAGGTTTTCTCTGATTTCTTTCTTTAGGGTTCTGTAGTTAGCAAGGATGGTGGAATGTGATGGACATCATTATCCAAAGTACATGTATGAAGACACAAATTGGGTATCAACCTACTTTATATACAAACAGAGATATGAAAAATTGTGTTATATATGTGTAATAAGAATTGTAATGCAAAAGAAAAACCCAAAGTACATGTATAAAGACATGAATTGGTGTGAACATACTTTATATACAAAGATATGAAAAATTGTTCTCTATATGTGTAATAAGAATTATAATACATTACGGTGTTGTGTTTTTAAAAAATAAATCCAATTAAATTTTTAAAAAGAAATATTACCATCTTTAACCACCTTTGCACTCATGACATTATATAGTAGGATGATATACCAGCTTTTTGTTGTTGCTGGAACCAGAGGAATGTTAACAAATGTCTATTGAAAAGAATCATACAGTCCTGTCCTGACTAACTTGTTCGGTGGTTTCAAAATGTTCACACATCCCACAAGCCTCCTGAAAAAAAACCCTGAGTGAGTCAGCAAGGGTAGCTGACACTCAGATGTGAAGGTATCTGCAGATGCCCAGGAGAGTAGCCAGGGAGATGGAACTCTGCTTCTCAGCCCCACTCTGTCCTCAGAAGCCACTGAAGAGCTGATAAAGAGTCCTGATCCTTGGGCCCCACCTCACCCTAGTGATTGCACTCAGTAGGAGCTGGACAAGA
Source organism: Spermophilus citellus (assembly GCF_964194105.1). Taxonomy (NCBI): domain Eukaryota; kingdom Metazoa; phylum Chordata; class Mammalia; order Rodentia; family Sciuridae; genus Spermophilus; species Spermophilus citellus. The sequence continues at coordinate 1,175,152 of NC_138196.1, forward strand.
CTGTGCCTTCGTTTACTAGTGCTGCTGTACCAACTGCAGGAGCCTCCCTATTCTTAGGGGATCCATTCCAAGTCCCTCTGTGGATGCTTGGAACCAGATAGTACCAAACTCTATCTATACTATGATTTCCCCATACACACATGACCTATGATAAAGCTTAATCTATGAATTGGGCACAGTAAGTCACTAATGATAACTAATAAAAGTAAAATGACTATAGCAGTCAGGACTGAAAAATCATTATAAAAATTTAAAAATCAATTACAAAAATCAATTATGACAGCCAAGCATCAGTGTACTTGCATTTGGGGGCTGTTATTTAGCAAAATAAAGGTAACTTGAGCACAGCACTGGAGACCATGACAGGCAAACTGATAACCAAGAAGTCTACTAAGTAGGAACTAACAGCACATAACTGCATTGAGGCGAGTCACACCCTAGGCAGGACAGAGCTGGGTGCAGAGAGAGTTCATCAAACTTCTCAGAACAGTGCACAATCAATTGTTTATTTCTATTTTGATTTTCAATTTTGATTGCAGGAATTGCTATTTCAAAGTTTCAATTGGTTATTTCTGAAATTTTTCACTTAATATTTTTGAATTGTGACTGATGATGGGTAAACCTCAGTAAGGGAAATCTTGGGTGAGAGGGTGCTGCTTTACCACAAATGAATGGTGTGAGAAACTGACACTATTCTGTGACAGCTCTGGGTCTGGAAGTCTGATTGCAAGGTGTGGCCAGGGTTGGCTCCTTCTTGGGGTTGTGAGGAAGCATTTGCTCTATGCCTCTTCCCCAGCTTTAGGGATCATGGATGGGCTTGGCTGTGTCACCTTGACCTTGGCCTTCATTGTCACATGGCTTTCTCCCTAGACACATGCCTGTCTCCAAATTTCCTCTGTTTATAGAGACATAAGTCACATTGGATGTGCTGACCCCATCCTAACAGTAATTAACATCTCCACACAGTCCTATTTCCAAACAAGGTCCCATTTGATGTAGCAGAGGTTAGAACTTCAACATAGGAAATGAGGGGTTGGGAACACAATTCAATCCATAACTGGCTGAGTCTGCAATTTGAACCAATTGCCTAGAAAAGCTTTTCAGTTTGGTTAGAAAACCAGTAATTTACAGTGCAACAGCACACTTTGATAAACCCATTTCCAGCACAGGAAGAAACTAAAATGCACATACACAAATCCATGCCTCTTTCTCCCCTCACTGCCCTCTTATCCCTCAGATACTTCACCTGTGTTGTACTAAACCCACTTACTCTGACCAAAGAAAAAAAGAAGACTAAGTGGGGATCATTACAAAAAGGAAATGTCCCCATCTGGGCATTGGGAGTCACCTTCACCAAATGCCCATTAGTGACCACGAGAACCAGAGATTATATTTACCAAGAAAGTATTCACTATTAGACAGTGTTCCAGGTCTAAAAAAAGTTTGTTCTTGTCTGTAAAGATGTTAGCTATTTCAAACACCAAATGAAATTGGACATCAGTAAATAACATGGCCTTCTCTGTGACAAATTCAAAGAAATGGTATCTGTTCCTTCTGCCACTTGGCTTAAATTCCATTTTCTTAGGAGAGGACACAGGCTAAACCCAAGTGTATACCATGTGCATGTAAAACAGCACAGTTACAAATAATGAGGGAATGAAAAAAGCATACCCGTCTTGGTAAGAGTATCATACACATTTGTTTCAAATATTTATGGTACAAAAAGCAGGACCTTTCTTTTCAAATTAAAGACAAGTTTCAAGCCAATAATAAACACATAAAGACTATAAACAAATCAAAGACTCTTTCAAAGACTCTTCTCTGTATTCTAAATGTTAGAAAGCTTTGCAATTTTTTGTCTAAAAGGGTAGCTATAAGGTAGAGAGAGAATATATAAACTTCTGAGTCATTAACAATCCAGTCTGCATGCCAGCCAGAGTGAGCTTTGAAAATGTAAATCAGATCATGCCGCCCTTGACAGCTGTCAAGTGTTTCCAATTCTACTAGGAACAAAGTCCAAAGCCCTTGCTGGACCTGGACCCTGGCTGCTTCACCAACCTCCCTCCTGATCTGGAGGAAGGCAGAGAGACACAGGATTCCAACCTTTACTGAACAAGGACAAAGGCAATGGTGTCCTCTCTACTGATTACAAAGACAAAACTGTCATCAACAAAGATTCTAGCAAATGCCTCTTCAAGAGGGCCCTCCATGGTTTCCCAATTCACTCACCAAGGCCAGGACTCGGGTAAGAAAAAGAAGGTGCCCTGGATACAGAGTTGAAGGGGATAATTCTCAGAGCCACAAATGTGTGTGCTGCTTTAGATTTTTGCAAGGTAGGGGCCTCTCTGTCCGTACCCGATGCCCAGCCCCAAAACACACAATGAACATCCCATCCAGCAGATCTCATCTACCTGATTGAGATCTGCTGCCCACACTGCACCAGCTGGCTTCTCAGGGACCCTGGGCCAGCCTCTATAATGGAAGCAGAGATGAATGAGGGCCAGATTTTGAAGTGACAAGCTTATGATCTCATAAGGGCTGAGATGCCATTTGATTAATACTCAGGACCCCATGACAAGTTCTCTAATGGCAGGTCAGCAGTAAATGAGGATGACACAGGGAAGGAAGGACTTTATGGGGTTTGTATGGCTTCTTGTAGCCCATCACTGTTGAGAGGGACATTGAGGGATGAACAAGATTTGGACAGGTGAAGATGGAAATTGAAATATTCCTAGGAGAAAGAAGACTGGGAGCAAACGTGCCAGAAAAGCCAGACTGCAGGTGAAATAATGTGCCACGTTCAAAGGAGAAGGCTTCAGGGCATCTTGTTCTTAGTCTGTGAATGTCTGGATGCCATCAAAGCCAACTTCTCTCTTCCAGCCTGACATTCTTTCTGTCATTTTCTTTCTAATTAGTACAGGAGCAAAGCTCTGGATCCTTAATTTTACTCCTATGCCCGTGTTAATAGCAGGATTGGCTATTAGCTGATTTAAAAAAAAAAAAAAGGTGATTCTCTTGCACATAGACCATTTAAACTGTGCTCAGGGTTAATTCTTTCATCATATACTAAAGAAGGGTTTCTTCATCCAGACCTAATGAGACTCTGCAAAGAAAGGTACTGGGCTTCGGCACATAGTCCAGGGGATTAAGTGCACTAATTAAAATGCAATGCCACCCAAGCTGCCCAGTTTCCAAAGATCAGCGATGCCAAGAAGTCAATGAGGCTAAAAGTCGGAGCTGGCGAGGAGAGCAAGGAGTGGGCTCCCAGGTGCATGGCCCTGGAGCAGCGCCAAGCAGCCAGGCAGTTCTCTCATGGAGAGACGAAATGCTTTCCCAGGGCTGCGTGCAACTCAGAATAACATAATTTTATTCTTAGAAGCAATTTCCATTACTGGCCCTGTTTATTATCACACTATTTTCTCAATAGCAGCAATAAACACACTAAACTCTTCCCGTTTGCACACATTTTTATCGCTGTTCACAGTCGTCAGCAAAGGGTAAGCTGTGAAGGATGGGCTCCGTGTCCTGGAGCCCCAGTACTGCTGGCATCACAGCAGCCCCAGAGTGGGACACAGGGTCTGGAAGATAGCCAGGAGCCTGAGGCCTGCCTGAGGCCTCCCGAGGGCCACTGGGCAGTCAGCGCCAAGGCCACCAGCAAGGAGTTTGCTTCAGTCTCTCTGCTCATGGTTTTGACCTAATAGAAAAGATTTAAATAAATGCCACCAGCGAATACTTGATCACTCTGAAGATTGTTTTTCAAACTGTGGATCACGGCCATTTGGTGGCCTAGGAAACAATATTAATGGGTCATGAGCAGCATTTTGTAATTGAAGAATGAGCTAGAAACAGAGTTTAGACAGAGTTTAGAAACAGAGTTTAGAACAGTAGACTGTTCATTCAGAAAGCTTCACGTTTGCGTGTGTGTGTCTGTAGGCATGCATGTGGGTGCCTGTATAGAACTATGGCAGTTTCTTACCATGGTTGACATCAAAAACGTTTGGGATGCACTGTGATATAGTCATGCACATAGCATGATTTGGTCAACTTCCTTCCCCAGTTCTTCACAATGCTTTCCAATTTTACATCTAATGAAACTGTTCCAACTAAAATTAATAACTAAATAAATAAATAGGAGGAAGATCAATAGAGTAGGGGATGGAGGTCCCACAGAGGGAGGAGGACAGGGTAAGTGAAGAACTGGGAACTGAAATGGAGCAATCTGTTGTATGAACTAATGAATATGCCAAAATAAACCCAACTATTATGTATAACTATAAAACACAAATAAAATCATTTTCTTAAAAAAAGGTTTTGGTGCCAGGAATTGAACCCAGGGATGCTTAATGACTGAGCCACATTCCCAACCCTTTTTTAAACTTTTTGAGACAGTCTCACTAAATTGCTTAGGGCCTCAAGAAGTTTCTGAGGTTCACTTTGAACTTGCAATCCTCCTGACTCAGCCTCCTGTGTCGCCAGGATTACAGGCATGTGCCATTACACCCGGTCACATTAAAAAAAAATGCTTGGGAAGAACAATTCATGATTTAAAACTTCAAGGAAAATGGCAAAGTCATAAAATAAAAAGAGTAGTTGGCTTGGAGTTGAGAATGAAGTTTGAATCCTGGCCTTCCACTTGCTAACTGTGTGACTTTGGGCTCCTCAGTGTAACCTTGAGTCCTGTTTCACCACAGCTAAAGTGGGATAGCAGGATCATGGGCATGAAATCAGACTCGGGTGGTACCTCAGTTCTGAGACTCAGGAACCATGGTGGGCAGAGCCCTTATCTCTTGGCATCGATCTCATTGTCTGTAACATGTGGGTGATGACTCTACCTCTTAGGTTTGTTTTGAGGATAAATGAGATGAAAAGATATGAATGTGCTTTGTGAATGGAAAAGTGCTCTCGAATGTGAGGGCTTGTTATTTCTACTTTACTTAAGGCCACAAGTGTTCCTAATGGTCTCTGGTAGTCCTTTCTGAGAAGATAATAGCTGAGCCACAGTCTGAGTACACCCCAGTGTCGTTTAAGGTAGGACCAGCAGATGAGTGACAAGTTCTGAGCTGGAAAAACAGAACCTGGATGCCTCTCACGGGGCCCTTACTCTCTTCTCCAAGGACTCTGATGAGCTTAGATGTGCTTCAGGGGACTCTGATTCATTAGGAGAATGAGGCCTTTTGACATAGAAACTGAGTATTAGGAAGAGAGACAGCCCTGGGACCTATTCCCAAAGCATCAAATTACCCAGTTAAAATTGTTCTCTGTTGACTCCAGCTTTTTAAAAATATCCTGGCCGAATTTCAACTGATCCATAGCACAGAAGTTGCCAAGTCTTGCAGAGAATCAGTACCAGTGATGTGACTATTTTGGAATGAAGATTCCAGGGCCACTCCTGGAAAAACCATGTCCGTGGGCCTGGTGTGGCACTTAGTGGTGTGTCCTTCCTTAAATGCCCTTTGGTGACTGTGATAACATGCCACCAAAGTCTGTGTTTCAGAGTCTGTTCCCAGGAAGGAGAAAGCATGGCCATTCTGAGAGTTAGATTGGTTCTCTGTTGAGAACATTTCCTTATAAAGTGGTTATCATGTCTTGACGTACTGAGGAATTTCCCCAGGGATTGTGAAGGTCACAGGATCTGGGACTTACCTTCTAAGGCATTACAGCCAACACAGGGCCAAGGTCTGTAGAACTGAGTACCTCCAGATGTGTCTCAGGGAAGTGAGACAAAACAAATCCTTTGGAGAACACCACACATCGTGGGCAAATCACTGCACTTCTCAGAGCCTGCTCCAAACAGGAGCAACTCTGCTCTCTGAATAGGTGGTATCCTTCATGGGGTTCTTGTGAAGCCCAGATGAAAATGGTAAGGTGTAGATTGCAAAGGGCTGTAAAGAATGCTTCTTAGTTAACCAGATAGTTGTGTAACTCACAGCACAAAGGTCTACAGGGCAAAAACCCATGTTTCCAGTTGATCTCAAAGCAGGTGCTTAAGAGACAAAAAAAAAGTCACAAATCCTTTTGAAAAGCAAACAAGACAATGGAAAGACCAAGCCAATGTAAGGAATGTTTCCTACATTTGGCTACTTGATTGTTCCTGAATTCATCCTGATCTCTTTCAGTTTCAAATCTATGGGACTGCTTATTTTCTGAGACAGTCTAAAGTAGTACATGTAGAGCTGTAAATATGCTATAAATATAAATGCTAAAAGGAACATAGATTAAAAACTTCGCACACATGCAAACTGTTATTGGCAAAATACACAGGACCTACGGACTCGATCTTCAGGGACCATGACTTGCATGGAACTGAGCCCCAAAGAAGCTTGAACTCGAGACTAGCAGAGCCGGAAGGCACCTGAAGTCCCTTACATTGGAGAAAACTGAGACTAAGAGTGTCATGCCATCATTTACACAGTCCACTTCATTTGACTCCCAGGATACTGGTCATCTCACTCCAGCAACCCCTGATGATAAACAGGATGTTGGATGCCCACCGTATTTTTTGAGTGTGCATCTGTGATTCAAGGATGAACTGACCTTGTTTTAGGAGGACCGTATAGTCCAAGTAGAGAGGTAAGAAAAAAAAATCCAAAGGTTAAAACCTGAAGTTTCATCCAGAAACTCACAAATCAGAGCAAGAAGGTGATGATGATAATGCATAGTGAACTGGACAAGCACCGAGGTCTGGCTGGGTTTGGAAGGGTTCCGCTGGGAAGAACTGGAGAGTCAGGCAAAAACAATGAAGGGGTTCTCAGGGAGTGGTGAGAGAACAGGGGTCTCTGGAGACCAGGACACATAAATGCAGGAAATTTTGGAGAGAAGATTAGGTAAATCATGAGGAATCTGAAAAATCATGTTGCAGAATTAAGATTGCATATGGAGCTATCGAAAATTTCTAAGCAAGCAAGCAGCCTGATCGTATAGAATCCTGAAATGAGAGTTGGAAGGAACCTCAGCAGCGTTGCTCAGATCTCACAGTGCACTGAGTCACCTGAGGTTTTGGCATATTCTGATCCGGTGTGCTGGCCTGGGACCCGCAATGCTACATTTCTAACAAGATCTCATGCCTGGCAATGCTGCTGGTCAGTGGCTCTCACTTGGAATAGCAATATCAGTGTCCATTCTAGCCCAGTGGGTTTCCATCCTGGCCACATAGTAGAATCATTCAGAGAACTTTCCTGAACTACCAATACTCATGCCCTACACTAGAAACAATGAACTCAAAACAGTTGGGGGAGCACAGACATTGATCGTTCTAAATAATCTTCAGTGATTCCAACAGCCAGAGCTGAGACCCTCCTTCTAGTACAAGCTCTCCTCATTGCAGAAGACAGAGTGTCAGAGAAAGAAGGTGACAACTTCTTTCAGGAAAGAGATTGAAAACAGTAATCTTTAATAGTTGGCAAGGAAAAAAAAACACAGAAGCTGCAAATCTTATTTAGGGTATTTTTCTAGCAATGGTATTTGCTGGCATACTGTGAGTTTATTCTTCCATGTTGCACTTAAATCTGTGTGATTAATGAGTGTAGGGAAACCCCTAGAAGCTTCACTTCCCATTCTGGCAGCTCCATGATCTAGTAACAAACTGTATAGGAAGTTTAACAGGAAAATTTAACTAGAACTTCACAATAGAAATGCAAATAAACTAAAATTCAAATCAGTTGGTGACTAGGGTTTTTATTTAGGAAGATTAAAAAAAATTGCCCATTTGTTATTCTACCCCTTCCCCCATTCCCTAGAGGGAGCTTTGCCCTGGAGACAGAGCACTGGACTGAGGTTGTACTCCTGGGTTCCAAAACTCACTGGGTGGTCTTTTGCAGTTTTTAGCCAGGGTTTCTCATCTATGAAATGGAACCTTGGAATGAGATGCTCTGTACTTTGCTACTCAGAACTTTTCATGATTGTAAGTAAAATATAATTCAATGGGGGGTTGGAGGCAGGGAGCAGCAATGTACATTTAAAAAAAATGCTCCCCAACTAATGAATTAAAAAGTGAACCCCAAAAGGCAGCAAGTGAAACCACCCTGGCAGAGGCTGCTCCTTGCTTTCCCAAGGTCTACGTTCTCTTTCTTAAGGAAGAGAACGAAGCAGAACTCCAGTGACATCTGAGAGCCATGGACCAGCCTGAAAAGTACATTTCCAAACTCTCCTGCAGCCCAGATTGACCACGTAGCACAGTTCTAGCCAATGAGAGAGAAGCAGAACTCTGCTGAAATTTTCAGGAAAAATGTTTTGCTTTCCTAATTTAGTTGTGATCACTTCGTCTTGTTAGTTTCTTAATTCTTCTTTCGGCATAAAAATTATTTACAAAATTCTAACCCATGTGTCTTCAAATGCTTTCAAGTACTTATTATCTACTAATGCATATAAACCCAGTAAATGTACAACTAAATTACTACTGATAAGATCTTTCTTGCATTGCTATGGAGATCACTCTTCAAAACCCAAGCCAACTCACTCATCAGTAAATCAGCAATAATTAGCTCAGTGATCTACCAACGACCAATCTCCTAAATTACAGAATGATTTTTAAAAAAAAACTTTACTATCAATTATAAAATTAATAGCAGTTTGTTTGTTTGTTTGATTGTTTTGTTTTGTTCCTTTGGGTACCAGGGATTGAATTCAGGGGCACTTGACCATTGCAGCTAGCTTTGAACTTACTATCCTCCTGCCTCAGTCTCCCGAGCCACTGGGATTACAGGTGTGCACCACCATGTCCAGCAGTTTTGTTTTCTTTGAAGATGGTTAACATTGAGAGTAACTTTGGTTTGCAATTTCTTATAGATTTTGAATTTCACCTGTCAAGAAGGTCATAAATGTTAAATAACGTATAAATGAAATAGTAGGCTGCCTTCACTGAGTGTATTCTTCAATCCAGATACTGCCATTTCTACTTCATTGATTTACTGACTTGCTGTTGTGATTGAGAGAAAAGAGATGGTACCAGATAGTGCACCACAACTGGGAACATTTCACTCATTTATCTGCATGTATTACACACCTACCAAATCAATACCCACACCTGTAACTTACAGATACATGCACACTCAAGACACAGCTACACAGACCTGACCAGCTTAGTGAGGCTAACAAGCATATATTATGGCTCTATAGACTATGTATGAAGAATAGGTCATACAAAAGACACCAAATTACTCTATTTTTTAATGGCACATAAAATCATACACTATATAAAAAACAGAGGAAATAGTGATAGAGATACAGCATACTAGTAAATCACATTTCATCTTTGTGAGATGAGAAACAGTGTTTACTCCACAACATGAATAGTGGGATGACTATGCAGGTGCAAAGAACAGCTCTGTGTCTACAAGGGCATCAACACCTGGGTATGGTGATACTCGCCTAGTGTGATGGGTGTGGGAAGTCACTTGTGCAAAACCATCCCCAAGCATGAAATGCTGCTACATACAAAAAAAAAAAAGAAATCTGTGTGCTCAGGGTAGTAGGGAAGGCAGAAGATTGAATTTAAAAATGAGAGTCCATCCATTCATCTATATAGTTCTTGACATTCATCATTCATAGAGTGCCTTAATTCAAAATTCACAATATATAAGGGGAAAAATTAACACAACATTGATCCAGCAACAAATAGTTGCTATAAACTTTCTAAGTGGTTAGAAAAGAAGTTGTTGTTTTGGTTTGGTTTTGGTTTTGAATTTTTCACAGAGCTATTAGATGAACAGGTCCTTCAGCAATTTGTACCCATTGCCCTTTGCTATTATAGAACTGGGGTTATGTCAATGTGTCATTCCAAGGTCAATGGATTAATTATTTGGTAAACTAGCTTTTGATTGGTTATCAGTAAACTCACCTAGGGTTTTCTATATCATGACATTAGCATAATTAACAAATTCCTTTTTAAGCTGTATAAACATTTTCAGTTATTAACAATGGTACTGTTTTTTAAATAACTGTTCATTAATGAAAATAATCTCATTATTTGATACATCTGGTATTTGGGCTTCCATCTAATTGATATTATATTGTGGTCTTAATGTCAGTTTAACAGTTCTCTCAAGTTTTGTTGAAAACCCATTACTAGAAAGCCCATTCTGTGCTTTAATTGTTCAGATCCTATAGAGGATCTTCTGTGACACACCATTCTTCTCCAAACCACATTGGAATTGTATTTTCTCTTTAAGATGTATTTCTGTCCACCTGTACCTCAGATAGAGCATTAATCTCCAGGATGTATAAAGAACCCAAAAAACTTAATACACACACAAATAAAACCCCAATCAATAAAGGGGCAAAGGAACTGCACAGACATTTCACAGAAGAAATATGATCAGCCAACGAATATATGAAAAAATGTGCAGCATCTCTAGCAACTAGAGAAGTGCAAATTAAGACTACAGTGAGATTTCACTCTAGTCAGAATGGCAATCATCAAGAATACAAGTAATAATAAATGTTGGCAAGAATGTGGAGGGGAAGGTACCATATGTTGCTGGTGGAACTGAAAATTGGTGCAACCACTATGGACAGCAGTATGGAGATTCCTCAGAAAACTTGGAATGGAACCACCATTTGATCCAGTTATTCCACTCTTTGGTTTATAGCCAAAGGACATAAAATCAGCACACTATACTAACACAGCTGCTGTGGCCATCCTTCCACCACAGCTGTTAATTCAGAAACCAGTGAGAGGTGATGAGGGGTTGAGAAAAGACAAACACATAAAGAGAGAAAGCTGGGCCCAGGTGGGACACCTTCGTCTGATGGAAGAACAGTGACCCAGAGCTAGCTCAGTATGTTTACTGTATAGGTTTTATCTCAAAAGGTTATTTGTGGGAAAGTTTTTGCCAAGCAGACAAACTGAAGGACACAGCTCTGGTGAAACATTAGGGTTATCTTGTTATGCCAGAATTCTCTATTCTCAGGAATAGGGCCTGAGCTCAAAGTCCAGCTCAAGGTCCAGGCCAGGAATTACCATAGCAAATGGGAAATCTTGACGTGCACCTTTGCACAGGAAGTTCCCAGCACAAATGTAGCCATGAGGCAATCAGAGAATCATGATCGAAGCCACACTCTCCACATGCAGCAATATCAATATTTATAGCAGCTCAAGTCACAATAATTAAGCTATGGAACCAAACTAGGTGCCCTTCAACAGATGAATAAATTTAAAAAAATGTGATATGTGATATATATATATATATATATATATATATATATATATATATATATACACACACATACACAAACACACACACACACACACACACACACACATAATGTAATATTACTCAGCCATCAATGTAATATTACTCAAATAAAATTGTGGCATTTTCCAGGAAATGGATGGATTTAGAGAGACTCATGCTAAGTGAAACAAGCCAATCCCCCCCAAAACCAAAGGCCAAATGTTCTCTATGATATGGGGCTGTTAACACACAATAAGGGAGGAGGGAAGAATAGAAGTTTATTAATTGTGAACTTAATCAATTCATCTAATTGTGCTTGTCAGGTCTTTTGGTCACAGACAAAGGAATGAAGGGAAGGGAGGAGGGTTGGGAATAGGAAAGGCAGTAGAATGAATCAGACATTAGTTTCCTACGTTAATATATGAATACATGACCAGTATAACTCCACATTATGTACAACCACAAGAATGGGAAGTTATACTCCATGTATGTATAATATGTCAAAATATATCTACTATCATGTATATCTAAAAGGAACAAATAAAAAATAGTTATTAAATTAAGCAGAAAAAAATAAGATGTGTTTCTGTGTCTAATTGTTCTGAGTTTCCACCTAATGCAGTATTATGGTTGGATGTAAGGTATCCCCCAAAAGCTCACGTGTGAGACAAGGCAAGATGATGGTATAGAGGTGAAATAATTGTGTTATAAAAGGTTTAACCTAATCAGTGCTTTAATCCTGGTAGGAATTAATTTGGTGATAACTATGGCACAGTCAGTGTATGGTTGGAAGAGGTGGGGTTCCTGGGGACATGCTTTGGGTTTTACTATTGGTGAGTGAAACTTAGTCTCTCTCTCTCTCTCTCTCTCTCTCTCTCTCTCTCTCTCTCTCTCTCCTTTCTGGTGTGAAGCCTTGAGCTGCATCCATCTGCCACATTCTTGCTCCCTGAGGAATGGAGCCTGCTATCTATGCACTGCAACCCAAAACCATGAGCTCCCAAATAAACTTTTCCTGCTCTAATTGTGCTTCTCAGGCCTTTTGGTCACAGCAGTGAAAAGCTGACTAACACATGCAGATTGCCATCAAGCGCGTTTCTTTAAATATGATCTTTGAAACCCTAACTACATGCACCAAATTCAGAGGCCTCAGAGGTTTCACTCCCCTTCTAAGTATACTGCCACCGTGCACTGTCATGGGGTGAGTGTGTGTGCGTGCATGCATGTGTGTGTGTGTGTGTGCAAGAGAGAATGTAATGGTAAATCATTCTTTCTGATTGAGTAACATCACGGTTGATTTCCAAATGAAAATGAATCTCCCAGTGTACAAAAACAAAATCCATCATAGTCTTTGTGTTCCTGTTAGCGCTCTTAAACATTTTACACCCTCTACCTTCTGGTTACACCATTATGTAAATGTCAAGGAGATAATAAATCATCAGTCGTCTCTTCATTTATTCTCCAGGACGTGTTCTGCCTTGTGGGGCTCCCTGCCTTGAGGCTTGCTCCTTTATGGTTCTTGAGGTTCGGTTGCTCTAAATTTAAAATCCAAATTTACCACCGGCCTACTCAAAAACCTCTGATGAATCCCATCTCCTACCAGAAAGAGGGTGATTCCTTGAAATGACAAGCTAATGCCTGCCCAGCCTACCCTAGAGACTTCTAGAGGCTCACTCCCAACATTATGCCCACCTTCTAGTGTCGCCCACCTGCTTGCTGCTATCTCTGTGCCTTGGCCAAGGGACCCCTGAGACAGCAGTTCCCATTTCTGCAAGATGCCTCTTCACATTTTGAAGCACTTCTCCAAGGGAAGTTCCCCAAGCTGACTTTGGCCCTCTCTCATAGCATGAGGGTTTGTGTGATGATTAATTGCAGTATCTGTAAATTGGAATCTCAGTTGCACAAGCTGATGATCTCTAAGCCTTGAGTTGTGGTTTCCAAAGTGAGGACAATAATAGTACCTACTATGCAGTTTATTGTAAAAATTAAATAACGCTACCCTTGAACACGTGAGACTGAATCAGTCAACATCTCAACATCTAACCCAGACCCAGCATCTGTAGCTTCTGAATTAAGATGTCTAGTTCCTAAAGAATCTTAGATGAGACATTATTTTAAAGAGGCCACTGCAACTTCTGTCCTATGAAGCACAAGACTCACCAACATACCCATCATGGCATCTCCACCTCTGAGTTTTCAGGCAGTATAACAAACGTACAGCTAAACTTACATGTGCCCCATCAGAAGTCACAAGGAAATTTCTGCAAGGCCCAGGCAAATCTAGATGTAGCCACTGTGGGGCTCTGAGATGTACAGGAGCAGCCCGTGTTATGCTTTGCAGGTCCCTCTCTTCAGGCAGGCAGTGCATGCCATAGACCCCTGCTAGCCTCCTTCCGAGTGAGAGGAGTGTGGTTCTCACATATGCTCCGCTTTTGGCTTTCAGAAGCTTCCACCAAACTTGGCCAGGACCTGCGAGGCCCACAGGCAAATTCAGCTCTTACAATTAGCCTATGCACAGCCTTCCTGTTTATTTTTTAAAATTATGCCTCACACAGCATTGGGCATCCAGTGCCCTATAAATACTAAACCATTGATATTAGTATAGACTGTAAGCTCCTCGAAAGCAGAAACTCACCTTTTTTTTTAATCATTTCATTATGATACAGTGTAGAAATTTAAATAAATGACAGAGGGTCTACAACTCCTATCGGGCCTGGCAGACATGGGTTGTAGAACAGCAGTCATATCCTCCCGAATTAAAAGTTTCATGATCTAATTAATTTAAACCTGTAACAACTTCTTTGCAGATATACTGACATCATTAGAGTGATAAATAACTTGGAAAAATGACTTACTTGTGCTTCTCAGAATTTCTACCTGGAACATAGAGGTAGCCCATGACCAGCCACCTCCTGGGCTGATCTTGTCAATCAATGCAAGTGTAGCTACCAATGTCTTGTAATTGCCTTCTTGCTCAGACCTCTCAGACCCCATTCCAAAGCACTTTTCGGGGCAACAAGGATTTGTGAACCCTGAGGTGCATCTTCACTTTGGCTTTGCTCCCACACTTGGGTGTCTCTACTTGCCTTTTAGGTTGACAAGCGCTTACCCCAATCCTTGGTGCCCAGAAAGACCTCAGTGGATACTGCTTGAGTTAACTAAGGATGGTTAGAATTAGCAACTGTGTAGTAATTTGTAACAAATACAGAACTTGCAGATTCATCCCCCTCATTATTTTAAAAATGATGCTCTGACAAAATTTGTCTTATTTTCTGCCGAAGACTGTGGGAATCAGAGAAGGAACCCGGCTTGCCAAGGCTACAGAATTAGTATCAGAGCCCAGACTCAAATCCATGTGTTATTTTGCTTTGTTTCTTCTTTGTTTTTGTTATTTTGAATTTAAACTGGATGGTCTTTTGGTTACACGATGATTTGTTCAATTAATTAGCTAATTTTGCCTTGGGAATGCTATTCAGAGGTCTGTGCCACACAGAGAAAGGCTTCTTATTTTCTCCTTTCATGAGCTACTCCACTAGAGTTTTCTCCAACCTCCAAAAATCCCATATAACCATGTTGCAGAGTTATAACTAATCCATAAGCTATTCTAGGGAGAAAGAGAAAGAAAACATACAAGTCATTATCTGCCAAAAGGAATAGTCTGAAATCACTTCTATCAAAAGCAATGCCAGTAATCTCTGCTGAAATTCTGTGGGAACGTATGTAATTGGATAGATACTTTCCAAGAACATTCAAAGTTATCACACTCCTGGCATTTAATATATAGGAGTATGTTATTCTTCTAGTAAATCCTGACTGTATTCAAGTTTCAGACGATGAAGAGGTACAATGAAAACATCTTTGAATGTCCCTTGTCATTTTTACTACTCACCCACTCCAAGACATTGCAGTCAAATTATTATTTTGCAGTTTAAATATCCTCAGCTACTAAAGGTTCCCCAAACCCATGCCTCATTCTCAAGAACATTCTCATAATTTAGACCCAAGCTTTTTATGAAATGTATAAAGGTGTGAAATTTATAAACCTCATAAAACCTTCCCACTTCTGTTCCCTGTGTGTGGCTTGCTTGGGCCACACCACCATTAATGCTGCTTTACATAATGGAGCCATGTAAAAGGCAACCTGGATGATTTCAATATTTTAAAGCTTCCCTTTCAAGGAGGACTTGCATCCTTTTATGTGTCTAACCAATGACCTTTTAAGAATTAAAACAAGGGCAGCCAACTCCTACATCCTGACACGCGTAGCTCTGAAGGAGAGCAAGCAGACCCCACAGAAGGAAGCTGAAGTCAGAGCATGCAGGAGGTCGCTCCTTCAGGTAATGACTTCTTCTCTCCCTCATTAGCATCTTAACAGTGTATGGATTCGAGATAATTGAGAGGTGCAGCCAGAAGGTCAAGTCAAAACTGCCAATAAAGGGACAGACAACTTGATGCGGAATTATGCAACTGTCCTCAGAAGTGGATAGGAAAGGCGGTCACCCCTCAAATGCCCCTCCTGCAAGACACATTCTGAGGGCTGCAGGTGCATCTTCTCAAGCTCTTTGAGGGAGAGAATTGCCATTGGTATATGGGTCCCCGATAATTCAGCAAGTGAGACGATGTGTTGTGAAATCACCTTGCTATTCTAAAAAGTTTTTATTTTTTTAGGTATAGAGGATTGTGAAGATGCTTTGTAAATTATAAATCTGCTTGAATGAAGGATGCTTGTTACAATGGGGCCAGTGTCTCTGCTCCCCACTGTTCCTTGCAGATGAGCAGGTACATTGTTATAGTTCCTACTTCTCCCACAGAGACTACTGAAGAAGGGAGCCCATGCCAAAAATCTAATCTGCTCCAAAAGAAAGATGAAGCTATGAATTGAAAGTGTGCATGCTCCTGGTCTTTGCAGAGCTAATTGAGAGGGATTGGGAGATATGAGAGCTGTTCTGAAGGACATTTTTATGAGCCCTGTTTCATATACTTAAATGGGTCTCTTGTCAAGAACCAATGCATGACAGAACAAGGGCTATGGAAAGAAAGAAAGGAAAACTTTCTTTATAATGTAAATACTATAAGTAATGTATATACTATAAAATAATGTATATACTATTTACATTATGATTTATAATATAAATACTATAAGATAACCCCTTGAAAGTAGAGGCTGTCCTTGTGGAATATATATATATATATATATAATATATATATATATATATATATATATATATATATATAAATAAAATATATTATATGTATTATTTATATATATATATATATTTAATTTGGGAAGTATTTCTCTTCAACTTATTTAGACTGCATTATCTGGGAATTAGTAACTGTCCTGAGTGATGTGCACACTTGGGGGGTAGGGTGAGTTTCAGGCAAAGGTTGAGCCACATGGGATCAAAAGACCCAAAGAAAAGTGAGATTATTTTTATTTAGTTTGTACTGATAGAAATGCATGAAAGTGAGGGTCTTCAGCTGTGAATGCCCATGCTGAACTGCTCTACAGCCATCCCATGGGACACTGGTCTTGATAGAGCAAGCTGGGTTTTAGGAAATGGATATAATCATACACAACTGTGGTTGCTGTTTGCCAAGGGCAGGAGAGGAGGATGGAACAAGAGAGAGACCAGTGCCATAGGTGGACATGGGCTTTTCCTGGTGGGGCCTGACACTGTGAAAGGTGGAGGTCATGAGTACCTATCTCTCTGCAATATTTATCTATGCTAGCACCCCTGTAAGTGTCATGGCTTACTGTCTTCCCTTTGGTTGCTGAAAACAGTCTGCTTAGCATTTTTGAGTAAGAATCCTGCTCCCCATGTTGGAATTCCCTCTGGTTATCTGAGCCCTTAGTTAAAAGAAGTCTGACCTGCATTAGCAGGGTTTTTTTGTTTGTTTGTTTTTTGATAGCAGGGTTTGAAGATTGAACTCAGGGCTCAGTGAACCAGCCCTATTTTTTTGTATTTTATTTAGAGACAGCATGTCTCACTGAATTGCTTAGTGCCTCTCTGTGGCTGAGGCTGGCTTTGAACTCATGATCCTCCTGTCTTAGCCTCCCGAACCACTGGGATTTCCAGGCATGTGCCACCGTACCTGGCCATTAGTAGGGTTTTGCAGAGTGAAGGGGGCTGGCAGCAAGAGGAAGGTGATCTTTACACAGAATGCCTCCAACAGGGTCCATGCAGTAATCTGAAGGAAAGAAGGCAACGACCCAGGGTGGTAGGTAATGAACAGGAGAAAGTTAGCCAGGGTATAGGTGGGTTTGTATCTCTACAGAGAAGCCACTGCCTCGTGACAATTCCTGAGCAGACAAGGGAGCAAACCCCTCTTCTCACACATATTCTAGAGAAACTTTTCCCTTGTTAACATTAATAAGTTATACTAGCATTCCAATTACCATTAAACTGTTCCATAAATATTTACAGAATTGAATAAATGGAATAATTTATTCACTCCACAATTATTTGCTGAATGCTAACTTTTAGGATATGCAATACTTCCCCCAAAGGCATACATATATAGTAACATGTGCCCACTATGCACACACGTTCCCATTCCCACCCACAGGGAAGTCTGCTTATAGACAGATTAAGGCACATTCACATATGTACAAGGCCATCCAATGAACACACACATGTCTGCATAGCAGGACACACCCCACACCCTTGACAGGTCAGACATTAGCTAGTGTTCATGACCGTAGGCCCCAGAGGTCGGCCACGCAGCCCTGGCAGAAGCAGACCTCCTGGATTCTTGGATTCTGCTTCTTCCAGCTAGGTTCTCTGACTCTGGCATACTGACAACACAAAACCCTGTCATTCTCCATTATGGTAGCACCAGGGCCCTTTCAGGGAGGTTCTAAGCCAGAAACTTTGACTACAAATGATAGAAACCCTTTTCCAGGTACCTGGGTCCTTTGCCAAAGAGTAATTCACCCCCAGTTCCTGTGAGATTTCCCGTGGTCCCAAGACCTCACCCTTTGACTCTGTTCCATGTTACCAGTTGCTAAGCTCGTGGGGCCTGGGCAGTGTTTCTTTGTGGTTGTCAAGGCACAGATACAACCACACAGAGACAAAATGCAAGTAAGAGGAAAGCCAAAGAGAAAAGCAGGTGAAGATCATATGGAAAAGTGAAAGAAGATACACATGGTGGACAGAGTAAGGTGGATCGTCCAGGGACATGGTGGAGTGGAGTTGGAGGATGCCGACTAGAAAACCTGGTGGGTCTCTCCAAGTCGGAAGTAGCTCCTTAAAAAGGCAATGAGCAGACCCAGTTAAACAGCGAAACATAACTTAAAATATACATTAAAAGCACAAAATTCAAAAATGATATTGAAATGAAAAAGATGTTAAATTATATAACTTTATTTAAAAGGTAAAAAGATATTAAATCTATCACTTTCGTGTTCTCACACGCGCAGATACTGAACATCTTGCAGGCCTGACTGGGTATACAGCTGCAGTGTAACGTTCTTTGGATTTGAGGATATCACAGGTGCCGGACTTATAACATACAAAATATGAATATATCTTACATTTCCTTCCCCCCCCTCTCTCTCTCTTGTTTTTGTTCTATTTGGAGGAACAGTAATACTCTAAGACTGTTTCCAGTTCAGTTTCCCCATATTTGAGAGGTTTTTACAGTGATAAAATCATTCCCTGTTTCTATGACTCATCTTTCTTTTGTTATAATGAAAATTTTGGTGATTCTACCAAGGTTATAAATGTAATCAATGAGGTTATTAAAACCAATGTGCTTACACATAATAAGTGTGGGCTGGGGATGTGGCTCGAGTGGTAGCATGCTCGCCTGGCATGCGTGCGGCCTGGGTTCGATCCTCAGCACCATGTAAAAATAAAGATGTTGTGTCCGCCGAAAACTAAAAAAAAAATAAATATATATATATATATATATATTATAAGTTCTCTCTCTCTCTCTCTCTCTCTCTCTCTCTCTCTGTCTCTCAAAATAAATAAATAAATAATATGTGGCTTAGCTTACATTTTTTTTTCTATTTAACATGTTAGAAACTATCCATCACCAGAAAGAGTTGGGACACAACATTTTAACTATCTACTAGTTTCAGAAAATGTTGGGGACTGTGTAATAATTTATAAAGGTTTTCATATTAACAGAAAAATACCCCAGTATTCATTCCCAACATGTTACTTCAAATGTTTGATGAAGTTTGGTGCAGGTCAAGGGGAAAATATATTCCAAAGAAGCACTGGATATATAGAGTGTTCAAAAAAGATAATTTCTGAAAAACTTCATGGGTCTGGGAAATTGGAGATTCTTGGTATTTTTAAAGACATATGAAAGAATGAAGATAGCAAGCTCTAGTTTCTTGAAGGTTAAAAAATGGGAGGTGGGGAAGCAAAAGAAGTGGAACATAAATAGAACAATTTATTTCTGGCTGTACCAGTCAGTAGGGTCTTAGTTACACTGCAGTAACAAACAACCCCAAAGCGCTAGTGGCTTAATGTAACACAGATCTATGTGTCACCCAGCAAACTGTCCGGTAAGAGTAGGCAGAGTCTGCTAAATGGACAGTGGTACTCCCAGCCCAAGGAGCCTCCATCTCAACACACACCCACCATCTCCATGGTTGAGACAAGGAAGGTGGGGTCAACACCAGCAATTAAAACTCCACCCTGGGAAAGACACCACTGCTTCTCCCTGTCACTGTCCAAGTGAGTACACCCATCCTGCCCATTTGAGTGCCTCCAGAGTCAGTATTCCACTCAGCCTTGCAAGCAGGTATATTTGTGCTCACCTGAGTATCTGTCACTGGATGAGGCCAGCTCCAGGCTGAGAAATCTGCTGGTCTTTAACTTTTATCATTCCTCTCCCATAGCATACCTGCAGTGTTTTCTCCCCTCTTAGAGTAATCTCACATAGACTAGAGGCCAAGCTGCAGAGCTGACAGATGGCTCTGCATACATCACCAGACGTCACAGTTTGGAATGTCAGAGAGAACCGCCTTCACATGCAGAAGGGACCCAGGCAAGGCTTGACGGGTAAAACCATGTCAGGTGCTTATCCAGAGTACCCCATCCCCATCTCTAAATTCACCCTCTACTCCTCTGCTCTATTCCAAATGCCCAAGAGTCTTGGCGCTGGGGAGAACCTGTCAATGAATCAGAGGACGTTAATTCTGGCAGGGATCTTAAAATACCTCAAATCCTTTGGTTCTCAAAGAATGTTTCAGAGGGAATTTAGGGCTAAATAGAGATCATCCACCATGAGAGTCAAATGAGACAAACCCTAAGGGCACTTCTACACCATGTC